>NC_090929.1:64725747-65408872 GCF_040938575.1 Ambystoma mexicanum
GCCACTCTAACCACAGACGCATCCCCAACAGGATGGGGGGGCTCACCTATCCCATCAGACTGCTCACGGAGTGTGGACTCCGAACGTAGCATCCAAACACATAAATCTACTGGAGCTACTAGCTGTGTTCAAGGCGCGCTAAAAGCCTTCCAGGAACACCTACAGGGCAAAACGGTGTTGGTCCTTACAGACAGCACCACAGCCATGTACTACATCAACAAGCAGGGGGGCACCCACTCTCCGGGACTGTCCAAACTGGCCCAAAATATATGGAAGTGGGCTCTCAAACAAAACATGTTCCTACTGTCAGAACATGTACCAGGGGAACTCAATCTGCTGGCAGACAAACTCAGCAGAGATTTCCCCCTGCCCGAAGAGTACGAATGGCGACTACACGAAGACATCGTCTTCGACGTCTTCACACAATGGGGATTCCCAGAAATAGACCTATTCGCAACCCTGGAGAACTCACAATGCCTAAGTTACGCCTCCAGGTACCCCCAGAACCAATCCAAGGGGAACGGTCTGTCGATGCAATGGTCAGGGAAATTTGTTTACGCTTTTCCCCCGACTCCCCTTCTCAACAAGGTGGTGCACAAGATGCACCAGGAACAAGTAACCATGATACTGGTGGCCCCAATGTGGGCCCGACAGCCATGGTTCGCTCACTTAATGGAGATGTCTCTATCTCCCCCAGTGAAACTCCCCTGCCCGTACAACATGCTGTCACAAGACAAGGGCAGGACTCTGCATCCATGCCCCCCAGAACATGAACTTAGCAGCTTGGCTCCTGAGATCATAGAATTCGGACATCTACTGCTCCCGCAGAAATGTATGGACATTCTCAGGGAAGCCAGAAAACCTAACACTCGCCACTGCTACTCTAGCAAGTGGAGGAGATTTGTCATCTGGTGCAGAGGGGAAGGCATCAACCCAATTGACTGCTCTCCCACACATATTCTATACCTGACCCACTTGTTGGATTCAGGTCTAGCGTTCAATTCCATTAAAGTCCACCTAGCGGCACTTTCTGCATACACCACTTCCCAACTCAAGGTGTCGTGGTGGAAGATCCCTGTTATAAAGGCCTTCATGGAGGGAATAAAGAGAATACACCCCCCGATAGCTGACCCAGCTCCCGGATGGGACCTTAACGTCGTACTTACCAGACTCATGGGCTCACCTTTCGAACCCATGCACAAAGCATCTCTTAAAGACCTCACTCTTAAGACTGCTTTTTTAATAGCTATCACCTCCATCAGGAGGGTAAGTGAACTACAGGCTTTCTGTTCTAGACCCCTTCGTTACAGTTCACAGAGATAAGGTGGTTCTACGCACGCACCCAAGGTTTGCTCCGAAGTTCATATCGAAATTCCACGTAAACCAGTCTATAGAACTGCCAACATTCTTTCAAAATCCTTCCAACTTGGGAGAAAAAACTCTGCATACACTAGATGTGCGCAGAGCGGTCATGTTCTACATGGAAAGAACCAGACCACTGAGGAAGACTAATCAGTTCTTCGTCTCGGTGGCAGCAGGAAGAGAAGGAGATGCAGTTTCAAAGTCCACTATTTCTAGATGGATTGTTCAATGCATCACTCTCTGCTATACTCTTGCTAAGAGAGAACTGCCCTTCAAGCCTAGAGCACACTCTACTCGAGGCACGGGGGCGTCCATAGCATTCATTGCAAATGTTCCCCTTGAGTCCATCTGCAAAGCGGCTACCTGGAGTTCTGTGCACACCTTTACAAAACACTACTGTCTAGATGCACACTCGAGATCTGACTCCCTGGTGGGTCAGGCAGTACTAAGACATCTTTTCTCTACTGTTCCTTCTCATAGCCCACCGCCAACTCCGGGTACTGCTCGCTAGTCTATGCACAGCATGTGATTCTAAGCAGATTAACAAGCATCAGAAGACAATGCATTACTTACCGTAAAAGCATTTCTGATGATTGTATCTGCTTAGATTCACATGCACCCACCCTTCCTCCCCGCTCGGATGGAAGGAACATAGACTTCCTTTTATATCTCTCTTTTCTGTACTCACTCACGTCTAGAAGGCTCCCTCAGGGCAGAAAAATACAAACAGAGGGACCTCGACGCGTGAGGGATTGTGGGTACAACACACGTCACTATAGGGATAGTATTTCAGACACGCCCGGTCGACGTCCCCTTTCGACTACGAAAAACAAGATGCAATACTCCGCAGTGACCACTGGATGTCGGACCTATGCACAGCATGTGAATCTAAGCAGATACAATCATCAGAAATGCTTTTACGGTAAGTAATGCATTGTCATATATATATATAATAGTGACTGTGTGCTGAATTTACCTTTCTCTTTATGCTAGTGTAATTTACAAGTGTGACTTTAAATAATTATATACTTTTACACCAAAGCTCTGGTCAGTGTTTGCTTGTGCTACTGTATCTCTATACCTATTGTGTATACTCTATATACTGCCTAACTCTTCTTGAGGGAAGTCTGACTGCTCAGCCACAGCTACCAAGTGAATCTGTGTTATACAGACTGCTACCAAGTGGGTTTACTGCCAAACACCTGTAGTCTTAAGTCTTTTGCAGTGGTCCCTAAGGGAACTGCACAGGTTTCTGCCTAACAAAATGGAGTCGCTTCAGTTCCAGTATCTGTTAATCAAGCACACAAGCTGGTGTCCTTCCGCCTGGTTAATCCTAACGAGTTCAAAGAATGGAATCCAGCTGGCTTACAAGTTGATTGGTCCCACCAACTCAAAGGAAGAAGTCGTCCTTGAAGGAGCTTCTCTGATGAGTTGAAGTTGGCAATTCGGACCTGCAGCAGGGCTTCACATGGCAAACCAACGGTCCAGGAGTTGCAGCAGCCGTCCTCTTCCAGCTCGTCTTTGGTTCTTACGTTCCAGTGGTCGACTCTGCTTTCCAGTCCAAGAGACGCGCCTTTTAAACAGTTTTCTCCCATTCATTCCAGCCTAGCTGCCACTTAACCAGCAGGGTGGCTATCCTTGCAGGACAGTCAGTCAGCCAATCATGCCAGAGTGCATTTGGGTCTCCTAGGAGACTAAGCACAGGGAGTTTCGGGCACCTCCCGCACTTCCTGCCCACCCCTGACACTCAGACGCCAGAGGCGGTCTTCAGTCCTGAAGCCCGCCAAAGACATAGAAACAAGGGGACCAAACCTGGTTTGACGCGCAGAGGCAAACTCTAGAAGGACCTCTCCGAAAAGAAATGGCGAAAAAAGACCGGGACCCGTTTAAAGAAAGGGGCTTCAGGCGCCATCTTGAAAAACATGGCTCCCACGATTTTTAGCTACCGGTGTTCGCAGTCGGGAAAAATCATGGTAGTTCGTTGTAAAACCACTGCCACCAGCCATTTCTATAGAAAGGGGTAGCATTTGACTGCTACATGAGTTTCTAGACACAGGGGATACTAGGTAACCACTCCAGCACTCTATAGGAAGATACTAGTAAAGTCAATTTAACCATGCATTCTCAGTTTATCCCAGAGAAGGTATTTAAATCTTTGGGAAGTCTAAAAAGACATCCCTGTGTCACTGCACCGAGGGTGCTGTGTAACGCACATTAAAAGATGCCAAAGTGATCTTAAAACTCCATAATCAAAGAACACAAGAGTAAAACATGCATCAAAATACATGAAAGTGTGGGGGAAAAAAGGCTCACGCTCTTTCCAGGTAAAAGTCCTCAAAATCCAGCAAAGTTGCTGGTATTCTCTAAGGTGAAGGGAATTAGTAATTTTTTGAGAATTCTCCCTAACAGTCGGACTATATGCACAGCATGTGAATCTAAGCAGATACAATCATCAGAAATGCTATTACGGTGAATAATGCATGTCATATGGGTATTACTTACATTGAATTAGGTGTGTGCCGTCCAAAAATAAGTTACCAGAGTTACTGGTTATCTCGATATGATACAGATTAAATCTGATACAAACTAAAGAAACTACCTGGTGTAAAACTCTAAAAGCAGACCCACAGACATGTCTACGTAATGAAGAACATTCTATTGAAGACACAAGACATTTGATGATGGATTGCTTAGTCTTTGAGAGCCAGAGATCAGTAATAATGTATGTTATCAAGAAATATGGCCACAGATCAAATGATCTATGGTGGAAAATGTTACTAGCTAACGAGAAGACACCTAGAACTCTGGCTCTCGTTAAACTGTTAATTATCAAGGGACAGCTCTCGGCGGCTAATTAGATGAAATAATTTTTGTTCATGATGTAGTTACTTTTAATTTCTTTCTTATTCGTTTGAAGTGAAAATATGTGATCAAAGGTTGTCAAATGTATAACCATATAATCATGTTAAATAAAAAGTGTTTCACTGATCTCAAAAGCACCTGTAATTGAATATTACATAGTTAGGTTTTAACCACCTGGTATAAATGTGTGTTATCAAAAAAGTAGTTATAGGTTTTTACTGTACCCGGAATAAGTGTTCCACTATTAACAAAAAGTATATTGTCCAGTTGACTAATTGTGATTTGTACTGAGTCACTGTACAACTGGTAGGGTCTACTACCCTTGCATTACCGAATGTAATTATGAAAGAAACCATTGGTTTTTATTCCCCAAGAATAGGTGTGAACTATACTGAATGTGTATGAAAAGGTTTTGACTTTCTTAGTACTGCCGGGTGTTCCAAATAAGATTTATACTTTGGTCTGTGTACCTTCAAGTATAGTGTTGTTTTTATAATTGTGGTTACAATTGTAAGTAAAGGCAATTTCACTTCACTGCTCTTGGAAACAGTAGTTTATCCCAGAGAAGGTATTCAAACCTTTGGAAAATCTGAAAGACTTCCCTGTGCCACTGCACTGAAGGTGCTGTGTGACACAATGTTAATAATGATGCCTTTGGGAGTTTGTCAGGCTCCATAATCAAAAGAAACACACAGCTCAGAAATCACATTAAAATACATGAGAGAGTGGGAAAAAGAAAAGGGTCTCTCTGCAGGTTAAACAAAAATCAAGTCCTCAAAATCCAGCATAGTTGCTGGGGATCTCTAAGGTGGAGGGAATTGGTACATTTCTGAGAATGCTCCTCAACACCTAGCCATTGAAGTCACCACTTATTACTTACCTTCAAGAAGTGCTTCAGCTCCCCTCGATTTTGCTAAAGTGACATTGGCTGTCCTGGCTTCCCGAAAGACTCTTCCAACCTCTGACTGTGTGCCTTAACTATACCTCCAAAAAGTCACACATTCTCTACTTGTATAGCTCGGAAAGGGTTAATCTACATTGCATTGGGGGTTCAAAAGTACTTACCGGCTTAAGAATATTTGTTAACCATTGTTTTATTCCCTAACCTTTTCCTTTTTGACACCAAACTCCGTATTCTTCTAAATGTACCAGGTAGGGGGGGGGGGTGTTTGTTATCCCAAAAGGGTATCTACTTACCTGAAACTGAAGGAGTGTATTTTATTGTTGCATATTGCCCTTTCTAAAGGAGGCTTATTTTAAAACTTACAAATGAATTAATAATTAAGAAACCTGGAGCAAAAGCGTCATTTGAATACTTGTCACTGTGAATCTCTACAGCTCTCATTGACCCCTCTTGAGATAAGTCTGGCTGCTCAGTCACTCTACCAACTTGTGTATTACAGACATGGGTTCCCTATTGCCAAGAGGGCAGAGCTGGTGTAGTCTCCCACAGGGTTACTACATTCAATCCTGCCTAACAGTGTGTTCTAGTCAACGCTTTCCGGGACAGATGCTTAAGCACTGCGACCGTCCAAAACTAGATCATGCGTCCGGAAGTGACCTCTGCGGCCACATCCCAGGGACCTCACTCGACCGGAGGAAGCACAGAACATGTCCCCCACAGGTTCTGAAACCTCAGCAGTGGTGTCTAGAGAAATCTATGGGGGTTAAGTAACCACACCAGTTCTAATCCCCCCTCCAAACCCCCAAGACCTCTATCCTCCATATGGTTGCAGTAGCAGAACGTCCTGTCCCTATCTCGTTTTCCTGACTTCGATCGGCAGAGAATTATTCATGGATCCTTTCCTGGGCTATCCTCTTGTAGTGGGATTGAGGCAGCCGCTTAACTGAACTTTGCTTAACTTTTTGTATCTTTGGGTTGCTACTACTGGCATTGTCCAATCACATAGTAAACCTACCTGAAAAGTATAACTTTGGAACTGATGACTTGAGGGCACGAGACCCCAATCCTTTTTAGGATTGGATTTTCTGTACTAAGGAATTATTGTAGTGTTGCTCCAAATGTTTGTACTGTGTTGTATGCATCGCTCTACTTGTATTGCACTGGTTATTGAATCCTCTGCCTTTCTTCTCCTAACGCAAATGTATATATGTATTTTATGCTGAACTGCTCTCTTGGCACCGTGCACCTGGCCACCCTCTGTCCCCTGGGCCCAGGTACTTGTTCACCCTGCCACCCTCCTGGCCACCCCTTGCACTTGTGGACTGTATCTGTACTCCTACAGTTCCCCACACCCCCATTTTCCTCTTTTTTTTTCCTGCACTTATGAGACTTGCCCAGTCTGCTGCCTTAAACACAGAACTTTCTGACTGCACTACCACTGTTTATTGCCTCTACTATCTATTTATTTTTATTTATTATTTATGTTTCTTCTCTGCTCCGCACTTTCCACTCTTCCCCCTTCCATGCACTTTTCTCCTTTACCATGCACTTGCGCGTTCTCAATGTCACTGGGCCTAGTAAGATAGTTTTGTTCTCCCCCGTTTCCCTCCCTTGCCTTGTTGCGCTTTGAAACACTTTGTGTACGAGCGCGATATAAATTATCATATAGCAAGTGTGACCATTTTTGCCTAGAGGTTTCATTACTTAGTGTGTCTCTTAAAGTGCTAATAAACCATTGTATGTTTCTATTCACTCCAGGGTTGATGTTAGAATTCATCTTAACAGTTGGCCTCTTCGGTGGCGGGGATGACATTTTATCTCAGTTGCTAGAAGTAATTTCTGTGTACTCTCACATCTGGTTGTAGGCACTGACATGTGCTTTTTTTCAGGTCCCAGGTGTACATGCACCCCAGCCTCTCGCAGCCCAATGCCATGGTGCTGACTGGTGGCACTGCTCTGAAGCCTTCCTACTCTGCCTTCCCAGCCATGCAGCCTCTAGAGATGGTAAAAGGCCAGTCTGCATCCCCTTACCAGCCGATGAATGGAAACCAACCCATGGTGTACGAAAGCCAGATGAACCAAGCCTCACAGATGATGGACTCTCAGCTCACGCAGGTTTGCCTGTGCACACTTTCTCTTCCACACCTCTACCCTGCTTTCTTTGAAACCTTTAGTCGTTTATAGTACAAAAGACCAGAGTGTAGTTGGAAATGAAGAAAGGCTATGTGTTGTAAGTATGTTTTGGATCTCCTACTCCTTTGCAGTCAAATTCTTGTTGTTTGTCTGCCTGAGTACTGGTCTGAAGATTTTACAAGTCCTTTCATGAGGGCTTAAGAGGATCACCTGTTGGTGGTTGGCAAGTCTTCCCTTACATTACTGCCGACTTTCATAGTGGTAGCTGGCAGAGCAGGCCAAGCTTCACTCTCAGGAGGGGAGGAGGTAGTAAAATACACTTTACACTCGTATGCAAACAATTGAATACCCATACACTATTATAGCAAAAATATACTCTATATGAAGCTGTGCATTAAGGAAATATCTACATTAAAGGAGAGTACTGAAAATGAGAAATGTATTAAAGTAGTACGGTGACCCCTAGAGGATGCCAACTACAACTAGTATGCTGCACTTATCAGTTAAGTAATACTGTTCAATACATTTTGTAAAACTTAGGAAAGCTTGTCCATAAAGAATAGGACTGAATCAATGAGCACCTCCTAATTATAGAGAATACATTATTTTAACTTCCTGCAGAAGCTCCAGGTACTGTGTTGGTAATGAACACGATACTGGGCATGAGTTTAAGGGAAGTGCACTTAAATAAAGATAAAGAGGGGATGTTGAAATACATTTCCATTAAATCTGGGGCTCTGCAGCTTGATGAGACAAACCTGAATGGTGCAGTGGAATAGTGGGAATATGACGTACAATGGTATGCCTGCCTTTATTAATGATACCTATACCCATCTCGAACTTTATGAATGTGCTGTTATCTAAAGGCATGAAAGGACGTCTGGTTGTGGAGGAAGAATCCCCAACTATATCTGCCAGATCAAGGGGAAGGGATTCTTTATGTTATGACCTTTCTGGGTAGGAACGGGTTATTCAGTACCCTTTGGGTGCACTACAACAACCCTGACCACCTGGCAATAGAAGCCCAACCTTTGGTAGAAGTCTTTACTACACAAGTTGGTAGTGTTGAACAGTCAGGCTTATCTCAAGAGGGGTCAATGTGAGCTATAAGAGAGTTACACAGAGATTCACAGTGACAAGTATTCAAATAAACACTTACACACAAGGTTTCTTAAATAAACAATTATTCATTTATCAGTAAGAGTATTCCTTCTTCAGAAGGGACCAATATAAAAGCAACACACAAATGCTCTCCAACTACACACTCTTAGTTTCTAAATCAGTAAAGACTGTTTTGGGATGGCCCAAAGTCAACCTACACCCTCAAGTGACTTCAATAGCTAGGGTGCCGGGGACATTAATATCTTACTGTAGCATTTAGAACATTCTTAGGAATTGGTCAAAGGAAAATGTTATTAGAACAAACACGAGATCACAAATATTCTTAAGCAGGAAATAATAAATTGGATTCCCTAAGCAGAGTCATTCAGTGTAATAGGTTAAGCCAAAGTCAATGGGCAAATGTTTATATGAGCTGAAGCACTTCTGGTAAGTAAGAAAAGGTTTTTGCACAATGTTTGAGAAGTCTTTGAAGAAAAGAAGAATCAATGTAGGGCCACAAGCTGTTTAGACTTATGTTAAAGGACATTTGTACTGTGCACTATCACCACCGGAGTGGTCTCCTGGCACTCTGGTGGCTCTGAAAGAGGAGGGGAGATTGAGTTAGTGGGAGGAAGCAGGAAAAGTGCAAGAGAGCAGTGATGTACTTTTGGCGGCCTCAGCCCGGTGTGTACTCTATAGCAAGAGGTAAGTTATCTCTGACTTTACAGTACCTTTTGGATTGAAGAAAAAGTGCAGCAGATGACTCCTGTGCAGATCTCACTGTTCCTGGGGCTCAGTCATGGGGACAAGAGGGAGGACTTCTGGGGACTCCTGCACTGCAATGGGACGGTCACCGCTGGCAACCAGGACATTTTTTTTTAAAAGTGACACTTCAGTGATTCAGCTCCTCGCGACTACCGCAAATAGCAACACTGCAGATCCTGGCTGTCGAGATGGACTTTCTTTTCTTCTGGAGTCCCGCACTCTGTTGAGGGGGCTCGGGCTCAGTCAGTCCTGCTTCCTGGGAGTCCAGAGGATGTTCCTGGAGCTCTTGGCCAGCTTAAAACCAACACACACAATCTGGTGTTCCTCTCCTTGGCTATTCAGTTTCCAACAGCAACTCTGTGGAAATTCAACCAGCTCTGAGAAGATGTTCAGGTGGCTTACTTTGGAGTTGATTGGTCCCACCAACCCAAGGGGAGACCCACCAACCCAAGGGGAGAAGTTGTCCTTGCAGGGGCTTCTCTGTCGATATGAATTTTGAGTTTTTGGAGTTTGAGCACAGCAGCAGGGCTTCACCAGGCAAACCAAGAGTCCTCTTCAAGTTCTTCTTCGGTTCCTTCATCCAGTGGTCGACTCTGCCTTCCAAGCTAAAAGCCTCACCTTTTATTCAGTTCTCTCCCATTCATTCCAGCCTAGCTGTCAGTCACCCAGCAGGGTACTTGCCGGACAGTCAGCCGGCCAATCACCACAGAGTGCATTTGGGTCTCCTAGGAGACTAGGCACAGGGAGTTTCGGGCACCTCCCTCAATTCCTGCCACCACCAGACACCCTGCAGCCAGAGGCGGGTATCACTCGTGAATCCTGCCAAAGGCAAAGCGAACGTCGGGACCAAACCTGGTTTGGTGTGCAGAGTAAATCTCAAGCAGGACTTTTCCTCAAATAAATGTCGTAAAAAGACGATCAGGGCCATTTTGACAAAAATGGCACCCTTGGGTGCTTTACTGTGGCTGCGAACGCAGCCCGTGGTAAAAGCGCATCACGGCAGTTAAAAGTAGACCACTGCCACCAGCCATTCATCGAGGAAAGGGTAACCTAAAATAGTTACATGAGAAGCTAGACAAAGGGGGGATACTAAGTAACCCCTCCAGTGCCCTATTGTAAGATAGTGTGTTCTGGGTCTAGAAAGTTACAAATGTAAGTAAAGTCAATTTTACTTTACTGCTCTTGAAACAGTAGTTTATCCAAGTGAAGGTATTTAAACCGTTTTATTTATAAATTATAATCGTCCTTGACACAAATAAGGAACATTTTTGCAACCTTCACTTTCAACATCAAGGCAGCTGTCTAAAGGTTTACAATATTTTCCAGCATGGGGTCTGGCATGGATTCACATGCTCATGAATATGCTCATGAATATTACCCGTCGGGCTGGGAATCCCTGGTAAAAGAAAAATCAGTTTCACTTAAAAACTGCATTTCTCCTTTAAACCAATCACTGTCCTCTGGGTCATGCTGCCCCCACCCAATGTCAGTCCTCTCCCTAAGGCCCTTCTCTGGCAGCCATCTTCAGATTTTTACTGCACGCTTCAGTGTTGGGAGTCCTCAAGTTTGCTGTCCGAGCTATTTTGAAAAGAAGTATAATCCTTACCTCACCATGGTTAATAGTGACCAGTAGCGTTTTGACATAACAGGGCCTTAGTATTAACCTGAACTTCTCATTGTGATACTGCGCTCATCTCCTTCCTTGCCCAGTAATATCATCCCCAGCCCTGCTCACCATTCTTAACCTTCGAATGGATTGTGTCCTCCCACGTATTCCTCGTCTTATGATATTCGTATCTCGCCAGCTTCGCTGCTTCAGAAAAAAATGTTCTCGGCGCTGTGCACGAGGTTGTGGTGGTGTTTTCCCACGACGGGCTCCGTACTGTGTCGACGTCACCATCAGTATAAGTAGCTTGTGCCGTGCCCGTTGGCTTCAGTTCTGTTTTTCCGATAGGTTCTCTCTCGAGTTAACAGCGTGCTTTGAAATTTTCGATAACATGTAGTCTTCTTCTACTTCCAAGACTAAGTTCAAAAAATGTATCGACTGTGGATCGAAAATGTCGATTACAGACCCTCACTGCGTTTGTCTTTGGTGCCTATGTTCGGACTATCGAACTGGCGACTGTGGCTCCTGTCAGTCGATGACGGAGAAGGCTCTAGTGAGAGAAAAGGTAAACTGGCGGTGCAGCGGGAAGCTTCCAAGGCCTCTTCAAAGGCCTCATGAAAAAAAATAGAAAGTCGGGCGAATCGAAGGATTCGGATCAGCGTAAACAATCGAAGAGGTCTTGATCACGTAGTAGATCGAGACGTTCTTCATCATCTTCAAAGAAGAAGAGGAGGAGACATAGCTCTCCCTCCTCTTCCTCCGATACGTCTACCGAATTGGTAAGATATCTAAGTCGGATTCCCCAAGGAAATGGGAGGCATTTAGAAGGAAGATGTTGAAGGTCTTTGAGAATGCGGCCTCAACCACCTCAAAGAAACCTCGAAAGAGCCAGACCCTGGTCGCTCTGTTGGACGATGCAGGAGAGTCTAACTACTGTGGAAAGATCCAGTAGTAAGGGTTAACCTCGAAAATCTCGACCCAGTTTCAAATCGTCGAAGGTTTGTTGAGAATCGAGTGATTCCCCAACATCGACGAAAAAACTGAAGTCGTCGAAGCCCTCAACGACTTTGTCGATACCATTGACGGCTTCGACATCGAAGCCGAAGGAGTTTTTTACACCTTCTTTGAAGACTTCATCGATGCCTTCGAAGACTCCTTCGTAGCAAATTCAGACACAGGAAAGGAGAGTTACTCTTTTACCTAAATCAGACTTTAAGAGTAGGTCTTCTGTCTTTGAAGAAGTAAAGTGCCTCAGAAGAAGTTTCTCCTTTTGGAGTACAGTTTGGTACCATTGAGGTGCCAGGGGAGTTAATCGATCCAGAATCGAAAGTGAGAGACCTGCGTGACACCTTCACTCCGCTAGTGGCATTAAGTCACCAGAGCTAGAATTTACAAAACCTGACCGTGCAGATTCAGGGCACAGGAGTTTGATGAATAGGGTTGTTGAATACATTGGCCGGGGTAGTTCCTCACCCACATTTTATCAGGATGATATGACTGATATCCTGGACCACGGCCCCCAGAAGGACCCAGTTCTCCCCTTCCATATGGCACTTCAGAGGACAGGGAAAAATAACTGGGAGGCTCCTGAGACTGCTTCTGCAGTTAACAGTAATTTTCCTAAGAAATACAGAGCTTCTAGTAGTGAACCTGATTACTTGGAGGCATCCCACGCCTGAAAGTCTGGTTGTTCAGGCAGCAACTTCATAAAGATAAACCGCCTATCCATCTATCCCCCCGGATTGAGAGGATAAGAAGGTGGATGCTTGGGCCCGTACGGTCTTTACCTCGGGTAGCATGGCTCTCAAATCAGCAAATGTCACCTGTACCCTGGCCAGGTTTACCCATACCCTGTGGGACTGCATCACGGGGGCGGCTGATCGTATTCTGGAAGGCGAGCAAAGGGAAGGCTTCCTGAATATTCCAAAAGATGGCAAGGAGGCATTCGGGGAACGTCTCCAATCTGGACTGGATACTGCTGATAGCATAAGCAGGCCCATGGCTGCAAGCACAGTGCTATGCAGATTTGCGTGGTTGAGGAAGTTGGGGTTTGCACCTGATGTGCAGCCCAGGCTACTCAACATGCCTTGTGTTGGCTTGAGGCTGTTTGGCAGCAAAGCTGATGAAAGCTTAGGAAAACTGCAGACCTCCAAAGCGGCGGCTAAATCTCTTAGCGCCTCTATGCGACAGCCTCAAACCTTATTCGGGCTCATCTTCCTGGAGAGATCGTTCTTTTCGATACTACTCCTCTTTTGGTAGAGGAAGAGGACAGGCCATACAAAGAGGTAAAAGAAATGTCCCTCATGGTGGACGG
The DNA here is from genome assembly GCF_040938575.1 of Ambystoma mexicanum. Taxonomy (NCBI): domain Eukaryota; kingdom Metazoa; phylum Chordata; class Amphibia; order Caudata; family Ambystomatidae; genus Ambystoma; species Ambystoma mexicanum. The sequence continues at coordinate 64,738,795 of NC_090929.1, forward strand.
GGAAAAGGTGTGAAACCAGCCTCAGGAACAGCATATTTCCCCTCAGCTGCTCATGCAGCCACCTCCAAGTCACTCTGAGGCCTTACCACTCAAGACCCTGTTGGGAGGCAGTACCTCACAGCATCTAAAAGAATGGCGGGGCATTATTTTAGATGCTTGGGCACTAGAGACAGTAGCTCAAGGTTATTGCCTTCCCTTCCTAAAAAGGCCTCCGGACCATCCACCGGGAATCAACTCTGTCAAAATTCCAGATCTGCTGCTTGTGCAGGAAATTTTAACCCTGCTAGAGAAAGGTGCAATAGAACGTGTACCTGTAGCGGAGAGGAACAAGGGTTGGTACTCCCCTTATTTTCTCATTCCCAAGAAGGATGGAGGATTGAGACCCATCTTGGACATAAGAAACTTGAACAAGTTCCTCAGGAAGAACAAGTTCAAGATGGTAACCCTTTCTCAGATTCTTGAGGCTCTCCAACTCCAAGACTGGTTTGCATCATTGGACCTTGAGGATGCTCACTTTCATGTGCCAATCCATCTCAAGCACAGAAAGTACCTGAGGTTTGCGGTTGGCGGTTCTCACTATCAGTTTTGAGTTCTGCTATTCGGGCTGCTCTCTGCCCTGAGGGTTTTCACCAAACTGATGGCGGTTGTGGCAGCAAGTCTCGGGAGGGGGGTGGGGGGTGGGGATTCACATCTACCCCTACCTGGACGATTGGTTGATCAGAGCGCATTCTCCCGAACAAGCTCAGGAACATCTTTCAATCACCTGTCACTCCCTTCACAAACTGGGCTTCTCCCTCAATTTCAAGAAGTCTCACATACCATCCCAAAAGCTCCAGTTTATCAGAGCATTCCTGGATACTTCCTCGGGCAAAGCCTCTCCTCCCGAGGTGAGAGCTCTCCACATTCTGCAGATGGTAACAAAGTTCCAAAATGCCCAACATCTTCCGGCCTTCGATTTTCTGAGGTTGCTCGGTCTCATGGCATCCTGCATTTTTCTCGTTCCAGCAGCCCGATTGAGGATGAGATCCCTTCAATGGGCTCTCAGTGGTCCCAATTCTCTGCGAATGTCAGATCTTCTGCAAATTCCAAGCACAGTTGCCCAAGACCTTCTTTGGTGGGCTTGCAACAACAATTTTCTCAAGGGAGACTCTTTTTGGCAACCATGGCCGGAGATAACTGTAGTGACGGGCGCCTCACTCACGGGGTGGGGAGCCCACACCAACAATCTGACTATAAGCGGTCGCTGGTCTCCATCGGAGTCCAAACTACATATCAGCCTGTTGGAGCTGAGGGCAATCAGACTAGCGTTGAAGGTCTTCCTGTCCTCTGTACAGGGAAAGAATATCTTGATAATGATGGACAACACGGTGGCCATGTCCTACCTCAACAAGAGGAGGAGTAGGGTCACTACCACTTTGCAGAGAGGCAATGCAGCTCTGGTTCTGGGTAATACAAGAAGGAATCTCTTGGCAGTTCACCTAGCCAGAGAGCAGAACGCGGCGGCAGACGCTTTGAGCAGGCAGAACAGTGTCCCACGAGTGGGAACTAGCTCAGCAAGTCCTTCGTGAGATCTTCACCATTTGGGGAACCCCTCAGGTGGATCTGCACGACCAGGGTCAATCGGAAGTGCAAACAGTACTGCTCAAGGGAATTTCTCCGAGGAGTTCTAGGAGACACGTTTGTGGGGGACTGGGAGTTTCCACTTCTGTACGTGTTTCCGCCAGTCCCCGTGTTTCCTCATGTAATCAGGAGGTTGAGAAAGTTCAAGAGAACCATGATCCTGATTGCCCCGGATTGGGCCAGGAGGACGTGGTACCCGGACCTTTTGGACATGTCCATCTGCCCTCCAATACGTCTTGCGCAAAGAGGATCTTCTCTCGCAAGAGGGAAGGTCTGGTTCTCCATCCAGAGGTCAAGACGCTCAACCTTCACGCATGGTTTCTGAGAGGTTGAGATACAAGGATTGGGATCTTCCGGATGACGTAATGGAGATTTTGCTTTCGACCCGAAGGCCAGCAACTAAATCCCTGTACCGGTGTTGTTGGAATAAATTCAGTATCTGGTGCAGGGATAAGGATGTGAACCCTTTTCAATGTGTCACCCCAATGGTGCTTTTTTTTCCTATTGCATCTAGCCAATCTGGGGCTCCAGATCGGAACAATTAAAGGATATCTGGCTGCTCTGTCCATTTTCAAGCACTCCTTGGAAGAGGTTTCCTACTTCAAAATTCCATTAATCATTCAATGTGTACTCCAGTCCCTTTTCATGTCCCGATTTGAATCTTGTATTTAAGTTTCTAACTCGTATACCTTTTGAGCCTCTGCATTCCTGTCCCTTGAGGCTTCTAACATTAAACTGTCGTTCTTGTGGCCTTAACATCAGCCAGTAGGGTTAGTGAGTTGCAGGCGCTCTCATGCAAACCTCCATACACTACTTTTCACAAAGACCAAACTTAAGGTTAAACCTTCTTTCTTACCAAAAGTAGTTTGACTTTCACTTGTCACAAAAAATGATAGTACCAACGTTCTACCCTCCTCCTCATTTGGGCAAAGAAGAGGAGAGATTTCATAGACTGGACCCAAAAAGGGATCTGTTTTTATATATCGAGAATGTCAAAATTGCGTCGGGATGACCAACTCTTTGTGGGTTATACTGGCCATAAATTGGGATTAGCGGTGGCAAAACAGACCATATCTCGCTGGATCATTTTGGCTATAGTGGAGTGCTACAGAATGGCAGGAAAGGATTCGCCGGATGGGCTTTGAGCCCATTCCACTAGGGGTATGGCGACTTCTGCGGCACTGAAGAGGGGAGTCCCTGCAGCTGATATTTGTTCAGCTGCAACATGGGCATCAATGCATACCTTCATCAAGCATTACTGCTTAGATACTTCTTCCAATGAACGTTTATTTGCCAAGGCGGTACTCCGTTCAGTCCATCAGAAAAATAATTAGTACTCCCACCTCCAAAATTACCACTGCTATGGGAGTCTATCATAAGATGAGGAATACATGGGAGGACCCAATCCATTCGAAGTATAAGTTACTTAGCAACTGTAACGTTCTTTCGACTGGGTGTTCCTCACACGTGTTCCTCATCGCCCCTCCCTTCCTACCCCGCAGTACAGTTTACGTTAGTTGCACTTCTCTCTCACAAAGAGTTTTTTAGTCATGAGGCACGCCTGGATGTTCCTCGAATATTTCCTCAAACACAGAACTGAAGCCAACGGGCACAGCACAAGCTACTTATACTGATGGTGACGTCGACACGGTACGGAGCCCGTCGATGGACATCAACACCATGACCTCGCGCACAGCGCCCTCTGCTGCAAACATTTTTTCCAAAGCCGCGAATTTGGCGAGATACGAATATCATAAGATGAGGAATACGTGGGAGGAACATCCAGTCGAAAGAACGTTACAGTTGGTAAGTAACTTGTTCTTCTGCTCGCAACACTCCTGTTGGGTAAGAATTGGTGCAGTCACACTGTTTGAGACTACGCATGATTTACCTGCTTGGTATTGGGTTACCCACCTTTTTATTATAGGTCTGCACTACACAAGTTGGTAGCGTGACTAAGCTGCCAGGCCCATCGCAAGAGGAGTAATGTGAGCTGTACAGCTGAAATTTGTCAATACAAGTAACCAAGTAACACGTGCACTCAAGGATTCAATTATAATTATTTTTGGGGAGAAATCTCAGAAATGTGCCAATTCCCTTCACTTTAGAGACCCCCAGAAACTTTGCTAGATTTTGAGGACTTGATTTCTTACCTGGAGCCTTTTGTCCCCACTCTCGTGTTTTGATGTGTGTTTTATATTTGAGTTCTCTGATTATGGAGTTTTAGATAACTTCATAGGCATCATCTTTTCATGTGTTACACAGCACCCTCAGTGCAGTGACACAGGTATGTTTTTTAGACTTCTCAAAGGTTTAAATACCTTCTCTCAGATAAACTACTGTTTCCCAGAGAATGTAAAGTGAAATTGACTTTACTAGTCTTTTCCAAATTCATAGACCCAGCACACACCATCTTACAATGGAGTGCTGGAGGGGGTTACATAGTATCCCCTGTGTCTAAACACTCATGTAGCAGTCAAATGCTAGCCTTTTCTATCGAAATGGCTGGTGGTAGTGGTTTTACAACAAACTACCATGATTTTTCCCAACCGCGAACACCGGTAGCTAAAAATCGCGGGAGCCATGTTGTTCAAGATGGCGCTTTAAGCCCCTTCGTTTAAACGGGTCCCGGTCATCTTTTTTCGCCATTTCTTGTTGGAAAGGTCCTTCTAGTGTTTGTCTCTGCGCGGCAAACCAGGTTTGGTCTCTTTGTTTCTATGCCTTTTGCGGGCTTCAGGACTGAAGACCGCCTCTGGTGTCTGGGCAGGAAGTGAGGGAGGTGCCCGAAACTCCCAGTGCTTGGTCTCCTAGGAGACCCAAATGCACTCTGTCGTGATTGGCTGGCTGGCTGACTGCCTGGCAAGGACAGCCACCCTGCCAGGTGAGTGGCAGCTACGCTGGAATAAAAGGGAGAAAATGTTTAAAATGCAGGTTTCTTGGACTGGAAAGCAGTCGACCACTGGAACGAAAGAACCGAAGACGAGCTGGAAGAGGACAGCTGCTGCAACTCCTGGACCGTTGGTTTGCCTGGTGAAGCCCTGCTGCAGGTCCGAATTGCCCCTTCAAGGATGACTTCTTCCTTTGAGTTGGTGGGACCAATCAACTCGTAAGCCACCTGGATACCATTCTCTGAGCTGGTTAGGATTAACCATGGGGAAGGACATCAGCTTGTGTGCTTGATTAACAGCTACTCAGACTGAAGTGACTCCATTATGCCAGCGTTTTCCGACGATCCTGTGCAGTGCAGGAGTCATCCGACGTCCTCCCTCTTGTCCCCACGACTGAGGCCCAGGAACAGTGAGATCTGCAGGAACTGCCAGGAACTAAAGTCTTCAGCTGCATGTTTTGCTTCATACTAAGGTACTGTGCCAACCCGATTGAGAGAACGCTTCTCTCGCAGTGAAAGTTCGTGAAACTATCCCAACTTGCAGGCCTAATCAGCTTGTGACCCAACATATGATTCTTTTTCGTGCAAACTACTTCTGAGAACTTTGACAAAGACTTTACTGGTTACTTCGAGAACTGCTCTTTCCTATCCAAGACACTAGTCAATTGACTTTGGCCTAGGCCTATTGAACTGAATCGAGTCCTCTAGTGAACTAGAACTATTTGCACTGCCTAAGAAAGTATTTATGATCTATTCTGCTAACTTGTGCCTTTTTACCATTTAAAGTAACTGAAATGCCATTTTGCTCCTATTTCAGGGAGCCTAATTTGTTCAGAAACTTATTGGTTTGCTATTGAAGTGTGTTTGTGTATAATAAGTTGCCTTCTTCTAGGGAATGTTTTCTAAATGATTGTGTAATAAATAAGTGTTTTACCAAGAAACTTTGAGTGTCTACTTGAATAACTGTGATTGAAAGACCTCTGTGTAACCTCTTGTACTGCTCACATTCCCTCTTGAGATAAGCATGGCTGCTCAGCTCGCTACCACAAAACTGTGTGGTACAGACTTGTACGAAAGGTTGGTTTTGCTTACACCTGTAGTTCTAATTGTATGTGGTGGTCCCAGATGGTACTGCATGCAATTCTGCCTTACACCATTACTAAACTAAAACCATCCACTTGTTAAGGAGATAGCTTCCTAGTCAAACTCTGCGCCCCTACGCTCACCCCCATCATCACCAAATGTGTCCATGCATCTTTCAGTACTAACACATTCCCGGCTAGCATCAAAGAAGCCTGGACCCAACAGTCCCCACAAACTATCGTCCCATAACCACAGTTCCATTTTTGTTGAAAATTATTGCTAAAATAGCCTACTCACAAATTAAATCCCACCTCAAAGATGATCATCTCCTAGGAGCAAGACAATCGGGTTTTTGACCAAATCACAGCACCAAAACAGCGCTCTTGGATCTAAAAATCCAGATGGATTGCATAAGAGATTTTGGCAAACTTTGCATCCTCTTATTGCTAGATCTATCTGCTGCATTCCATCTAGTTTATCACGACAAATTATGCACCACCCTGGCCAATGACTTCCAATTCCCGTAGGATGCCACCCTCTGGGTAAAATCCTTTGTTGCAGATCGCACATCTCGAGTCTCCATAGGTAAAGATGCTGCTGACCCCATAACAGTACCACTGGGAGTCCCTCAAGGCTCATGCCAGTCTCCTACCCTCTATAATGTCTACACAAAATTACTCTTCGCTGCATTGGATGCAATGGGTGTCATTTATACTAATTTCGCTGATGACACTCGTATCCTAATCCCCATTATAGGGATCTACGATCAGGACACGATCATGATCAATCAAATGTACACCATAATACAGAACTGGAGGGTGGTAAACCGTCTCTGCCTTAATGATGAGAAAAAGGAGATCCTCATCATAGGCTCCCCTGCTAAAATCAACGCCCTACATTCGGACTATTCTTCAATCACTATCGATGGAGCAACCATTCCAATCCTAAAGCAGGTCAAAACTTTAGGTGTTTACTCGACACTAACGTAACCATGACGAAACATGTAAATGCACGATCATTGGCCACCACCTACACATCCAAACTCATTGCCTTAAGTCATCAATTCCTCACGCCACATAACTACACAATGCTAGCTCGTGCCATCATCCTATCAAAGTTAGACTATTGCAGTGTATTACTATTAGGGACCTCCAAGACTAACTTAGCCAAGTTACAATTGCTTCAAAACAAGGCACTTCGAGCTGCCACAGAATTAAATAGAATCTGATCACATCTCCGCAGTATCCCTATGTATTATCCCCACCAAAAATATCGCCATAGATATGGTAGTTTGTCTAGCCATAGGCGATATTTTTGGGGGTGATAATTTGTCGGAGTAGGGCTTGCATGGGTGTCCCCCGCTGGGTCCATGGCTCCATATCGCTGCAAAAATATGGCAATATTTTTATATTGCAATATTTTTGCAGGGATATTAACACAATGAACCATCTCCGCCACCAGGAGGGAAGCCCACTGGCTCCCTGTTAAAGCCAGAATCATTTTCAAAACGCTTTGTCACTCATAACTGCCTTGCCAAAAAGGCCCCCGCCTATATCAACACTGTCACCCCAAATAAACTCACCAAAACGTTAAGATCTAACAACAACGCCCGCCTCTGCATTCCACACTTCAAATGCGCCAGAGCCGGAGGAAGTAGCTTCCCAGTAATGGCCCCTAAACTCAGGAACTCGCTCCCAATCCACGTGAGAACTGAACCCTCAAACCAATGCTTCAAAAACAAAACCTCAAAACTTGGTTATTCAATCAATTTGAACCTGATGCCCCCACCCCCCAGCACACACACTTCACCTCCAAGGTCTGGCACCCTTCATTGCGCCTCCCAGCCAATATCTTGTGAAATGGCCACCTGTCTTCGATGCATTTCTGCTAAATGTACTATGATTTTGTCCTGTATACAAGCCCTATGTTTGTAATGTTGTGAAATGTACTGTTACTTATGATTTTAAGAAAGCTTTCTGTAACTACGCCGTGATACCTCCGGGTTTGGGTGTAAACAAATGGAATAAATAAAGCATAAACCTTATTTGGAACACATAGTAGTTCTAGGGAAGTCAATCCTTTCCATACACATTCAGTATAGGTGACACCTATTCTTGGGGCATAAAAACCAATGGATTATTTCAAATTACATCCAGTAATTCAAGGGTAGTAGACCCTAACATTTGAACTGTGACGCTCAGCAACAAATCACATAATCGGTCAACTGGACAGTATACTTTTAACTACTTTTGTGATAACACAGTTATACTAGATGAGTGAAACCTAAGGATGTAATATTCAATTGCTTTTAAGATCAGTGAAACACAGATTTAGAAAAGCAGTAACTCTTGTAACTGGTTTTCGATGGCCCACAGCGAACGCAAGGTAAGTAAAACCCATATACTTTTTCAAGGAGCGATCAGCAACTTGTGGCAGGTATAAATAAGACTTTTTGTGTCTGTCTAAAACGGACCTGGGAAAGCAAAACCCAATGTTACACTTTATGAATGACTCAGTTATTCTAGGTAGGTAAAACCATGCAGACTAATGCTAGACGGGCTAAAAGCAAGTTGGGGGAAGCCAACAGCATTACTTTTGAAAAGAGGCACAACCAAATCACAATTGAGTAATCTACCCTTACATCTACGTTTTGTTAGAAAGGCAAAACGGTTTCTAAGGAAAGAAATGTTGCATACACTTTTCAAAATAGTGCAACACACATTCAAGGTAAGTAAGAACTTATGTAACTCTTCACTCTCAGTTACAGTTACCAACCCACTCTTTTACAGGTAAGTAACGTGTAAACACGTATTCTCTTTTCTTGGCTAAAGGCCCAATCCTTTAATAGTCTTTCCCTTATTCTTGGAGCATGAGTGTTCTCTGTGGCAGAAGAGGGGTCACTAGGGTCTAGTGTCCAACGGGCAGTGTCAGGATAGGTTCTTAAGTAGCAAAAGTCAGAGTTCCTTAGGAAGACTGTTCAAACAGGTGAGTATTTTACTTGGGAGTTAGTTGAGGGTCCAGGGGCTTCACAGAAAATACTCTAGGAGGATTCCAGCAGTGGGACTGTGTGAACTGGACGAAATGCCTCCCAATCACTGAAAACACCCCACAACTACACAGGAATCACAAGAGACTTAAGGTAAGCAAATACCCAAGCCAGCACAGTGCCTCAGCGCAGAAGATTTGGCAGTAGGAGCACTTGAGGATCTGCAGCCAAAAACCTGGTTGTTGTATTCCTTGTCGTGGTGACTGAAAACAGAATCTTGGAAGGGACTTTGCAGCAGGGATCAACGGGGAAGGCTCTAGGCAAGGTTTTCCTCGCTGCTGGATGTATACAATAGTTCTTGCGGCTGAATGCGGCTGTGTGGATTTGACGCCTTTTTCAGGAGCACAGAAGAACACAGAACCACAGAATATCCTTGGTCGGATTCTCGACGTTACAAAGGTCCAGCACTCCGGTGAGGGGTGTTCTCTGACTTGATTTGTCATTGGAGATCCAGCAGGTTGTACACAAAGTTTCAGCGGGATTTGGAATTCGAAAGACCGTGCACCGCACGATGGCTTGAGGTCCCAGGGTATTGAGGTATTGCAGCCCGCAAGGTCGCAGCACGGCATCGGATGGCTCAGAATGCAGGTAGTCTTGAGTCTAGTGGGTCTCACCAGGCTCTGGGTCGAGGTCTTAGTTTTCGGAATCCCCATGTCAATTGAAAGGGAGGGCTACAGCAGGCTCAGGTTACAAAGCAGGCTCCCCGGTCGATGGAAATCGCCTCAGCCGCTTTTCCTTCATCATCCTCTTCAGTTTTGGTTCCATCAATCGACTTGTCATAAGCTTCCAAGTATGGAGTATTTAACAGGAACTACAGCACAAAATCTGCATTCTCTCCCTGTGTTTTACAACAAGGGGTGGTCTGTTTGTCCAATCGGGACAGTCAGCCCCCCACTGGGATTTGGCAAGGAGGAAGACAAAGGGCTATGCCGTTTTGGATTCCTCCCTCATTTCCTGCCTTCACAGACAGACTGGAGCCTGGTCAGGAGTCCAGGGAACTTGCGCCGAATATAGAAATCGCACAAAGGAATTTCCCCTCCACGATGTCAGGGGGAGGGGGGGGGGGGAGAAAAGGGACAAGAAACACGAAAATGGCGAAAAATCAAGACCATGCCATTTTGGTAAAACGAGCATCCTTGGGTGCCTTACTGCAGCTGTGAACACAGCCCGCGACAAAGGTGCACCGAATTAACAAAAGATATAACTGCAACCAGCCATTGAAGGTAAACCTGTCGCTGTAACAGAATTGTTAGTTTTAGTGTGAAAGGGCATACAATGTACCTCCCCAGCACTCCACATAAGGTGGGGTGTGCTGGTTTCACCAAATAAAATGTTAAAGGTATTTATATCAGGGGGGGCGCTGTTGAGCAGCCGGCAAGATGGCCGCTTATCTGAGGAACTCCGTGCCCAGACACAGACCATCGGATCCCATCAGCGACTTAGAACGCCACCCTGCAGTGCAAACACACACCGAGTGTAGCGGCGGTCCTGGGCTACATCTATGTCAAATCCTGGTCGAAATCGGACAGGAACCACCCTGCTACGGTGTTTCACCATCTGGGCTGAGCGGGCTGTGCATAGGCCTGCCCTAGCTCCGCTGTGCGGGGACGTCACACGCTTACTGGAGTGCACCGTGTGAGGTGCCGCCCGCCACCTTGACACAGTTCATTGCGGGGCCTGCTGCTGTCTCTACCCTTCTACCCTTCTGGACTGCCTCCCTGGAGCTGCCTGGGCCGTGCCGTCTCTTCTTGAGCAGGCTGCACTCAGGCCCTGGCTAATACTGTGCGCCGCGGGCTGCCTCCCTCCCCACCCCCCCGACTGGCTCTCTGATCATCTCGCGCGGCCTGTGCCTGACGCCGGGGGCGACCCCATCGGATCCTGTGCCGCGGGAGGAACTGGAGTCAGCCTCCTGAGCAGGCCCCCTGCATCTCGCTACATGATCCCTTCTTGCAGCACACGGACCCGCCGGAGCTACAGGTGAGGAGCTAGGGGGCCGCCGGACCTGATCTCCATCTCACATGTCCCCTAGCTCCTACACCGAACCACCATGCTGTCCACCGGCGCACTAGCCAATTAGGTGACGCGGCCTGCGGCCCGGAGGGGGCCACATACAAGTGGCGTCATATCACATGCCAAATTCACCAGGCAGGCTACGACTGCTAAATTAAAAGGGGGGACCCACCCTTGCCTGTGCCCTGACGCCACTCCACACTGCGGGCGAACATCCTGTGACAACCACGCTGCGCCATCAACTGCCTACGGTGGGCGCGACCTCAGGCTACACTTAACTTCTGGGTGCAGAGTCCCTTCACTCTGGCTCTGCGTGGTCTGGAGGAGCGGGCCTATACCACGCTGCCACAGGTGCCCTCCCCTGCTACCTTCTTTCGCTGGGTGCCCACTCTGTCTCCTCTTTGTGTTCGTTCCGTCCCTGCATCCCTCCACTGCTGCGCTTAGGGGCGGGCGGCCTCCTTTACCTCCTCTTACCGAGCAGGGTGACTGTGTGGTGCCCCCTACCCGGGCCTTGTGGCGGGCCAGCCTGGAGGGCCCCCCTTGGGCCGCACTATGATATTTCAACCAACGAGTGCACCAGCACTCTGGGATAACCCAGCCTTTATCGGCTCCCATTGTCGTCTCACGCCATCGACCTAGGGGCCCGGAAGACCTGGTCCCCTGGGCCTATAGGTGGCACCCGCCTATGCTCGCACCTATCATCATCACTCTTCAGGATGTCAAATAGATCTGGAGGAGTCGCCAAGGCCGGAACTATGGATAGGTTCACCAAGCCGACGCCCCGGGCTTACCAGGGGGGGGGGCCACCTCCTCGAACCACGACGACAGAAACACCATTAGAACGCCCCCAGCCAGACATCACGGCCATGATGGAGTCAATGGCAAAAAACTTTGCCTCCTTCCATGAAAAGTTGGATGATATAAATGCTAACGTGGCCTCTCTCAGGACGAAACTCGACCAGCATGGCACTAGAATAACCGAGGCCTAAACCACAATCTGAGCTAATGAGGATGCCATGCTCGCCCTCCAGGGCACAGTTATGGAGCTGGTGCGGGATGTGAAGAGTGTTAAGGCCAAGTGTGATGATCTCGAATCAATATCACGCAGAAATAACATCCGCATTGTGTTCCTGAGTCCGCCCTCAAGGGCTGTGGAGACTCTCCTTAAAGATCTCCTCGGCAACCCTCCGCTTTCCCCATTCTTCACAGTCGAGCGGGCGCACCGTTGGCTAGCCCCCACCCCAAACAAGGCGACTTTCTCAGGCCAATAATAGCTAAGATTCTAAACTACAGAGACAGAGACCACATACTACGCCTTGCACGTGAGAAAGGTGAACTGAGGCTGGAGTCGCAAATTATCCGAATTTTCCCAGACTTCCCAGTGGGGGTTCAGGCGGAGCGCAGACAATTCAATGGGGTGAAGAAAATGCTCAGGGAAAGGAAGATCGAATATGCAATGCTATTCCCAGCACGCCTGAAATTCACTCATCATAACAAACTACACTTCTTCACAGTTCCGGATGAAGCAGTGAAATTTATTGAATCACAGATCCCATTGAGAGAACCTGCAGACGGCCTGATGGACAATGACTGAGGTGGCTTATATTTCCGATCCGGGGGTGGGGGTGTCCTCCTGGGCACATTCAGGGGCACTGGTGTGTGTTTCTCATTCCCTCAACTTCGCAATAAGCCACACCATCTTCATGGGATTGAAGGCTGCTTCCACCCGCCCCCATTCTGCTTCCATTCGGCAGGCCAATCCTCCTTCCTCTCCGAGCCAGCCTCATGGATAAGCTGTGCCCATTGGCCCTCGGACCCCCCACCCCCATCATAGACTCTCAGTAATCCGACATCCCATGCTAAAAGCAACTATATATTGTCTTGCCTGATACATCCATCATTTTCCCTCCTTTGCAATACCATACACAAACGTTGCTGATGGATCAGTGGTGCTTCCTGCACCGTACTACTTGCTAAATTGGGTACACAGCAGTGGCGACCCCCGCTGCAATTGCAATACCTGTATTGATGGTTTGTTCTTTGTTTTGCCCCTGTTGGGCGAGCGGGCTGATGTTGCCAAGTTGGATGCGGCACGCTGGCACCTGTGTTTCTGGGTGGGGGATTTTGCACTGCGTGTTTGGGGTGGGCAGTGAGGGAGGGGAGAGGTAAAGTTGTGGGTTGGTTATACGAAAATGGCATGGGACAGAGGGACAGGGTTGCAACGCGGGGTGACTTCACTGCAGCTGCGCGCATTACACTGAATGGTAACAAATATTGCTGCAGGGATGTGCCATAATACGGCACTATGTCGCTTAATCTCATGACATGGAATGTCTGGGGGTTAAGCAACTTTACTAAAGCCCGCAGGATAACTGCTTATGCCCAGAGGCACACATTTAAAATACTCCTCCTTCAAGAAACGCATGCCCTGGGGTGCTTAGCGACATGCCTAGCTCTGGCCTGGGGCGCCAACAAGTACTACACAAAATATTCAACCCAATCTAGGGGAGTGCTCACTTTGGCCCATAAATCAGTCAAATTCTCGCTGCGCACCAGCCACATAGACCCGGAGGACAGATACGTCATCCTTCATTGCCTACTAGCTAACATTGAATGCCTCCTCGTGAACACATACGCCCTGAATTTCGACGCCCCAGACTTTTTCGATGAAGTGACACCATACTCACAAAATACATTGGTATCCCAGTTATATGGGGAGGGGACATGAACCTGATCTTAGATAATGAGCTGGTCGGATCTGGCATCGCCCGTAGAGCTATATCGCGTGCGGCCAATAGATTACATACACACGTAGCTACGCTGGTCCTCAAAGACGTGTGGAGAGTTCTCCAGCCACACGCGAGAGAGTATACCTTTTACTATTCAGTACACGATAGCCTGTCAAGAATAGACCAGTTTCTCATATTGAGCGGAATGGTGGGCAGGGCCATGGACACACAGATACTGCCACGCACACTCTGATCACTCCCCGGTAACGCTGCAAATCAAACTGGGGCATGACCTGCCTCCCCGCTCTGCTTGGCGTTTCAAGTCAGAGGCACTGAGAGATATATAGTCTTTAAAGCTGAAATCCTGGCCGACATGAACACCTTCGACTGCAACAATAGACATGATACATCTGATGGGGTCCTGTGGCAGGCATTCAAGGTCTTTATAAGAGGGATGTGCATCTCCAGGGAGGCCGGGGTCCTCAAAGATATTTAAAAATAGCCTGCAGCGATCTGAAGCAAAGCTTAAAGAACGAGAGGGAATAGACCATTGCCCCCTCTCTGGCCATACTGGCACAGACAAGATCAGAGCTGGAAGCCTTTGAGGCTCACGCCCAGAGGGAGATACAATACTACACCCGCCCCTTGGCAGTGCAGAAGTACGGCGAGGGAGATAGACCGGGTAGAACACTATCCAGACTGGTTCGCATGGAGGGGGGTAGCACCCGTATAGACTGCATTAGAGATGCAAGCAGCATGCAGCACTTATCTAACCAGCACATCCTTGAAACGTTCACCGCATTCTACACAGCCCTATACGCTCCCCAGCAGGAGCACAACATACAGGATACAGACCTCCTTCTAGACCAAATCCCCATGACCCTTCTCTCCTGTGCCACCAGAGATCAGCTGGATACTCCGTTCACTCTTGATGAGATCAGCAAGGCTATCTCGGGCCTACCAAAGGGCAAGGCGCCCAGCCCAGATGGGCTCACCTCAGTTTTATCAAGAACACGTCGCCATCCTTGCACCCAGACTCCTCGAGGTCTGCAATGAATCGCTTAGACTGGCCACCTTGCCCCAGTCCATGCGCGAAGCCATTATAACCGTGCTTCCCAAGTCGGGCAAGCCGCTGGATGAATGCTGGTCTTATAGACCACTTTCTCCTGCATGGGTTCTGGCATGGATTCACATGCTCATGAATATTCCCCGTCAGGCTGGGAATCCTCGGTAAAGAAAAAACCAGTATCAGTTTTGTTTCTGATCTGTCTTTCGTAGTAGTAACCAATCACTGATCTCTGCGTCATACTGACCACAGCCAATGACTGCCCTCTACCTAAGCCCCGCCTCTGGCAGCCATCTTCAGATTTTTACCGCACGTTCAAGTGTTGGGATCCTCGTGCTATTGCTCTCGAGCGTTAGTGCTATTTTTTCACGTTTTTTTCTCAAAAACTTCGTTTTTTCGGTCAAAAAGAGCCTCAAGCTCCACCGACTCTTCATCCGATCAACGGGGACCCGTGTCGGATTCGTCTACGCCCCTCAAGGGTGAAGATTTCGTCGAGCTACGCTTTTGGAGGACTCCAGAAGTTTCTCAGGCCCATCTCGGACATGGCCCAGGAGAAGGGAAGCTCGACGCCCGGAAAGCTGTTCAGGGTCTGCCCTGGATGCCAGCTGCAGAATGTCTTTAAGGAGGACGAACACTCCTTTTGTCTTTACTGCCTACATGAGGACAAGACGCACGTGGAGAAGGACTGTGCGTTTTGCGGCAACATGTCGGAGCGGACCATGAAGGACTGCCATCAACGTCTCGCCAACTGGCTGGAAGGGAAGAGTCCGTCAGGCGAGAAGAAGAGGAAGAAATCCGAGCGGTCTTTTAAGACCTTTGAGGACGCCCCGGCGACGGGGGTCCAACACAAGGCCAAGCACCGCGAGTCCGCTGGCACCGGGAGCGCCGAACGGTCGGGCGCCAGGCAGGGCGCATCCTCCCCGGCACCATCAACCACGAGCCAACGCTCTTTGATTCGGGTAAGAGGAAGGCCGAGCACCCGGCGAAGCTCCTGGAGAGGCCCCGGTCGAGCTCGAAGGCCCCATCGGAGGGGGAGTGAGGCAGTGTCCCCCCCCACTCCCCCAAGGAGAAGGCGGTGAGCGCACCTAGGGTGGTGAAAGCCTTAATCCATCTGGCCAAGGCCTCTATCGAGACAGTCGCGGCGGCCCTGGCTAAGCCTGTGGAGGCTATACCAGTGGTGGCGACCTCGGGGATCAGAGTATCCCTGCCACCGCGGAGTGAGTCCTCTTTTATGCCCATCGACAGGACCCCCGTGAAACCTCCGGCGGAGAAGAAAAAGGGGGGACAGGAGGTCGTCGTGGATTCGGCCTCAACCTCTGAGGAAGAGCTGATCGAGGTCTTAAGCCACGGCGTTGGCGTGGAAGAAGACCAGCCCGTCGGGAGGGATCCCGACGCAGGAGACGACGATATCGTCGAGGGTGCCGACGGGGCCCCTGACCGCCCGTCGGACTCCCCTCAACCAGCGCCGCAAGACAACTCGGCGGCCATTTTGTTGGCTATACAGTCCTTATGCTCGGAGATAAGGACGAGGCTGCCGTTACCACCAGCGGAGGAACCGCTCCCGACGGGGGACCCGGAGCCAGGCCCTTCTGGGAGCCCTCTCCCTAAGAGAAGGATTCACCCTCCACCTCCTTTTCAGCCGTCGCGCCCTGTTCAGCCCTCCTCCCCGTCCACGACTCGTGGGGATGAAACGGGGACTGACACGGCCGCGACGGGTACGGACGACGAGGTTTACGACGAGGATCTGCCGTCGTCACCTCCCACCCGGGCTTCCCCGCCCGACGAGATTGGATCGTTTCACTCCATGATCGCCAGGGTATCCGAGCTCTTCTAGCTCTGCCCGGAGAAGAAGGAAGGTTTCCTTAATCAACGGCGCGAGGCCAAGAGGAAGACGGTCCTCCTCAAGAACCCATCCACGACGCCGGCTAGAAGGGATCGGTACGAGAAGAAGTATGAGCCCGGACGCGGCCCCCTTGTGCCTCCGGGCACAGCCGACCCCGGACTCGGTCGTCTCCGCGGCGGCCAGGAAGAAAGCGGCGGGGGGTGCGGCCTCCACGTCGACTTCCCCGCCGGACGGCGAGGGAAAGAAATTGGATACGATGGGGCGCAGGGTTATCTCATCTGCAGCGACGACGATTAAGGCGGCCAACGCCTTGGCTATCGTAGCCCGCTACGACAGGGAGCTGTGGTACAAACTGGCCCCCCTGCTGGACTTCCTACCGGACGACAAGAGGGCTGATGCCCTAGAGATCTTGCAGGAAGGTGAGGTGGCGTCGGACCACGCCATTACGATTGCGACGGACATCGCCGACACTGGATTTCACCAGTTGGGCAACGGCGTGTGCCTTAGGCTGCGTGGATGGCTCAAGGATACTGACTTCCGTCAAGACGTGCAGACCAGAGTCTTGGACATGCCGTTCGATGGAAACAACCTGTTTGGGAAAACCGTGGACGATTCCCTTCAAGCCATCAAAGCAGACACAGAGACGGCCCGAGCTCTCAGGGTTCTCCAGCAACGGCGGCCGCCCTTTCGGAGCGGCGGAGGCAAGGGCGCCTCCAAAGGTTCCGGCGGCGGATTTTCCACCTACCGTCAAGCGGCCCGTTCGTCGTCGCAGGAAGCTTACAGGGGATGAGGCAAGTCGGGCGGACCCCGCCGTCGTCGCCAAGGAGGTCAAGGCGGCAAAGCCTCGTCGAAGCAGGACTGAACCGGCCGTGGGGTCGGGCCCCCACCTAAGCACCCCGGTGGGAGGCCGGCTGGCGAGCTTCGTCAGCGTGTGGGAGTCCATCTCCACCGACAGTTGGGTGCTGGACGCCCTAGCCCAGGGCCACGCGCTCGAGTTTCAAAGAAGGTGCCCGCGCGTCCCCCCTGTGGCCAGGAAAGAACTTCATGTCCCTCAACTTCTCTTAGAGGTGAAGGCGATGCTCAGGAAGGGCGCCATCGAACTCGTCCCAAAGAGGCTTCGGGGCTCCGGAGTTTACTCAAGATACTTCCTCGTGAAGAAGACGGGAGGATGGCGTCCCATCCTGGACCTACGACGACTGAACAAATTCATCAAGGCACAGAAGTTCCGGATGGTCACCCTCCAACACGTCCTGGGTCAGCTGGAGGAGGGCGATTTCCTGTCGTCGTTGGATTTGGAGGATGCCTACTTCCATATTCCCATCCTAAAGGGACACCAAAAGTTTCTCAGGCTCGTGGTCCAAGGGCATCACTATCAATTCAAAGCCCTTCCCTTCGGACTAAGGTCGGCACCCAGGGTGTTCACCAAGTGCCTCGCACCGGTGGCGGCGCAGCTGCGCCGAGAGGGGATCCACGTCTACCCCTACCTGGACGACTGGCTCATCCGAGCCAAGTCGCGGGAGCTCGCCATGGAGCACACGGCAAGGACCGTCCAACTTCTCACGGACCTGGGATTCTCCGTAAACTACGCCAAGTCCCACCTGGTGCCCGCGCAAGACGCACTGTTTCTGGGAGCGAAGCTCGACAGTGTCGCTTCTGGCCTCCCCGTCAGAGGAAAGGACGAGGGCCATTCTGGGCAAGGTGCAGCGGATGCTGGTTGCGGACGCGGCCAAGGTGAGGTCCATCAAGTCCCTCCTCGGAATGATGTCTTCTTGCATCTACCTCATCCCCCTGTGCAGGCTCCGGATGCGCCCGTTGCAGGAGTTCCTGGATGCGCACTGGATTCAGACGGGCAGCTTCGAGGAGAGGATCACACTCGACGAGAGTTTCCGACGAGCGATCCGGTGGATGGGCACCCGCGCGCATCTGACGGCGGGCATGGACTTCCAGACCCCCGGCCACCAGGAGACAGTGACCACGGATGCCTCCCTGGAAGGGTGGGGAGCACACACCGAAAATCTGCACGCAAGAGGCCTTTGGCTCCCGACGGAGAAGTCCCTCCATATCAACGTCCTGGAGCACCGTGCAGTATTTTGGGCCCTCAGGTCCTTCCTTCCGTCCCTCAAGGGCAAGGTGGTGAGGATTTTCACCGACAACACCACCACCATGTTCTACATCAGGAAACAGGGCGGAACTAGGTCCCCAGCCCTGTCCAGGGAGGCCCAGGACCTGTGGCATTGGGCCGTCGCCCAAGGGATGTTTCTGGTGCCGTTTCATCTGGCAGGGATAAAAAACACCATCGCCGACTCACTCAGCAGGGAGCTGCGCTCGTGCCACGAGTGGGAACTACGACAGGATCTAGTGGACCGCCTCTTCCGACGGTGGGGCACACCCCAGATCGATCTGTTCGCGACGGCGACGAACTCCAAGTGCCGGAGGTTCGCCAGCAGGTTTCCCCAGCCGAGGAGCATGGGCGATGCTTTCTCGTTCCCCTGGGAGGGCCTGTTCCTATATGCGTTCCCTCCATTGCCATTGCTGATCCGGCTCATCAACCAGCTCAAGAGGTCCCGGTGCAGGATGATCCTCGTCGCACCTGCGTGGCCGAGGCAGATATGGTTCCCGGACCTTCTGGATTTGTCAGCGTCCCCGGCAATCAAGCTGCCAGTGGACGCGAATCTGCTCTCCAGGGAAGGAGGCGCCATCATCCATCACGACCCGAAGTCGCTGAACTTGCAGGCCTGGCTCCTGCAGCATTAGAGTTTGGAGGATACGACATACCGGCCGACTGCAGAGAGGTTCTTGCAAAGGCCAGGGCGTCCTCGACTCTTAAATGCTACGGACACAAATGAAAGAGGTTCTCTGGTGCCACGCACAGAAGATTAACCCTCTGCGGATTACGGCTCCCCAAGTACTGCCGTACCTACTGACGCTGGCCAAAGCTGGACTGGCGCACGCGTCCATCAAGATTCATCTTGCTGCGATCTCCCGATACACCAGAACTACGGGGCGGACGTCCTTGTGGTCTCATCGTCTGGTGAAAGAGTTCATGAAGGGACTGTTCAGATCGTTCCCGCCGGTGAAGGCTCCGGCCCCGGCGTGGGAGCTCAACGTGGTGCTGACCAAGCTCATGGGACCTCCGTTCGAGCCTCTGCACTCGGCCCCGTTGATGTTCTTGTCGTGGAAAACCGCGTTTCTTGTGGCCATCACCTCCGCACGACGGGTGGGAGATCCAGGCCCTTTCCTGCAAGGCCCCGTATTTGCCTTTTCACGACACAAGGGTAGTGCTCAGGACGCACCCCTCCTTCATGCCCAAGGTGCCGTCGGACTTCCACCTCAACGAACCCTTGGTGTTGCCTGTTTTCTTCCCGTCGCCTTCGTCGCCGGCTGAGAGGACTCTGCACTCGCTGGATGTGGCTAGAGCGCTGAAGTTCTTCGTGGACCGCACGAAGGGTTTTCGGAAGACGTCACAACTCTTTGTGAACTTTGGACCTGTCAATCAGGGGAAGGCTCTCTCGAAGGCTTCCATTTCCAGATGGCTCTCCGGCTGTATCATGTACTGTCATCGGTTGGCAAACCGACCCCTGCCTGGCCGTCCGAGAGCCCATTCCACCAGAGCGATCGCAGCTACCACGGCGTTCCTATCTGGTGTGCCCTTGCTGGACATCTGCAGGGCTGCTAAGTGGAGATTGACGCACACCTTCACGAAATTCTACTGCGTCGATCGGGATTCCAGGGAGGAGTCCTGGGTCGGCCAAGCAGTGCTGCGCAACCTGTTCGCCTAAGGTGAGCCTGGTGAGGAGGTAAGATTTGCTTAATGTTGAGCCTTTGCCACCTCCCGTGGTTGTGCATGTGTGTACTGCTATGTATTATTTATTCATGAGCATGTGAATCCATGCCAGACCCCATGCTGGAGAAGGAACAAGTTACTTACCTGTAACTGTTGTTCTCCAGCATGGGTCTGGCATGGATTCACATGCGAACCCTCCCGCCTACCCCTCTGCGGCTCTTCACTTGGTCATACTGCCACTTCACGTGCTACCAAATCTGAAGATGGCTGCCAGAGGCGGGGCTTAGGTAGAGGGCAGTCATTGGCTGTTGTCAGTATGACGCAGAGATCAGTGATTGGTTACTACTACAAAAGACAGATCAGAAACGAAACTGATACTGTTTTTTTCTTTACCCAGGATTCCCAGCCTGACGACGGGGAATATTCATGAGCATGTGAATCCATGCCAGACCCATGCTTGAGAACAACAGTTACAGGTAAGTAACGTGTTCCATCTCTTATTAACACTGATATGAAAATCTTTGCCAAGATAATTGCAAGCAGATTCCTCCCCATAATGACTGACTTAGTTCATCCAGATCAGAGTGTTTTCGTTCCCGGTGGGTCAACGGCACTTAACACCCGCCGGCTGTTCAATGGTATGTCCAGAATTGACCCTGGTGCCAGTGCTGTAGCAGTCACCCTTGTTGGCCAGAAGGCATTTGACATGGTGTCTTGGCAGTATATGCAGGCTGTGCTGCACAAAATGGGAATCGGCCCTCATATGCTATCATACATTAAACTACTGTACGCAAACCCGGTGGCCAGAGTCCTAATTAATTCCCAGGTCTCGTCTCCCTTCACACTCCATAGGGGCACTCGCCAGGGCTGCCCGTTCTCCCAAATATTGTTCGCGCTGGCTATCGAGCCCATGGCTGACAGTGTCAGAGACAAGCACACCCAAAAGGGTATACGTCTGCGAGACACTGCGGAGACCATTTCACTGTACGCTGATAACTTACTCCTTTATGTCGGAGATCCGTCGGCCCATCTAGACCCAATTATTCATGACATGACCAAAATTGGCACATTCTCGGGCTTAAATTAAATTACACTAAATATGAGATTTCCGCTCACTGCAGCAACTTCCCAACCAACATATGAATTCCCTCTCCGCTGGTCTCCAGGCGGAATACAATATCTTGGGGTTCAAGTATCCCTCTCCAAATCTTCACTATTGGCCGACAACTACACGGCCACCACACAGCTGGTGGAGGCCCAGATGTTGAGATGGCGCACCCTCCCGCTTTCCTTATCGGGCAGGCTGTCCCTAAGTAAGAGAATTGTCCCTAAGATGCTTTACATCTTCGTAAATGTCCCGCTCTGGCCTGGGAAACAATACTTCAGGAACCTACACACTGCATGCGCCCAATTTCTATGGCACTCCGGCGCGGTTCGCAAGAACTGGCAACATATGGTTCTCCCATATGAAAAAGGGGATTTCACGGCCCCGGACCTCGCTAGATATTAGATTGCCGCACAGCCTCAACATGCCACATATTGGTACACGCACACAGACCCTCCCCTTCATGTAAAGCTAGAGAAACTAGCAAACAAAGAGGTCAACATTCTGTCTCTTATTCTCTACCACAAATACCATGCTGACGCCCCGGCGGACCCTTTGGCAGCAACAATCATGGCATGGCGATGATTATTGCAGTCCCATCCAGACCATCATCCATACTTTAAGTGGCTGCCCATCTGGCAGTTCCCGGGCCTCAGTCCCACTCGTGATAAACTCCTCATTCGACACTGGCATAATCTGGGCTACCGGGCACTGTCCGACCTTTATCCCGAAGGGAAATTCATCCCCCCACAGACATGGCGGCCCGGGCACTCTAGCTCGGCGATGGAACTATGCAATACTTTAGGCTGAGGGCAGCGGTCCGTGCCATTTGGCCCACCTACCCCGACGAACCCCCAGACTCGCCTGAAATCCACTTCATAGCCAACTCAGCCTCCTCTCTATACAAAATGCTGCTGGAAAAACTGGCTAATCCTTCTCGGACACCACGTGACGGATGGAGTGGCGAACTGTGCCTGACCATCACAGATGCTATGTGGGGCAGGATGTGAATACATACATGCAAGGTTTCCCTTAATGCCAGATTTAGGTGTATGCAATACAAGCTTCTGAACCGCCTATACTACACGCTGCACAGGGTGGGGAGGTTTGCACACAGCCAGGCTCATACCTGCCCTAGATGTAGGTCCATAGAGGCAGACCACATTCACATGTTTTGGTCTTGCGAAGCACTTAGCCCGTACTGGAAAGCTGTCATTGTAGCCCTCTCAGAAATTACTGCGATTCATATTTCTCCCGACCCACTGGCCACCCTGTTCGGACTGTGGGACGGGTCCGAGGTGAGAAAGGTGTCCAAGTTCTTGAACATCGCAACCATTGTGGCCAAAAAATGCATATTAGAGTGCTGGAAGCGCCGCTCCCCTCATTCGAGATGTGGCTGAAGGC
Organism: Ambystoma mexicanum; assembly: GCF_040938575.1. Lineage (NCBI taxonomy): Eukaryota > Metazoa > Chordata > Amphibia > Caudata > Ambystomatidae > Ambystoma > Ambystoma mexicanum. The sequence continues at coordinate 64,761,372 of NC_090929.1, forward strand.
CCTCACCTGGACCCAAATGTGCGAAGAGGACTACATTAATACCCTCCCAATGACCTCTCGTCCTCAAAATGTGTGGTTTTGTACCTACCTGAACAACAAGGATAATATTGAACTATCCTCCCCCCACCTGCCGAATAGTCTTTGCCTTCCCTGAAACAGGCTGAACTGTGAGAATTGCTGCCACCCTCTCCCGAAATCCCTGTTATGCAATGTCATTCATGTGTCTGCAATACTATCTGTCTTTTGCACTGTATTGTCGACCTGTTCTTGTCTCATGCCAATAAAGTTATTTTAAAAAAAGTATTTATATCACGCACCGCCACCAACAGAGTTGGTCTACAGGTGCTCGGGCGGATCTGTAACAAGAGGGTGGGGATAGGGTGTTGGGTTAGTCGGGTGAAGAGGGAGTAGGAAACTGAGAAGTGGTCTGCTGTTGACAGCTTCAGTTCGGTTTTCGCTGTGCGCTGAGCTTTAGTGCAAGTATCGGATCAGAGCAAGACCTTGTGAACTGCTGTTGAAGTTTGTGGTGTTTGTTGTTGCGGTATGGTGAAGTCTGCGGTTTGCTGGGCGAGAGATGGTTGTGTGTGTGTTCGGGTGAATTAGGTAAGCAGAAATGAAGTTGGTTTAGTGGGTTGTATGTCCTAGTTCTCGCCGGTCTTGTTCTATTTAGGTGGCATACCCATGGGTACGCTTAGTAGTTGATTGTTTCTTGTCCATCTAACCCTTCGATTAGATGTTGTGCTGCGTTCCTGGTTTTGTTGTATGGATCTTTGGTTGGTGGGCTGGTTATGTCTGGTCTTCCCCTTCTGGTGTTGGTACTGTGTATTGACCACCCCCATATTCCCTCACCGTCTATTTTTGATGGTGGTCTGCTGGGCTTGGGATTGATTGGTAAGGGTGCTATTGATAAGTCTTTGGTCTTCCGTCTTGGTTTAGCTATGTATCCGGTCATTAGTGTTGTCCTGTTATGGCTAACTCTCAGTTTGTAGTTTGATACGTCATAGATTGTCTTCCTTAGATTCTGTATATCAGTGTTTTTACTCATTGTTATCAGATGTTGTGTGCGCGCCCCTGTGGGCGTTCATCTAGTTCTGCAGTGAAGAGCCATGATTTAAGCAGTTTCTTGAATAGTAAGTGGTTTCTTGTGATGTAGGTGTAATTTGTGTCTCAGGATTTCTGCGCCTTGGTTCTAGATTGCTCTGTACGTGATGCACAGTGATTTGAATCTGATTTGTTGTTTTATTGGTAGCCCATTTTGTGTTTTTAGCACAGGAGTGATGTTCTCTTCGAGTTATTTTGAGGAGCAATCTGGCTGCCGCATTTTGTATGCGTTCTAATTTTTTGTAGGAGTCATTCAGGCATACCCAGGTATAGGCTGTTGGCGTAATCAACTCTGGACATGACGAGGGTGATTATGGTTAGTGTTTTGCTGACAAATGATAGGAACGATAGGATCCTTTTTGCCGCTCGCAGTAGAAAGCTTTTCTTGAGTATAGCGTTTACTTGTGGCTCTAGGGTGAGTTTATTGTCCATCGGGACTCCCAGGTTCTTTACAGTCGACGATGGGGCTGGGGTTGTACCGAGTTCCCTTGGCCAGGGGGCTTAGTGGTTGTCCCCTCCGTTTTTTGTGATGATCATTATTTCTATTTTGCCTGGGTTGAGTTTGAGGTAGTTGGAGTTCGTCCAGTTGAAGACATCATGAAGGCAGTTCTAAAGTGTTGTTTTCTTCTTGAGGGTCTTGTATTTTGAATACTATTTGTGTATCGTCAGCTTAGTTGTAGCAGGTGAGGCCGTGTCCTTTGATTTTGATCAGAGAAAGGTAGCTGTTGAATATTGGCAGGAGAAGGATGATCCTTTGTTGTACGCTGCATGTGGATTCTCTTGTATTGGATTTGAAAGGTTTCCTCCATATAGTTTTGCTTCTGTTTGTTAGGAAGGATTTGATCCACAGTAGGGCAGTGTGTGTTATTCCCAGTCCTTTTAGTCTCGTGATGAGGATGTCGTGATTAACTGTGTCGAAAGCTGCAGAGAGGCCTAGAAGTATCAAGGCCGTACTGTTAGATGAGTCTGCGTTTGTTTTTAGGTCATCCTATATTGAGAGGAGAGCTGGGTCTGTTCCTCTCATTGGTCTGAAACTAACTTGTGCCTGGTCTAGTAGACAATGTTTTTCTATGAATTCTTGGGTTGTTTTGTTTATGTATGTTTTGAGTAATTTAGCTGTATATGGGATGTTGAAGATGGGTCTGCAGTTGGAGAGGTCCTCTGTATTTCCACCTGTGTCTTTGAGTAGCGGTCTGATGTACGCTGATTTGAAGGATTGTGGCACTTTCCCTGTTGAGATTGAAAGGTTGAGGAGATTCCTGTGGTATTCCATGGGGGTGCCTTGTGTGAGGATTGATTTGTATATGCCCGGAGGGCAAGGATCCCCAGGAGAACCGGATTTTTTTGCTTTGATTTACCAGTTTGACGAAAGTCTCCACTGATAGTTCTGGGAAGTTTTGTAGTTTGTTCAGGCGTTCCTCGTACGGGTCAGCGGGATCCGTAGTCCGATCACATGGTCTGTTTTGTATGGCTTGTTGGATGGTGATTTTGTTTTTGAAGTAGTCTGCTAGGTCAGTCCGAACGGCAGGACCCGATACAAAGTGCGAGTCGCCAATTTCATCTATGGTATTGGCGTGTTGTTGCGTCCTGGTGGATTTTTTTATTTCCTTTTTGCAGGTGTGGATATGTTTATTTCTCACGTAATTTGTGGTCCTCCATTCTAGTTTTCTTTTTTTTTTTCTTTTTCATGGCGATCACTAGTGGGGTGAATCATTTTGCCGTTGCTCTTTTACGTGAAGGGGTGAAAGGTTTTTCTTTTGTGATTTTGTCGATCATTGATGTGATCCAGTTGTAGAGCAGAGCAACTTTTTTGTCTAGATCGGCTTCTTCCATAATTGTTGCGTGTGGTTTGCTCTGTTCCAGAATTTCAATTAGGTTGGAGTTTGTTTTGTAGTTCTCCAATTCCTTTTCATGGTGATCAGGAGTTTGTCTTGTGGCTTGTTTGTTGGGACGGTTAGTGTGATTACGAAGGGAATGATGAGGTGGTTGCGCCAGAGTTTTTGGATTGGCGGTGCTGTGGAATGCGTTTATTAGCAAAGATTGCATCAAGTGTGTGCCCAGCTGAGTGGGTTGCTCCTTTGACTAGTTGTTGTAGATTCATTGCTGCTAGTTGGCTGGTTAGAGATTTTTGTGTGGTTATGGTTTCTTCATCAAACCAGATGGTGAAGTCTCCAAGGATGATTAGATGATTGTGCTCGATGGCTAGGGTTGTGATTAATTCCGTGAAGGCGTCCACGGAGGTTGAATTGTATTTTATAGGTCTATATATCATTATGAATTTCAGGTTCGTTTTTGGGTTTACTGACCGGTGTGGGATTAGGAATTTGCATTCATCAACGTTTAACAGGTCTTCCAGTTTTATGGCCAGGTATTCCTTGTGGATGACAGCCAGCCCCCCACCTCTTTAGGTTTTTCTGTTTGCTTGGACGCATTTGAAGTTGTCAGGCAGGCAGTTGTTGAGGGTGATCTTGTAATTGGAGTCTAGCCATGTTTCAGTTTCAAATAGGATGTCGATATCCCCATCACAAAGTTCGTACATTTCGGTGGCATGTTTGGACATCAACCTCGCGTTGATTAAATTGCAGTGGATCTTTTGGGTGTGGTTTTGTTTATTAATTTTTCCTTGTTTTGGTTGTAATTGTTCAATCGAGGGGTTTCAGTATTGACGTTGATTGGATGAAGATCAGCGGAGGCTGCTTCGTTGAAGCGGTCTGCTAGATTGGTAGCTTGGCTGTTCCATCGCAGTGCTTCGAATGGATTGTGTCCTCCAACGTATTCCACATCTTTGACATGTAATGTCCACAGCTGTGCACTTCGGAAACTTTTTTGGCAGGGCGTCCTGCGTCGGTGGGTCGATGTCCCTCGAAGGACTCCGTCGAGGGCGACATTGCCAGATGTTATAAATAGGACTTACGCCGCCTGTAGCCTCAGTTCTGTTTTTCCCGCGAACGTGTTGCTTCGTGTTACTCGGCGCGCCTCGTGTGTTCATCATTACAATGTCTTTCTCTTCGACCCCTCCGACTATGCGGCCTAGCTTCAAGACCTGCCGGGACTGCAAGTCCAAGATGTCTCTCACCGACCTGCACGCATTCGTTTGTGGTGCCTGGGCGAATCACATGACACCGACTGCTCGAAATGTCAGTCGCTGACTGCCAAGACCTTGCGGAAGGGAAAGCTTCAGGTAGGAAAGAGCTCTAAGCCTGTTAAGTCCCAAAAGTCCAGGGGGGATTCCACCGACGACTCGAGGGGCGATTCTCCGCGTCAGGAGTCCCGGGGATCTCGGTCCCGGAGTGGTTCCCGCCATTAGTCTTCCTCGTCCCGGCACTCTATAAAGCGCCGTCACCGGTCGCCTTCCCCGTCCTCCTCGGAGGATGGTGCCTCAAGGAAGGTAGTGTGCCCAACGGAGTCCTCGACTCCGAAGGAATGGGCAGTGTTTAAAGAACCAATGGTATCGTTTTTTTTGTTCAATCGCAGGGCACTGGTCCGGTCGTGCCTTCTGACAAAGCCGGCCAGGATCGGTCTCTTACCGTGCTCGCATGCCTTCGGGCTCGGGTCCACGACGTGAATCGCATCGGGAGCCTTGGAGGTCCCGTGGGGACAAGGATTCGAAAAGTCACAAGAGACTTGTCTCTAGGTCTCGGTCCTCATCCCCAGCGAGACCACAGCTACCTACTGATGGCTCGATGTCGACTCGGTCGGCGCCATGTCCATCCGACTCGGATGTCGATGCTTTACCATCGTACCGGCCCACTGCGCCATCGGCACATGTGTCGACGCCAAAGCCTTCGACGCGCACAACGTCGAAGTTGTCGGCACCAAAGCCTTCAGCGCTCTCTGCGCCTTCGGGTATTTTTTCTCAATTTGTCTTTGGAGTACCCAGATCTCATAGATCCTCCAAGGATGGCTGCTGGAAAGTCTGTGCGGACAGTTTTGGCCTCCAGGCTCTCTACTGTCTGCAGGCCTGGGTTTCAGCCCCCTCTGGATGACATTTATGAAGAGGATGAAAGGTTTGAGTTTGAGGATACTGGTGAACTTGATGAGGCTCCACTTTTTTCTGGAGACAGTCAGTTGGAGGAGTTGAGGCAGACCCTCCATGATGCCAGTGGGTTGGACACTTCTTCAGAATTGGAATTCGGTAGGCCTGAGCCTGGGGCTCATGCAGAGTCTTCGTACAGGAGGCTCATGGCAAGGATCTCGGAATATCTGGGCTGCTCCAGTCCTCCTGAAGACTTTGTGCAGGATGATCTAACGGACATTTTAGATCAATGTCTGTCCTCTGACCCTGTGTTGCCATTTCATCTTACCTTGCAGAAAAGGGTGGCAGCTGCTTGGCAGTCCCCGGAATCTCTCCCGTCTGTTAAGTCTTTGATAAAGAAATACTGCCCTTCATTTAGCGGCCCCAGCTATTTATCTACTCACCCCACTCCGGAGAGTTTGGTGGTTCAGGCGGGTACAGCCACCTTGAGGCAGGCGGCGTACCGTACCATCCCTCCGGATAGGGACGACGAGTGCTTAGACGGTTGGGCCCGAAAGGTATTTTCTGCTGGGAGCATGGCCTTGAAATCGGCCAACTCGACGTGTGCCTTGGCAAGTTTTTCACACACTCTGTGGAATTGTTTCTTTGGCAGCTGAGCATATTCCCGAGGGGGAAGAGAGAGATGGGTTTCTTGCTCTCATGCAGGACGGCAAGGATGCCATGTGCGAATCCCTTCAGTCTGGTTTATATCCGGCCGACAGTGTTAGCCGATCCATGGCTGCGAGCACCGTTATACGCAGATTTGCGTGGTTGCAGAAGTTGGGGTTTGCTCCGGATGTGCAGGCCCGTCTTCTGAACGTGCCCTTTAATGACGCACATTTGTTTGGCAGCAAGGCTGACGAAAGCCTAGAGAGGTTGCAGATCTCAACAGCTGCGGCGAAATCTTGCGCTGCGTCATCTTCCGCCTTTTCGTCCAAGGAGACAGCAGTAGAGGGGAGGTCCTTTTAGTTAATACTCCTCCTTTGGTAGAACGAGAGGGGCCGCCAGTCAAAGGGGCCAGTGAAAGTACTCGTGGTGGGGAAATCGTGGTGCCAAAGCCGCTCAGGCAGCTGCCTCTTTGCCTTCAGGCACTGCCGCAGCTGCTTCCAAAAAGTCTAGCGGCCGTGTCCCATGGTTCGCCGGATGGGGGCAGACTGTCTCACCATCTCAGAGTGGCAAGCCATTACTTCAGATACGTGGATTCTGGATACCATAGCCCGCTGCTACTGCCTTCCCTTCCCTTCAGCGGCCTCACGACAATCCACCGGGAAAACTCTTTGAAGTTTCCGGATCCGCTCCTTGCGCAGGAAATCTTGTCCCTGCTGGAGAAAGGTGCTTTAGAACTGGTGCCTGTAGCGGAGAGGAACCAGGGATGGTATTCCCCTTATTTTTTGATCCCAAAGAAAGACTAGTGATTGAGACCCATCATGGACTTGCGTTGGTTGAACAAACTTCTGCGGAAGAACAAGTTCAAGATGGTCACTCTTTCGCAAGTCCTGCAGGCCCTTCAACTTCAGGATTGGTTGGTGTCTCTGGACCTCAAGGATGCTTACTTTCATGTACCGATCCATACCGTGAATAGAAAATACCTGAGGTTTGCGACTGGTGACTCTCACTTTGTTTCGGGCCCTGCTGTTCGGATTGACCTCTGCCCCGAGGGTCTTTATCATGCAAATGGTGGTGGTGTTGGCGTACCTCAGGCGAGGGAAATTCAGGTCTACCCCTACCTGGGCGACTGGCTGATCCGGGCGCGCTCTCCCGAGCAAGCGTTGGATCATCTCGGTCTCACCTGCCGCACCCTCCACAGGCTGGGCTTCTCCCTGAATTTCAAGAAGACGCATCTGACACCTGCCCAACAGCTCCAGTACATCAGGGCTGTGTTAGACACGTCCTTGGGGGAAGTGTTCGCCTCCCAAGCTAAGGGCTCATCACATTGTGCAGATGGTGGACAAGTTTCAACATGCCCAGATTCTCCCGGCTTTCGAATTCTTATGTTTGCTCGGCTTCATGGCATCCTGCATTTTTCCGGTGCCAGTGGCCAGGCTGCGGATGAGATCCCTGCAAGTGGATCCTCAAGATAACAATGGTCACAGTTCTCAGGCAAGATGTCGGATCCTGTTCAGATTCCACTCTCGGTCTCCCAGGATCTTCTGTGGTGGGCCAACGAAGGGAACCTGATGAGGGGGGGAACAGTTTTGGCAACCGTGGCCAGAGGTGACTGTAGTGATGGATGCTTCCCTCACAGGAATGGGGCGCTCAGGCCAACAATTTGACAGGCAGCGTTGGTTGGTCTCCGTCAGAGTCCAAACGCCACATCAGTCTGTTAGAGCTGAGGGCCATCAGGCTAGCCCTGAAGGCTTTTCTACCTTCTTTGTGGGGGGTGGGAGAGTGTCCTGATCATGACAGACAACACAGTGGCCATGCATTACCTCAGCAAAAAATGGGGGGGTCACTCCCGTTGCGCAGAGAAGCAATGCAGCTCTGGTTCTGGGCCATCCAGCAGGAAATTTCAATCTCAGCAGTTCATCGGAGATGCTCTGAGCAGGTGGAGCACGATCTCTCACGAGTGGGCGTTGGCTCAGGAAGTCCTTCAGGAGATCTTCGCCCTTTGCGGAACCCTGCAAGTGGATCTCTTCGCCACCAGTGTCAACCGGAAGTGCAAGATTCTGCTCAAGGGAATTTCCTCCAAGAGGCGCCTTAGGAGACGCGTTTGTTGTGGATTGGTCATTCCCATTGTTGTACGCGTTTCCTCCAGTCCCCGTCCTTAAGTGTTGCGGAGGTTCGGTTCCCACATGATCCTCATTGCTCCAGGTTGGGCCAGGAGCACGTGGTACCCGGACCTTCTAGAACTGCCCATCTGCCCTCCACGCCGTCTTCCCTACCGAGAGGATCTGCTCTTGCAGGGGAGGGAGAGGGGTGGGGTGGGGCTTGGGCGGTCAGGTTCTCCATCCAGAGGTCAAGACTCTCAACCTTCACGCTTGCTTATCTGAAAGGTTGAGGTATAAGGATTGGGACCTCCCAGATGGCGTGATGGAGGTGTTGATTTCGGCTAGGCGGCCTGCAACAAAATCCCTGTACCATTGGCGCACGTTCTGCGACTGGTGCAAAGATCACAATGATGATCCTTTTCAGTGCTCCATTCCTATGGTTTTGTCTTTCTTACATTCTTTGGCCCACAGGGGCTTCAAGTGGGTACCATTAAAGATTACCTGGCGGCGCTGTCTATCTTTAAGCGCTCGTCCGAAGAATGTTCTTTGATTTCTCAGTTTCTTAAAGGACTGACTAATGTATTTCCACCGTCCCCTTTCCAGGTGCCGGTTTGGGATTTGAATTTGGTTTTGAAATTTCTGATGGGTGCTCCGTTTGAACCTTTGCACTCTTGTCCTTTGAGATTACTGTCCTTCAAGACTGTGTTCTTGGTTGCGCTTACTTCCACTCACAGTGTGAGTGAAATGCAGGCACTTTCATCTAAGCCACCCTTCACTGTGTTTCACAAGGACTTTTCTACCTAAGGTCGTATCTGAATATCATTTGAGACAAAAGGGGTTTCTTCCATCTTTCTACCCTCCTCCTCATCCTGGGAAGGAAGAGGAGCAACTCAATCGGTTGGATCCTAGGAGACCTCTGAGCTTTTACATTCCTAGGATGTCCAGGGTCAGAGTGAACGATCAACTCTTTGTGGGATATGCGGGACAACGATTGGGCCAGGCTGTTATCAAACAGACCTAGTCCAGGTGGATTGTCCTCACCATTACGGAGTGTTACCGATTAGTGGGTAAGGACCCTCCTGAAGGTTTGCGATCTCATTCCACTAGGGGCGTGGCTACTTCCACCACCCTCCAGCAAGGTGTTCCTATTAGGAATATTTGTGATGCTGCTACATGGGCTTCAATCCACACCTTTGTTAAACATTATTCGCTGGATACAATCCATGGTCAGGATATGGCCTTTGGGAAGGCGGTTCTTTATTCCGCACTAGAATTGGGTACTCTAAATTCTTTTCCCTCCTCCATTGACTGGTACTGCTTTGGGAGTCTGCCAAAGATGTGAAATACGTTGGTGGACACAATCCATTCGAAGAACAAGTTACTTACCAACTGGTAACGTTCTTTCGACTGGATGTTCCTCCAACGTATTCCACATCGCCCTCCTTGCCTGCCCCTCAGGAGAATTTCCCATGCGATTCCTGCTACCGTTTCTGCAAGGCTAAATGCAGTCAAGCAGGCATGAGACTGGTGCCACACTTTCTGAGGGGAAAAAAATTAAACTGAGGCTACGGGTGCCGTGCATCCTATTTATAACATCCGGTGACATCGCCCTCGGCAGAGGCCTTCAAAGGACATCGACACAACACCATTGATGCAGGACGCCCTTTGCCGAAAAAGTTTCCAAAGTGCGCAGCTGTGGACATTACATGTCAAAGATGCAGAATTCATTGGAGGAACATCCAGTCGAATGAAGGTTACCAGTTGGTAAGTAAATTGTTATGTGACGGTGCCGATTGGTTGAAGATTGTTGGGCACAGTTTGTATGCAGTACCCTCTGGGACCACTACACACAACTATGACCACAGGTGTAAGCAAAACCAACCTTTGGTATAAGTCTGTACCACACAGTTTTTGGTAGCGAGCTGAGCAGCCAGGGTTATCTCAAGAGGGAATGTGAGCTGCAAGGGTTTTACACAGAGGTTTATAATTACAAGTATTCAAAGAAACTCTTCTACTCAAGTTTTCTTGGTAAAACACTTCTTAATTTATTACACAGTCAAAAAACATTCACTAAAAGCAGGCAATCAATATCACACACAAATATTCTACAGTACTTCATGCTAACCGGTTCTGAGGCATTTAAACTACTTTGAAGGAGGACAAAAAAGGCATAAGTTAATAAAACAAATAGTCTAGTTATTCTAAAACAGTGCAAATAGTTTGAGTTCACCAAAGGAGTTAGTCCAATGCAATAGGTAGGCCAAAGTCAATGGGCACGAGTCTTGTATCAGTAAAAACGGTTCTGGTAGTTAAGCGGAAAAGTCTTTGCCACGGTTCTCAGAAGTAGTTCATAGTAGAAAGATTCATATGTCGGGTCACAAGCTGACTAGGCCTGCAAGTTGCCAAAATATCACGCACTTTCGCAGTGAGAGTTAAGTCCTCTCGGTCGGGTTTTCACAGTATCTTATGTTGAAGAATAAGATGCAGCTGAAGACTTCTGTTCCTGCAGATCTCGCTGTTCCAGAGCCTCAGTCGTGGGGACAAGAGGGAGGACGTCGGGGGACTCCTGCAAAGGGAGGGACTGGTCACAAAGCTAGCAAACTGGCAAAAAATCTTTGATTCCGGTAGCTGTCTTCAAGCACACAAACTGGTGTCCTTCTCCCTGGCTATTAGGTTTCCTGCAGCACTCCAAGGAAAATACAACCAGCTCCGAGAATGTTATCCAGGTGGCTTATGAGGTGATTGATCCCACCAACTCAAAGGGAGAAGTGGTCCTTGAAGGGCTTCACCAGGCAAACCAACGGTCCAGGAGTTGCAACAGCCGTTCTCTTCCAGCTAGTCTTCGGTTCTTTCGTTCCAGTGGTCGACTCTGCCTTGCAATCCAAGAGACTCGCCTTTTATCTAGTTTCCTCCCATTCGTTCCGGCCTAGCTGCCACTCATCCAGCAAGGTGGCTGTCCTTGTCGAACAGTCAGCCAGCCAATTATGCCAGGGTGCATTTGGGTCTCCTAGGAGACTAAGCACAGGGAGTTTCGGGCACCTCCCTCACTTCCTGCCCACCCCAGACACTCTGGTGCCAGAGGCGGTCTTCAGTCCTGAAGCCTGCCAAAGGCGAAGGAACAAAGGGACCAAGCCTAGTTTGGCGCGCAGAGACAAACTCTAGAAGGACCTTTCCAAAAAGAAATGGCGAAAAAAGAAGACCGGGAACAGTTCAAACAAAGGGGGCTCGGACGCCATCTTGAAACACATGGCTCCTGCGATTTAACGCTACTGGTGTTCGCGGTCGGGAAAAATCATGGTAGTTTGTTGTAAAACCAGTGCTACCAGCCATTTCGAGAGGCAAGGGTAGCATGGGACTGCTACATGAGTATCTAGACACAGGATACTAAGTAACCCCTCCAACACTCTATTGTAAGTTAGGGTGTGCCGGGTCTAGGAATTTAAAAAGGCTACTAAAGTCAATTTAACTTTACTTTCTCTCTGAAACAGTAGTTTATCCCAGAGAAGGTATTTAAACCTTGGAACAGCCTGAAAGGCTCCACTGTCTCATGTGGCGCACATGAAAAGATGATGCCTATGGTGTTGTCTAAAACTCCATAATCCAAGAACACAAACCTAAAACACGCTTCAAAATACATGAGAGAGTGGGGAAAAAGGGTCTCGCACTCTCCAGGTTAAAATAAATCCGGTCCTCCAAATCCAGAAAAGTTGCCGGGGGTCTCTAAGGTGGAGGGAATTGGCACATTTTTTAGAGTTCTCCCCAACACTCCCAACACTTGAAATTGCAGTAAAAATCTGAAGATTGCGGCCAGAGGATGGGCTTTTGGAGAGAGCAGTCATTGGCTGGGGGCAGTAGGACCCAGAGCTCAGTGATTGGTTTATAGGAGAAAGACGGTTTATAAGTGAAAGTGAAACGGTTTCTTTTACCGAGGCCTGACGGGGAATATTCATGAGCATGTGAATCCATGCCAGACACCATGGTGCAGAAATATAAATGCAATACTATCCTTGTTATTGAAGCGTTGGGTAAGATTTTCATAGTAATGATAAATCTTCGCGACCTGTGTCAAACCCAGAACTTTTTGCTTTACTGATTATTTTTCCTTACACGTCTGTGAGTGGGAACCTTTTTCCACACTCACAGAAACTCTTTTCATGGGTGTCATTTTTTTTTAGATGCTCCATACTGTCTTTTAAAAGTTATCCTTCGACAACCTTTTGACAATAAATAGCTTCTCATATAATTTTTGTTACCCTTTAGTCACTGAATGGCTGGTGGCAGTGGTTTACTTTTAGCTACTGTGGTGTGCATTTACCGCAGGCTGCATTCGCAGCTGCAGTTGAAGTACCCAAGGGTGTCATTTTTGTCAAAATGGCCCTGGTCGTCTTATTTCGCCATTTCTTTGTGGAAAGGTCCTTCTTGAGATTTACTCTGTGCGCCAAACCAGGTTGTGTCCCATTGTTCGCTTTGCCTTTGGCGGGATTCACGAGTGAAGCCCACCTCTGCTCCAGGGTGTCTGGGGTGGGCAAGAAGTGAGGGAGGTGCCAGACACTCCCTGTGCTTAGTCTCTTAGGAGACCCAGATGCACTCTGTAGTGATTGGCCGGCGGACTGTCCGGCAAGGACAGCCACCCTGCTGGGTGACTGACAGCTAGGCTGGAATGAATGGGAGAGCACTGCATAAAAGGCCAGGCTTTTGGCTTGGAAGGCAGAGTTGACCACTGGACGAAGGAACTGAAGAGGACGTCTGCTGGAACTCCTGAACCGTTGGTTTGCCCGGTGAAGCCCTGCTACTGTGCTGAAACACCAAATTTGTATCGACACGGAAGACCTTGCAAGGACGACTTCTCCCCTTGAGTTGGTGGGACCAATCAACTCCAAAGTTAGCCACCTGGACATCCTTCTCGGAGCTGGTGGTTGCTCTTCCACAGAGTTGCTGTTGGAAACCGAATAGCCAGGGAGAGGAACACCAGATTGTGTGCGTTGCTTTTAAGTTGGCCAAAAGCTCCAGGGAGATCCTACGGCCTCCCAGGAAGCAGGACTGATCGAGCCTGACCCCCCTCAAGAGTGTGGGACCCACTGAATTGCCACTTGTTGAAAAAATTGCCGGTTGCGAGCGGTGACCGTCCCAATGCAGGAGTCCCCAGACATCCTCCCTCTTGTCCCCACGACTGAGGCCCAGGAACAGAGATCTGCAGAGCTGCACGGGAACAGAAGTCATCTGCTGCACCTTTTTTTCAATACAAAGGTACTGTAAAGCCTGAGAGAACTTCTCTTATTGTAGAGTTGCTTGCATCTTCTACTACTCACAAGCCTAATCAGCTTGTGGCCCTACATTTGATTCTTCTTTTCGTCAAAGAATTCTAAAACATTATGGAAAGACTTTTCCACTCACCAGAGGTGCTTGATCCTATATAAGACTTTCGCCTATTGACTTTGGCCTATCCTGTTAAACTGAATGACTGCTTATGGTTATGGTATCCAAAAGTATCTGCCTGCTTAAGAATATTTGTGGTCTCTTGTTGCTCTAATAACCTTTTTTCCTTTTACCAACTTCTAACCGTATTCTAAATACAAACCGTAAAATATTAGTCTGCAGCACCCTAGCTAGCTATTGAAGTCACCCAAGGGTGTAGGTTGTGTCTGTGGGGAATTTCAAAAGGTTCTTCACTGATTTCAGAAAATGAAGAGTGTGTTTTGAAGTGTATTTGAGTGTTACTTTTATATTGTTCCCTTCTGAAGAAGGCTTATTCTAACTGACTGGTAAATACATTAATAATGGTTTATTCAGGAAACCTTGTGTGTGCTAGTTTATTTGAATACTTGTCACTGTGAATCTGTGTAACTCCCCTAGAGCTCACATTGTCCCAACTTGAGATAAGACTGGCTGGTCAACATGCTACCAAACAGTGGAGTACAAGCTTATATCAAAGGTTGGGTTTCCTCCTATCTGTAGTCAGAGTTGTAGTGCACCCTAAGGGTACTGCATACAAATTTTGCCTAACGGTGAGTCCACGAGTTTTGCTCTGTGGGATATTCTATGTATTTTTGTGCTTTTTTTGAGAAAATCCTATTTTTGTTAAATGGAGCCTGTGTGCTCTTTCTCTTCATCGGCCGACAAGGGAGGATCCGTTTGTCAGTGTATTTCTGCAACCCTCAAGGGCAGGGATTGTTGCGTTTTCATTGAAAGTTCCAGAAGGCCAACAGGCCTACTCCGCACTCCAAACCATGTCAGAAGAGAGGTAAGCGGGAAGCTCCCAACTGCGGAATGTGCTTGTGGAGGACAAACACCTTCAGTGCCTCTACTCACCATCTGGACCGCCGAGGAAGAGATTGCGAAATCTGCCTCATGGTTCACTGAGAGAACCATGAAATATCGTCACAGTAGTCTGGCGACATGGCTCAGCGCCAAGGCCTCTGCCCCGTGCCCCAGCAGGGCCATGCCTCACCCAGGACAGGCCGGCCGGTCCGAGGAGTGGACTTCTAAGTCCTTTGAGGGCAGCCAAACCCTGGCGGCTCAAGACCAGGCCAAGCACTGCCGGACCGTTTCGATAAGGGTCGCTGTGCAAGCGGGTCCCGCGATGGGCAGGGTGCGATCAACCTCACCATCTGCCTCCATCTCCAGCCATTGATCCAGCTCCTCCCAAAGAGGAAATCGGAAAACCCGGCAAAGCCGCGTGAGAACCCCGAGAAGCCAAGGGTGAACCCCGAGAAGCCAAGGGTGCAAGAAATGGCATCCGACCTGCCCAAGAAGGTCAAGGCGGCGCAAGAAAAATCGTTGTCGATGGAGATGTGGCGACCGCTCTCAAGAAGGTCAAAGGGGCCAACCTGGTGAAGGTAGTCCCGTCTGCACAGAGTATCCCTGCCCCCGAGGCGGGAGGCCTCGGGTGAGGCGGTGGAGAGGACACTGGAAAAGAAAAGAGGATGCTGTCGCTAAGCCCGAATCTGACCCCCCCCCTCTACCCTCCAGAGATGCAAAGGGGTGGGCGAGGAGGTCTCAGGGCAGGCTGTACTCCAAGGCACAGATGTTTCTTCCTCGGATGAGGAAGACCAGGAGTCAATACACACAATCGACGAGGACGTGGGGGACTGTTAGGAAAGATTTCTTAATTGTGGGTAATTTTCCTTCCATGTGGCAACCCCTAAACTTTTTGCTGTTGTTTTCACCAGGATCTAGACTTTGCCAGAGAAGTGCAGCCTTCTGCCGCACTCCTCTGGGCTTTTGCTCCATTCTTACGGGGAAACTGACATGCCCTTAAGACAGTCAGTACCGGGAAACGTTGTTTTCCGTAGTTTCTTTATCATGTTGCAGATTTCGCGCAACATGGCACAAGAGGGCACTGTAAGCTAAGTTACTGCTCTCTTGGGTCTCTAGTCTTCTACAGGCCCTAGATACTCTTTTTGGATTGATAATGAACGGTGCAAGTGAATCACGGACGGGACTGGTGGCAGCGATCGTTTCTTGTGTTTTTGAGCTCCTTTTGGCGTTTAAGCGTGTTTTTCGCACTTAACCCAAAATGGTGGCCTGGCTCCCAAAATGGCCAGACCACGAGGCTTTGTCCTGTCCGCTGACCGTCTTGCCCCCTTCACCTTCCCCCAGGTCGAGCTGACCCGGGGCCTTCCTTATTTGGACATGTACTTTCCCACGAGAAACAGATGCTTTCGCGGGCTTCTACAGGCCTTGTGTGTGCCTCCAGGATGTGGGCTGGGATGTCTGGTCCCAATACACATCCTGGGTGCCAGAGAGTCTAGTGTGTCGTGAATGCCTGGGACCACCGTGGTCCATGATAGGTCCACGTATGGTGCGAGTGTTTTGTGAGCAGATCTCCCATTGGGTCCCCTCCGTTTTGGCGCGAAGGTAACCGTGTATAAGAGGGGGCTGGAAAGACCACTACCATGTCGATCTCCTGAGTTCTCACGAACAAAGGAATGCAGGAGCCAAGTATCCTGCAACCACGAGGCTGAACCGAGGAATCACTGGTGACCCGCTGAAGGACTGCTCCTCTGCACTGCAGTCGCTTTGTGAAACCCTTTCTACCTCGGATCGAACGAGAAGGCCTGTACTGGTACTTCGACCCTTGGAATAGTGGGAACAACTATTCTCGGCATCTTCACCATCTCCTGCACGTAAGCCTTCGGAAGTGTCTCTGGGCCATCCAGCAGACTGACCAGCCTACCCAGGAGCCTTGCTCTGTAACCGCCGTCAGGTTATGTTGTATTACGAGTCCTTGTCACTCTCACACGATTCATACACTTGGCATTCCCAGGTCTGAAGTGAGTAGTGTACATTGGGCTGAAATACACACGGCCGCTCCGTTGCCCTGCTGTGGTAACAAACTGTGCGGGTTCACTGCGTTTGGGACATCCTCAACTCAACTTCTGCTGCTGCGGAATCTACACGACGCCGAGACGTCCCCTGCTTGTATCTGAACCTGCCAGCACTGAAACTGATGCGGAGAAGCCTGGGTCTGCTTGCATCGGGGACCGGTGAGTAGAATCGCTAGGAACTGGTCGCCCCCCCTGCAGGAGCCCATAGCTTTTCCCCCCTGTGTCTAACAGCACGCCTTTCCGTACTCGCGCTCTGCTTCTGCCCACAGTGGAGGCTGCGCTTGAGTCGCAGAGCTGTTCATCTTCATTTGTTCACCGAACTAAACTGCCTGATTCCCTCGAAGAGACTCCCCTTTTTGCCCGTTGGCACCAGTGTGTGCAGGTACTTTTGAGCACAAGGCTCCACTCTTCGTAGGGCTTGGACTTCCTTTTAGTTAGGTGCCTCTGAAGGCGGACTGGGTCTAATTTTTATTCGCACTGCCTGTTTTCCTCCCCATCTAGGTGGTCTACACATTTCGTGCATCTAACTCGTTAGACTTGTTTGTATTTGTATATATATTGTATTGGTTTGGTATGTGTTGGTTTACTTGAGTTTTATTGTGATTTCTCGCTACGGTCAATGTTACAAAGGCCTTGTAATGTGTATATATTTTTAATATAACACCTGCTTGGAGTAATTTGTAGGTGTCCTTGCTTTGTGTGCTCATTGCGGGCTTTCAGTCACCCTCACCCCTCTTGAGACCTAGTCTTGACCGCCGCGATCGCTACCCTGATTGGTCTGGCTTGTCCAGAGGTTACCCTGTTCCAAGAAACTAGGCTGGCCTCCTGAACTTCTGCCCCTCCAGGACAGAGTTCAGAAATCTGTCTTAACCGGGACGACAACGGCAGGAATGCTGACAGCGCAGAGCCTAGTGGGCCTACCGCTCCGACCCTGCCGAGAGATGGATCGCTGGACATCCTTTTGACCTTGCACACACTGGTGTCGGAAATTCAGAAAAGGATGCTGATGGCCCAGAATCAGCCTACAGCAAAAAGGAGGAAGCACCGTCCGACCCACCGCATCAGCCTCCATACCCGCGCCACATGCTTCACCCACCTGCCCCCCCAAGGGACCAGGACACTGATATTCACACAGCGATGACGACATCGTCACAGTGGGCAGATCGCTGCAGCCGAGGATATCCCCACTTGATGAGGTGGGGTCGTTTCATGCCATGGTCGCCAGAGCTTCCGAGCTCTTTCAGCTGCCACCCGAGGATACCAAAAGGAAGGATTCCTATACCAGAGGCGCTAGGCCAAGAGGAAGACCCTCATGGCAATGCCCCTCCTGGAGGACGTGTGGGAGGAAGGCCTGGCCCTATTGAAGAATCCCACCCCGGCCAAGCGGGATAGGCTTGAGAAAAAGTACTGGGTGCCGGAGTCCGCACCCAAGTGCCTATGATTGCAGCCGTCGCCGGACTCGATGTCAGCGGCTGCGAAGAAGAGCTCTGTTAGGCAAGATTGTATGCAGTACCCTTTAGGTGCACTATAATAACCTTGACCTCCTGGCAATAGGGACCCAACCTTTGGTATAAGTCTGAACTACACAGGTTGGTAGCCTGGCTGAGCAGCCAGGCTGATCTCAAGAGGGGTCAATGTGAGCAGTAATGTTGTGACAGTTTCACAGTACTAGTTATTCAAATAAACTCTTACACTAGGGTTTCTTGATAAAACAATTATTGATTTATTTCACAGTCAGTTATATAAGCCTTCTTCAGAAGGGAGCAATATATGTAACACTTAGAATACACTTCAAAACACACTGTTTCTCCAAGTCAGATGACACCCATTACGGATGGCACACAGACACTTCCTACACCTTCCGGTGACTTAAATAGCTAGTACACTGTGGACATTGATGTATTACTGGAGCAATACTGAGTTTGGTGTATAAGATAGATAGGGTATAAAACAAAGGTTAACAAATAATTTACAAACTGGTAAATACTTTTGGAACCTTCCAATGCAAAGTAAATTGACCCTTTCCTGGGGGAAAGGCCAAAGCAAAATGTCAGAGGTAAAGAAGTTTCTCTCAGGGAGCCAGAACAGCCAGGAGAGCTGAAGATCTTCTTTGTAGGTAGGTAAAAAGTCTTGCACAATGTTTTTAGAAATGTTTGTAGAAAATAGAAAGCTTGAGGGGCCACAAGCTGGGAGGCTTGTGAGGGGCAAAGCTACAGCAACTCTGCAAGGTAACCAAGGCAGGTCTCAACTGAGAGCAAGCAAGACTACACAACAGGTTAGTTCTTAGTCTTTACAGTACCTCTGGTTAGAATAAATGATTCCAGCTGGCTTCTGTTCCTGTACAGCTTTACAGATCCTATTGTTCCTGAGCCTCAGTCATGGGGACAAAAGGTGGGACGTCTGGGGCCTCCTGCTCTGCAATGGGAAGGGCAGCAATGGCCAAACCTCGATTCAGCTGTCCTTTGGTGTTTAAGCTCCTCGCATCTGACAACAAATGGCAACTCTGCTGTTCTCAGATACCACTCTGAACTTTCCTCGCATACGGGGTCCAGCACTCTGTTGAGGTGGCTCAGGCTTGATCAGTCCTGCTTCAGGGTAGTCCGGAGGATCTTCCTGGTGCTCGGGTCCGACTTAAAACCAACACACATAATCTGGTGTTCCTCTGCCTGGCACTTTGGGTCCAGCAGCAGTGGAAGTACAGCCAGCTCCGAGAGGATGTACAGGCGGGCTTACTTTGGAGTTGATTGGTCCCACCAACCCAAGGCGTGAAATTGTCCTTGCAGGGATTCTCTAGTCAAGGTGAATTCGGAGCTTCAGCACAGCAGCAGGGTTTCACCGGGAAAACCAACAGTCCAGGAGTTGCAGCAGGCGTCTCTTCCAAGTTGTTCTTCGGATTCCTTTGTCGAGTGGTAGATTCTGCCTTCCAAGCCAAATGCAGGTTTCTCACATTCATTCCAGCTTAGCTATCAATAACACAGCAGGGTGGCTGTTCTTGCCAGCCAGACAGCCAGCCGGCCAATCATCTTTGGCTGCCAGACATACTGGAGCCAGAGGCGGGTTTCACTTGTGAATTGTGTCAAAGACAAAACGAACAAAGGGACCAAACCTGGTTTGGCACGCAAAGTAAATTCAAGGAGGACCTTTTGGACAAGAAATGGTGAAAAAAGACGACCGGGCTATTTTGACGAAATGGGCACCCATGGGTGCTTTACTGCAGCTGCGAACGCAGCCCGCTGTAAAAACTCCAATGGTAGTTAAAAGTAAACCACTGCCACCAGCCATTAACTGTAGAAAGGGTAACATAAAATTGTTACATGAGAAACTAGACAAGGGAGATGCTAAGTAACCCCTCCAGCACCCTATTGGTGTGTGCTGGGTCGAGAAAGTTACAAATGTAAGTAAAGTCAATTTCACTTCACTGCTCTTGGAAACAGTAGTTTATCCACGAGAAGGTATTCAAACCTTTGGGAAATCTGAAAGACTTCCCTCTGTCACTGCACTGAAGGTGCTGTGTGTCACGATGTAAAAAGATGATGCCCATGGAGTTTGTCAGACTCCAAAAGAAAAAACACAGTAAACACATAATCAAAAAACAAAGTCCCAAAGTTCAGCAAAAGAGCTGGGGGTCTCTAAGGTGGGAGGAATTTAGCACTAAACTGAAAATTCTCCCCAACAAGATAGTCTAACCCCTTGTCATTGTCCTCAGTCCATCCGGACAGTGAGGGGATAAAGTTGGACACCATAAGGAGAAAGGTCATCTATTCCGCGGCATCGACCGTCAAGACTGGAGATACGCTGGCGATCCTGGCCAGGTACGATAGGGAACTGTTACAAACTTGCCCCGTTTCTGGAGTTCCTGCCAGACAAGTGGGTGGAGGTGATCGCACTCCTCCAGGAGGGGGAGGTGGCTTTGGACCATGCCATCACGGTGGCCCTGGACATTGCCGACACCGGTTTCCGGCAGATTGGAGGAGGGGCCAGGGGGGACAGTGTCTGCCTCCATCGTCGAGGCTGGCTGCAGGCCACCAATTTCTGCCAGCATGTCCAGACGAGGGTACCGGATATGCCTTCAACAGGGATAACCTCTTCGGGAAGGCCGTCGACGAGTCCTTAAAGGCCATCAAGACGGATACAGACGGCTTATGCCCTGGGTACTCCAACAGCACTGCTCTTCCTTTCACTCCTCTGGAGGAAAGTCTGGGCAGATCAACAAAAGGGTTTGGTGGAGGCTTCTCATCGTATCGCCAGCCCGCCTGGTCCACAACCCAGGAGGCCGTTCAAGGCTTTCGATGGAGGTGGTCAGTGCCGTTGTTGCTGCCAAGACGGAACGCAGGTGCCTAAACAGGACTGAACCGGCCAGGAGGTCTGGCCCCCACCCATGCACCCGGTAGTTAGGCCAGCTGACTGGATTCGTCAGCAAGTGAAAAAAGATCTCCACCGACAGATGGGTTCTGGATGCTCTTGCCCACGGACCTACCCTGGAGTTTCGAAAAAGTGTCATCTGATCCCTCCGGTAACCCGGCAGGAGCAGCACGTCCCTCAGCTATTTCAGGAGGTAAGGTCCATGCTAAGAAAGGGGGTGTTAGATCTAGTCCCAAGACGACTTTGTGGCTCCAGAGTCTACTCCAGATACTTCTTAGTCAAAAAGAAGACTGGGGGCTGGAGGCCTATTATAGACCTGCGTGTGTCTCAACAAGTACCCCAAGTCCCAAAAATTGAAGATGGTCACTTTGCAACACGTGCTCGGCCAACTGGAGGAAGGAGACTTCTTAACGTTGCTGGATCTTGAGGACACCTACTTCCACGGCCCCATTCAACAAACATCGAAAGTTCATACGCTTCGTAGTGCGGGAGACCTTGCCAATTAAAGGCCCTCCCCTTGGGCCTAAAGTCGGGGCCCAGGGAGTTCACAAAGGGCCTGGCACTTGTGGTGGCCCATCTATGTCTGTGAGGAATAAGTGTACCTCGGCGGCTGGCGTGTTCAGGCCAAGGTAAAGGAGGTAGCCGTTCAACACAGGGAGAGGGCCGTCTAGCTACTGACGGATCTGGGGTTCTCCATCAATAGTCGAAAGTCCTGCTTGACACCATTGCAGAATGTGCTGTTCCTGGGAGCCAGGCTCAAAACGGTCTCCTGCATAGCGTTGCCCTTGGAGGAGAGGGTTGCGGCTCTGCTGGGGAGAGTGCCACGGCTGTTTTCACTGAAGACCGCCACGGTGCGGACCATCATGTCGCTGCTCAGCGTGATGTCATTGTGCAGCTACCTTATCCAGCTCTGCAGGTTGTGGATGTGACCCCTTCAGGAGTTCCTGGACGCTCGCTAGATAAAAGTATCCAGAAGCTTCATGGACAAGATCCCTCTCGATGTGGAGTTCTGTCAGGCGATAAGGTGGTGGGGCGTACACTCCAAAATTGCTCGCGGCACAGGGTTGCAAATGCCCCCCCCCCCCCCCCACCAGGAGACTGTAAACACACTCTTCCCTGTAGGTGGAGGACTGTGGAGCCCACGTTGGACTGTGGCTGCCGAAGGAGAAGGATCTCCACATCAACATCCTGGAGCTGCGGGCAGTGTTCTGGGCCTTCAAGTCGTTTCTTCCGTCCCTGAAGGGCAAGATGGTTTGGATCTTCATGGACAACTTCACCACGATGCTCTACATCAGGAAGCAAGGGGTCACTCGATCCCCAGTGCTCTACAAAGAGGCGCAGAACTTGTGGCACTGGGCCGTCGGCCAAGAGATGTTCCTCATCCCCTTTCACCTGACGGGAGTCAATAACACCATCGCTGACTCACTCCGCAGTGGGAAATTCAGCAGGACCTGGTGTACTCCATCTTCGAGTGGGGCAGACCCCAGATCGATCTGTTTGCAATAGCAGTGAACTCCAAATGCCAGAAATGTGCATGCAGGTTCCATCATCCGGTGAGCACGGGGGATGTTCTCCTTCCCTTGGGAAGCCCTGTTTCTGTAAAGTTCCCTCTCCTGCTGCGAGTCATCAATCAACTCACAGTGCCAATGCAGGATGATACTTGTCGCCCCTGCGTGGCCAAGGCAGATTTGGTACCCGGACCTTCTCAGATTGTCAGTGTCACCTTTGGTCAAGCTGCCAGTGGTCATGGATCTGCTCACCAGAGAATGAGGCGCAATCCTGCATCATGACCCAGGATCGCTGAACCTGAGGCCTTGGCTCCTGCCGCCCTAGAGTTTGGAGGATACGAGGTGCCGGCGGACTGCAGGCAGGACCTTTCCAAGGCCAGAGTGTCATCAACTCTTAAGTGCTTTGGTCATAAGTGGAAGCGTTTCGCTGCGTGGTGCCCATCGCAGAAGATCAAACCTCTGAGGGTCACGGCCCCACATATTCTTACGTACTTGTTGCCCCTATCTCCTGCTACACCAGGTCTCCAGGAAGGTCTTCCCTTTGGTCCCACTGTTTCGTCAAAGAGTTCCTCAAAGGACTGTTTCGATCTTTCCAGCCAGTGCCACGTCGTGGGAACTTAATGTGTTGCTGACAAGACTTGTGGGGGCCCATTTTCGAGCCTATGCAGCAGGCACCGCGCATGTTCCTCTAGTGGAAAACTGCTTTCCCTGTGGCCATCACCTCGGCCAGGAGGGAGGGTGAGATCCAGGCCCTATCCTGCAAACAGCCAAATCGCACTTCACGAATCGTGGGTGGTACTGCAGACCCAGCACCTCCTTCATGCTGAAGGTGCCGTCGGATTTCCTCCTCAACGTGCCTTTGTTGCCTGTGTTTTTTCCAAAGCCTTTGTCACTGGCTGAAAGGGCCTTGCACTCGGACGTTGCCCATGCCATGAAGCTCTACGTGGCACACACGAAGAGTTTTTGGAAAATGTTTCTGCTGTTCCTGAACTTTGGTCCGCTGAACCATTGGAAGGCCTTGTCCAAGGCTTACATCTCAAGGTGGCTCTCCGGCTGCATCACACACTGTCATTGGTTGGCGAACCGACTGCTGCCCGAGAGCCCACTCCACCAGAGCGATCGTTGCAACTGCAGCGTTCCTGTCTGGTGTGCCCGTGCTGGACATCTTCAGGGCTGCTACGTGGAGGTCCACACTTCACGAAGGTCTACTGCGTTAACAGAGATTCCAGGGAGGAGTCCAGAGTCGGGTAAGCAGTGCTACGCAACCTGTTTGCTTGACGTGAGCCTGTTCCAGAGGTAAGGGTAATTGCTTCGGTTGAGCCTTGCCACCGCTCATGGTTATGTAATGTTGTATTGCTAATTATTCTTTACTCATGAGCATGTGAATCCATACCAGACCCCATACTGGAGAAGGAACAAGTTGCTTACCTGTAACTATTGTTCTCCAGCATGGGTCGGCACGTGTTCACATGCAAACCCTCCATCCTACCCCTCTGTGGCTCTTCTTGGTCATACTGCTGTTGGAGAGAATTCTCAGAAATGTGCTAATTCCCTCCATCTTAGAGACCCCCAGCAACTTTGCTGGATTTTGAGGACTTGATTTTTTTTTAACCTGGAGAGTGTGACCCTTTTTTCCCCACTCTCTCATGTATTTTAATGTGAATTTTACCTGTTTCTTTTGGTTATGGAGTCTGACAAACTCTATAGGCATCATCTTTTACATTGTGTCATACAGCACCGTCCCCTTTCCTCACTGAATGGCTGGTGGCAGTGGTTTCATTTGAACTACCATGGTTTGCATTTACTGCGGGCTGCGTTCGCAGCTCTGTTAAAGCAACCGCAGGAGCAATCTTTTTCAAAACGTTGCAGGAGCCCTCTTTGACAAAATGTCCCCCAGTCGTCTTTTTTCGCCATTTATTTGTGTAAAGGTCCTTCTAGAGATTTTCTCTGCATGCCAAGCAGGTTTGGTGTCTGTGCAGTGCCACAGGGAAGTCTTCCAGATTTCCCAAGGTTTAAATAATCTCAGTGGATCAAAGACTGTTTCTCAGAGCAGTAAAGTGACATGGGCTTTACTTCGCATTGTACTTGCCAGACCCAGCACACCCTATCTTACAATAGAGTGATGGAGGGATTACTTGGTATCCCCTGTGTCTAAATGCTCATGTAGCATTTTTTTGTTGCCCTTTCCTCATTTGACTGGCTGGTGGCAGTGGTTTTGTTTTGAACTACCTTGGTTTGCATTTACCGTGACCGTTCGTGGCTCTGGTAAAGTAACAGCTGGAGCCATCTTTTTCAAAATGGCGTCCATCCATCTTTGCTAAAATGGTGCCCGGTCTTCTTTTTTCGCCAGGTCTTTGTAGAAAGGTCCTTGTAGAGAGTTTCTATGCGCGCCAAACCAGGTTTGGTCTCTTTGATCATTTCGCCTTTGGCAGGGTTTCTGAGAGAAACCCGCCTCTGGCTCGAGAGTGTCTGGGGTAGGCAGCAAGTGAGGGAGGTGCCCGAAACTCCCTGTGCGTAGTCTCCTAAGAGACCCAAATGCACTCTGTGGCGATTGGCTGGCTGGCTGACTGTCTGGCAAGGACGGCCACCCTGCTGGGTGACAGCTAGGCTAGAATGAATGGGAGAGAACTGAATAAAAGTCAAGTCTTTTGGCTTGGAAGTCAGAGTCGACCACTGAAATGATATGGCATTTGTAACGCGCCTATAGACAAGTGTTTCAAGGCGCGACGAAGCAAGGGAAGGGGAACAGAGGGAGGACAGACAGCGATCCTACTAGGCCAGGTGTCATTCAGATTGCGCAAGTGCATGGGAGGGGGAAGCAGGAGAGGTGCGAAGTGCTGGGGGGGGGAGGACACTGCAGTACATGGGATAAGAAAATAAATAACAATAAGTAAAAGTACGGTCAACAGGTGGCAAGTGCAAGGGTAAGTGCAGACATCAGGTGTCAAGTGCTGGAAGTGGGACTATAGGGATACAGAAAACATTCCCCAAGAGCGGGGGTTGCCTGGAAGACAGTGCAGGAGTGCGACTGGCAGGGGAGGGGACCTGGGGCCGAGATCAGAGGGTGGCCAGGTAACCAGTGCAGTTTGTGTCAGCCAGGAAGTTAGCAAGGGAGAGGAGGAGAAAAGGCTGGACGAAGGAACCGAAGAAGAGCTTGAAGAGGATGCCTGCTGTAACTCCTGGACCGTTGGTTTGCCCAGTGAAGCCCTGATGCAGTGACTACTTGCCAAGTTCGCATCGACAGAGAAGCCTCTGCAAGG
Organism: Ambystoma mexicanum; assembly: GCF_040938575.1. NCBI lineage: Eukaryota > Metazoa > Chordata > Amphibia > Caudata > Ambystomatidae > Ambystoma > Ambystoma mexicanum. Next base: position 64,786,653 of record NC_090929.1, read on the forward strand.
ACGACTTCTCTCTTTGAGTTGGTGGGACCAATCGACTCCAAAGTAAGCCACCTGGACACCCATCTCAGAGCTGGTTCAATTTCCTCAGAGTGCTGCAGGGCACCGTATAGTCAGGGAGAGGGACACCAGATTGTTACTTTTAAGCTGGCCTAAAGCTTTTGGAAGATCCTCTGGACTCCCACGAAGCAGGACTGACCATGCCTGAGCCCCCTCAGCAGAGTGCAGGACCCGAGAAGCAAGGACAGACCACCTTCACAGCCAGGAACCGCACTTATTCATATTTGCTGTACCGCAAGGAGCTGAAACGCGATACTGCCACTGAAAGTAAAGGTTGCCGGTTGGCAGTTTTGACAGTGCCAGTGCAATGCAGGAGTCCTGCAACGTCTTCCCTCTTGTCGCCACGAGTGAGGCTCAGGAACAGCCAGATCTGCAGAGCTGCACAGGAACAGAAGTCTTCAGCTGCATCTTTTCTTCTTTACCAAGGTACTGTAAAACTAGCCTAAGAGAACTTACCTCTTACTGTGGAAGTGCTTGTAACTTCTGCAAATCACAAGTCTAATCGGCTTGTGACCCTTCATTTGATTCTTCATTTTATCCAAGACTCCTAAGAACTTGTGCAAAGACTTTTCAATTACTTATCAGAAGTGCTTTATCCTATCCAAGACTTTTGGCCATTGACTCTGGCTTAGCCTATTGAATTGAATGTCTCTTCTAGTGAACTCTAAAAGTATCTGCACTGCTTTGGAATATTGGTCTCTTGTATTCTAATAACCTTTGCCTTTTACGAACTTTTAAAGACTATTCTGAATGCCAACAGTAAGGTATTAATGTCCTCAGCACCCTTGTTACTGAAGTCACCTGTGGGTGTTGGTTGTGCCTGTGAGCCATCCCAAAGGGGCCTTATCTGACTCAGAAACTCAATGTACAGGTATCCCTACATATTATCCCCACCAAATATATCGCCATACATATGGTCTGTCTCGCCATGGGTGATATTTTTGGGGGGATAATTTGTGGGAGCAGGGGTTGCGGGGGTGTCGCCTGCACATTTAAAAATATGTCCATGGCTCAATATTGCCACAAAAACGTGGCGATATTTTTGCAGGGATATTAACACATGGAACCATTGTAAAGTATTGAAGTATATTTGTGTTACTATTCTATTGCCCCCTTCTGAAGAAGGCTTTATAACTGACTGATACATTATTAATTGTTTATGCAAAAAAACCTTGAGTGTAAGAGTTTATTTGAATACCTGTAATAGTGAATCTTTATGTAACTCCACTACAGCTCACCTTTCCCCTCTTGAGATAAGCCTGGCTGCTCAGCACGCTACCAAAACTGTGTAGTACATGCTTATACCAAAGGTTGGTTTGCCTATACCTGTAGTCAGTTTTTTGTAGTGTTCCCAGAAGGTACTGCATTCAAACTTTGCCTAACACTGCCGGAGGAGAAGGATCTCTATATCAACATCCTGGAGCAATGGGCAGTGTTCTGGGCCCTCGAGTCATTCCTTCTTTCTCTGATGGGCAAAGAGGTGAGGATCTTTGCGGACAATGCCACAACCATGTTCTACATCGAGAAACAGGGGAGCACTCGATCCCCGGCGCTTCCAAGGATGCACATGACTCGTGGCGCTGGGCCGTCAGGCACGGGATGTTCCTCGTCCCCTTTCGCCTAGCTGGAGTCAAGAACACCATTGCAGACTCCCTCAGCAGGGAACTGGGCCCTGCTACGAGTGGGATCTTCGGCAAGATCAGGTGGGACCGCCTCTTCGTCAAGTGGGGCAGGCCTCAGATCAATCTATTTGCGATGGCGTCGAACTTCAAATGCTGGAAGTTTGCCAGCAGAATCCACCAACCGAGGAGCCTAGGGGGACGCATTCTCCTTCCCGTGGGAAGGGCTGTTCCTGTACGCGTTCCCTACCCTGCTACAAGTCATCAACACAATGAGACCGTGTCACTGCAGGATGATACTCCTTACCCCGGCATGGCTGTTGCAGATTTGGTACCCAGACCTTCTCAGCCTGTCAGCATCGCCTCCGTTCAAGCTGGCAGTGGTTCTGGATCTTCTCACCAGAGAAGGAGGCACAATCCTGCATCACAACCCAGGATCGTTGAACCTGAGGGCTTGGCACTGCAGCCCTAGAGTTTGGAGGATACGAGTTGTCAGCGGACAGCAGGGAGGTCCTCGCCAAAGCCAAGCAGTCGTCGACCTTGAAGTGCTCCAGCCAAAAGTGGAAGCGTTTCGCTACATGGTGCCGGTCATAGAATTTTCCCCCTTTGAGGGTCAGAGCCCCACAGATTATTATCCTTGGCCAATGCCGGACTGTCACACGCCTCCAAGTTACATCTGGCGGCTATCTCCCGTCACACCAGCTCACCAGGAAGATCTTCACTTTGGTCCCACTGACTCGTCAAGGAGTTTCTCAAAGGACTTTTCAGATGTTTTCTTCGGTGAAGGCTCCTGCCCTGGCATGGGAATTGAACGTGATTCTGACTAGGCTCATGGAGGCTCCCTTCGAGCCTCTGCATCAGGCCCGCTCAGGTTTCCCTTGTGGAAAACTGCTTCCTTGTGCCCATCACCTCTGACAGTAGGTAAGGTGATATCCAGGCCCTATCCTGCAATCAACCATAACTGACTTTGCATCCCTCCTTCATGCCAAAGGTTCCGTCGGAATTCCACCTCAATGAACCTTTGGTCTTACCTGTTGTTTTCCCAAAACCTTCATCGCCGGTGGAAAGGGCCACTTGCTGGACGTTGCTTGTGCCTTGAAGTTCTACGTGACCGGTACAAACAGTTTTCAGAAGACTTCACAGGTGTTTGTGAACTTTGGTCCGGTGAACCATGGGAAGGCCTTGCCCAAGACTTCTAATTCAAGGTGGCTCTCCAGCTGCATCATGCACGGTCATCAGTTGGCTAACGGACCGCTGCCCAGCCGCCCACTGCACAAAAGCGATCGCTGCGACGACAGCGTTCCTGTCTGGTGTGCCCCTGCTTGACATCTGCAGGGCTGCTACTTGGAGGTCCATGCACACCATGATGAAATTCTACTGCGTTGATAAGGATTCCAGGGAGGAGTCCAAAGTCAACCAAGCAGTGCTATGCAACCTGTTTGCTTGAGGTGAATATGTTCCAGGGCTAAGTGTAATTGCTCCTCTTGAGCCTTGCCACCTCCCGTGGTTGTGTAATCTTGCACTGTTATGTATTAGTTATTCATGAGCATGTGAATCCATGCCAGACCCCATGCTGGAGGTTTAAGTTACTTACCTGTAACTATTGTTCTCCAGCATTGGTCTGGTATGGATTCACGTGCAAACCCTCCCTCTGACCCCTCTGTAGCTCTTCTTGGTCATACTGCCACTTTACGTGCTTACCATAGCTGAAGATGGCTGCCAGAGGAGGGGCTTAGGGAGAGGACTGTCATTGGATGGGGCAGTATTACCCATTGGACAGTGATAGGTTTAAAGGAGAAATACAGTTTTTAAGTGAAAGTGAACGTTTTTTCTTTTACTGAGGATTCACAGTGTGATGATGGGGAATATTCATGAGCATGTGAATCCATGCAAGACCCATGCTGGAGAACAATAGTTACAGGTAAGTAACTTGTTTCTTACAGTTAAGTAACTTAAACCATAGCTTGTTCATAATATTACTCTCCTGTCTGTTATCCACAGCGTTTACCTTGATGCCACTCCTTGCTCTGGTTAGGCACTCCCAGAATTAGTATTTTGGAATGCTACATATGATACAATGTATGGACCTTCCTTCGTGCACATAGGCCTCCATATCTTCCCAGGAATAACGAGTACCTTCTTGAGCCCCTCCTGCACCAGACACTACACTATTTGAACTTCTAATCCTCCAAAGCTGCCTTGTAAACAAGCAAAGTTTATGACAGCACTCTACATCATCCTTGTTTCTCTCTCAAGAATAAGTCCCATACAAACACACTCCCCTTTGCTACATCCACCTTCCCTTTGCCAAATGATGTCCCCTTATTCCCCTTTCTCACTCTTTCCTCCAGCATTTTAAGGTCTTGTTTCCAAAGGTGGTTGTACAATACCCCACTCTACAGACAAAGCAGGAGTTTGAAACTATTGCATTGTTGGTATGGCACAGTACAAAAGCATATTAACATACATTTTAGATTTTCTGTAATTTTTTATTTTTTTAATCACCTGTTTTGTGCTTTCATAAACTTGTTTCTGAATAAAGGATTGATTAGCTATTTAATCTGTGTCCAAACAAACTTCTAAAAGGAGGCTGGGCTATATCTGCTAATGACATCTTACCGTATTGTTCTTACTAACGCCTACATGTTTTATCCCAGTTAAGTATGCCGCTTCCTGCTTCCCAGTTGCCAATGCCTCGTTACAGTTCCGGGCAGCAGCCGCTTCTGTTGCAACAGTCCATCCAACTCCCACAAGGACAGAGCCTATCTGTTGGTGCTGCACGCCGGATTATCGCCCCTGGATCCCAGCCCTCTGTCTTGTCTGGCAGCAGGGAGGTAATGTCTACAAATGTGGCAACAAGGGGCAGGAGGGCTGCAATTTCTAGATATTTAAAGGGTGAGCAAATGTACACACAATGCACACCTGCCACTGAGGCATTGCAGGGGCAGGGTTTGAATCTGCTGGGAGCTGCTTGTCCATGTATCCTAGAATTGCCTGGTTAGCTTGACAGCCGGTACTAAGAACTACTTTTTTGAGTGCCCAGTCCAACTGGTGCCATGCAAATGTACCTATGCTGCATGAGATTTTGTAAACCTGAGCATTAGGGCACATGTAGAAGACATTTGTAGCACAGTGGGTCATATACAATAGACCAGTTATAATTTGCATGTCCTTTGGACGTTAGTTTTGTGGCAAACTGCGTTCTAGCGCCTCGTTACCCAAGTGCTCGTGCTTACTGGGTGATGCCCAATACCCATTATTTTTCCATTAGGGCAATTTAAGCAAATGCATACTTTTCCTGTGTATGTTATGCCAACACAGACATGATACACTATTACAATTGCAGAACAGAGCTTTGGTACATTGGAGTGCACTTGTGTGAGTTTATTTTAGAGTGGATAGTCCGTTCTTGTGTTGCTTAACCTCCAGTATCTTTTGTTTTAAATCTTCTAGTCGGAAATGAAGGGGTTCCACTTCTCGGACAGCAAACAGAATGTTTCTTCTAGTGCATCAGGACAGGCATCCCATTCGTACAGGTAAAGATGGTCTTGCGGAAGGACTGGCTGTTGTGCCCCCTGTATTCCTTGCATTGTGAATTCTTGCAGATTTGACATCATGTGCAAAACCAACGTTGACGTGGCACTGTCGCATGGGTTGCTTTGCTTGTTTGGGTTGTCCTTGAAATTGTGAGTTTGGGGTGTTGGTGATAAAGCAGTATTATGGGCTCTCTTATCCTATGTTCTTTTCTGATTTATTTTTCGATATAGCACCCATATCTACACATTTAATTTAGTGAAGGCAAAGAGACTGATTGGAGTAGAATGCTAGTATTTATTTGCTTCTCTGACAAAGCTTTCTCTGGATCATGTTGAAAGTGGCATTTGAAACCCTGCTATCCTTTTCTTCTACATGTCTAACATCTGTGCAGACTCAGCAGAAACACATCGGCTCTACTGTTGCTCTTGATTCTAGTTTTCGTGTACCATTGCTTCTAATGATGCAGGTGCATGTTCCCGCCTTTCTTACAATGTGTCCAGATGTTTTGTCCTTCTTTCTGAATATATCCGTTCCCGAGAGCCTAGGATCCGGCCATCCCAGTGAGGACTAAAGTGCGGGTGGGGTATGTGGGAGGTCCTGTGTTTTTGTGATGCTTAAACATGTGGGAGGATGCAGGCTTTTCATCCAGATTGCACGGCCCAATTGCTACTGTTGTACTAAGTTAGTGTATAGATTGTGCCTTACGGTGGAGCTGCTAGATGCAGGCTTTTAGGTGATGTGCGTTGTTACTTTTTAACGGGTATGGCCCCTGATGCCAAGTCTGTTTTCCATTGCTCCGCCTCCAGTGGGCTCCCCCAGTTTGTGCCATTAGGTGCCCACATCGTTCTGGTAGGCACCCCATGTGGGTGCCTTCTAGAACTTTCTTTGCAGCAAGCTCTCCTATAGGGAGCATGGGCATATTATCTAGCGCGACCTTTGCTTGCCAGCTTGTGTTTCAGTCTTGTGTGCTTGCGTTCTGAATGCCTCCCCTTTCGTTTCAAGGCCTAGTTCTGCTAGCCCCAGTGGGAAGTCATCTGGATCCGGACCAGCACCCAGCATGAGTTCTGTGCATGGACACTATGCTCAGCAGGTATAGTACAGATCTGTAGTTTCCAGGCAGCAAGGAATTTCGGTATTACAGCCAAATCCACTTGCTGTGCCCTAGGAGCACTCTACTAAGCCGGTCATCTGCCTCATGTAGTCCGGCCTTTAGTTTAGTTAGTTTAGTTTCTTTATTTATACTGCGCGCCGAACCCTGGGGTAACTGGGCGCCAGAGACTTACATGCAGTTACAACATGTCAGGAATATACAATAATACAAGACTGAAATAACAGCAATAAGTGTGGGAGACCAGGTTATGGACGACCAGGTTACAGGCTGCTCGACAGGGACATGCGGAGAGGAAGTACATTAGGCAGAGTTTCTGTTGGAAAGCCAAGTTTTAGTTTTGGCTCAAAGTCCAAAAGGAGGGTTCTGTTCTGATGGTTAGCGGCATAGCGTTCCATAGTTTGGCAGCTAGGACTGGGAAGCTGGCGCCGCTTTATGCCTGCTCTTTGCAGTGGAGATGGCAGCAGCTCTATAGAGTAGTTGCTAGGTTCTCAGTCTCACTGCTGTGCTGCGCCTTGCCCTCTGACAGTTCCTGTGCTGCAGGGGAGCTCAGCCACTGGCTTTTTTACGATTCCTTCCTTTCATATAAAGTCAAAATAGTTTCCCCTTTCACATATAAATGCGTTAAGTTTATTCACTGGACACTCATGTAAATGAAAATCTTAAAGCGTTATAAAGAAAAGACCTGGAATGGAGGAGAGCAAGTCTTGGGAGATGGGTTGTGTCCTAAATGAGCTATACACTAGATCTTAATGGGTGGTGGGTAGTTAACCTGGCCGTTAGACACTATTGAGCACAGATGTGACTTGGTCGTGGTGTACTGGTCAGAAGAGACCAAATTGTGTCTTTCACTTTAGACCCCTGCACAGAAAGCAGATATTTAGTTTCGTGATTGCCTGTCTTGAAAGAGGATGAAGTGTCTTTTGCTGTGGACAAACCATTCAGGGTGGTTTTCTGCGAACTGTTCCTAATTATACTACCTTCCTGATCCCATTCCCCCTCCAACACTTTTTTATTCTGTCGTCTTTCACAGGTAAAACAAAGAGCTGACGAAAACAAGAAAAGCTGTGGCAAACAAGAGCCAGCCACTGCGAACCAGCTGAAGCCAGCACGGACAGGAGCTATCAAACCACAAGCAACAAAGATAGAGTAGAGCAAAGCATAGGCCGACCTGAGAGTTTCCTGTCTGGGTACATGCCACACTTAAGCATGCAACAAAGCACTGCAGAGCAAGAGGAGCCTGCAACTGGACCATCAGGCCTGTCGCATCCTCAAAGTGGACTTGCAGCCAAGACACCTCCACCCTTTTCCAGAAAACGGATCACTGACTTACATTTCCATTGAGAGCACCTGGATCTTTTAATAAGTGACTTTGCCATGATTCTGAAGCCCTTGAAGAATATCCCCACTCCTTTGCCCCCCTCACCACATACAGCCGCATAGTTCGTTTGGAAAAGTGGACTCCTGCCTTCTGCTCAGGTTGTTACTGACACAAAGAAACTTCTCAAACTGCCTTTTTTGCCGACTTCTACTTTGCCCACCCTATTAAGCTCAAGCTACGGACCATGGCCATGGCAGAGGTTCTCCATCAACGTATGCACACCAACCTTCTGTTTACAGTGGAACTTTTGGACTTTAGTCACGTGCCCCAACCCCCTACTTTCCTAGTTCATTTTATATCCGTGTGTTTTACATTTATGGGCAGGGACTTTTAAATGAAAGCTTTTCTCACTCCTGCTATCCTGATGTATTTAACCTTGTAGATTTGCTGAGAAGACTTGCAACAAAGGGTTCATTTTTTTATTTTGTGTTAATTTCACGGATGGCAGAGTTGGTGGTTTGAAAAATGATATGGACCTATTCTGCGCCTGTTTCTTTTGTCTGGGCAACCACGCAGCCAGTAGGGAAAGACGCCATGTGTCGTCAGCAGGCCCTGCTGCTTTCTCGCACTGCGATGACCACTGCAAAGAATCATGACATTTTTAAAGGAAAAGTACTGGATTGTTTTAATCAGAAGCCTGAATAACCAGTTAGTGCACACTGTGATTTCAGAAGCACAGGTTTAAATCTCTTCTCCTGCCCATGCTCCTTTCTTTGTACAGTTAAAACTTATGTTTTGTAGAAATGAATGTGTTGCTTGTTTGTATCAGTTACAAGGAATGCTGTTTTAGTTTTGGCCCAACAAATCATATGACCAACCCACTTTCCTAATTGGTTATTTGTATACAGATGAGGTTCCATTGTTTGCTGATGATGAAACGCCTATTTTCAGGTTCATGCACAGATCAAATACGTGATTTGGTACAGATTAAGTTTCCAAGAAAGAAGGGTTATACCTTGGCTTCTGATGGAGCAGTTCAAAGATGTTCTCCTATGCCATTTATTGGTATGCTGAGCAAGACTGGTCAAGCATACTTGGCTAAGCAGGCAAGCTAGCTATAATGGAGGTCATGAATTCACTTACTCCAGGGCATCCTTTGGTCCAGATCACTTTCATGCATAATTAAAGTGCTCTGATGCTCTGATGTGGCAATGGTTTGTTAATCAGCCAAAGGGCGATATGGACGCAATGTCTCGGTAGGATTGTAGGATATTTGGCTGTTTTGGCATCGGCACTTTAGACTGCCAAAGCACTTAATCATTATCTCTTCTCCTTCTCCCCAATCCCTCTGCTGTCATTCCAACCCAATGATTGGCTCACCCAGTGTCCTTATTCTAACCAGAGTATTTAGTGGCCCATTTAGTGGTGTTCTCTTCTGTACCTCCATCGGTGCCCCATGGCTGCTATCAATGGTTCAGAAAAAGGCAAACAAAACGTCCCCTCCTTTAGGCACTCCCACACACGCTAGCATTCCTTGGACTTCTCTTTATTGAAACATGTCCCCTTCGCTCTAAACTGGGCACTTTTTATTGCCTTGGTCCCTGTGCTGTAAATGAATAATCTTTTAAAAGCGTCCTGCCTCTTCACTCTTTATTTTGCTAACATAACACTAGAACTTTATTTATATGTACTTGATGTTGTAGGTGATTAAAATGATTGTTCTGCTTTTTATATTAAATAAGTTCTTTGCTGTAGGAAATATGAAGAGGTGTAATATATATTCTGTCTTCATTTGTATAACACATGGCCCGCAGTAGTATTGTGGTTTTTAAACAAGGACTTTTATGATTTTAAGTGTTGTATATTGTTGTCCTTGTGTACAGAAGATGTTAAGATTTGGCTATTCCTTTTTTAAGCACTAAAATACCCTGGCCACTGTAGCTATGTTTTGGAGAGATAGAGTTCAAATATGCAAGCGCACATTTCTTGGTATTGGCATGCTATTCACCCCGTTCCACCCCATCACTTGGAATAATACAAAGGTTTTCTGTAAAGGGTTATAACTTTCTGGCAGGCGCGACCAACCGAGATCTCATTAGCTATGAACTGGAGCAGTCTGCAGGTAATTCGTCCTCTTTACACCAGGTTGCCATCTTGGAAAGGGGATGTGCTAGTGTGCAGTCCCAGCCGACACAATGCATCGCTCACAGTTGACCATTAGCAAAGACCCTGCCTGAACAGAAGTTAAGCTGACCACTTTGACAACTATGCTCTGCTGGCTAATGTGTTGGGCTGAAGCATTTCAAATCATTGCTGGGTCAGGGAGTGGAGTCTTTTTCCACACCAGCTTTACCTTACAACGGTTTGTAATAAATGTGTTCTTTTAAAGGTTTTTAAGAAAGCAAACCTTCTAGTGTTGAGCACTGTTGTGGGGAAGTTGTTAGAGCGCTGAGGAATGTGCGTGCTGGGTGGGTTTTTTCCAAAGGCCTGCATTTTGTGCTAGAAGGGCAGTGTTTGAATGGAATGTTAGTTCTTGCCAGCGTGAAACAAGTGGAATAAAACCATAGTTACTTGGGGAAAGCAGTGACAATCTCCCACTAGGTACCGTTTTATTAAGTTCACAGCATTCGTGACACGTAACCACGTTTTTCTGCTCTAAACCTGATGTTTGAAACCGTGTATGTTATGATGAGGGCCGGCACCCTAGAGGTTTTTGCTTAGTCATTTTCGGACACACTGACTAAAATCTACAGGGTGTTGTCATCTATATGCATTTTTGTACCTTAGACAACAGTTGATATGGTGGGTCGCTGTCTGACCCTTTTTCTCTGTATTGAATAGCTGTTTGGGGGCCAAGCAGGTGGAGTAAAGTAAGAAGAGTTGACACCCTTACTTAATAGTTTAAAGTATCAGCATAAATCGACCTGCTGAGTGCATTGAATGCAGGAAATCCACTACCCGCTGTCGTGGACCTAATAGGCACTGCAGAGCTGAATATAGGTGACTATTGAACCAATCCAAGAACACTTAAGGGCTTGGCTTGTGACCAAGAAATCTGTGCATATGCACACACTAGTTTATCCACCACTGGTGCCATTTTAAAGTCATTGCAGAGTATCACATCTCCAGTGGACCTGGTTTCGAAGTGTTCTTCCTATCCGGTCAATCAACCCAACACCATCACCACATATTACAAGCCCTTTTAGAGTTAGAGGACCACTCTTCATGCACTGTGTATATGTAAATAAAATCTGTATTTTCTTCCATTTCTAATTTTATCATGATCTCTGCTTTTGGTTAGTTCTGCAGAGTGCTGTGTTCTCAGCCCAAATAACTGTACAAACTTCTATTTAGCCGATGGTAACGATCTACCAGTTAACTTTAGTGTTGCAAGATCTGCATTGCAGGTTTGAGAGAAGCAGGAGAAACCCTTTCCCTTTTGACCCGACACCTCAACAGAAAAGGCATTTCTGCACATGAACCAGTTTAGATGGCGTCCAGAGCATGGATGTCCGCATACTCTAGCAGGCAGCAATAACCTCGTTCAGCGATCCATTCTGAACCAGATGTTTTGCCCCCTCTGGTTTTGTACTAATTTGCCTGATTGTCATAAAAGCAGCAATTATACTGTAGGGCATCTGCCCAGTTACTGAAGATTTTGCTGCCCCATGTGGCCCCTTGACTCTCTGTCGACCCCGTCCTTTGCCAACAAGATATTTGAAAGAGCAAATGTTGGATGTGTTATGTGCAGCTGTTTATAAATATATATATATAATTTAAAGACAGACTTTTAACTGACCTAAAGTACTCTGATCCTAGCCAGTTTCAATGTTGGCGTACTTAAATCCCACCCTTGCCCCTTGTTATTAGCATCACCAATTGTTTATTTTCAAATGTGATTGTATTAGGTCTTTCCATATGAAAGAATTCTCCTTATTTAAATAAAAAATGAAAAAATAAAGCAAATTATGCTTTTCTCAAATTCCTGTGTTCTTTGGTTTCTGTTCTTTATATTAATGCTTTTTAGGAGGCTTGTGGCAGACGTTTTCAGTCTTTGGCCAGTTTAACTTTGAATGTCGGCGTATGAGACAATTCTCTTGGGTACAATGGATTTGTAGAATATGTCCTGTGGACAGATTCTGAGATGCCACCCTGTTCTGGTGAACAGGCATAAACACGAATGCTCCATCTGGGGAAAATATAAAAAATCTTTTTTATTTAGGCCTTGGATGAACTCTTATCAATGAAAAGCCACATGTACCTTACACTAAAACATCAGCTACAAATATATACACATTCACTTTGGTGTGCTCTGCTACGATGTCATGCGCCCCTGCTATGTAAGGGTATGGGACCGATGGGGACGCAGCCGCCATTGAATTGCTCCGCTACGTTACGCCGCTGTGCTTTCAGCGGTCTAGTTTTCCCTTCTGTCATGGCCGCCGCCGCCGGCTTTTTCTTCACTCTCGACCGGCGGCGGTTGCGTCGCAACTGGTTTGTTTCTCCTTCGTTGCCAGCGCTTCCGTGTGTTTTCTCCTTGGCTTACCGCCCTCCTATTTGGCTTCTCTGCCTTTCTCTTTTTTGATCCTTCTCTCCTTCCTGTCTCCCCTTGGCCTTCTTGTCCTCGGCGCCTCTCTGCCTTCCTTCGGATCGGCGTTCTGCCTGTCCCGCTTCGTCTCCTGGCTTCCCCGTGTTCCCTCCACTCTCCTGGGGTTTTCTTACCCCCCTCGCTCTCTTTCCCTTCTCTCGTAACGGTGTGCAGCAGTTCTATTCCTGAATTCATTACTTATCTGAGGGTTCGGAAGATCTCCACCAACAGATCTGTATTCTCTGGGGTTTTTTGCCGTTGCGGCTTTTTCCCCTTCTGGCAGCTGCGGATCCGGGGCCCCTGGTTCCCGGATATTCTCCGGCAACCGGCGTGGCTTCGTACCGCGGTCGGCCTTACCTGCATAAAAAGAAAGCTACAGAAAGAGATAAGAATAAGACTAAGACCCCCGCTCCACTTTCTTCAGGTGAGGAAGAGAGTGGAACAAACTATTCTGACATAGAGGTTGATTCTCATGACATACAAGCCCTACCATTTACTTTTTAGAATACAGCTAGTCGTTTCAGAATATTATAGAGTAGTAAAGCAAGTGAATGAAAATAAATAGGTCAAGAACACAATACAAGGCTTTATAAAATAAGGCACTACACCCTAGTCATTCGTTAGCTAGAGAAAATGGGGTCTAGTGCCCTAGATTCTCGGGTCCCAGTTTAGTGATCGTCAGAAGGCTAGGAGTCTTCAAGAGTATGAACGAGTGCTGGTAAAGTCAATGAGCAGTTTGCAATTGTTTCAAAGTGAGCTAACTAGTGAAGAAATGTTCTTAGACCCTCTTCCAATCCAAATACAGTAGGGGAAGCCAGGGGAGTATACTTGATCTGTAGATGGGGAAGGGGGTAAGAATAGGCATGCTTAATACCCCCTGGTATTCAGATTCATTCAGGAACCACCATAGAAGTTCCTGCAATCACTGATACCCATTTTCTGATTTCTTGGTTCTGCTGATGAGTCAAGGAGTCTCAGATGCAGAAGTCACTGAAGGCCTCAGATTTTGGGGTCCGACTAGTTTGTGGTTCTGTGCTCTGATGGATCAGTTCTGGACACTGGACAGTTGGTTACCTCTATTGGACCACCACTTAAGCTGCAACCTCAGAAGACTCTCACTGGAAGGATACTCTTAAGAAATTGTGGAAACAAAGAAACTGGCCCTGCAAGGCCCTTCTTAGTGGTGGAGAGCTTCAACTTTAGGGAAAGGCTTCTCGTTTTATGAGCAGAGGATCTGCACAGTCCCTAGGCCCCTCTTGGGATACTAATGCAGCGTGGTAGCTCAATTTGAAGCTGGCCAGCTCACAGGGTGGTTCTGGAATTCTGAAGGCCGGATCCACAAGCAGGGGGCCAGACTGGTGATTCCCAGTGCTCTAGGCGTTGAAGCACCAATAAAAGGCATCTGGAGATCAGCAAAGGAACAGGGCTTCACAGGGATGGTTGAAGAAAGTGCTGCTGGCTAGCTTCCAATGGCCGGTTTTGGGTCTTCAGCAGGATTATTCTCTTTGTAGGAGTCTTGGCTCCAACAACTATCTTATGATTGGCTGCAGGAGTACCCCTTACATCCAGGATTCAAGCTAGTTGTCCCAAAGCCCACCAGTGGTAAAGATCTGCATCATTAAAACCGACAGGGGCTGTCCAATCCTGGATAGCCTCTGGCCAGCACATCTGCCCAGCATCTGACACACTTTGGCATGGATTTGGGCTGGAACGTGGCAGTTTCAGCCTCTACACCCAGCCCCACACATGGCTCACCACTTCACCAAAAACTTTCCATGGACACCATATCCAATATATCAGGATTTATTTCATTCAGGCACACCTACAGACAAAGGACAGGGGAGTTTCAGGACCCTCCTTCACTTCCTGTCCTTCCAGACACACTGGAGCCAGAGGCAGCCACCAAAGGCAAAGCACAGAAAGGGCTCAAACCTGTCTCAACTTAGAGTAAAAGCCGAGAAAGACCTCGCAAACAGAAAATGGTGGAATAAAAGACAGGTGGGAACTGGGGCTGGCATTTTGTCAAAATGGGTAATACGGAGCGCCTGGCTAGGTCCTGATATGCCCAGGAGGGTGAACGTATATTCAAACAAAAACAGGATGGCAGACCACACTTATGAGATTCAGGATAATTTTAGTTTAAGCTCTGAATTTTGGTGATGATGCACATAATATATCAATTGTTAGCATAATAACAGACAGACAGTTGTACATTTGATATGTAGGTGTACCACTAGGTACCACCCTCAAGAGTGTGGTGGGTGCAAGCCTTCTGATGGTGCAAGATCTCTTGGATACAGTTAACAAGGGTTTACAACACAAGTGAATGCAGCCCAGGACCTCAGTTGGTCCATGGGTATTGTCATAGGGGAAAAAACACTAACGGGTGTGTACAGGTATGCAAGGGGTGTAGTTGTCATAGATCGACACTAGTGTTTCGGCCACAGGGTAAGAAGATTGGACGTAGGTGACCGGGATGGCCTTCTTCAGGATGGGGGTGAAGGGATGAAACAATGTCTGTGGGGTATCGTGAGCCGACAAGCGGTGCAGCTATAAGGGCTTCTGAGAGTCTTCGACCATGCGGGAAGTCAGTTGAAGGCGGTGGCCCAGTGGCCGCTGTTGCTGATGGAATTAGTCCAAAGAACCTTATCTGGAACCGGGGTCTACAGTTGGCGGTAGCGTCAATCAATGGCGCCAGCAATTGGTTACCGGAGCAGAAGCGTCCAATTCCATCAGAAACAGGTTTATCTCACAGTTCCACCACTGAAGGGACGGCCCGGTGGTGGGGGTAGTCCTTAACCAGGCAAACACTGATCTTAGTTAAGCAAGGGCGAGATAGGGTGCGGATGTTATGCCTCAGCAACCCTGCGGGTGCACAAATAGGTAGTATAACTTATCCACCCTTACTCAGATTTCTATAATGAGCAATTTGCTAGGCCCACTTTTGCGATGTGGTTGGTTGAGCAAGGTCCAGGATCCGAAGGTGCAGTGGCAATTTTAGCTTCAGGATTAGGTCAGGCTGATATGCTGTTCATGCTCCGGTGATAGTCCTGAAGACTGGACACCCTTAACACTAGGGTTCCAACCTCCACAGGACTACCTCGGAAGACCTCCAGGGCATGACTGGTTAAGACAGCAGTCACCACAATAAGGTGGCGGCAGGCAATCTTCGTAGGACACAGCAAACCAAAGGGTTGTATGGCTGGAAGGTTTAGAACTAATCCTAACCTCTGACATTGCTCTGGGCAACACTCCAGGCCCTCCGTTCTTTGTCTGCTAAGCCAATACAAAAGGGGAAAGGTCGTATGCAAATCAGGCTATTTCCCATCCCAAAAGCGGCAGTGCAGCCTGAACTGCTTGGTCACGTCCCTTCTGTGTGAAACCACAAGTATCCCCAAACATGTGTTGGCCTCAGGAGGGCCTCATAAGTGAGGAGTAGCATGGGTTTCTAGGCCCAGCAGGCATGGGATCCACATCTGGGCATACCCGTCACTCAGGTTTGGTATTTGTAGGACAAACAAAGGGGCAGGCACTGCTCAGCTTCTTTTCGGTATAGGAGGCTGGAGCTGCATCAGCAGATGTATTGTACAAGTTGAAGATCCATGCACTCAGAACGGCGACGGTCAGTCCACTGGTTGGCCCTGGGACATTTCTGATGGCTCAGCAGGCACAGATCCTCAAGCAGGGATGGGGGCAGGTTGTTCCCACCAATTTCGCATCATCTAGACCAGTGGTCTCAACTTTTTTGGCCTGGGCCCCCCCTGAGCAAAGTTTGGGCAGGCTGGGCCGCCCCAAAAGTGCCAGATGGACAGTATGTAGAAATCGGTATGAACTTTTGCGTGCCGTCACCGCACCCTACTCCCAATACAGACCCGGGGCTCTCCCCACCCTACTCCCACCACTATCCCAGTGCTGCCTCCCACCCTGCTCCCACCGCAGTCCCATAACACAAGCATACACACATCCATACACATTTATATAAAAAATAAATCGCCATAAACGTACCTTCTGCAGGGGCCTGTGCGTGGTTGCTAAAATGCCCCGCTCCAGGTAGCTCTGCCCGTATGTGTGAGGAGACGCAGGAGCACCCCCTCGCACATCCATACATGTAGTGCCCCAGCCAGCATTTCCAATTAGCTATGCAAGTCTGGCGAAGCAAAACACCCCCAGCGTTGCATGGCTCAGTGATCATGTGCGGCTGGGGAAATTAACTGTCAAAGGCAAACCGTGTTTCCCTTTGACAGTTCA
The DNA here is from genome assembly GCF_040938575.1 of Ambystoma mexicanum. Taxonomy (NCBI): domain Eukaryota; kingdom Metazoa; phylum Chordata; class Amphibia; order Caudata; family Ambystomatidae; genus Ambystoma; species Ambystoma mexicanum. The sequence continues at coordinate 64,803,131 of NC_090929.1, forward strand.
GCCAGCCCAGGAGCACTCTGTCAGCTGGAAAAAGCTGCTGAGGGAGTGCTCAGTGTTTCTCCAGCATGGGGTCTGGCATGGATTCACATGCTCATGAATATTCCCTGTCGTCGGGCTGGGAATCCTCGGTAAAGAAAAAATCAGTTTATTTTCTGAACTGTCTTTCTACTAGTAACCAATCACTAGTCCCTGGGTCATACTTCCCCCAGCCATTGACTGCCCTCTACCTAAGCCCCTCCTCTGGCAGCCATCTTCAGATTTTTACCGCACGTTCAAGTGTTGGGAGTCCTCGTGCTAAAGCTCTCAAGCTTTTGTGTTTTGCGATTTTTCAAAGAGTTTAATCTTATTTTTTTGGTCAATCGAACGTCAATCTCCACCGTTTCTGCTTCCGATCAACGGGGACCCGTTTCAGAATTTTCTACGCCCCTCAAGGGCGAAGTTTTCGTCGAGTTACGCTTCTTGGAGGATTCCAGAAGACCTTGAGGCCTACCCTGTGGACATGGCCCAGGGCAAAGGAAGCTCGACGCCTGGATCCAAGCTATTCAGGAACTGCCCTGGATGCAGATTGCAGAATGTGTTCAAGGAGGACGAGCATTCTAGATGTCTCTACTGCCTTCACGAAGACAAAACACACGTGGAAAAGGACGGTCCGTTTTGCAAGAACATGTCAGAACGGACCATGAGGGATCGGTGGATCCGCCTCACCAACTGGCTGGAAGGGAAGAGCCCAGCGGTAGGTGAGGAGAAGAGGTGGTCTGAGTGGTCCTCTAATACCTTTGAGGGCACTCCGGCGATGGGGGCCCAACAGAAGGCTAAGCACCGCAAGTCTGCGGGCACCGGGAGCACCGAACGGTCTGGCTCCTCGGCTGCCAGGCAGGGCGCACTTTCACCGACGCCATCAACCACGAGCCAACGCTCTGGCTCGGGGAAAGGAAAGTCGGAGAACCAGGGTAAGCTTCTGGAGAAGCCCCGGTCGATCCCGACGAAAGCAGCCGAGGGGGAGCGAGGCGGTGACCCTCCCCCCAAGATGAAGGCCTCAAGCGCGCCAAAAGTCGTGAAGGCCCTGATTCACCCGGCTAAGGCCTCTATCGAGGGAGTCGTGGCGGCCCTGGCGAAGCCTGTGGAGGCGACCTCGGGGCCCAGAGTTTCCCTGCCACCGCAAGGGAATCCTCTTTTCAGCCCATCGATAAGACCCCCGTGAGAACCCTGTTGGAAAAAGAGGGGGGGCCGGTGGCCATCACGGACACGGATACAGCCTCTGAAGAGGAGCTGGCTGGAATCGTGAAGATCTTCAACAAGGAGTTTGAGGAGGTCCGATCCCACGGGAGGGATCCCGACGAGGTGGACGAAGAGAGCGACGGTGGTGCCGACGAAGTTCCTGTGGAGGCGGAGGATTCCACTCCCCAACCGTTGCGCCCGTCCCCGAGCCACTGGACAACTCAGGAACCATCTTAATGGCGATCCAGGCCTTATGTACTGAGATGAGGACGAGGTTGTCCTTGCCCCCAACGGACGATCCAGCGGAGCCTGGTCCGTCGGGGAGCCCTACAAGCAAGCGGAGGAGAGTTCATAGCCCCCCCCCTCACTTCCAGCCTTCGCGGCCCTCATAGCCTTCATCTCCTTCCCCTGATCCTAGGGAGGACACGGGTACAGAGTCGACCACGATGGGGACGGATGACGGTGGTGATGACGGGTTGGACCTTCCATCACTACCCCCTCGGGCCTCCCCGCCCGACGAAATTGGCTCCTTTTACGCCGTGATTGCCAGGGCATCCGAGATCTTCGAGCTCTGCCCCGAAGAACAGCAAGAGAGACCGGTACGAGAAGAAGTCCCGGATTCCGCCACCTTTCCTCCATACTGCATGGGTGTCCCTCACTAGGGACGGGAGATGGAACCGTTTTCACCAGAAAAAAGCACCTTCCACTTTAAATTTAGAGGCGTGGCCCTGGGAGTATGCACTCCCTTGACTCCGCCCACTGGCGCCACTCTCCAGTCCCCTTTTCCCTGTCGACGGGAACAGCCCCATTTCACCAGCACTCCTGGGTTTGGTTACGGCTGTGTAATACCACACGCTCTTCTCCGGATACTTTCTTCTTTCTTTTTGTCTTCTCTTATTAATCAGGTACTTGGTCCTCTGGCGCCACGCTCCTCCCTAGTGCATGTCGACGTCAGCAAGTGTCCAGCCTACGAGGGGCTCTTCCCTATGTTCGATCCTCATGCTCTTTGCCTCTGCTGCCTTGGCCCCGACCACGGCTGGGAGGGTTGTACCGCGTTCAACACCTTTACACTGCATGCTCTGAAGAACAGGCTAGCTAGGTGGAGGGAGCTCTTCGAGAAGTCGCCTCCAGAGGACTTGAAGGACTTTGTCAGACATAAGTCAAGGCCCAAGAGAGGGACGCTTTTTTCCAGCACACCCCGCAAGGGCGACTCCTTCCCAAGGAAACGCCTGACCGGGAGGAACCTATCCGGTTCTCACACCAGCACGAGTACCAAGGCTAACTTAGCTACCTACCGCCAGGCCGAGGAGTCGGTAGATCCTTCTGGAGACGGTGCTGAGGGACCGCAGTTAGGCAGAATTGCATGCAGTACCCTGTGGGACCACTACACACAATTAGGACTACAGGTGTTAGCCAAACCAACCTTTGGTACAAGTCTGTACCACACAGTTTTTGGTAGCAAGATGAGCAGGTCGGCTTATCTCAAGTATCTCAAGAGTGAATGTGAGCAGTACAAGTAATTACACAGAGGACTTTCAATCACAGTGGTTCAAGTAAACACTTATACTCAAGGTTTCTTGGTAAAACACTTATTAATTTATTACACAACCATTTAGAAAACATTTCACTAGAAGGAGGCAACTTAATATTATATACCAATACACTTCAATACAAAACTTACACTTTTAGACAGTTTGAGCTCCCCTGAAATAGGAGCCAAATGGCAGTTCAGTTATTTAGAAGTGACCAAAACGGACAATGTAAGTAGAATAGATAACATATACTTGTTATACAGTGCAAACAGTTTCAGTTCACCAGAAGAGTTCAATTCAAGTCAATGGGCCAGGCCACATTCAATGGGCTGGTGTTCTGGATAGGAAAGAGCAGTTCTGGTATCAAAAGGTAAAGTCTTTGCAAAAGTTCTCAGAAGTAGTTTAGGCGAAAAAAAGAATCCTATGTCGGGTCACAAGCTGATTAGGCCTGCAAGTTGGGAAAGTTTCACAAACTTTCAACGCAAGAGTGGCGTTCTCCCAATCGGGTTGGGACCGTACCTTAGTATGAAGAACAAAATGCAGCTGAGACAAACACTAGAAGGACCTTTCCAAAAAGAAATGGTGAAAAAGACCAGGACCCGTTTAAATAAAAGGGGTTAAGGTGCCATTTTGAAAAAACATGGCTACCCTGATTTCTAGCTACCGGTGTTCGCGGTCGGGAAAAATCATGGTAGTTCGTTGTAAAACCACTGCCGCCATCCTTTTCAATAGGAAAGGGTAGCATTTGACTGCTACATGAGTATTTAGACACAGGGGATACTATGTAAGATGGTGTGTGCTGGGTCTAGGAATTTGGAAAAGACTAGTAAAGTCAATTTCACTTTACATTCTCTGGGAAACAGTTTATCCCAGAGAAGGTATTTAAACCTTTGGGAAGTCTAAAAGACATCCCTGTGTCACTGCACTGAGGGTGCTGCGTAACACAAATGAAAAGATGAATGCCTGTGGAGTTCTCAAACGCCATAATCAAAGAACACAAGGGTAAAACATATGAAAGAGTGGGGAAAAAAGCTCACACTTTCCAGGAAAAAAAAAAATCAAGTCCTCAAAAATCCAGCAAAGTTGCTGGGGGTCTCTAAGGTGAAGGGAATTGGCACATTTAGAGAATTCTCCCTAACAACCGCGAGGTTCTTTTACGGGTGTACACCCAAGGGGCTACACCCTAGTGTCGGGCAAATGTCCGTGGGGGCGCCTGCACGCAGCACTACCGGCAATACCGCCAAGGGCAATAGGCCTACCAGGCCCCGTCCTGAGGTGCAGGGTAGGTCTCCTGCTCCACCGCCCAAAGTCCTGGAGGAGGCAGGGCCCAGTGAGCCAAGCACGTATACTTCGGCACGTGGCTCGCAGCTCGACAAGGTGGCCGCTTGTCCGATACCACCCCTTGGAACGTAGCAGGTGGGAGAACGAGTAACAAGGTGGCACTGGTGTGAACCAGGTACGTGGCCTACAGCTTATCCATCAGCATTGCAGGGCAGGTTTACCCCGCAGCAAACTAGACGGAGAACGCACCGGCCCCAGCAGCCGCCCGCTACCCCATCAACATCACCTGCCACCCCAGTGGCTGTGAGGACAGGTTCTTTGAAAAGTTCCTCATGATCATGAGACCTCCTCAGATGGGGGCCATCCTCTGGGATGTGATCAGGGACATGCTCCCTGCGGCCCCTCCACCCGCACCTATAGTCATTACTCCTATGGCTTCAGTACCGCAGGTCCGGGTGCAGCCCCCACTGCCCTTGTTGGCTCCTTAGATTCTGGCTCCCCTGCCTCCCACATTTCAGGCGGTTCCACACCAGCCTCCGTCTCCGATCTCCACACCGCAGCCCTTGGCGCCCAGCACTCCTGCACCCGCTCAGGACCAGCCAGACACCCTGGTGGACACAGACGAGGAAGAAGACCCCGACACGCTGTCGTTGGTCGAGGCCTTCCACGAACGGCTTGCAAGGTTTGGCAGAGTACTTGGGGCTTCCTCAACCCTGGGTCGAACAGCCAGAGGCGGGGGTCCTGCCCGAGGTCCTCACTCTACGCCCCGCGGCTAGAACGAGGCTCCTGATGCAGAAAGACTTGGTCGCCTTGGCCAATAAGGTGGCTTAGGCCCCACTCGGCCCAGCCTGTCACTCGGCACCTCAAGTCGACACCAAGTATAGGCAAATAGAGGGGGATCCACGCTTGCTGTTGGCACACCCTCAACCGCACACTGTGGTGATCACTGCAGCGTCACTCTACTCGAAGCCTCAGTTGTCCTCGGCCACCTCATCTTCGGTGCTGTTGGGCAAGGAGAAGATTTTGGAGGCTTATGGAAGGAAGCTTATTCCAACTCCTTGCTGCACCTTCGTCAAGCCAAGGCAGATGCCATGCTTGCAGCCGTTAACCAGAGGTTTTGGTGGGAAATAGCCAACTTCCTTCCTGAACTTCCGGTGCAGTGCCAGGCACGTATCGAGGCGGGACTAGCAGAGACTAAACTGGTGGCACAACACAAGTCTAATGTGGACCACATTGACCCCTCAGGCTGGGCCATATGCATCACTACGGACATGAGGACTGCCTGGCTTCGGGCTACTAAATTCAACCGAGATGTCTGGGAACGAATATTGGACCTTCCATTCAAGGGTGGTGACCTCTTTCACTCCAGTACCGATAAGGAGCTAGATAAAAACAAAAACCACTGACGAACTGCAAAGTCTTTATCCTTACAAAGGCCATGCCCAAGGTGTACACCCGGTCGCATCAACGCTCTGACAAGGGGCAGCTGTTCGGCAGGTTCCGGGGCTTCCAAGAACGGCGGTCCAGACATCTTGACGGTGTCCGAGTCATCACCGGCGCAAGCCACAAAAGGGGGTAGCATGGGCTTTTTTCAGTCGTCCTCCGCAACAGCCTTGGAGGGAAAGAACGCATGACACGCCCCTTCAGGTCCACATGTCTTGTGGGGGGCAGGCTTGCCCTTCACACACAGTTCTGGCGTCAGACATTTGCAGACCCCTAGATCCTATCAGTCGTACCCACAGGGTAACTCCTACCGATCCCTTCCTCTCCTTCCCTCCACTCCCACAGAATGGGACAGCAACTCTGGCGGAAATTCTGTTGCTCGTCCGAGCCAGGCAGTGGAAGAGGGCCCAGCGAGGATGGGGCTTCTACTCCAGGATTTTCGCCTTACAAAAGAACCACCAGGCTGGCCTGAGAGATGTGTTGGACCTCTCCACCCTCAACCTCTCCCTCCCTCTTCAAAAATTCAAGATGGTTACGCCAGCACTCATTGCGGAGACATTGTGCAGGGGAGACTGAATGTGCTCCCTGGATCTGAAGGACGCATATCTACACGTCCCAATTTGGCAGCCGCATCACTTTCTGCTTTTCAGGATCATGGACTGCCATTTCCAATACAAGGTGCTAGCCTTCGGCCTCAATTCAGCCCCCAGGGTATTTACCAGGCTCATGAGTGGTAACCCACCTCAGGGCCACCATGTCTACCCATACCTGGATGACTGGCTCGTCAGGGCGAAATCTCCAGAGGCAGTTCATCACACTTCCAACGCCCTTATGATCACACTCCACAAGCTGGGATTTCCTATCAATCTCAAGAAGTTTCAGCTGCAGCCTATGCAGAGCCTGACCTTTCTGGGCCTCATATGGGACACAAGCTCAGAGTTTTCATTGCCATCAATAGGGCCACTACACACTTCCTCACCCTAGAAGTGACCCGGCCTGGTGGTACCAACACTTATTAGGTATCATGGCAGCGGCCTTACTGCTTGTACCCCACATGAGACTCAAGATGAGGAGATTACAGCTGCACTTTACAGCCTCATGGAATCAGTGCTCAGCCCCGCAGGTCACCATCACTACAGATTCCTCCCTGGGAGGCTGGTGGCCACTTTGGATGTTCTGCAAGATAAAGGAATCATGTCACCTGAACATCATTCTGACAGCTCCATGGTGGCCGGTTAGACTGTGGTTCTCAGAGCTTCTCAGCCTCTCGGACAGGCCACCCATTCACCTGCCGATGGGCCCAGATCATCTTCTGGTGCAGCAGGTGGGCAGGGTCATCCACCCCGCTCCACAGAAATTAGCCCTCGCAGCGTGGTTCCTGAGCAGTTCACGCTGAAGCACCTGAACCTGTTGCAGGCTAACATAGAAATCATTAAGGGTGTTAGGAGCAAGGTTACTAGGAGCCAGTACAAGAGTAAATGGACTAGGTTCTGTCACTGGGCGGACTCTAAAGAGATCGACCCCACCCTTGATGCACGTTGGGTCATGTGCTCTAATTCTCTGCACACCTTGCTCACATGAAGGCTTGCAGGTGGACGCTGCACCTATTTGGCAGCCATAGGGGCCTACAGAAACACAGAGGAGGAGGAGGAGGAGGTCTTCTCTTCCAACCTGGTGGTCAAGCTGCATTTGTCAGGCCTCACCAAGCTCTACCCGCCCATCAAGAAACCACAGCCCCTGTCTGACCTTAGTGTAGTGCTGGGAGCATTGGCGCACAAACCGTTCGAGCCAATGGTGTCCGCGGACATCAGGCTAGTCACCATTAAAACAGCTCTGTTGGTGGGGTCTCACCTCTGCTCAGTCAATGAGATTCAGGCTCTGGTGGCATCAGAGTACTATACTACTTTTCACAAGGATATGGTGGTCCTAAGAACGCACCCCACGTTACTACCTAAGGTAGTCTCTGCTTTCCATCTGAATGAGGAGACTTGTCTGTTTTTTGCTGATCAAAAGGACGAGGCTCGGAGGGACTTGCACTGTCAGGATATCGGACACGCTCTGAGTTTCTATCTGGACAGGACCAAAGGCTTCTGCAAGTCGGACGCCCTGTTTGTCACCTTCGGGCGGGGGAGGGGGGGTCAAAGCCTGGTTATCGGGCATCAAAGGCCTCTATAGGAAGGTGGATGGTTTCGGTCATCAAGGAGGCCTACGAGTGGCAACCCAAACCACTTCCAGCTAACATGCACACCCACGCTGTTGGAGCCAAGGCCACTGACGTCGCCTTCCAGCGGCACATCCTGTGGCAGGTCATAAGCAGGGCGGCCACCTGGGCCATCCCTTTGGCTTTCTGTAAGCACTACTGTTTGGACGCTGGGTCTAAATCGGGCGTGGCTTTCGGACAGGCAGTGCTAAGGAATTTGTTTTCTTAAGGAGGGCAAGAGTAATTAATAGTTACTCACTGTAGTGGCTAACGTACTCTTAGTCCATAGTCCCCTTTCCTCCATACGTCACACCGTCCTCCCCCTAATAATACTTGTCATATGTTAAATATTGTCGACGCGTCAATGGGGACTGAGTGGTGGTGGCGGAGTCAGGGGAGCGCATGCACCCAGGACCGCGCATCTAAATTTAAAGGGGAAGAATGTTTCGCTCATGTAGTATGGAGGAAAGGGGACTATGGACTAAGAGTACGATAGTCACTACGGTGAGTAACTATAAATGTATTCAGGATACTTACGAAGTCACCATTAGGTCCACCGAGGATCTGCACTAGTCAAACTGACAGCTGCTGTCCAAATTCTGGACAGCCACTGGCCAAACATTTTGCCCAGCAACAGCCACTCTGTGGCTTGGGTATGTGGACTGGGATCAGATGCTCCCAGACCCCAAATCCAGCCACACACAGACCACCACTTTGACTGAAAAGCTGAGGCTTTGCCTTGTTTTTTGTGTGGCAATTCTGGACCTGAAAGGACAGGCGATCATCTTGTGTTAATGCTTTTTAGTGTGTATGGTTCTCTTTATTGGATTATGTGGTCAAATACAAAAGTGCACAAGTAAAAAGATAAATGTCTGCTGCCATCAGCCAGAAAATCCTGTACCCAGCCAGTACAGCACACTGATTTAAACTAAAGGCACATCAAGAGAAAGGGTGGGCTGTGTATGCTATGAAAGCCCAGACGCAAAAGCAACTGGGGCCTATCGTCGAAAGGGTGATCAGTCCCAGCCTGGGTCGCAGGGGTACCCTTCCAACCTTGAAGAAGAAATGCAAGGTACATCAAGTGCCCTATTGCATGCCAAGCACTGAGAAGCAGGACCACAGACATGGTGACTTTTCTTCAAAACCTCCCAACTACAAGCAGAAGCTGAACTTCTATGTTGCCACTACAAAAAGGACAAGCAAAATGTGGTATCACTACTGCGTTTGAGAAAGAAGAAACACTTTATGGAGGATACCTAATAGCAACTTGAAACCATGGTTCTCCAGCATGGAGTCTGGCATGGATTCCCATGCTCATGAATATTCCCAGTCGGGCATCCTCAGTAAAGAAAAAAACAGTTACATTTCTGAACTGTCTTTGTCCTAACAACCCATCACTGAGCTCTGGGTCATATTGCCCTCAGCCAATGATTGCCCTCTACCGAAGCCCCTCCTCTGGCAACCATCTTCAGATTTGTACCGCACGTTCAAGTGTTGGAGTCCTCCTATTTAGCTCTTTTTGCGTTTTTGGAAGAGTTTACTCTATTTTTTGGTCAATCTAGCCTTGTTCTCAATCGATCAACCTTCCGATTAAAAGGGACCAGTTTTTCGGATTCTTCAGCGCCCCTAAAGGGCAGATGTCGCCGGGCTTCTTTGTGGAAGCTTCCAGAAGATTCTTCAGGCCTGCGCCGCGTGGACCATTTCGGAGGAGAAGGATTCAACCCCCCTTTTCAAGCTTTGCTCCAACTGCAGCTTACGGAATGTCTTCTCGGACGACAAACATTCCCAGTGCCTTTACTACCTGTATCCAATGCACAAGGAGGAAGATTGTGCTTTTTGCCAGGAGATGACGGCTCGCACGGTGAAGGATCAACATAGGCGGCTGAAAGAGTGGCTGCAGGCTAAGGCCCCTGCTCTGGGTGGATCCCAGGAGCATGCCTCTCCCGGTTCCAAGAAAGCCAAGCAGGCTTCTAAGACCTTTGAGGATGCCCCTCCTGTTGGGGTCCAACAGAAGGCTAAGTGCCGCAAGTCCACTGCCACGGGAGCGCCATTGCAGCGGGCTCCTCCGGCGGCCAGGGCGCGTCCGACCTCTCCAGCGACTTCAGTCACCAGTCAGTGCTCAGGATCTTCGTCCAAGAAGAAGTCGGACCATCCGGCTAAACTCAAGGAGAAGCCCAAGACCGACCTGCCGGAGAAGGCCAAGGGGGATCGGGCGCTGACCCTCCCCTTAAAGAGAAGGCCAAGCAGGACAAGGGACCGGTCCCGTCTGTGAAGGCCCAGGTACACCCGACGAAGGCCCAACCTTCCCTTGAGGTGGTGCTGGCGTCTCTCGTGAAGGCCTGCCGAAAAGGATCCGCAGGGCGCACCCCCCAAGGCAAGAGTGTTCCTCCCAGGAGGGAGGCTGCGTTCCAGCCCATAGAGAGGACCCCAGAGAAGATGTCGGTCATCTCCAGAGACTGTCCCCACTTGACACGAGGAAGGGCGTGAGGTGTGGAGGTTCTCCGGGGCACGGATATCTCCTCAGAGGAGATCTACCTTCAAACCATCCAGGAGGAGAACAACATTGGGTGCAGGCCCTACGACAAGGGCGGCGACGAGGATACTGTCAAAGGTGACGGAGATCCACAGGGCGACGAGGGCCTAGGCCGGCTGCCTGCGCCCGAGCCTATTCCCTTCAGCTGCCGCCTAAAGACCTCTCGGTGGACATTCTCTCTGGACTGCATACTCGGGTCTCCGAGATACAGACGAGGATGCCTATTGACCCTCTGGCAAAAGGGGAACCGCCGGCCACGGAAAGGAAGAGGCACCCTACGCTTCCTTGCCACCCCTCGCCTCCCACCCCGCTCCCGAGTGATGAGACGGACCTTGACACGGCAACGATGGGCATGGACGACAATGGGATGGGGACCTCCTGTCGCCGCCTCCCAGATCCTCCCCCACCGGACGAGATGGGCTTGTTTTGCTTGATCTCCAGAGCTTCGGAACTCTTCCAGCTCGCTCCAGAGGAGGAAGAGGGCTTCTTGTACAAGCGCTGCATCCTCTCGGTCCCTCTCTCGGATAACATTTGGGACGAAGGCATGTCTCTCATGAAGAAACCTTTTACGGCTCTGGCGAAGAGGGATCGCCTTGAGAAGTAATGCCCAAGTGCTTGAGGGCCCAACTGTCGCCAGACTCTGTGGTATCAGCAGTGGCCAGGCGTCGGGCACTTCTTCCTTGGCAGCGTCCACCCCTCCGGACAGCAAGGGGAAGAAGTTAGATGCCATGGGACGACAGGTGATCTACTCTGCAGCCACTACCATCAAGGCTGCCAACGCCCCTGCCATCGTAGCCTGCTACGACCGAGAGCTATGGTTCAAGATTGCTCCCATCCTGGACTTCCTCCCCGACGACAGGAGGTCGGAAGCATTGGAAATTCTGCAGGAAGGAGAGGTGGAGTCTGACCACGCCATCACGGTGGCCACAGATATCACTGACGCTGGGTTCCGCCAGATGGGGCAACAGCGTTTGCTTTCATCGTTGTGGCTGACTCAAGACCACCACCTTTCATCAGGCCTTTCAGATGTTGTTTTTGGACATGCCTTTTGACGGAGACAATCTCTCCGGGAAGGCTGTATGAGTCTCTACAGGCCATCAAGACTGAGACAACACGTGCCTTGGGTGCTCTTCAACAGCGACAGCCATCCTTTCGGCCCTCAGGAGGCAAGATCCAGGTATCTGCCAAAGGTTTCGGAGGGAGCTCTTGTTATCGGCAGCCCTCCCGTTCCTTGTCCCAGGAAGCCATCAGGGGCCGTTCCAAGGCTTTTGGAGGTGGACGTTTTCGTCACCAGGGGTCCCAAGGCCCCCTTCAACATCCAAGCAAGATTGGACCGGCCATGACGTCGGGCCCCCACCCGTGCACCCTGGTGGGAGGCCGGCTGGCGAACTTTGTCAGCGTGTGGTAGACCATCTCCACTGACCGTTGGGTGCTGTATGTGCTCGTCCACGGACACACCCTGGAATTTCAGCAAAAGTGTCCCTGAATACTGCCGGTGGCCCGGCAGGAAAACCACGTCCCTCAGCTTCTGCTGGAGGTGCGGGCCATGCTAAAGAAAGGAACAATGGAGCTCGTCCCAAAGTGGCTGCGGGGCGCCGGAGTGTACTCTAAGTACTTCATTTGTGAAAAAGACGACCTGGGGCTGGAGGCCCATCCTTGACCTCCGACGACTAAACCGATAAATCAAGTCTCAAAAGTTCTGAATGGTCACTCTTCAACACGTGCTCAGACAGCTGGGAGAGGGAGACTTTCTGTCGTTGCTTGACTTGGAGGATGCGTACTTCCACATCCCAATTCACAGGGGACACCGCAAGTTTCTGCGCTTAGTCCTTCAGGGTAAGCATAATCAATTCAAGGCCATTCCCTTCGGATTGAAGTCGGCACAAAGGGTTTTTACCAAGTACCTGGCTCTGCATCTGCGACTACAAGTGATCCCTGTCTACCCTTACTTGGACGACTGGTTCATCTGGGCCAGCTCATGGGACATTGCTGTCTACCACACGGCACGGACCGTCCACCTACTGACGGATCTGGGGTTCTCAGTGAACTATGCCAAGTCCTGCTCGACTCCATCACAGGACGTGCTGTTCCTGGTATCCCGGCTCAACACAGTATCATGCCTGGCATCAGTCAGAGGAGAGAGTGGTGGCCATACTGGGCAAGGTTCAACGGCTGCTCGCTCTGAAGATCGCCACGGTGAGGACCATTCAGTCTCTTCTCGGCATGATGTTGTCATGCATTTATCTCATCCAACTCTGCAGGCTACGGATGCAGCCCCTGCAGGAGTTCCTTTACGCCTCTTGGATTCAAGTGTACGGAAGCTTCCAGGACAAGATCGCTCTCGGTGAGGGGGTTCCATTGGGGGATAAGATGGTGGGGCGTGCGCTCTAATCTGACCAGAGGCGCGGATTTCCAGGCCCCACCACATCAGTAGACGGTAATGACGGACGCCTCCCTGGAGGGATGGGGAGCCCACACCGGAAGTCTTCACGCCAGAGGCCTGCGGCTGCTGTAGGGAAATACGTTGCACATCAACGTTCTGGAGCTGCGGGCGGTGTTTTGGGCCCTCAAATCGTTCCTGCTGTCCCTCAAGGGGAAGGTGGTGCAGGTCTTCACGGACATTACCACCACAATGTTTTACATCAGGAAACGGGCGCACCAGGTCCCCAGTGCTCTCCAAAGAGACGCAGTACTTATGGCACTGGGCCATCGCCCAGGAGATGTTCCTTATCCCGTTTCATCTGGCAGGAGTAAAGAACACAGTCGCCGACTCTCTGAGCACAGAGCTTTGCTCTTGAAACAAGTGGGAACTTCGGCAGGACCTAGTGGAGAACATGTTTCTCAAGTGGGGCAGTCCCCAGATCGACTTGTTTGTTACGGCCAGCAGGTTTCCCCAGAGGGCGAGCATAGGATACGCATTCTCCTTCTCTTGGGAAGGCCTCTTTCTGTATGCGTTCCGGCCTCCGTCGCTGTTACTTCGTCATCAATCTACTTAGTGTTGCTGCTGGATGATCCTCTGCGCACCGGCGTGGCAGAGGCAGATCTGCTACCCGAACCTTCTCAGCATGTCAGTGTCTCCACCAGTCAAGCTGCCAGTGGTCGCGGATCTTCTCGCCAGGGAAGGAGGCAACTTTCTTCACCACGATCCAGGGTCTCTGAACCTGAAGGCCTGGCTCCTGCAGCATTGGCTATGATCTCCCGGCGGACTGCAAGGAAGTTCTCGCCAAGGCTAGAACATCGTCTACTTTGAAATGCTACGGACTTAAGTGGAAGAGATTTGCTATTTTGTTCCCAAAAGATTGACCCGCTGAGGATCAAGGCTCCTCAAGTACTTCCATATTTGCTGTCGTTGGCCAAGTCGGGGCTGGCCCACGCTTCCATCAAGGTTCATCTGGCGGCTATTTCTCGCTACACGAGATCCCCAGGAGGACCATCCTTGTGGTTGCACCAATTGGTCAAGGAATTCGTCAAGGTACTATTTTGCTTGTTCCCTCCAGTGAAGGCTCTGGCCCGGACGTGGAGCTCAATGTGGTGCTTACTAGGCTCATGGGTCCTCCGTTCGAGCCTATGCATTCTGCACTGCTCAGATTTTTGTCATGGAAAACTGCTTTTCTCGTGGCAATCACCTCTGCACGACAAGTGGGAGAGATCCAGGCCCTCTCCTGTAAACCACCTTACTTGACTTTCCACGAGACAAGGGTGGTGCTGCGGACGCACCCCTCCTTCATGCCCAAGGTGCCATCAGACTTTCATCTAAACAAGCCCTTGGTGTTACCTGTGTTTTTTCTGATGCCTTAGTTGCTGGCTGAAAGGACTTTTCACTCGCTGGATGTGGCTAGAGCGCTGAAGTTTTATGTGGCCCGCACAAAGTTTCCGGAAAACCTCAACATTTTGTGAACTTTGGCCCTGCGAACCATGGGAAGGCCCTCTCCTAGGCTTCCATTTCCAGGTGGCTCTCGGGGTGTATCAACCACTGTCACCGGTTGGCAAACCGACCACTGCCTGCCGTCCGAGAGCCCATTCCACCAGAGCGATCGCTGCTACAACGGTGAGCCCATTCCACCAGAGCGATCGCTGCTACAATGGCGTTCTTGTCTGGGGTGCCCCTGCTGGGCATCTGCAGGGCCGCTACGTGAAGGTCGACACACTCCTTCACAGAATTCTACTGCATCGACAGGGATTCCAGGGAGGATTCCATAGTCGCCCAAACAGTGCTGCGCAACCTGTTTGCTTGAAGGTGAGCCTGGTGAGGAGGTAAGAGATGCTTGTGTTTAGCCTTGCCACCTCCTGTGGTTGTTCTTGTGTGTACTTCTATGTATTCTTTATTCATCAGCATCCATGCCAGACCCCATGCTGGAGAAGGAACAAGTTACTTGCCTGTAACTGTTCTCCAGCATGGGTCTGACATGGATTCACATGTGAACCCTCCCGCCTACCCCTCTTCGGCTCTTTTCTTGGTCCTACTGCCACTTTACGTGCTACCAGATCTGAAGCTGGCTGCCAGAGAAGGGGCTTATGTAGAGGTCAGTCATTGGCTGGGGCAGTATGACCCAGAGCTCAGTGATTAGTTGTTAGGAGAAAGACAGTTCAGAAATTAAACTGATTTTTTCTTTACCAAGGATTCCCAGCCTGACGACGGGGAATATTCATGAGCAGGAACCGCAGCAGAGGAGAGCAGGAGATGGTACCTCCCACCCTCCTCTGAACATAAGCCATCTGACAGCTTTTGATTTATGTATATAAACGCGGAGTGCGTGGACCCAGCAGCTACTTCCAGCTACGGTTCCCCCGTGAGGTGACTCAACATGGCGTGCTTACTTGAGTTTCCAGGTGATACCCAAGGGCACCAAACAGGACAGTGGTTGTGTTGGTGGTTTTATAACTCTTCCTGCCCTATGTGTTGGAACGGTATTATAACTTTACTTTCGCCCTCTCAACTTCATGCAGGCTGGGACTGGTATTAATTTAGGTCTGTGTGCACAGTGAGTGTGGGGTCCCTGCTCAGACTTGTGCATAATGTATGTGTACTGTCAAGAGAGTGCAGATCTGGCAGTCTCTGCAGACGGTGACTGATTATTCACTGATTTTGGCTCCTGTTGGTCTACTCACCCATATTAAAACAAAGAATAGAAGCCACCTCTGCTCTGTTAGGCAGTAACAGAGCCAACCAGCGTGTAAATGCTTGGTAAATCTGGCACAGTCATCCTAATCTGCGTAGAAAGAAGACTGTGCTGTTGTTAGGCAGTGCCCATTCCCCAGACAAGCAAATGGCAGCCAAAAACAAAGTTCTGGGTGTTGACACTGAGCTGGAAGAAGTTAAGATGCATACTGATAAAAGCAAAATCACAGCATATTTCAAGGGTGCAATGGAAGTGCCTGTAATGCCCGGGGGGTGACATGGAGGGATGGGCGGGGGGGGGGGGGGAGACTGGTGGCCATTCAGACATCTCTGCTGGCTCGGACAATAATTCCTTGCTCAACCTCTGTTACTCCCTCCAGGCAGAGGCACAGCAGTTGCCTGTTAGGCATCTGGGACCAAGTGCATCTATGCAAGATCAACGCCCTCTTGAAACCCCAGATAGGGGTACGCAATCTGTTCGACTGTCAGGATCCCTCTCAGCTAAGGGGACTTGTTCAGGATGATCAGATACATGAGAGCTGTCTGATGCCAAGAGGAGGGGGTGGGGGGTGAGATGCGGATGAACCGGTCACTCACGGTAAAGTAGTTAAATCTTGCTTAAACTCTGGCATCACATACATGGAGTGGGGTAGTAACATTCTCCAGCATGGGGTCTGGCATGGATTCACATGCTCATGAATATTCCCCGCCGTCAGGCCGGGAATCCTCGGTATAGAAAAAAATCAGTATCAGTTTCGTTTCTGATCTGTCTTTCTCAGTAGTAACCAATCACTGGTATCTGTGTCATACTGCCCCCAGCCAATGACTGCCCTCTCCCTAAGCCCCGCCCCTGGCAGCCATCCTCAGATTTTTACCGCACGTTCAAGTGTTGGGAGTCCTTGCGCTTAGCTCTCGAGCTTTTGCTGCGTTTTTGCGCTTTTTTCAAGAGATTTTCTCATTTTTTCAGGTTAAATAGAGCCTCAAGCTCCACCGTTTCTACTTCCGATCAACGGGGATCCGTTTCGGAGTTTCAACGCCCCTCAAGGGTGAAGATTTCGTCGAGTTACGCTTTTGGAGGATTCCAGAAGTTCCGAGGCCTACCCCGGACATGGCCCAGGAGAAAGGGAGCTCGACGCCCGGGAAGCTGTTCAGGACCTGCCCTGGATGCCAGCTTAAGAACGTTTTCAAGGAGGACGAGCATTCGTTATGCCTCTGTCTCCATGAGGACAAGACGCACAAGGAAAAGGACTGCGCGTTTTGTGGGAACATGTCAGAGCGGACCATGAAGGATCGCCACCTCCGTCTCGCCAACTGGCTGGAAGGTAAAAGCCCGACAGGCGAGAAGAAGAAAAAGAAGTCTGAGCGGTCTTCTAAGTCCTGTGAGGGTGCTCCGGCGACTGGGGCCCAACAAAAGGCTAAGCACCGGGAGCGCTGAACGGTTGGGCTCCTTGGCTGCCAGGCAGGGCGCATCCTCCCCGGCGCCATCGACCACGAGCCAACGATCTGGCTCGAGTAAGAGGAAGTCCGAGAACCCGGCGAAGCTTCTGGAGAGGCCCCGGTCGATCTCAAAGATTCCGGCAGAGGGGGAGCGAGGCTCGGACCCTCCCCCCAAGGTGAAGGCCCCAGGCGTACAGAAGGTGACGTTGGCCTTAATTCACCCTGCTAAGACCTCGATTGAGGATGTCGCCGCGGCCCTGGCTCAGCCTGTGGAGGCTACACAAGTGGAGGCGCCCTCAGGTACCAGTCTCTCCCTGCCACCGCGGAGGGAGTCGTCTTTCAGGCCCATCGAGAAGACCCCCACGAAGTCCTCGTTGGAAAGGGTGGGGGAGGGGTTGGTAGCCGTCGTGGATACGGACACGACCTCTGAAGAGGAGCTCATCCAAGTCGTGGAGGAGGTCCAGCCCATCGGGAGGGATCCCGACGAGGGCGACGGTGACGCAGACGAGGCTCCTCAAGAGCCCTCGCTCCCGTCATTTCCGGCGCCGCAGGACACCTCGGCGGCCATTTTGTCGGCCATCCAGTCCTTATGCTCGGAGATGAGGACTAGGTTGCCCCTTCCCCCGACGGAGGTACCTGAGCCAGACCCGACGGTGGAACCAGAGCCAGGACTTTCGGAGAGTCCTCCACTTAAGAGGAGGAGGACGCATCCTAGGCCTCCTCTCCTGTCTCTGCCGCCTTCTCTGCCTTCCCCCCGGTCCACTACCCACAGGGATGATACAGGCATGGACACGACTACGATGGGTACGGATGACGACGGAGACGACGACGGGACATGTCCCCCGTTGCCCCCTGCCCGGGCGTCCCCGCCCGACAAGATTGGATCCTTCCATGCTATGATTTCCAGGGCATCCGAGCTCTTCCAGCTCTGCCCCGAAGAAAAAAAGGAAGGGTTCCTTTACCAACGGCGCGAGGCTAAAAGGAAGACGGTCCTCGCCGTACCGCTTCTTGATGACATCTGGGATGAGGGGCTCGCCCTCCTCAAGAACCCTGCCACGGCTCCTGAAAAGAGGGACAGGTACAAGAAGAAGTACCGGGTCCCCGACGCTGCCCCCTTGTGCCTTAGGGCGCAACCTACGCCGGACTCGGTCGTTTCGGCAGCGGCCAAGAAGAAAGCGGGGGGGGCCATCGGCCTCGACTTCAACCTCCCCTCCGGACGGCGAGGGTAGGAAGCTGGATGCGATGGGACGACGGGTCATCTCATCTGCGTCGACGACCATCAAGGCGGCCAACGCCCTGGCCATCGTAGCCCGCTACGACAGGGAGTTGTGGTTCAAGATCGCCCCTCTGTTGGACTTCCTTCCGGACGCCAAAAGAGGGCTGAGGCCCTGGAAATCTTACAGGAAGGTGAGATTGCCTCGAACCACGCCATTATGGTGGCTACGGACATCGCCGACACCGGTTTCTGTCAGTTGGGCAACAGCGTTTGCCTGAGACGACGAGGATGGCTCAAGGCGACGGATTTCCGCCAGACCAAGGTTTTGGACATGCCTTTCGATGGGAACAACCTTTTTGGCAAGGCGGTTGATGAATCTCTTCAGGCGATCAAGACAGACACGGAGACGGCCCGTGCACTGGGTGTGCTCCAACAGCGACGGCCGTCCTTTCGGAGCTCCGGAGGCAGACGGGGTGCCTTCAAGGGAGCCGGCAGCAGCTCCTCTACGTACCGTCAAGCGGCAAGGTCTTCGTCGCAGGAGGCCTACAGGGGGCGCGGCAAGTCAGGTGGATCCCGCTGTCGTCGCCAAGGTGGTGAAGGAGGCAAAGCAGCCTCCAAGCAAGATTGAACCGACCGTCGGGTCGGGCCCCCGCCGAAGCACCCCGGTGGGAGGCCAGCTGACGAAGTTCGTCAGCGTGTGGGAGTCCATCTCCACCGACCGTTGGGTGCTGGACGCCCTGGGGCACGCCCTCGAGTTCCCGAAGAGGTGCCCCCGCATTCTTCCCGTGGCCGGGAAGGAAAATCACATCCCTCAACTGCTGTTGGAAGTAAGGGCGATGCTCAGGAAAGGTGCCATCGAGCTCCTCCCGAAGAGGCTTCGGGGCTCCGGAGTTTACTCAAGATACTTCCTCGTGAAGAAGACAGGAGGATGGCGTCCCATCCTGGACCTGCGACGACTAAACAAATACATCAAGGCACAGAAGTTCTGGATGGTCACCCTCCAGCACGTGCTGGGACAGCTGGAGGAGGGCGATTTCCTGTCGTCGTTGGACTTGGAGGATGCTTACTTCCACATCCCTATTCTAAAGAGACACCGAAAGTTCCTCAGGTTCGTGGTCAAAGGGCGGCACTACCAGTTCAAGGCCCTCCCGTTCGGATTAATGTCAGCGCCCAGGGTGTTCAAGTGCCTAGCACCGGTGGCGGCACGGCTGCGCCTGCAGGGGATACACGTCTACCCCTACCTGGACGACTGGCTCATACGGGCAAGGACAAGGGAGCTCGCCGTGGAACACACTGCGAAGACCGTCCAGCTGCTCACGGACCTGGGGTTCTCCAACTTTCCAAAATCCCTCCTGGTTCCGTCGCAAGTCGCCCTGTTTCTGGGAGCACAGCTCGACAGTGGCGCGGCGGGCCTCACCGTCGGAGGAAAGGATAAGGACCATCCTAGGAAAGGTGCAACGTCTGCTGGCCACGGACGTGGCCAGAATGAGGTCTATCAAGTCCCTCCTCGGAATGATGTTGTCCTGCATTTATCTGGTGTGCGCCACTGCAGACTTCGAATGCGGCCCTTGCAAGAATTCCTCAACGCCCACTGGATCCAGACAGGCAGCTTCGAGGACAGGATCCCGCTCGACGAAGCGTTCCGTCAGGCGATACGATGGTGGGGTGTCCGCTCTCATCTGACAGCGCGAACAGGTTTCCTTGCCCCGGCCCACCACGTGACGGTGATGACGGATGCCTCCCTGGAAGGTTGGGGAGCGCACACCGGGGGTCTCCACGCGAGAGGCCTTTGGCTCCCGGAGGAGAAGACTCTCCACATCAACATCTTGGAGCTCCGTGCAGTGTTCTGGTCCCTCAGGTTCCACCTTCCGTCCCTCAAGGGCAAGGTGGCAAGGATCTTCACCGACAACACCACCACAATGTTTTACATTCGGAAGCAGGGCGGAACCAGATCCCCTGCCCTATCCAAGGAAGCCCAGGATCTGTGGCATTGGGCCGTCGCACAAGGGATGTTTCTTGTACCCTTTCATCTGGCTGGGATTTAAAACGCCATCACCGACTCACTCAGCAGAGAGCTGCGCTCATGCCATGAGTGGGAACTGCGCCAGGATCAAGTGGACCGACTCTTCCGACGATGGGGCAAACCCCAGATCGATCTCTTTGCGAAGGCTGCGAACTCCAAGTGCCGGAGGTTCGCCAGCAGGTTTCCCCAACCGAGGAGCATGGGCGATGATTTCTCGTTCCCCTGAGACGGCCTGTTCCTTTATGCATTCCCACCGTTGCCATCGCTACTCCTGGCTCGTCAACCAGCTCAAAAGGTCCCAGTTCAGGATGATCCTCGTCGCACCGGCGTGGCTGAGGCAGATCTGGTTCCCGGACCTTCTGGACTTCTCAGCGTCCACACCAGTCAAGCTGCCGACGGACGCGGATCTTCTCTCCAGAGAAGGAGGCGCCATTCTTCATCACGAACCAGAGTCGCTGAACTTGCAGGCCTGGCTCCTGCAGCACTACAGTTTGGAGTATACGACATTCAGGCCGACTGCAGAGAGGTTCTCGCGAAGGCCAGGGCATCCTCAACTCTCAAGTGCTACAGACACAAATGGAAGAGGTTCTCTGTCTGGTGCCGTGCACAGAAGATTAAACCTCTGCGGATTACGGCCCCTCAAGTATTGCCGTATCTATTGTCTTTGGCCAAGGCTGGCCTATCTCTCACTTCCATCAAGGTACATCTGGCTGCCGTCTCACGTTACACCAGAACTACAGGACGGGCGTCCTTGTGGTCTCATCGACTGGTGAAGGAATTTATGAAAGGACTGTTCCGATCATTCCCGCCGGTGCAGGCCCCTGCCCCGGCGTGGTAGCTCAACGTGGTGCTGACTAGGCTCATGGGGGCCCCATTCGAGCCTATGCATTCAGTGCCTTTGAAGTTTGTCGTGGAAGACCGCATTCCTCGTGGCCATCACCTCTGCACGACGAGTGGGAGAGATCCAGGCCCTGTCTTGCAAGCCTCCATACTTGACTTTTCACGACACGAGGGTGGTGCTGAGGACGCACCCCTCCTTCATGCCCAAGGTGCCGTCGGACTTCCACCTCAACGAGCCCTTGGTGTTGGCAGTTTTCTTCCCGTCGCCTTCGTCGCCGGCTGAGAGGACTCTGCACTCGCTGGATGTAGCTAGAGCGCTGAAGTTCTACGTGGACCGCACGAAGAGTTTTCGTAAGACATTGCAGCTGTTTGTGAACTTTGGACCTGTGAATCAAGGGAAGGCTGTCTCGAAGACTTCCATTTCCAGATGGCTCTCCGGCTGCATCATGCACCGTCACCGGTTGGCAAACCGACCGTTGCCAGGCCGTCCGAGGGCCCATTCGACCAGAGCGATCGCTGCTACCACGGCTTTCCTGTCTGGTGTGCCCCTGCTCGACATCTGCAGGGCTGCTACGTGGAGGTCGACACACACCTTCACGAGATTCTACTGCGTCGACCGGGATTCCAGGGAGGAGTCCAGAGTCGGCCAGGCAGTGCTGCGCAACCTGTTCGCCTAAGGTGAGCCTGATGAGGGGGTAAGAGTTGCTTAATGTTGAGTTGTTGTATTGCTTGATATTGAGCCTTTTGCCACCTCCAGTGGTTGTGCATGTGTATACTGCTATGTATTCTTATATTCATGAGCATGTGAATCCATGCCAGACCCCATGCTGGAGAAGGAACAAGTTACTTACCTGTAACTGTTGTTCTCCAGCATGGGTCTGGCATGAATTCACATGCGAACCCTCCCGCCTACCCCTCTGCGGCTCTTCACTTGGTCATACTGCCACTTCACGTGCTACCAAATCTGAGGATGGCTGCCAGGGGCGGGGCTTAGGGAGAGGGCAGTCATTGGCTGGGGGCAGTATGACCCAGAGACCAGTGATTGGTTACTACTGAGAAAGACAGATCAGAAACAAAACTGATACTGATTTTTTCTATACCGAGGATTCCCGACCTGACGACGGGGAATATTCATGAGCATGTGAATCCATGCCAGACCCATGCTGGAGAACAACAGTTACAGGTAAGTAACTTGTTCCTTCCATAATACTAGAGGCGATGGAAAACCATTTGGCGAGTTGTCCGTGGATGAAACCTCAAGGAAACCTAGGAAGCACAAAAAATGTGCCATCTAACTAATCTGATGGCAGTTCCCAAGAGGTAGATTTGGAACCTTGTGCGAAGTATTAAAATCTACACAATTTGACTGCACCCAGCCTGTGTAAATGGGCTTAGGGGCCCCAGTGGAACCCAGGCATGTTTCAGTCATATCCAAAAAGGAGTGTGGGAAAAGGAAAAAAGCAGATTAAAGAAAATTGTCCACACCGCCCAAATTGACTCCTGAAGAGTTGAGAAGCAGTGGCATACAAGAATGTCCCCCGAAAACATCACGTACGATGCATAAAAAAACTGGCAGGTCAGCAAAGAGGGCTTAAAACAAGATGGGGAATCTTACTAATTGGCTCCTCAAAGTGGTGCAACCTAAGGAGAAGTCGTTGACTAACCCGCATAATGCTTTTGAATTAAATGACCATGAGGACCCGGGGGGGATGTGGGGGGTGATGATGAAGATGAAACGGAAAATGTGGAAGAGGAGCCCGGCCCCTCACCAGAATCCCAAAGAGATAATAAGGGTAAGGGAACATCGAAGGGTAATAAGGTGACCCTTTCGAGTGAGGAGGCGGGCAGATGTGGTGATCCTCTGCCCCCACTCTCTTTCGCTATATTGAATCTATTTTCATCTGAAGATATGCCAATGAACAAGGGGTGGGTCCTTGAACTCTTTTGCCATATCCCTGCTCTCAGGGTTGTGAGTAGCGTGGATTTTGATTATGTGTAACTGCTGGAAGAACACAGCCCTTCAATGTTGAATGTGCACTGCTTCTCATCAGAAGTAGTGTTCTTAGTGAGAGCAAATGTGGAATCATTGCTCAAAGTGGGTTACTATATATATATATATATATATATATATATATATATATATATATATAGATTTCTGAGGCTTGTCGAATCTGCTTAGATCACATGCTGTGCATAGGCCGACATCTAGTGGAAGCTGCGGAGTATTAGTTTGTTTTTCGAAACTCGAAAATGGGCGTCGACAAAGGGCGTGCCAGTAATACTATCCCTAGTGTGACGTCCACTGTACCCATGATCCCTCAAGCGTCTAGGACCCTCAGATTGTTTTTTCTGCCATACTGGTCGGAAGCATCCCACGCATAATATTTCCCTGTTTCTTCCATCCCCAAGTCGAGTCACCGAATATCGAAGCTCGACGCCGGCCCGGAGAAGAAAACCATCGAGAGCTGCACGACAGACTTTGGGTCTTGGAAGGCCTGTGGCCTTGGCCCTACAAGTAGGGGAGAGTGGGTGGTGGTACATATTCTACACTCACATATATTTATATATATATATATTCCTACACACACTAGCCCGCTGCCACAGGGTGCGTATGGGGGGTAACCCTTTCCAATTTTGTCCCAAGTGCAACCGCAAGTACCCTTGGGTTGACAGACATGCCACCTGTAACCTCTGCTTGCCGAGGGACTGCCCCGCCAAACGTTGGGCCCACCACGCCAGGCAACGAGAGGCCATGGAAGCGGAGGTCGCCTTCAGTGATGGCAGCGACGCCGTATTAATGGACGGCGAGGGCAGCGTGGCGTCGAAAGACAGCCAAGCGCAAGTCCCCGACCTCGGAAGGTTGTCTGGCAGGGCAGCTATGGGGAGCACACCCGGCGACGCGAGCGCTACCCACACCACTTACACTAAACACTCGAAGTCCAACCGAGAATCAATGCGTGTCGAGTTCTCGGAAAGAGACACACAAAGAACGGTCCACCGAATCGGTGTCCTCTGGGCGTTCTCGGTCAAGATCACCTCATGACACCAGGCAACCAACCACTGTTGCCAAGAGTGCCTCACTCACCAAAGTAATGGAGGTACGATCGTCAGAAGACGAGGCTGACCTCCATCCCCAGGCCGCACTCCAGGAGTCGGCGTCAGCAGATAGCGCGACAGCGGTTCTCATTTCCCGACATCCTCACTCTAAGGAAAGGGACACTACCCCGAATCTCGACGCCAGACATCGAAAACCCCTGAGAAAGTGAAAACACCAGTGAAGCACTCTTCCACTCATGGGGAGGGGAAAACAGCAGAAGAAACCTTATCAGCCTTCTTCTACGCCCCTGGTACATAAAGACAGTGCTAGGTCTTCTGATAAACAGCTAACCAAGACCCCTGCACAAGCCCATAGGTCCAGTCAGGTCATAGCAGGGAAACACTCACAGGAAAGGGTAATCCCCAGCTCCAAAGAATGGTCCAGTGAGGATATAGACAGGGTTATGTCTAGAATGTCATCCCTAGTGCACTTCTATGCCAAGAATCCAGATCACTTCCTCTCCTATACCCCTGACGGGGCTACTGCCTCAGGGTCTAGGGGCCCGCTTCCCCCTGGTAAGAAACCTCGAGTTGAGGCACCAACGCAAGGCCGGACTTCTGACCCTTTCTACGTACAGCCATACACTCAGTATAGTCAGGATCCACTACAAGATGAGGGTCCAGAATTGGTAACGTTGGAAGACCAAACTGGGGTGGACTACTATGGGGATGATGGGGACCAAGAGGAAGATTATCCAGAAGTCTACAGGCAAAGAACCTCAGGTTACCGACTCGCCAGTCGACAACCAACCTCTCCTAAATGAGATTTTATTTAGAGCGGCTGAACTCTTCTGCATAGACACCCAGGGAGCACCGGAGGAGAGGGACTTAGCCGAGGAACTAGTAGGGGAAAAGA
Organism: Ambystoma mexicanum; assembly: GCF_040938575.1. Lineage (NCBI taxonomy): Eukaryota > Metazoa > Chordata > Amphibia > Caudata > Ambystomatidae > Ambystoma > Ambystoma mexicanum. The sequence goes on from NC_090929.1 coordinate 64,827,925, forward strand.
GAGCCATTGCTTAGGCCATCCCTATTCTCAAATCTATACAAAGGAAAATAGATCCTCCCCTTATCAATCCTAACCTCACCAGGGCAGTAAACCCCAGAATCGAAAAACTGTTCAGGGCAGCCCAATCAGACCCGCTTTGCATAAGGGGGCAACTGAAACTGGACTCCCTAGTAGTGACTAATACCTGGAAGAGGGCAGGAACGCCCCTATCTTCATCTGAGGCTCCCCCCGACAAAGAGAGCAAGAAGATCTACGGGTTGGGAAGGAAGGTAGCCTCCACTTCCGCCTACCAGGCAAGGATTGCCAACTCCACCACTCTGCTGGCTAGTTACAACTGCCACCAGTGGGAGCAAGTTGCTGCACTTATAGACGCCGCACCGAAACCTCCAAAGAGCCAGTTGGCACAGGTTGCGTCGGAGGGGAGAGCCGTGTCTGGTTGCATCCTTAAGGTAACCTTTGATGCCACGGATAAATCCGGCAGGCTAATAGCAGAGAGCACTGTCATTAAGAGGCATGCTTGGTTAAGACAGTCAGGGTTCAAACCCGAGACACAAGCATCCTTAATAGACATGCCGGTGGAGCCTAATCTACTGTTCGGCAAGGCGGTAGAGGACGCATTAAAAAATGCCAAAGACGAGTATGAGACTCTGAAATCCCTGGGACAGTTGACCAACAAGCCCCTTAATCAAAGAGGGAGTGGCAATTTTCGTCGCCCACACAGCCAAAATTCACAAAGAGGCTCCAACTATTCTCAGGGGCAGGGTACATCATGGGGTAACAACCAGCAGTCTACCCAAGGTTATAACGGGAAACCAAGAGGGGTCGTGGTAAGGGAAGAGGCAGCCCCAGCAGAGGCAGCACGCCTCCCGCAAAACGGTGACGCTGAGATCTGGGTCCCTTCCCACGCATCTCCAGTAGGGGGACGCATTACCAACTTCACCCAAGCTTGGGAAGGGATCACATCAGACAGATGGGTGTTCTCCACAGGATATTGCATAGAACTGCTCGAGCGTCCCCGAAATCACCCCCACGACAAAAACTACATTCCTTGGACCACCAGAAGATCCTCATCGAGGAGATTGTCAATCTTCTAGAAAAGGACGCGATAGAACTCGTCCCGGGCAAACAGGTAAACAAGGGTATTTATTCAACTTACTACTTTGTGCCAAAAAAAAATCTAACAATGCGCCCAGTCTTAGACCTACGCCCTGAAAACAAGTATGTCAAGCCCCAAAAGTTTCCGATGACTACTCTCCACGAGGTAATCCCCCTCCTAAAAAAGGGGGATTACATGGCAACATTGGACATGAAAGATGCCTATTTTCATATTTCCATGTTCCCAGCGCACAGAAGATTCTTGCGCTTCAAGGTGGACAGTCAGCACTACCAGTTCAAGGTGCTGCCCTTCGGTATAGCCTCGGCTCCAAGGGTATTCACCAAGGTTCTGGCGGTGGTGGTGGCACACCTACGCAGGGAGGCAATCCCAGTGTACCCTTACCTGGGCGACTGGCTCATCACTGGGGAGACGCCAGCAATTTGCAGTTCAAACATTCAGAGAACGACCGACGACCTCTTCGAATTGGGCTTCTCCATAAACGAGAAAAAATCAAGCCTGGTGCCAAGCACCTCCAAACAGTTCCTGGGAGCTGTACTAAACACTCAAGAGGGGTTGGCCTTTCCATCAGATTCCTCATTATCAGCCCGGTCGCCAGATAACAGTGCACAAAGCGATGCATTTGCTAGGCATGATGGCGTCATGTATTTACCTGGTCCCCCACGTGCGTCTGCGCATGCGTCCCATGCAAGAATGGTTGGCGAAACAGTGGTCTCAGGCAAGTGGTCAGTGGGACGATCTAGTGGTCATTTCGCTAACACTGATAGTCTTCACTGGTGGACAAGAGAGAACCTGTCAAAGGGGAAACCCTTTTACGATCCAGAAGTACAGGCCGTAGTCACTACAGATGCATCCCTGTTAGGGTGGGGAGCACACCTCCTTCACCACACAGCTCAGGGTCTCTGGTCTCACACAGTGGCCAAGAATCATATCAATCTGCTAGAGCTTCTGGCAGTATTCAGAGCGCTTCGAGCGTTCGAGCCCCACCTGTTAAACCTGTCAGTGCAGATCTTAACAGACAGCACAACAGCGATGTTCTACCTAAACAAGCAGGGAGGGACTCATTCCCCAAATCTGTCCAAGCTTGCCCAAAACATTTTGATATGGGCACTCAGACGGAACATTTACCTGTCATCTCAACATGTTCCAGGGGATCTCAAATCTCTAGCAGACGTCTTGAGCAGAGATCCTCTCCCAAGAGAACACGAGTGGTCTCTACACAGAGAAGTCATAGACATCTTCTCACAGTGGGGTTGCCCCACTATTGACCTATTCGCCACAAGCGAAAACAGACAATGCCCAGACTTCGCATCCAGGTTTCCCCAGCCAGGCTCCAAGGGGGAACGCCCTGTGGATGAACTTGTCAGGGATGTTTGCTTACGCTTTTCCACCAACTCCTCTGATGAGGAAGGTGGTCAACAAGATGCACAGGCAATCGATGACGCTCATCCTAGTTGCTCCCATGTGGGCGAGACAACCGTGGTTCCCACACCTGCGCAGGCTAGCAACGTGCGAACCTATCAGACTCCCGTGCTGGTACAACCTACTATCCCAACACCAAGGTCAAACAGTGCATCCTCAACCCAGCTCAATGAACTTGGCAGCATGGCTCCTGAAGTCCTAGAGTTTGGACATCTCAACTTACCACAGAGGTGCATGGACATCCTAAAGGAATCTAGGAAGCCCAACACTAGGCACTGTTATTTTGACAAATGGAAAAGATTCGTTATCTGGTGCCAGAATAAGCAAAACAACCCAGTTGATTGCACTCCTTCCACTATTGTCACCTACATGCTTCACCTGTTCGCAGGGTTGGTATTTAATTCACTAATGGTACACCTGGCAGCTCTGTCAGCATACACCACCTCCCATAACAAGGTGTTGTGGTGGAAAGTACCAGTGGTTAAAGCTTTCATGGAAGGGGTAAAGAGACTCCACCCTCCAATTTCTAACCCACCACCAGGGTGGGACCTTAATGTGGTGCTGGCTAAACTCATGGGCCCCCCATTTGAGCCCATGCATAAAAGCAGTCTCAAACACCTGACATATAAAACTGCCTTCTTAGTAGCCATTACATCGATAAGAAGGGTCAGTGAAATTCAGGCTCTGTCAGTGCAGGATCCTTTCTTTACTGTTCATAAAGATAAACTGGTTTTACGAAAACACCCTAGGTTTTCACCTAAATTTATTTCTAAATTCCACGTTAACCAGTCCATTAGAGCTTCTGGCTTTCTCCCAAGAACCTCAAAGCTCTGCTGAGGTGAAACTACACACCCTAGATGTACATAGGGTGGTCCTATACTATGTAGACAAGACCAGGCCGCTAAGGAAAACAGACCAACCGTTTGTCTCTGTAGCTACAGGCAGAGAGGGAGATCGCATCTCTAAAGGTGCCATCTCTAAGTGGATTATAAATTGTATCCAACTGTGTTACTCCCTTTCTGAAAAAACTCTGCCTGTCACGCCAAGAGCCCACTCTACAAGAGGCATTGGGGCCATTCTGGCTTTCATTGCAAATGTACCCCTTGACACCATTTGCAAAGCAGCTACTTGGAGCTCTATTCACACCTTTACTCAGCACTACTGCATTGACACTCATTCCAAGACAGATACTCAAGTGGGACAAGCGGTTCTTAGACATTTATTTGCTCCTTGAAACACTTGTGTATAGGCGCGTTACAAATGCCATATCATATCTCATGACCCTTCTCACATCCTACCTCCTTCTAACACTGCTCGCTAATCTATGCACAGCATGTGATCTAAGCAGATTCCACAAGCCTCAGAAGGGATACATTACTCACCGTAATCGTATTTCTGATGCTTGTATCTGCTTAGATTCACATGCGACCCACCCTTCCTCCCCTCTGAGAGAAGGCGCATGGATGCTTGTAGTCTTATCTTTCTATCTGCTTGGATAATCTGTACTCGCGCTACTCCTCATGCTACCTCATGTCAGAAAAAATACAATCTGAGGGTCCTAGACGCGTGAGGGATCATGGGTACAGTGGATGTCACACTAGGGATAGTATTACTGGCACGCCCTGTGTCAACACCTATTTTTGAGTTTTCGAAAAACAAACTGTAATACTCCGCAGCTTCCACTAGATGTCGGCCTATGCACAGCATGTGAATCTAAGCAGATACAAGCATCAGAAATACGAACACGGTGAATAATGTATCAATATATATATATATATATATATATATATTCAACTAAGTCTATTGTGAACTTGAATTTGGATGGCTTGCAGCAAATTCTCTGTGAACTCATACTTGCCCTTAAGCTCTCAAATGGAACTTCGAAAGGTGTGGTGAGGACATGACCGCTCAGTTGCATTGGAACTGGTCGATTTCGTTCTTGCCTTCAATTAAAAAAATCTTCGAGCTCATGTGAATAAATCATGGAACACTGGAGGCCATTCCCATATGGTCAATGACGAGGCTGGTAAGTTCAGCTGACATATGTATGCTGCTAGAAACAGGGCTGGTGGCACAGGCCTCTTTTGATGACTTTACTTGCTGTCGGAGAACAGCAGAAAAGGGGCCAGCATGGGGTCTGGCATGGATTCACATGCTCATGAATATTCCCAGTCAAGCTGGGAATCCTCTGTGAAGGAAAAGTTTAACTTTCACTTACTCTATTTCGAATGGATTGTCTGCCCACATATTCCTCATATTGATATTCGTATCTCACCAGCTTTGCTGCTTCGGAAAAATGTCTTGGCAGAGGGCGCTGTGCATGATGATGTGGCGTCGATGACCCTCGGGGGGGGGGGGGGGCTGCTGTGGAACGTCAAAATCGGTAGTATAAATAGCTTATGCACCCGATGGCTTCAGTTCTTCAGCGCGCTTCGTTTTTCTGTTGAAAAAATTCTGTCATGAACACCCTCGACCCCAGGATTTAAAAAATGTTACGTTTGCGGGGCAAAAATTTCAATGACCTACCCTCACTGCGTCTGCCTCTGGTGTCTGGGCTCCGGGCACCATACCAATTACTGTGGATCCTGTCGGTCCATGACGGAAAAAGCTCTCCGGGAACGCAGAGGTAAACTGGTGGTGGGGAAGGAAGCTTCAAAGTATTCTTCGAAGAGGTAAAAAAAATCCGGGGAATCTAGAGATTCCACTCAGCATAAACGGTCTTGGTTGGGAAGCTGATCGACACAATCTTCTTCTTCAAAGCATGCGAAGAAGAGACATCATAGGTCTCCCTCTTCTTCCTCAAACAACTCTACAGAGGTTATCAGTTCAGATTCCCCTAGTAAATGGGATGCTTTCAGGGTGGAAATTATCTTTGAGAATGCGGCCTAGACCCCCCCTCAAAAGAATCACGCAAGATCCTTCGGACGACTCAGGGAAGTCAAAGGCTACTTCGGCAAAACAGAGTATCGACCCGGGAATTGAGTCCATCCCTGATACCGTTGAAAAAGTTTAGATTTTTGAGAACTTCAACGATTGTGTCAATGCCGTTGAGGGCGATTCGTACCAAATAGACCCCTTTCTTGAAGCAGTCTTAGACACCGTCAAGGGAATCTTCGATCTCATCGAAGCCCATACCGGTTCAGGAAAAGATCTTTAAGCCTGTACCGAAAAAGACTTTGAAGTCAATGTCCTCCATATATGATGAGGAAGTGCTTCTGATGAGGAGACTTCATCATTCGGAGTAGAGGTTGGCACTAACAATGTACCTGAAGAGCTCATTGATCCAGAATCAAGGATGAAAGACCCTGCAGTCTGCTAGTGGACTTGATACCTCTCCAGAATTGGAGTTTGGCAGGCCTGACCCGTCTGAGCATGTTGATTCAGGTTACAGAAACCTGATGAACAGAGTCACAGAGTATATGGGGTGGAGTATGGCTTTCCCGGCATATGAGCAGGGTGACATGACAGACATCCTAGATCAGGGACCTCAGAAGGACCCGATCTCACCCTTCCACGAGGCCCGTCAGAGGAAGGTTGTGGCCAATTGGGAAGCTCCAGAATCTGGGCCTGCTGTGAACAGGAACTTCTCTAGGAAGTATAGACCCTCTAGCAGCGATCCAGGCTATCTCACCAAACATCCTACGCCCGAGAGTTTAGTAGTCCAGGCTGCTACTTCAACTAAATAATCTGCCTATCCCTCTATCCCCCTGGATAGAGACGACAAGAAACTTGATGCATGGGCTCGCAAGGTCTTCTTATCAGGCAGCATGGCTTTGAAGTCTACTAACGTTACATGTACCTTGGCTAGATTTTCTTATACCCTGTGGGACTGTGTTGCCATGGCGGCTGATCACATTCCCGAAGGCAAGGAAAGGGACGGCTTCCTGAATATATTTAAGGATGGTAAGGAGGTGTTGGGGAGAATTCTCAAAAATGTGCCTTCACCTTAGAGACCCCCAGCAACTTTGTTGGATTTGAGGACTTGATTTTTTTTTGCCTGGAGAGAGTGAAACCTTTTTCCCCACTCGCTCATGTGTTTTGAAATGTGTTTTACCCTGGAGTGTTGTTTGGTTATGGAGTTTTAGACAACTCTATAGGCATCATCTTTTCATGTGCGTCACACAGCACCCTCAGTGCAGTGGCACAGGGAAACCTTTTTAAGTTTCCCCAAGGCTTAAATACCTTCTCTGGGATAAACTGTTGTTTCCCAGAGTAAGTAAAGTGAAATTGACTTTACTAGTCTTTTTAATTTCCTAGACCCAGCACACCCCATCTGTGTCTAGATACTCATGTAGCAGTCATATGCACCCTTTCCTCTCAGAATGGCTGGTGGCAGTGGTTTTGCAACAAACTACCATCATTTTCCCCGACCGCGAACACCGGTAGCGTTAAATCACGGGATCCATGTTTTTCAAGATGGCGTCTGAGCCCCCTCTGTAAAAACAGGTCTTGGTCTTCTTTTTTCGCCATTTCTTTGTGGAAAGGTCCTTCTAGAGTTTTGCTCTGCGCGCCAAACCAAGTTTGGTTCCTTTGTTCATTCGCCTTTGCCAGGCTTCAGGACTGAAGACCGCCTCTGGCACCAGAGTGTCTGGGGTGGCCAGGAAGTGAGGGAGTTGCCCGAAACTCCCTGTGCTTAGTCTCCTAGGAGACCCAAATGCACTCTGTGGTGATTGGCTGGCTGACTGTTGGCAAGGACAGCTACCCTGCTGGGTGAGTGGCAGCTAGGCTGGAATGAATGGGCGAGAACTGAATAAAAGGTGAGTCTCTTGGCTTGGAAGAAAGAGTCGACCACTGGAACAAAAGAACCGAAGACAAGCTTGAAAAGGATGGCTGCTGCAACTCCTGGACTGTTGGTTAACCTGGTGAAGTCCTGCTGCAGGTCCGAATCGCTAAGTTCATCTTGACAGAGAAGCCCTGCAAAGACTGCTTCTTCCATTGAATTGGTGGGTCCAATCAACTCGACACTAAGCCACCTGGATAGCATTCCCGGACCTGGTTGTATTTTCCTCAGAGTGCTGCAGGAAACCGAATAACCAGGGAGAGACACCAGCTTGTGTGCTTGACTACAGTTACCAGAATTGAAGATTTGCCAGTTGCCAGCTTTTTGGCCAGTCCCAGTGCAGGAGTCCCCTGACGTCCTCCCTCTTGTCCCCACGTCTGAGGCCCAGGAACAGCGAGATCTGCAGAGCTGCACAGGAACAGAAGTCATCAGCAGCATCTTTTCTTCATTTGTAAAGGTACTGTAAAACCAGACTGCGAGTACTTGCCTCTCGCGGTGAAAGTGCTTGAAACTTTCCCAACTCACAGGCCTAATCAGCTTGTGACCCAACATATGATACAAATTTTTACAAACTATTCCTGAGAACTTTGGCAGAAACTTTTCCGTTTATCGACCAGAACTGCTTTATCCTATCCAAGACTTTAGCCCATTAACTTTGGTCTAGTTTATTGAACTGAATTGACTCTTCTGGTGAACTCAAAATATCTGCACTGCCTAAGGAATAACTGTATTCTTTCTATGTTCTGTTAACTCATGCCTTTTTGCTCCTCCTTCAAAGTGTTCTGAATGCCTCAAACTTAGAGTGTACAGTACTGAAGTATATTTGTGTGTGATTATATTGCCTCCTTCTTATGAATGTTTTATAACTGACAGTTAAATAAATTAGTATTTAACAAAGAAACTTGGAGTAGAAGAGTTTATTTGAACAGCTGTGATTGTAGACCTGTGTAACATCATTACAGCTCACATTCCCTCTTGAGATAAGCCTGGCTGCTCAGCTCTGCTACCAAAAACTGTGTAGTACAGACTTGTACCAAAGGTTGGTTTTGCTTACACCTTTAGTCATAGTTGTGTGTAGTGGTCCCAAAGGGTACTGCATACACACTTTGCCTAACAGGAGGTGATGGGAGAGTTTCTCCAATCAAGATTGGATACTGCTAACAGCATCAGCTGATCCATGGCTACAAGCACCGTACTGCGCAGGTTTGCGTGGTTGATAGTCAGAGTTTGCACCGGATGTGACGGCCAGACTGCACAACATACCCTTCGACTGCTCAAGATTGTTCGGCAGCAAGGTGGATGAGAGTTTGGAGAAGCTGCAGACCTCCAAGGCGGTGGCTAAGTCCCTTAGCGCCGCCATTCGACAACCTCAACACCCCTACTTCGGCTCATCTTCCTGGAGCGGTCAATCTTTTTGCTTCAATTTCTCAATTGGTAGAGGAAGAGGACAGGCCAAACAAAGGGGGCGAAGCAGATTTTTATTTTATTTTAGTATTTGTATAGCGCACTGCAACCCATGGGCATAGAGGCGCTGAGAAGAATATGTATACAGGCTTGCTTAAGGGTTACAAGATAGCGACCCAGTACAAAGAATAAAACAGTTACATTGATTACAGTAGGTTACAGGTCGGGTGCAGTAAGCAGAGACAGTCATAAACTGAGGCGATGGGGGGAGGCAAGTCAGGCAAAAAGTTCAGTCTTCAAGGCTTTACGGAAGGTTGTGTGTGATTCGATCATCCTGAGTTGGGCAGGGAGGGTGTTCCAGTGGGGTGCAGCCAAGGTAGGGAAACTAGAGCCACCGGCTCTAACTCTTCGTGTATGAGGAACAATGAGGCGATTGGCATACGCAGACCTGGAGGGTGTTTTTTTTGGTGATCCTCTGAGCTAAGTAGGTAGGTGCCAATCCATGGATGCATTTATGTGCAATGGCCAGTGTTTTGAAAAGGATCCTTTCTTTGACGGGCAGCCAATCGACCTGCCTTCTCACCCCAGAGATGTGCTCCCTGTGATCTGTGCCAGTTGCGACCCTCAAGGCATTGATTGTTCTGAGCAACTTGAAGTTTTGGGAGGTGCCGGCATAGAGTACGTTACAGTAGTCTAGCCTAGATCCTATAATGTACCTTGCAATGGTGATGAAGTTGTCTTGTGACAAGAATGGCCTCACTGCATTGATTAGTTTGGAGTGGTAGGCAGCTGAGAAAGCGATGGCATTAACCTGTCTGTCCATGGTCATGCTAGGTTCCAGGTATACGCCTAGAGTCTTGATGGCTTGGGACACGGTAAGGGGGATGTTGTCTATTGTAAATGCGCTGTACTGCGCACCGAGTTTACTGAGTGTCTGTGGATCCAATTAGCAAGAGTTCTGTTTTCTCGCTATTTATGCACAGCCAGTTTTCAGCCATCCAGGACTGGATTGTGGAGTAGATGCGATTGAGAGTATTAGTGACTGTAAGGTAGACACCAGTCAGGGGGATGAGCACCTGTGTCATCAGCATAGTTGGTATATGCGATGCCCTTGGTGTCAAGAAGTTGGAATAGGGGCCTAGTAAAGAGTTTGTAGAGAGTTGGTGATATGCAGGACCCTTGTGGGACACCGCATTTGATAGGGCTGGGGGCAGCACTCGAGGAAGAGAACACCTTCATCACTCTCTTTGAGGAAGGATGATATCCATTCGCAGGCTTTCGGGGAGAAGTTGGCAGTGGAGGACAGATGATGACATATGATGACATAGGGTCTTGTGATCTACCAAATCGAATGCGGCAGACGGGTCTAGCAAGAGGAGGAGAGCAGGCCTGCCGGCATCTCTTAGGTCATCAATTTGATGTTTGAGATCCAGGAGGGCAGTTTCTGTGCCGTGCCGTGGCCTTAAGCCAGATTGGCGCAGCCCTAGGAGTTGGTTTTCTTCCAAGAATTTTTGAACTTGCAGGTAGGCTGCTTTATCAAGAATCTTTAGCAAGAAGGGGACAGTAGTGATCGGTCTGTAGTTCCCTGGAAACATTGGATCAAGGGATGTTTTCTTTAGGAGTGGGCGGACCCAGGCCTCCTTCAGGGAGGTAGGTACCTGAGCTGAGCGGAAGAATGAATGAAGGTGGTAATGAAAGGAGCCAAAGAGTGGGCGCATTCTTTAATGATGTGTGCCAGGCAAGCATCCCCTTTGCAGTTGGAAGGCTTAATGGATTTGATAAGGTCTAGAACTTCTGCTTCAGTCAGGTCAGAGAAGTCAAAAGTGGGTAGCTCCTTGGCTGCGGTGGATGGAGGGGAAGGGGGCTGTGTTTCTAAGATGGATAGTAAAGCTTTTTGGTGCGCTATAATTTTAGCGTGCAGCGTGTCAAGCTTGTCTAGCATGGCGGTTTGAATAGTGTTGCACCAAGACTCATCCTTGATGATGGTTGAAGGAGGGGTGGTAGGAGTCTCCCTGAAATTTGCAAATATCTCTTTGGTCCCAGATTTGGCATTGTCGATCCTATTGTTGAAGGATGCAGCTTTAGCCTTAGTGATGGCTGTTTTGTACTGTTTAGAACAGTTTTTGAAAGCTATTTTGGTTGTTTCGTTAGGGTTTTTTCTCCAGGTCGCAAGCAGGTGCCTTTTAGAGGACCGTAATTCTATAGGTTCTAGGGTGAACTAGGCGTTGGAGTGCTTTGATTTCTTCGCTTTCTTAAGTGTGAGCGGTGCTATGGTGTCTACAGCGCAAGTGATGACTTGCTTAAAGGAGTTAGCGAGGAGGTTTGGATCATTCGGGAAGGGAGGCTGGAGGGCAGGAACTAGGAGGTGAGGAAGGTTGTTTTCAGTAGTGAGTTTGTGCGAGCTTCTAGAGGGCTGCTGGCAATGTTGGGTTGGGTCTAGTGGGCCCTGTAGTGGTGACAATGTTGAGTTTCATGCAGAAGTGATCTGACCAGGGGAAGGGGGAGATCTCGGGGATAAGGATGGGACAGTTATGATGCGCTACCCAGTCAAGCGTCCGGCCTTTTGTGTGGGTAGGCTCAGTGATGGATTGGATAAACCCTAAGGTGGACAGGGCTTTATGTAGAGTCGAGGCTTGGGCATCGTTACTGTCATTGAGGCCAAGATTAAGGTCACCTAGTAGCACTATCTTGGAGGTTTTTTTGATGTTGTTGGACAAAGCATGTATGAGAGCCTCTTGGAACTCAGAAGAGGGGCCAGGAGGACGGTACACTAGATGGAAGGCTATGGTGGAGGTGGGCGCGGTTTGGAGTTTGATTAGAAGATATTCAGCGTTGGGTCCTAAGTCACTTTGAATTCGTCTAATGTTAAGTGTGTCTCTGGCAATAATGGCAACATCTCCCCCTCTTTGGCCGACCCTATCCCTTCTAAAGATGGTGTAGCCGTTGGGGATGGCCAGGGAGAGGGCAGGGCCGGATGATTCCTGAAGCCAGGTTTCACAAATGAAGAGAAGATCTAGGTGATCATTACTAATCAGGTTGTGTACATCCAGGGTGTGGGTAGGGATCGACCTGGCGTTCACCAGGGCACATTTGAGGGCAGGTGTGCTGCTGCTGATTGAAGCTGGTGGGTTGGTGAGCTTAATGCTGATAGGTTCCTTTAGAGTAGAGAAGGGGGCAGTGGGCACACGGGTATGGTAATCAACAGTGGCACTGGAGGCAGTGCTAGCAATATCAATGGCATTCAAGGGAGCAGTGGGCACACAGGCATGGCAATCAACAATGGCACTGGAGGCAGTGCTAGCAATCAGTGGCAGCGTTACTGGAGGCAGTGCTAGCAATATCAATGGCATTCAAGGGAGCAGTGGGCACACATGCATGGCAATCAACAATGGCACTGGAAGCAGTGCTAGCGATATCAATGGCATTCCAGGGAGCAGTGGGCACACAGGCATGGCAATCAACAATGGCACTGGAGGCAGTGCTAGCAATATCAGTGGCAGTGGCACTGGAGGCAGTGCTAGCAATATCTGTGGCAGTAGCACTGGAGGCAGTGCTAGCAATATCAGTGGCAATCATGAGGGTGGTGGGCACACAGGCATGGCAATCAACAGTGGCACTGGAGGCAGTGCTAGCAATATCAATGGCATTCATGAGGGTGGTGGGCACACAGGCATGGCAATCAACAGTGGCACTGGATGCAGTGCTAGCAATATCAATGTCATTCATGAGGGTGGTGGGCACACAGGCATGGCAATCAACAGTGGCACTGGAGGCAGTGCTAGCAATATCAGTGGCAATCATGAGGGTTGTGAGCAGACAGGCATGGCAATCAACAGTGGCACTGGAGGCAGTTCTAGCAATATCAATGGCATTCAAGGGAGCAGTGGGCACACAGGCATGGCAATCAACAATGGCACTGGAGGCAGTGCTAGCAATATCAGTGGCAATCATGGCGGCAGTGAGCACACAGGCATGGCAAGATTCCCTCGTGGTGGACGGTGAATGGGTGCTAAATCTGCCGCTTCTGCAGATGCCTCTAAGCCATTCTGAGGCCTTGACTCACAAGACCCCGGTGGGAGGCAGAATCTCTCAGCATCTGAACAAGTGACGGGGCATTACTTCAGAGCTTGGGCACTGGAAACAGTAGCCCAAGTTTACTGCCATCATTTTCAAAAATGGCCTCAAGATCATCCACTGGGAGCCAATGTCAAAATTCCAGATCCGCTCCTTGTGCAGGAAATTTTAACCCTGCTAGAGAAGGGTGCAATAGAACATGTACATGTAGCGGAGAAGAACGAGGGTTGGTATTCCCCCTACTTTCTCATTCCCAAGAAGGATGGAGGATTGAGACCCATCTTGGACTAAAGAAACTTGAACAAGTTCCTCAGGCAGGACAAGTTCAAGATGGTTAACCTTTCGCAGATCCTTCAGGCTCTCCAACTCAGATTGGTTGGTATCATTGGACCTTCAGGATGCTTACTTTCATATGCCAATCCATCTCAAGCCCAGGAAGTACCTGCGGTTTACGGTTCTCATTATCAGTTTCGAGTTCTGCAATTCGGGCTGACCTCTGTCTGAGGGTTTTCACCAAACTGATGGCGGTAGTGGCAGTGAGTCTCAGGAGAGGGGGATTCACGTCTACCCCTACCTGGACTATTGGCTGATCAGAGCTCATTCACCCGAGCAAGCCCAGGAACATCTCAGTATCGCCTGCCATTCCCAACACATATTGGGCTTCTCCCTCAATTACAAGAAGTCCCATACAATGCCATTCCAAAGACTCCAATTCATTGAGGCGGTCTTGGATACTTCCTCAGGGAAAGCCTTGCCTCCCGAGGTGAGAGCTCAACACATTAAGCAGATGGTAGCAAAATTCCAGAAGGCCCACCATCTTCTGACCTTCGATTTTCTGAGGTTGCTTTGTCTCATGGCATCCTGCATTTTCCTGGTGCCAAAGGCCCGATTGAGGATGAGATTCCTTGAATGGGCTCTCGGAACTCAATGGTGCCAATTCTCAGGGAATATGTCGGATCAGCTGCAAGTTCTGAGTAGAGTTGCTCAAGACCTTTAGTGGGCGCACAAAGACAACATTCTCAAGGGAGAATCTTTTTGGCAACCATGGCCGGAGAGAACAGTAGTGATGGATGCTCAGGGCAATCGGACTAACGCGCCAAGCCTTCCTGCCATCTGTATGGGGAAAGAATGTCATGATAATGACAGACAACACAGTGGCCATGTACTAACGCAACAAGAGAGGTGGTGTAGGGTCACTACCACTGTGCAGAGAGGCAATGCATCTCTGGTTCTGGGCTATACAAGACGGAATCTCTCTATCGGCAGTCCATCTAGCCGGAGAGCAGAACACAGCAACGGACGCTCTGAGCAGGCAGAGCAGTCTCCCACGAGTGGGAACTAGCTCAGGAAGTCCTTCAGGAGATCTTCACCCTTTGGGGAACCCCTCAAGTGGATCTGTTTGTGAACAGTATCAACCGGAAGTGCAATCTGTACTGCTCAAGGGAATTTCCCCAGAGAGGAGCTCTAGGAGACGCTTTCTTGATGGACTGGGAATTTCCACTCCTGTACACATTTCCTCCAGGCCCCGTCATTCCTCATGTGATCAGGAGGTTGAGAAAGTTTGGGAAATCCATGATCCTTATTGCCCTGGATTCGTGCAGGAGGATGTGGTACCCGGACCTTCTGGACATGTCCATCTGCCCTCCAATACGTCTTCCACAAAGAGAGGATCTTCTCTCGCAAGAGGGAGGTCTGGTTCTCCATCCGGAGGTCAAGACACTCAGCCTCCACGCATGGTTTCTGAGAGGCTGAGAAACAAGGTTCGGGACCTACCGGATGACTTAATGGAGATTTTGCTTTTGGCCAGAAGGCCAGCAACAAAATCCTTGTGCCGTTGGAATAAGTTCAGTAACTGGTGCAAGGACAAGAATGTGGATCCTTTTCAATGTGGCACTTCTATTGTGCTTTCTTTCCTGTTGCATCTGGCTAATCTGGAGCTCCAGATTGGAACCATAAAGGCGCTTTACATTTTGCGGACAAAATCTCCCAATGGTACCGTTACATTGAAGATATCATTTGCATTTGGAAAGGTGACACAACTTCCTCATCTGGATCAACCCACAGACCCGGGAAATTAAATTTACCCTAAACAGGAGCAATCTGAAGATCAACTTCTTGGACCTTACAAATAAACTTACATGTACCCTTTTTAAAAAAAGGCACAGATCGCAACACACTCCTTCACTATAGGAGCAACCATCCCAAAAACTTAAGGGATAACGTTTCCTACGGGCAGTTCCTGAGAGTTGCAGGAACTGCACTGATGGAGACCAATACAAACAACACGCTACAGACTTTCAAATGAGACTGCAAACCAGACGGTACCCTAAAAAGCTCATTAAGAACACCAAGAAAAGAGCTTGCTACACACCAAAGGAATCCGTATTGTCACGCAGAGTGCATAACACAGAAGAAAATACGATGACGTGTGTCGCAACTTTTGGGCCGACCACTACAAAACTCAAAGGACTTATTAAACAATTCTGTCCGCTTGTACAACTTAGTCTCCTGAAAGAACCACTACCCAGGATGGCACTAAAACGTGCACAAAATCTCAAGGAGACCCGAACCCATGCCAGACTAAACAAAAAAAAAAAAACTCAAGGACTGGACTATGGAACATGAGGGAGTTTAAAGGACCTCACTCGTGCAGAACCTGTACTGTATGCAGACTGACGAAAAAATGACATAATTTATGGTGGAAGACAAGGAATGGCAACTCAAGCAATTCTTAAATTGCAAAACCACCAACGTAGTCTACGCAATAGAATTCACATGTGACTACGATACGTAGGGCAAACCAGGAGACAAACAAGAGAATCGGAGAGCACAGATCCTGCATGCGCTGCAAAACCCACACCGCACCACTAGTTTCACACTATATGGAATACCAACATGGGCCTGACGACATGGTGTGCTGGGTAATTGATAAAGTTCTCAACACCACCAATGCGTTAAGCGCCTTGAACCTTAAAGAGGCATGGTGGATCTTCAAACTTAAATCAACAACCAGGGACCTGAATGAAGCACAACCCACTGCTCAGTACAACTAAGATCCCCGATCCTTGTTCATTCCCTTCTCTTTCCCTCCGATTCACTTCACTTCATGTGCCTTCACTACCTTCAATTGATCCACAACCCAGGATGCGAGCCCAGTACAACCCTCCACGCCTCCACTGCCATCCAGATCACACCAATACAAACACATCAGATTTCATGAGTACTACACCATGCAGTATGCCTGTGTGCCAGCATCTTGGCATTTCATCCCATCAACTTCTGCATTTCTTCCTACCAACTTCTGTTTCCATGCCAACTTAGCCTAGTCTCTTCTTGCTACCACCTCCAGCATCCTGGCACCTTACAACACGGCCATGCGCCACTACTTCTCTTACAAATTCCATGCAATTCCAGCAATGGCACCCCGTAGCACCAGCACAATTATTACGACACTGTGGGCCGACAGTCAACAATGTCTGGCTCCACACACATAAGCTTCGGCTTCACTCTCGTGCATAGCACCAGACCAACGCCAGCACCGTAGTTGCCAACGGCAATGGGACGCTCGAGCTACATCATGCATGCGCTGCAGCAATGTACACTAACTCCTCGCGCGTGCGCACCAGTCACTATACAAAGCTCTAGATAACTCCATTGTTCACAGTACGCGCTTCCTCCATAGACCCGACCTCGCGATATAAGCGATCACCATGCAGAATCGATGGCACAGACTGCCTATCAGATCAGTACATGAATCTCTTCCAAGGATTGACTAGGTATGTGCAACATTCTTTGCACTCACTTAAATTCTCTACACGAAGGGTACTTCGCTGCTCTTCCACTATCTAGCGGCGAGTTTCTGTAGCTAGATCAAGCAGCCACCAAATCTAATACAGCTGCTTTACGTTGCCAGGGCACCGTACTACCTGTTATCCCCTGGGGACCAGTGACCAGCTCCCAAGTGACCGCCAGCTATTTGAACTCAAGTGCCACGCAAGCTACAACCAGGTACACATTTCGCACAATCTATTTGAAGTACCAACAGACATCCACTTTGAACCTGATATATTACATACATTGTGTGTCTTTTCTTTCCTCCCCCATTTTAGAGTACCATGTGCGTACTCCCTTCCAGAGGCCCCGCTAGATCCACACTATGAGACACCAGCTACCCTCACCCCAGGGAGCCTTTTTGAACAACTCTAATAAGGTCAGTGTAATACTGGCGTGCATCTATGAGAGTCGTCCTCTCAGTATACTGTCTTTCCATTTTAATTTTAACTTTGGTCCATTTCATTTTGCTTTTGTATTTTCAAACACTGTGTACATACGTGGTCAAGATGAGTCCTTCACTAATTTAGCTTACTTTGTTTCTCCTATAGGGAGACCTCCTCTATGTCCCAGAAAAAGGCTGTTTCACTCAGCAGCCGAAACATCATTGGACGCAGCACCCTGCATGTCTAGCAGGCCTGTCCAACATCCCTCTTTGATGCAACCCCTGACATAGACCTATGGTTAGGTCACCCTTCTGTCCGGCATCTCTGAACTCTGAAAGGTTAGTCGAAAGGAGCCTGCCATTGAGCACACTCCTAATAAGCTAAGTGATGTATCCCTGAGCCAGTGATGACAGGGAGCAAGAACCAGGCTGACTCAGGTTAGTGTAAAAGGAAACAGGCTTTATTCTTCTTAGTTACATAGCATAGTATAAGAGGTAGGAGAGTAGGTGATAAGCCTCTGCCCTGGTTCCTAGTCCATCTCCAAGTCCCAACCGTCACTCTCTAGAATCCCCAGGCCCCCCACACTCCAAGCTCCACTTAAACGTTCTAGGAGGCCCTGGCTCACACTCAGCCATTCAATACAGTCATACCAGGATAACACACTAAGCCATGAACAGGCTTTTTTTTTGTATGTGAAGATGTAATGTTGCACTATAATGGTAACCAGATGTGTGAAATTTGAACATGTATGGCAACCTTTTTCTGTTTACGTGTTGACACACCAATTTATGTGGTGTTTGTCATGATATATGTGTAATGACAAAAGAAAAAGTCAAATAGAAAAATGTTAAACAGTAAAATGACAAACTGTTGAAAAAAGAAAAAAGATGAAAGAAAAAAAGTACATGCACAAGCTAAATAATAAATTCTCTGTGTACTTGACCAAGCACAGTGTTACTCTTTGATGTTGATATAGAGACATCCTTGTCAAGACCAATGTGCAAATCATAATATTTGCACAAATTAATGTGAATACGCAAATATATGTGGCAGGACGCCCCCATTATTTCAAAGTTTACTAAGCCCTTAGTCCTCCCACATATAGGGCTCTCCCTTCAGTTGCCTCTTAACTCTGAAAACTGCACTACTTGTGCCATTAACATCATCCCCCAGGGTAATCTAGTTGCAGGCCCTTTCATGCAAGCCTCATCATACTACATTTCATAAGGATACGGTAGTCCTCAGAGTTAAACCATAATTCCTGCCGAAAGTAGTCTCTGATTTCCATCTGTCGCAGAAGCTAACACTTCCATCTTTCTGTCCTCCAGCTCATTTAGGTAAGGAGGAGGAAAAGCTGCATAGGCTGGATCCAAAAAGGGCTCTAAGCTTTCATATTGCAAGAATGGCAGAATTTCACCTTGATGATCGGCTATGTGTGGGATACACCGGACCTAAATTGGGGCTTGCAGTAACTAAACAAACTATATCCCTATTGGCAAGTGCTACAGGTTAGCAGGCAAAGACCCGCAGGAAGGGCTTCAAGCTCATTCCATGAGGGGGATGGCAACTTCGCGGCTCTTCCAGGGGTTGTCGCGAAAATTGATAACTGCTCTGCAGTGACCTGGCCTTCCGTTCATACATTTTTTAAGCATTTTTGCTTGGATTCCTGTTCCACTCAAGGAAGTCTTTTTGTTAAGGCAGTCCTTCATTCCATTCATGGTTCATTTAAATAGTACTCCCTCCTCCAAATTGTCACTGCTTTGGGAGTCTATCAAAGATGAGGAATACGTGGGAGGACACAATCCATTCGAAGAACAAGTTACTTACCTCTGGTAACGTTCTTTTGACTGGATGTTCCTCCCACGTATTCCTCATCGCCTCTCCCAGCCTACCCCACCGTACAATTTACGTGTTTTCCACTGTGCGTTACTTGAGAGCTTGCAGTCAGGGGTACGCCTGGTTAGTTCCTCGATTTATGGAACGAAAAAACAGAACTGAAGCCAACGGGTGCTGCATAAGCTATTTATTGTAATGATGATGTTGACGCTCCACGGCGGCCCTAGAGTGTCATCGACGCCACGACATCGTGCACAGCGCCCTCTGCCGATAATTCTTTTTTCCGAAGCAGCAAAGCTGGCGAGATATGAATATCAAAGATGAGGAAAATGTGGGAGGAACATCCAGTTGAAAGAATGTTACCAGGAGTAAGTAACTTGTTGTTCTCCTTTAAACCAATCACTGTCCTCTGGGTCATACTGCCCCCATCCAATGACAGTCCTCTGCCTAAGCCCCACCTCTGGCAGCCATCTTCAGATTTTTACTGCATGCTTCAGCACTGGGAGTTTTTCGACGGAAAAACTTAAATTTTTGTTTCAATGAGCGGATGTGCTCTTTTCTTCATCTGCCAGCAGCAGGGACCCTTTGTCGGTAAGGTTCCACACCTCTCAAGGGCAAAGATCCATTGAAGATTCTAGAAGGCCATCTTGGGCCCACTTATCGCCCTCTGACCATGACGGAGGAGATGGAGGGAAGGTCCCTTTTCAGGCCATGCACCAAATGCAGGCTACGGAATGTGTTTGTCGAGGACAATCGCCTACAGTGCCTCTGCCTTCACCCGGACCATAAGGAAGTAGAGTGTGAGATATGCCACGGTTTCTATAAGAAAACGACAAAACGACAGGCATAGTAGGCTGGTGGCATGGCTTAACATGAACAGGTCCTCTAACCTGTGCTCCAAGCAGGGCCATGCTTCATCCAGGACCGACTGGTCCGAAGGGTAGTCTTCTAAGTCCTTTGCAGCCACCTCATCTGTAGGGGCCCAAGATAAGGCCAAGATCCGCAAGTCTGTGTCCACCAGGTTCACAGCTGAAGCGGGTCCCAAAGTGGAAAGGGCGCGATCAGCATCACTTCCGCCTCCATTGTCAGCCTACCATCAAGCTCCTCTTCAAAGATGTCTTCTACCCCCGGCTAAGCTACGGGAGAAATCGGAGAAGCCACAGACTGAGAAGAAGGCTGTGCAGCCCAAGCAGGCTCAACCTGCACAGGCAAAGACCTTGTCAGCAACTCTGTCAACGGCTACTGCTACCACGGCAGCTACGGGTGCTGATCGTATGAGGGTAGCTCCCACAGCGCAGAAGGTATCCTTACTCCCAAGGTGCGACACCAGCACAGAGACTTAGGTAAAGTCTGCAGGCATGCCAGAAGAGTTGAAACCGGCCCAGGTCCTGGTTCAAATCCCTCAGGGAGGAAAAAGGGGGTGAAGAGCCCCGAAACAGCACTTCCAGGTCGTTGCCAAAACTATGGCAGTCTCATCCACGGATGATGATCAGGAGTCCTTGCATACAGTCCACGATGACGATGAAGACTAGGGTGCAGGGCCTATTTTTGCTGTTCTGCCTCCTCAGCCGAGGGACATTTCCTTGGATATTCTATCGACGCTACACAACTTGATGTCAGAGATCCAGAGGAGAATGCCTCTGGCGCCGGTACTTGTGGTCTCCCCGGTCCCCGATCAGCCTCCGCCGAAGAAGAGGACGCGCCATCCGATGCCTCATACCAACCTCCTCCACCACATCGGGCCCCAACTCCCCCAGCAGACCCAGACAGGGATACGGGAACAGATACGGCCACAATGACTGATGATGAAGACCTTGTCACAGCAGACAGTGAATCGCCACATTTGGATGCCCCACATAGGGTTTCCCCACCGGATGAGGTGGGTTCGTTCCACTCCATGATCGCCAGGGCCTCCGAGCTATTTGAGCTGGTGCCAGAGGAAACCAAGAAGGAGGGCTTCTTGTATCAAAGGGGGAGGCCAAAAGGAAGACTATCATGGTGGTGCCCTTTCTGGACGATATTTGGGAAGAGGGACTGGCCCTCATGAAGAACCCTTGCACAGCAACAGCCAAGCAGGATAGGCTGGATAAGCAATATACGGTGCTGGACAACGCATCCAAGTACCTGAGGCCGCAACCATCGCCGGACTTGGTGTCGGCGGCTGCTTGGAATCAGTCGGCTAACCCGTCCTCATCGTCTTCGGTCCCTCCGGACAGCGAGGGGAAAAGGATGGATGCCATGGGTAAGAAGGTGATTTACAGCGCAGCGTTCACAATCAAGGCAGCCAACGCGCCTGCGATCCTGGCAAAATGTGACAGGGAATTGCGGTACAAGCTAGGACCGATCCTGGGGTTCCTCCCTGGTGATCAGATGGAAGCCCTTGCTTTCTTCCAGGAAGGGGGAGGGGGTGGCATAGGATCACGCCATAACATTGGCAGTGGATGTCGCCGACACAGGGTTCTGGCAAATGGGGAATGGAGTCTGCCTTAGTTGAAAGGGACGGATGAAAGGCACTCATTTCCATCAGGAGATCCAAACGAAGGTGTTGGACATGCCGTTTGACTGGGAAAATCTGTTATGGATGGCCTTTGACAAGTCCCTCCACGTCATCAAGACGGATACAGGGACAACCCGTTTCCTTGGCACTCTCCAGCAGCACTGCTAGTCAAATGGGGCAGACCCCAGATCAATCTGTTTGCGACAGCGCAAACTCCAAATGCCCGAGGTCTGCCACTAGATTCCACAAGCCGAGGAGCCTGGAGGACGCGTTCTCCTTCCTGTGGGAAGGGCTGTTTCTGTACGCATTTCCTCTGTTCCCTCTCCTGCTTCGAGTCATCAACACACTTGGACAGGGTCAGTGCAAGATGGTATTAATCGCCCTGGTGTGGCAGAGGCAAATTTGGTATCCGGACCTTCTCAGCCTGTCCGCGTCGCCTCCAGTCACACTGCCAGTAGTTCCGGATCTTCTCAACATAGAAGAAGGCACAATCCTGAATCACGACCCAGGATCGCTGAACCTGAGAGCTTGGCTCCTGCAGCGCTAGATTTTGGAGGATATGAGTTGCCAGCCAACTGCAGGGAGGTCCTCGCCAAAGACAGGGCGTCGTCGACCTTGAAGTGCTACAGTCACAAATGGAAGCGTTTTGCTACGTGGTGCCGGTTGCAGAAGATTACCGCTCTGAGGGTCACGGCTCCACACATACTTGCTATCCTTAGCAAATCTGGTCTGGCGCACGCCTTCACCAAGGTGAATGTGGTGGCTATCTCCCACTAAACCAGATCCCCACGAAGATACTCGCTTTGGCCCCACATACTCGTCAAGGAGTTTCTCAAAGGACTTTTCTGATCTTTCCCGCTGGTGAAGGCTCCTGACCCGGCATGTGTACTCAACATGGTTCTGTCGAGTCGAATGGGCGGGGGGCCCTCCGAGCTGATGCATCAGGCCCCACTTAAGTTACTTTCATGGAAGACGGCTCTCCTTGAATCAAGTGTGGGACTGCATTCGGACCCGTCTTTCATGCCAACGGTTCCTTTGGTATTCCACCACAATGAGCCTTTGGTGTCAGCTGTTTTCTTCCTGAAACCTTTGTCGCCGGCGGAAAGGCCTTTCAGTTGCTGGATGTTGCTTGTGCCCTGAAGTTCTACTTGACACCACTAAGAGTTTTCGGAACACTTCACAACTGTTTGTAAACTTTGGGAAGGCTTTGTCCAAGGCTTCCATTTCAAGGTGGCTCTCAAGCTGTATCACGCACCATCATCGGTTGGCGAACTGACCACTGTCCGGCAGTCCGAGAGCCAACTCCACCAGAGTGCTTGCTGCGACAACAGCATTCATATGTGGTGTGCCCCTGTTGGACATCTGCAGGCCTGCTACATGGAAGTCCACGCACACCTTCGCAAAGTTCTGCTGCATCAACAGGGATTCCAGGAAGGAGCCTAGAGTCGGCCATGCTGTGCTACGCAACCTGTTTGCCTGAGGTGAGACTGTTCCAGAGATACCCGTTAACTGCTTCTGTTGCGCCTTTCCATCTCCCGTGGTTGTGTAATGTTATACTGCTATGTATTTGCTGTTCATGAGCATGTGAATCCATGCCAGTCGCTATTCTGGAGAAGATTTAAGTTACTTCCCTTTAATTATTATTCTCCAGCATGGGGCTGGCATGGATTCACATGCAAACCCTCCCTCTGGCACCTCTGTGGCCCTTCTGGGTCATACTGCCACTTAACGTGCTTACCAAATCTGAAGATGGATGCCAGAGGCGGGGCTTAGAGAGAGGACTGTCATTGGATGGGGGCAGTATGACCCAGAGGACAGTGATTGGCTTAGAGGAGAAATACAATTTTAAAGTGAAATAGTTTTTTTCTTTACCGAGGATTCCCAGACTGACTGGGAATATTCATGAGCATGTGAATCCATGCCAGACCCATGCTGGAAAACAATAGTTACAGGTAGGTAACTTAAACCATATACATTTTTTAAGTTGAATGTGTGGGAATGCTGATGCATGTACTGGCTGTAGTGGTGGTATTAAACACTGGCAGGTCAATGCTTGTGATTAGCATATATGACCCCCTGGGGGGTTGAAGTCACTGGCTCCATCCAGTTTAGTTTTTTTGATATGTCTTTTCAGCAGAAGATGGTGAAAGAGGGATGAATCCTGTTGGGTGGAGATCTAAATGTGGGATGCACTAATTTTGAAGTTGTGAATGGTGATGTACAGATACCTAAGGCACGCGGGGTGGGTGTAACCAGTGGAAAGACTGGCAGTAGGTGGATAGAGGTGTGTAATGACAAGGATCTTTTTAGAATAAACTGGTGTGTAGAAGGTGACAACGCGGAGGCACTGATATGGAGGCATGATGCAGCATCCTCAGCAATTGAGTATCTGTTTGGTAATCAGACACTAATGAATGTGTGCTTGAGTATGGAAATTGACATTTAATCAATTTAGTGATCAAGCCACCTTGTTGCTGTCAATCTCTACAAGTCCGCCCAATAGGATAATCTACGACAAGGTGGGTGAGGTTGTGACTAACCCTGGGAAAAACAGGATAGGCACTGATGCGAACCAGAGGGCCATTATAGTTCATGTTAACTTTGAAGGGTGAAGATTCCATGTCTGACACCCTAGATAAACTAGTGGATAAAGTAGCTAATATCACTGCATTCCCTCCCTATCCATGACAGTAAATTTGTGAAACAGTACAGGTGTGGATGCAAGCCTTTTGATAAAATCATTCAGTCAAGCAAGAGAATTCAGGCAAACCTTGAGGAATATCCATGGCACCCCACTCTCTGTAGGGGAGAACAATGAGCCAGGAGGATAGCTCAGGGGCAGCACGATTGCCTTGAAACCAAGACAACGCATAGCAACACAGGTTTGAATCACGGTCTCGCGCTTAGAAAACTGGTCTCTGGTATTAAGTGTGTTATTGTAAAAGAATTATAATTATATTCTAAAAAGGAGAAACCGCAGTACAGCAATTGGGTGAAACGGTATTGTTAGGTAGAATTCTCAGAAATGTGCCCATTCCCTCTACTTTCGAGACCCCCAGCAACTTTGCTGGATTTTGAGGAGGTGTTTTAATGTGATGTTGTACTGTTTCTTTTGGTTGTGGAGTCTGACAGGCATTATCTTTACATTGTGTCATACAGCACCTTCAGTGCAGTCGCCCAGGGAAGTCTTTCAGATTTCCCAAAGTTTAAATACCTTCTCTGGGATAAACTGTTTCCCAGAGCAGTAAGG
This sequence comes from Ambystoma mexicanum, assembly GCF_040938575.1. Taxonomy (NCBI): domain Eukaryota; kingdom Metazoa; phylum Chordata; class Amphibia; order Caudata; family Ambystomatidae; genus Ambystoma; species Ambystoma mexicanum. The sequence continues at coordinate 64,852,519 of NC_090929.1, forward strand.
TGAAATTGACTTTACTTAACATTTGTAACTTTCTAGACCCAGCACACACTATCTTACCATAGGGTGCTGGAGAGGTTACTTAGTATCCCCTTTGTCTAGCTTCTCATATAACATTGTTATGTTACCCTTTCCTCGCTGAATGGCTGGTGGCAGTGGTTTACTTTTTACTAGCATTATAAGATTTTACAGCGGTCTGCGTTCGCAGCCACGGTACAGCACCCATGGGTGCCATTTTTGTCAAAATACCCTGGTCTTCTTTTTTCACCATTTCTTTGTGGAAAGGTCCTTCTTGATATTTATGCTGCACGCCAAACCAGGTTTGGTCCCTTTGTTTGTTTTGTCTTTGGCGGGCTTCACAAGTAAAACCCACCCCTGGCTCCAAGGTGTCTGGTGGGGGCAGGAAGTGAGGGAGGTGCCCGAATCTCCTTGTGCTTGGTCTCCTAGGACACTCAAATGCACTCTGTGGTGATTGGCTGGCTGCCTTTACGGCAAGGACAGCCACCCTGCTGGGTGACTGACAGCTGGGCTGGAATGAATGGGAGCAAGCTGCTGTTATGCTCACCTGGTATCCACGGGGACGCCACCCAGCACTGGTTGGATGATTTGCACTCTCAAACCCTCTCCCGGTCCCTTGGTAAGGCCTCTGGTTAAAGATGGGTCTGCAATATAGGAGAGCTGGATTCAATACCAGATTGTCTTTGTTTTCCCACCTCCCTTGGCCTCAACTCCTTCCTCCCCTTGGGCCCTCCCCTCACCTTAATATTGTAAAAGGTGGATCCTGCTTTACTGGTGCCAGTCCCCCTGTGGCAATCCAGGCCTGCTGCGACTCTGTAGGTTTGATGCTTTACAGTCTCTATGCAGTTCTTATGTTCTTATTAGTTAGAATAATATCTTGCTTCTTTCCTTTTAGGTATGGAAAGGTATTTTGGTGTTGTCATGCAGTTTGAAGATGAGCATGGGCCAGCAGGCCAAAGCACAGTGTGTGCGATGCTGTCCGGTGAGTAATGTGCGATGCGCCACGCTGTTTCGCCTTTTATATTGCTAAACTGTGTCTTTTCTCTCCTTGCAGGTTGCGATGTTCCTCGCCGAGCGCCGTAATGTTCCAGCAATGATACTGACCAGGAGATGACTAACCAGGTAAGAATTGTGAAACGTGAGTAAACGCTTACTAATGCTGTCTTTCTTTCTCCTCTTTCCAGGTTATGGTATTCCAGGATGCATGCGGTCCCGGATGATGGAGTTCGTACCTTCAGGTGAGTGGAACTGAAGTCGGCGATGGATTGAAGACAGGATACTGTTCCAGATACGTTTTGTAGTGTTCTTTCTCTCTCTGTTGGTCCTTGGTTTCAGGTAAGCTGCCATCAAAGAACTGGACACGGTGAGCGTTACGCTGTCCACAGCAGAATAACGCAAAGCATGTTCTGCTGTTTGGGTGCGGTTTAAATAGTCTCAGGTAAAGTAATCCAGGTAAAGTAGTAAGGGTTGTGAGCTACCAACCATGGCATCCCTAAGATTAGTCGAAACTGAGGAGCTTTGATGAGATCGAATGTAATAGATTGTCGGTGTCCATCCTGGCACAGTAAGGTTAGTGCTGCTGTGCATTGGGTTACTGGTCCGGAAGCTATTTCTGTCCCATCAACAGTAGTAACTTTTTCAGTAGTCGATTTAGAGCATAAGGCAAGCCCCATCTCTGCTGCCAGATCTTGGTCTACATAATTCCCAACTGCTCCGCTGTCTATGTATGCTTCGACAGCATGCATCCGAGACGGTTGTTGGTGATTGATCATAATTACTGGTAATGCAAAGTGTGAGGTCTGTGGCTCATCCTTCTCGCTCAACAAGCGGACCTCTTTGCTTTTCGGGCTTGGTAGTTTTCCGACTCCTTATTATTATCTTCCTTCTCTGTGGCTCCAACAGTTCTCCTTAGTGGTTTCACTGGACATTCTTTGAGCAAGTGGCCTGATTTTCCGCAATATAAGCATAATTGCTGTTGCCTTCTCTTGTCTCTTTCAGTTTTAGTTAAAGGGGGCCGTACACCTCCGATTTGCATGGGTTCTAACTTGTTTTCCAATGTACATAGAACATTATCCTTTGACCGGACATACACAACTCGAGTGTCTAACCTTATCCGGTCCGTTTTTTGGTCTTGTGATCTAATTGCACCACAAGGTTGATGAATTCTCCACAGTCTTTAGGTGGGTTAACCACTTGAGCAAGGACATCCTTTAGATCCCCTCGTAGACCCCGATGAAATAGTGTGGTCTTTTTTTCCTCAGGCCACCCAGCTTCAACGACGAGTCTGTTAAATGTTGCTATATATGTAAGCAAGTCTTGACTTCCTTGACGGAGTGACAAACGTTTGTTGTCCTATGCTTGGCCTTGGGTATGACGAGCAAAGAGCTTTTCCATTTCCATCTGGAAACCCACAAAATCATGTAACAATGGGTTATCCTGACTTATCAATGGTACCGACCAATCCGCAACACTGCCACTCAGATATGACAAGACAAAAGCAACCCGTGCTTGGTCGTTAGGAAAAGCCCCAGGTGTGCAAAGGAAATGAAGACGACACTGGTTCATGAATGTTGCATACTTCCTGGGGTCCCCTGTAAATCGTTCAGGTGGAGCTAAAGGAACTGCTCCAGGAAGGGTTATTTGTACTGGATTGGTGGAAGAAGTTGCTACTGGTGCTGGCGGAATGTTACCAAGCAATGGGGTCTATCCTGCCCGTGATTGGAGCAATTGTCTACTTATTTCGTCGGTACGATCCTTAGTAACAATCAAATCCCTCCTAAGAGCGTTGGTTTCTTGCCTGGCTGAATGTACTTCAACGCGTAACTGTCCCAACAACTGAACTAACTGGTCAGTCTCTGAAGTCTCCATGACGCCCAGGTGGATAATATTATTGAGTCTTTGCCTTCTGTTACGCTCACCTGGTATCCACGGGGACGCCACCCAGCCCTGGTTGGATGATATGCACTCTTGAACCTTCTCCCGGTCCCTTGGTGAGGCCTCTGGTTAAAGATGGGTCTGCAATATAGGAGAGCTGGATTCAATACCAGATTGTCTTTGTTTTCCCACCCCCCGGGGCCTCAACTCCTTCCTCCCCTTTGGGCCCTCTCCTCACCTTAATATTGTAAAAGGTGGATTCTCCGTCCTGCTCCTCATGGCAGGGGTGCGTAGATATGGGGGGGCGAGCATCGACCAAGTTATTTCACTAGTGCAAGCCCCCCTGTGGGAATCCAGCCCTGCTGCGACTCCGTAGGTTTGTTGCTTTACAGTCTTTATATGCAGTTCTTATGTTCCTCTTAGTTTGAATAATAATGTCTTGCTTCTTTCCTTTTAGGTATGGAAAGGTATTTTGGTGTTGTCATGCAGTTTGAAGATGAGCATGGGCCGGTAGGTGAAAGCGCGGTGTGCGCGATGCTGTCCGGTGAGTAATGCGCGATGCGCGGCTCTGTTTCGCTTTTTATATTGCTAACCTGTGTCTTTTCTCTCCTTGCAGGTTGCAATGTTCCTCGTCGAGCGCCGTAATGTTCCAGCAATGATACTGACCAGGAGATGACTAACCAGGTAAGAATTGTATGCCTTTCTTCATTCGGGAGGAATCGTGAGTAAACGCTTACTAATGCGGTCTTTATTTCTCCTATTTCCAGGTTATGGTATTCCAGGATGCATGCGGTGCCGGATGATGGAGTTCGTACCTTTAGGTGACTGGAACTGAAGTTGGCGATGGATTGAAGACAGGATACTGTTCCAGGTAAGTTTTGTAGTGTTCTTTCTCTCTCTGCAGGTCCTTGGTTTCAGGTAAGCTGGCATCTAGAACTGGACACGCTGAGCGTTACGCTGCCCACAGCAGAATAACGCAAAGCATGTTCTGCTGTTCGGGTGCAGTTTAAATAGTCTCATGTAAAGTAGTCCAGGTAAAGTAGTCCCAGGCCTGCCACACCCAAAGTAGTCCAGGTAAAGTAGCCCCAGGCCTGCCACACCCAAAAGACAAATTAACAAGGGGGGTCCTGGGAGTCCCTCTGCCAGACATTAGTCCTGGTTACGAGAGACTTACCCAGAGTCTTTAGCTCACTATCTTTCACAGAGAAGAAATATCCTAAACATATCAGTATTTGTCCTGCCCTGGGGCAGTCCAGCACCGAAATGCTAGGCAATTCTCCTCTGAACAAGAGTACCAACAGAAACCCCAGACACGTGTTTCGGTCTGGTTGGACCTCATCAGTAGGGTGGATCTGTGCCTCTCTAAGAATAGTGAGCAAGGGGTCCACGTCTGGATTCCCCTAGTAACTTAGGGCGAGACCCAAAGTTACTTAAATATGCAAATTAACAAGGGGGGTCCTGGGAGTCCCTCTGCCAGACATTAGTCCTGGTTACGAGAGACTTACCCAGAGTCTTTAGCTCACTATCTTTCACAGAGAAGAAATATCCTAAACATATCAGTATTTGTCCTGCCCTGGGGCAGTCCAGCACCTTATAAGTGAGCTTTGCGGTCTAGTCTTTTGGGTGTGGCAGGCCTGGGACTACTTGTAACTGAGCTATGTGTGTGCCTCCGTGTTGGTTGAAGCCCCCCCACCTCCCAAGTTAAATAATCCCAAGTAAATAGTCCCATTCTAATGTTGGTCTTCATGATGGTTATGAGCCTGGCGCCAGGACCGACTCCAAGAGTCTTGGATGAGGTTTTAAGGCCTTTGATCTGGCCCTAACTGGAAGGCTGACTTGCCAGTGAGGGCCAGGGGCAAGGGTCATGACAGTTGCATAAAAGGTGATGCTTTTTGACTTGGAAGGCAGAGTTGACCACTGGACAAAGGAATCCAAAGGAGAACTTGAAGACTGACCAAGCCTGAGCCCCCTCAACAGTGTGCAACCATAGAAGCAAGGAATGCCTATCTCGACAGCCAGGAACCGCAGTGTTGACTTGCAACAGAACAGCCACTTGTTTGAAGTTTACCGGTTGCGAGCGGTGACCGTCCTATTGCACTGCAGGAGTCCCCAGAAGTCCTCCCTCTTGTCCCCAAGACTGAGGACCAGGAACAGTGAGATCTGCAGAGCTGCACAGGAACAGAAGTCATATGCTGCACTTTTTCTTCAACCTAAAGGTAATGTACAGTCTAAGGGAATTTACCTCTTGTTGTGTAGCCTCTTGTCCTCATTGGAGACTTGCTTGGTTGCATGTGTAGAGTTGCTTGAAGTTTCTTTACTTAACAAGCCTAATCAGCTTGTGGCCCTACTTTGATTTTCTTCTATTCTGCCAAGACTTTGTAAACATTGGAAAAGACTTTCTACTCACTTGCAAGAAGTGCTTCAGTTCACCTTGACTTTTCTTAACTTAACATTGGCTGGCCTAGGCTCCCTGAATGACTTCTCTCTTCTGCTTATGTGTTTTGCCTTCCTTTCAGGAAAGGATTAACTGACTTTGCGTTGGGGGGTTGTATTGAAAGTATTGACCTACTTAAGAATAACTATGAATATGTGTTTTATTCTGAACGCTCTTCTCTTTAACAATACTCCTAAGAATATTCTAAATGCAACAGATATATATTAATGTCAACAGCACCCTAGCTGTTGAGGTCACCTGAGGGTGTAGGTATTGCCTGTGTGCCATTCCAAATGGGTATTTGCTGATTTAGAGAAACTAAGAGTGTGTAATTGTGAAGTATATTTATGTGGCGTTTTATATTGCCACCTTCTGAAGAAGGCATACTCTAACTGACTGGTAAATAAATTAATAATTATTTTATCAAGAAACCTTGTGTGTAAGAGTGTTGTAAATAGCGTCACGAGAACGCTGCGTACCTGTTCGTCCGGTTGGATTCCTTGATGATGAGGCCAGGCTGTCGGATGACCCGGAGAGATGTGATGGATGGCGCGGGGAACCAGCCCAACACCAGCCCGAATGGAACCGGATTGGAGGTGAACCGGCTCCCAACGCCACGGGTTGGCTCACCCCTGATTGAGTGGCGTCAGGACAGTGCAAGCACTGGCAGGGGGAGCCTCTGAGTTGATGGTCCGGGGTCCTTGGTGGGATTCCGATGGTAGGCAGGTCCGGGGACTGGAAGCTGAACGGTCCCTCCAGGGACGAAGACAAGGAAGCAAGAAGAGCAGGCCGGTCAGGAGGAAGTACGGAACAAGAGGGGAAGCTCAGAGCGGATAGGAACTGGAAGGACTGGGCAGAGACTAGAACCAAGGAGGGCGAGCGGGACTTCTGGAGCTGAAGGAAGGGGAAGAAGGAATGAGGAAGGACAAGGCGAAGGGCAGGGGTTCCCCAGGCAGAACAAGGGAAGTGGAGGGCAGGGGTTCCCCAGGCAGAACAAGGGAAGGAGGAGGGCAGGAGTCCCCCAGGCCGAACAAGGGGAAGTGGAAGGCAGAGGTTCCCCAGGCAGAATAAGGGAAATAAGCAAGGCAGCAAAGACACGATCCGAACAAACCGCGTTGAGACGCGGTTTGGAAAAGGATCAGGGCTCCTTAAATAGGCCCGCCAGCACCTGGGAGGCCTGTAACGCAAGCCGTGCCGTCTCCCCGGCAACGGACACCCCACAACGAGGCTTGAGCCGCACGCCCTCCCGAACCGAGCATCCTGCGCACTGCGCAGGCGCGGAGCGCGGAGAGCGGGCGCCCGCGCATGCGCGAAGCAGTGCGCGTAGGAGACCCGGAAGCGCCAGGGACCCAGGACACCCCCGGACCTCGGAGCCGAAAACGAGGATACAGCCTCCAGGACGGGGAGCGCCGTAGCGGGTAAGGGGACCTCAGGACGGGCGGCGTGACACTATGCCCCCTCCCAGAAAGGCCCGGGGCCCCAGGTTTCCAGGGGAAATGAAGAAAGTATTCACGGATAAGCCGGGGAGCGTGCACATTATAGTGCGGCTCCCAAGTGCGATCACAAGCGGGATAACCCTTCCAATCGATCAGGAACTGGAGCACACCCCGACGAATCCGCGAATCACAGATCTCCTGAACCTCAAATTCAGGAACCCCTTGTACCAGAACAGAGGAGGGCTGAGGACTGGAGCGTCGAAAGACATCCTTCACATAGGGCTTCAGAAGTGAGACATGGAAGACAGGGTGTATCCTCCAAGTGCGGGGCAGCACCAATCGAAAAGCCACTGAGGACAAACGCTTGGCAATCTTGAAAGGCCCATAGAACCGGGGTGCCAATTTGGTAGGTAAATTACGAATAGGTAGATTTTTGGAAGACAACCAAACCAGATCGCCCACCTGGAGATCGGGCTCCGCGGTTCGGTCCCTATCGGCCTGCTCCTTCATGCGCTCACGTGTCTCTGTAAGGGTTCTCCGGGCCAGGACATGTTGTTTCTGAATATTGAAGACCAAGTGGTCTGCAGACGGAACAGAGCTGGGCACCACAGGTGAGAAAGGAACCAGCTTGGGATGTTGTCCAGCTGAACATAGAAAAGGACTGATGCCGGTGGCAGCATGGGCCGCATTGTTATAGGAAACCTCCGCCAAGTCCAGGTACCTTAGCCAGTTTGACTGAGTGGCATTGGCATAGCAACGTAAGTATTGCTCCAGGGTTTGATTCGTCCTTTCGGTCTGACCGTTGGTGTGCGGGTGATAGCCTGAGCTCAAGGCTCTATGGATGCCTAGATGACTACACAGCTGACGCCAGAAAGATGAAAGAAATTGTGAACCACGATCAGAGATGATCTTCACAGGGAGTCCGTGTAACCGATAGATGTTGTGTAGGAATGCCAAAGCCATCTGGGAGGAAGTAGGGATCTTCATGAAGGGAATAAAATGTGCATATTTAGTGAAACAATCCACGACCACCATGACACAAGTGTGATCAGCAGAGGGCGGAAGCTCAACAATGAAGTCGGTAGCGATCGTATGCCAAGGGTAGGGAGGTGTTTCAGTAGGCCTAAGTAGTCCCAAAGGCTTTCTTCTAGGTGTCTTTGTCTGAGCACAGATAGGACAACTTTCCACATATGACTTTACTTCTTTGGCCCATCCAGGCCACCAGAATTGTCTGGAGATCAACTCCTGGGTAGCCTTGATACCACGGTGACCAGCTACTTGAGAATCGTGAAACCCGTGGAGAATGTCCAAGCGAAGGGCAGCCGAAGGTATGTATAACCGGTTCAGGAAGAACAAAAAACCGTCGCGTTCGCAGATCTGGGGTTTCTTTAGTAGATCGACACGTTCCGGATCCCTCAAGGTCTCTTGGATGATCTTCTGGAGATGCGGAGCTAAGGTTAGGAGAAAGTGTTTGGGAGTTATCATAGGCGTATCCAAACCGGCTCCCACTTCTTCCTTTTCCAAGGATCTGGACAAGGCATCAGCCTTCTGGTTCTGGGAGCTAGGAATGTATGTGATTTTGAAATCATAGTGAGAGAAGAAGAAGGCCCAGCGGGCTTGGCGAGCAGTGCGACACTGCAATGTTCGTAGGAACTGCAAGTTGCGATGGTCGGTGCGAACTTCTACAGGGAAACGACCACCAAGTAAATGATGCCTCCATTCTTCAAACGCCGTCTTGATGGCCAAAAGTTCTTTTTCAATAACGGCATAGTTCAGCTCACTAGAGGTGAGTTTCCGTGAGTAATAGGCCACAGGATGTTCATCGCCGGATGCAGGATGTTTTTGTAGCAGGACCGCTCCAACAGCGAAGTTGGAGGCATCTGCTTCGATGACATATGGCATCTCATCGTTAGGATGACGCAAAACAGGGGCTGTACTAAACGCTGTCTTCAAGCACTCAAATGCTGTCGATGCCTCTTGATCCCAAAGGAAAGGTATCTTTGCACTGGTCAGATGTGTCAATGGGGCCGTGACCTGTGAAAACTGTGGAATAAAGCGCCGATAAAAATTGGCGAACCCCAAAAACCGCTGAAGGGACTTCAAATCATGAGGTTGTTTCCAGTTCTGAATAGCCTTCACTTTGCCCGAATCCATGTGTATACCTGCATTGCTGATTACGTATCCCAGGAACTCCATGTTATTCCGGTGAAACGAGCATTTTTCGGCTTTGGCGTACAGGTGATTACGTGACAAACGCAATAGTACTTCGCGGACATGCGAGACATGTTCCTTCAGATCGTCCGAGAAGATCAGGATATCGTCTAGGTAAACCCAGACCGAGATGCCAACCAGATCGCCAAACACGTTGTCCATAAACCGTTGGAAGACGGCCGGGGCATTACACAACCCGAAGGGCATTACCCTGTATTCGTAGTGTCCAAAGGGCGTTTTGAATGCAGTCTTCCACTCGTCGCCCTCTTTGATTCTAACCAGGTGGTAGGCTCCCCGGAGATCCAATTTAGTGAAGATCTTGGCCGAACGTAAGGACTCCATGATGTCCCGAATCAAAGGTAATGGGTACCTGTCCTTGAGTGTTATGTCGTTCAATTGACGGTAATCGATACAGGGCCGCAGGGTCCCCTCTTTCTTCTTGACAAAGAACAACGGAAAACCGGCGGAGGATCTGGAGGGTACGATGTAACCCTTCTTAGAACAATCATCCAGATAATCCCGGAGTACTTGTTTTTCAGACTGAGTTAGAGAGTATAACTTCCCATGAGGTATCACAGCACCAGGGATCAGGTCTATGGGGCAGTCAAATGACCGATGAGGAGGAAGAGGTATTTCTCCGGGTTCCGAAAACACGGTACAAAAGTCGGCGTAAACATTCGGAATCTGGGACAGGGAACATAAGGCAGACGAGTCCTCTCCCGGGATTAGAGGGACCAAGGTTGTAGACTTCAAGGAGGTGTTGTGGCAGCAACATTCACGGAGGCAAAAGGCAGAAACAAATTTCAAAGTACGGGACTCCCAATCGATTGTAGGATTGTGTCGCAAAAGCCAAGGCAGTCCCAAAACCACAGGATACGATGGTGACTTGATGACGTCGAGGGCTATCTTTTCTTCATGCCCCTTGACCTGTAACAGCATGCCGATGGTATGCAACCGAATGGGACCGGAAGCTAAGGGTGTACCATCGATGACCTCTACCGGTATAACCGTTCTTCTGGTAAATAAAGGCATACCAAGGTTGATGGCGAATGTCTCGTCAATATAGTTCCCGGAGGCCCCACAATCTAATAGACCATGGACATCGATCCTTTTATCAAGCCACTTCAAAGTGATCACTAGATTCATCAAGACGGCAGGCTGCATTGGGGGCAGTTGTAACCCAGGGCTGGAAAGGTCTGAAAGCAAGAAAGGACCTGTCGTAGCCTTTCCCTTAGACGACAGGTCTTCTAGTTTCCCCCTTTCTTGATAGGACGTAGAGGACAGGTTCCCAGGAAATGTCCAGCGCCTCCGCAGTATAAACACAGTCGCAGACTTCTCCTGCGCTTCTTCTCCTCTTCCGATAACGGGCCCCTTACAGCTCCTAGTTGCATTGGTTCTTGGGTAGCATCCGAAGGTGTTGATATCCCAGTAGGATGAGTCAGTGGTCTGAGGTTTCCCTTTTCAAACCGACGTCTCTCTCCTTTTCTCTCGGCCAACCTCTGGTCTATCCTCAGAACTTGTTCAATAAGTTTCTGTAGATCATCAGGTTCCGGTATGTGCAACAATTCATCTTTGTATTCTTCTCTTAATCCCCGGCGAAACAAGGTTTTTTGCGTTACTTCTGGCCATAAGGAGTCAGATGCCAATTGACGGAAACGGCTGATGTAAGAAATGATGTCGGTATTGGCTTGTTGTAGATCCATCAGTTGATTCTGCGCTGCAGAGGCCAGATTGGGGGATTGAAACACATCCAAGAATGCTTTCTCGAAGGCTAAAAAATCGTTCAGGATTGGGTTATTAGTAACGACCAATGGAGTCGCCCAGGCAAGAGCGTTACCAGATAAGTTGCCCAATATGTATCCGATCTTGGCCTTGTCATTGGTAAAGTGTGATGAACGGAAGAGAAAGTGTATGCGGCAATGATTACAGAATTCACCCACACGGCGGGGATCTCCATCGAACTTGATGGGAGCTGTGTGAGCCATGGGACCTTCAGGTTGTGGAATGGCACCAGTGTTCTGAGTCACCATTTGGCGTAAGGCTACATTTTCCTGACGGAGTGCCGCCATCTCGGCACGAAGCGCTTGAAGTTCGTTACGAAGACCCGGATCCTCTTCCATCGTAAAGTCCGAGGAGTCAGAAGACAGGCGTCTCAATCTGTTGTAAATAGCGTCACGAGAACGCTGCGTACCTGTTCGTCCGGTTGGATTCCTTGATGATGAGGCCAGGCTGTCGGATGACCCGGAGAGATGTGATGGATGGCGCGGGGAACCAGCCCAACACCAGCCCGAATGGAACCGGATTGGAGGTGAACCGGCTCCCAACGCCACGGGTTGGCTCACCCCTGATTGAGTGGCGTCAGGACAGTGCAAGCACTGGCAGGGGGAGCCTCTGAGTTGATGGTCCGGGGTCCTTGGTGGGATTCCGATGGTAGGCAGGTCCGGGGACTGGAAGCTGAACGGTCCCTCCAGGGACGAAGACAAGGAAGCAAGAAGAGCAGGCCGGTCAGGAGGAAGTACGGAACAAGAGGGGAAGCTCAGAGCGGATAGGAACTGGAAGGACTGGGCAGAGACTAGAACCAAGGAGGGCGAGCGGGACTTCTGGAGCTGAAGGAAGGGGAAGAAGGAATGAGGAAGGACAAGGCGAAGGGTAGGGGTTCCCCAGGCAGAACAAGGGAAGTGGAGGGCAGGGGTTCCCCAGGCAGAACAAGGGAAGGAGGAGGGCAGGAGTCCCCCAGGCCGAACAAGGGGAAGTGGAAGGCAGAGGTTCCCCAGGCAGAATAAGGGAAATAAGCAAGGCAGCAAAGACACGATCCGAACAAACCGCGTTGAGACGCGGTTTGGAAAAGGATCAGGGCTCCTTAAATAGGCCCGCCAGCACCTGGGAGGCCTGTAACGCAAGCCGTGCCGTCTCCCCGGCAACGGACACCCCACAACGAGGCTTGAGCCGCACGCCCTCCCGAACCGAGCATCCTGCGCACTGCGCAGGCGCGGAGCGCGGAGAGCGGGCGCCCGCGCATGCGCGAAGCAGTGCGCGTAGGAGACCCGGAAGCGCCAGGGACCCAGGACACCCCCGGACCTCGGAGCCGAAAACGAGGATACAGCCTCCAGGACGGGGAGCGCCGTAGCGGGTAAGGGGACCTCAGGACGGGCGGCGTGACAAAGAGTATATTTGAATACTTGTCACTGTGAATCTTTGTGGCACTCCCCTACAGCTCACATTGATCCCTCTTGAGATAAGCCGTGCTGCTCCACATGCTACCAACCTCTGTAGTGCAGGCTTATACCAAAAGTTGGGTTTCTATTGCCAGGAGGTCAGGGTTGTTATAGTGCACCCAAAGGGTACTGCATACAATCCTGCCTAACACTGGTGGCAGGCGGTGAGGATCTGTTATAGAGTTGTTAAACTAAGAATTTGATTTGCTTTTGTTCAACCAGAAACCTTCACATGGCTAAGCTCCACTAGAAAAGCAATTGTATAAACATGCCAAATAGGGAGAACTTCAGTCAGGATACCCTGGTCATTCTAACAGTAGAGCAACTGAAATAAATGTGTAAGGCCAGGAGTCTCCCTGTTAAAGTAAAGAGAGAAAATTAATTAATTGCAAGATTGTTGAATAATCAAAGTCTGGGTAGTAGGCCTGTCACACCCAGTAACCCAGGAAATGTGGAAAATGATATTGGGGATAATAATTCAGAGTCCAACAATTTTTTTTTAATGAATGTGTCTCAAACTTTACACTATTACATCTTCCAGTTACCACATTTAAATAAAGCATGTTCATAAAAGTTGTAAGAATAAAACTGAGTTTGGAGTTAGTTTTCTCTCTAAGTTCTTGATGATCTTTAAGAATTCTTTGCTTATTAATGTTCAGGTGCATTTCCTGCTTCTTATCTGTGTGTTAAATTTGCAGGTCATTGTTTAATGATAGTCTATAGGTTTCATGATTGACTACCAAAACTGTAATATTCTATATGTTAGTGGTTTATCATTTCCTGTGACAATGTGTACCCACTTCTCGATACCATTTAGTAGTATGGTCGATTGTGGCAACATGTTCGTGAATTTTTGGCGTTTATCATTGATTGCTGTACATTCCATAATGATATGAAAGAGCATTTCAGGTTGGGTTTGCCGCTTGTAGAATCTACAATATGCTTCCTCTGAAGTTATTTGTTTAGTGTGGTTCAAGTATTCCCTCGTCGGCAGGATGTCAGTCTGAGTCTCAAGAAAGTATCTCTCATCCATTGGTCTGGGAAGCGTTCTAGATATGTTGGTAACTGGCTCAAGGCTCTTCAAACTTTAAATGGGTGTCCATTTGATATTCAATTTTTTTTCTCAGCGTGGATATCCAATCGTTTTGTTGAATTTTTTTCCTTTGCTTTAGTTGGACGATTCATTAACATATCCATTGCCATTTCGGCCTCCTCCAGTCGCTGTTTTTCCATATTGTTAGTACAGAGTTGTTTGTTGCTTGTCTCTCAGAATGTCAATGGATGGAATCTTCTCAGTTGATATTGTTTTCCTGTACAGGTCTAATGACTTCCAGATCACTATGCTTTCTATTGATTGTAGTGCCAGCTCAAATCTGATACGGGGCATAGGATAGGCCTTTGGTAGTTCTAAAATTTTCCTCCAAAAAATGCCCTCAATATGTGTCCAAATTTGAAGAGGAATATTCAATGCTGCTTTGCTTCCATATGTAAGAATAGCCACTGTTTTTTCCGATAGAAACTCACAATCGGTTTAAATGAGTATTTCCCATACTTTTTGTGTATGGCTAGTCCTTGACGGGCTAACAATAGGGATTTAGTTTAGAGATTTTGCAGCTATTTTGTCTGTTTCATTTTGATTTATCCAAACACCTAGATTTTTGACCACAATTGCTGGTGCAATTTGATCTCTTTTTAAATGGATAACTAGTTGTGTTTTTTTTCAGATTGTGGCTTTGTGTTAAATGCATCACTTGTGTTTTTTTAAAATTGATATACAAGTTGTTCTCCGTGAATTGAACAAGTGTTGATGATCAGTTATGAAGCCCATGTTGAGTCTTGTCAAGCAAAATAATATCATCTGTGAATAACATATATGGAATTTTAATGCCATTTATTTTTGGAGGATTTCCCGTTGTTGCAACTTTGCTTGTTTTTAATTCTGTAATGTATAATATAAACAATGTGGCTGCTAACGGGCATCGCTGTTTTAGGCCACTGGTGGTTGTGATCTGCGTTGACATTGCACCTTCTTGGGATAATCGTACCCTTATTGAAGTCTGAGTACACAATGCTTTGATTGGTTCTAGGAGAGATTTTGGGCAATTCCATGCCTTCAGTTTCTCCCGTAATTTATGCCTATTTACCATATCAAATGCTGATTTTAGGTCTACGAAGGCTGCATATGTTGGCATTTTATTTTTCTGTGCTTCATGTTTTAGTATATTCAGTAAAAGAAGGTTTATAGTTGTGGAAAACATTTTGGTAAATCCTGTTTGTCGTCCATAAGGTCACTTTTTTATCCAATTTTGTTAGTAGTTTTTGAATGAACCCTGCAAAATGTTTTCCCATTGGGTCCAAAAGGGCGAATGGACAGTAGTTTAATGGTATTGTCCTGTCTCCTTGTTTGTGGATTGGAATCAGCGTCACAGTTTTCTACGTTTGTGTTACTTCAGAAAATGTGTTGATAATGTTGAACAAATCAAGGCATATATCTGCCCACATATCAGGCTGTTTTTTAATAAGTGCATTACTCAACCCGTCTGGGCCTGGGGCTCTAGATCCATTCAGATGGATGATATGATAAATGATGTCTCTCTTGTCCCATTGTAGGTCCCAGGTTGTTGACTTTATCTGGTCTCATTCTGTCTTTTCTCTGATCTGGTTTATATAGGGTTGCAAAATGTTCTTTATATGCTTCTTCTGTTACACCAGATATTAGTTTAGAGGTTTGTTCATCATCATTGTTAATTAATTTCCAAAGATCTTTCGTATGTCTGTTGTGTAATGCTCTGAGCATTTTTTCAGCATCATTTTGATAGATCTACGCCCTATTGTTTTTCGTCCAATTCCTGTGTTGTTTTAAGAGGTGGATGGTTCTTTTGCGCTCTTGATTTAACAAACCACACGTAGCTTTGATGTTCTTTCTGAGATCTTTCTTTTTTTCTTTAATTTCGGGATTGAATGTATGTTTGTGGTTAACTTTCTGGATGTTCAGACCAGTGTCTTTCCTCCTGTATGGCATAAGCCTCCATGGATAGTTTAGTTTTCGACTGTTACCTTAGTGTTTGAAAAGGCTATTTTTATCTCTGTTACTTGATTGTCGGAAATGCGCAATCTTAAGCCATTAACCAGTTCTAAAGCTGGTAATTGTTGGTTAACTAGTTGGTTGTGGTTCACGTTCCACTGATTCGTGACTTTATGGTGATCGCTTCGGTTGGTGGCAATCACTTCTACTCTTTGAATTCTTGATTTCGTGATATCTGTTGTGTAGTTGTAATCCAGTACAGCTGTCGAATTGTAACTTACCCCTGTGGGTGCAATGTTTGTAACTACGACTAGATTGTTTATCAGATTGATGTTCCTTTTTTCCATTTCTTTTTCCCCATAAGCGTGCCTTCGTCGATAATTTGTTTGGAGGGATTTTCACTCCATTCCGATCAAATAGATGAATATTCTTCTCTGCATAATATTTGTTCAATTTGTTCGTATTTTGTTTGTAGGTCATCGATCTGTGTCAAAATTGTGTTGATGAAAATCGTTTCTTGTATCCCCGCAGTATTCCAGTATAGATTTATTAGTACCAATTTAGGTTGATTTCCAATTGCTGGACTGTCGATCGTATTTGGCTCTACTACGGTGATTTGTGTAAAGGAGTTTGGGTTTTTAGTTTCAATGATTTTCATGTTTGCTTCAGCCTTGATCAGTGTTAAAAGACCTGCAGATGGCAGGCCTTTTGCTTTTATCGCTGGATTTAGTAATGTTGTAAAGCCGTCACATGCGGGTTGTTGACTTATCACGTTTCTTGTAAACAGATTATTTCAAAAGACTGTACGTCCAAGTTGTTGTTTCCGCAAAGATGTACAAACCCTTTAGTATTCCATGAGCAGAGGAATATCAATTTAATGTTTTGGATTTGTGGTTATTTCTGTACATCTCGTTGCATATTCAAGCTGTTGTGTTCTATGTTTAGCTCCCTTGTTCTTTTTTTTGGTTTTAGTCTAACTCTAATGTCTTAGAGGAGTCAGAGGAGGAAGAGGAATCTCAGGGAGAGAGTCCCTCTTTGCCTGAACAGGCCCCTTTGCCTCAACCTTTTAGCCACTGGGACCCCACAAGGTCCAGCACTGAGTCCAGAATCTGTGTCTCTTGAGAAAATTAGACTTGTGTTAGAGTTCAAAAGATTACAAATTCAAGCTGAAACCAAACATCAGGACGTCAAACTAAGGGAAATGGAAATGCAACATGCTTTTGAAATGAAGAAATTGTCCCTTGAAAATGTTTCTATCCAAGAGTCTTCTAGGTCTTCCAGTCCAAAGAGACCTTGCATGCCTAAAGAAGCAGTGAGTATGTATGATGCAAAGCTTGATATTTGTGATTGATTGGGTGCTTTTGAATAGAACTATGGGATTCAGGGTTACACAGGGAATCAATTTGTCTAGGCTCCCCCAGGTTGCAACTGATGCTGTAATGGAGGTGGGGGAACTTGAAAGATTGGAGTATGAAAATGTGAAACTAGCTTTGATAGCTAGGTTTGGGAAAACTCCTTCCCAGTACCTTAAAATCGTTAGGTCCCTCATAAATACTGATGGTACCCCTGGGGCTACCTGGGTGTGTGAATGTTTGAAAAACTTAGATGGTTGGATTTGGGTTACAGGGTAACTAGTTTTGAAGAAATTGGAAATCTGTTTGCGTTCGAGTCTGTTTTGATGCCTGCTCTCCTGAGCTGAGACAGCACTTGGCTGAATCAAAAGAGATTGATCCCAAGAAGCTAGCGAAAGCTGCTGACTTGTGGGTTGCCAACAGAGCCACTCACAAGGATTCTGGGGAAACTCACAAAAAGGATGAGGGAAAGCAGCACAAGAAAGATGACAAAGAGAATTCTAAAGCCTCCCATCCAAAAGAGGGCCACAAACATAAGAAGGATAAATACCATGGGAAACCAGGTCAGTCTAGTGAAACCTCGGGTGCCAAACCAGAGGGAGGGCAGCGGAAACACCCATTCCACAAAACATTTGGGAAATGTTATGCCTGTGGGTCTACTGACCATGTGAAAGGGGATCCCAGATGCAAGGGTAAACCTTCAGGGGTCCACACTGCCTCCATAGCTTTTCTCCCTGAGGGAGGAGTACATATGTCAAGTGCAAACTTTCATCTATTGCTGAAAACCCCATTGGAGTCTCAGCCAGTGTTTCTTTAGTGTCCCTGGGACTGTGGGAACAGCAGAATTTAGATGTGTATAATTCTATACCAGATAACACAAAAGAATACTACAAGGACAGTGTACTTATAATTGGTCAGGAGACCCCTGCCATTAGAGACACTGGGGCCAGCATCACAGTGGTGGATGAAACCTTTTTCAAACCTGAGGATGTTGCTAAGCCACCCAAAGGCCCCACTAAGCTTGCTGGAGGCCCTATTCAGATGGCTCCAATACTACAAGCTTTCATCCAGTGCAACAATTTGACGGTAGGAATACCTGTCAGTGTTCAGAGTGAGGTTCCTGGGAGAGTCCTGCTAACGAATGACTTAAAAACTCTTGGAGTTGTATCAAGCACCCCCAGGCCTCCCAGTAAAAGGAAGCAGGAACAAACTAAGAAGGCCAGAGAGCTCAGCTTGGATGATTCTCAATGGGTTGTTACAGAAGAAGCTATAACACCCAGTCCACAGAAAGGACAAACTTCTACTTCCAGGAAGAAAGACAAAGGAGAAACCCAAGTTCTCAGGCAACAAGAAGAGTAGCACTCCTGTGCACAAAACCAGGACATCCCCGAGAGGACAGTCCACAGTCACACCTGTGACTCCTCCACCAGCTGAGGCTGAGTGTGGGGTTTAACCAAAAGAGGTCGAATCAGCTACTGATGACTCGGAGCTGGAAGTAGAGCTTCCCCCTGTTGGAGATCTGGATCCTAAAGACCATCCTAAGCTGCAGACCTTGCTTGCAGAAGGTGGCCCCTGTAGGGCAGACTTCAGCAGAGGTCAAAGAGAGTGTCCTACTCTTGAAGGTCTTCGCCAACAGGCAGCTTCCCAGCTGGAAGGGCAAGAGCCAGGGAAGCACAGGTTGTACTGGGAGGATGGCCTCCTCTACAGTGAACCTATTGAGTCTACCTCAGGGACTACAGAGGACTTGTAGTGCCTCAGGAGGTCAGACCCCAGTTTCTACAGTTGGACCATGAGATTCCTTTAGCTGGTCACTGGAGTCTTAAGAATACCAAGGAAATGATTTCTCTTTATTTCTACTGGCCAAAGATGGGATTGGATGTAGATAAGTTCTGTCGAAGCTGTCACACTTGTCAGACTTCTGGCAAGAGTGGAGCCAAGAACGTGGCACCTTTGGTGCCTCTCCCAGTGGTGGGAGTCCCTTTTGAGATTGTAGGAATTGACATTGTTGGTCCCTTAGCCCCCCCACATCTTCAGGCAACCGATCTATATTGGTTGTGGTAGACCATGCTACCATGTATCCTGAAGCTATACCTATGAGGACTGTTACTGCTCAGGCAGCGGTTAAGGCTCTACTTGGTATTTTTACCAGAGTAGGTTTTCCTAAGGAGGTTATCTCAGACAGGGAGACACATTGTATGTCTCACTACATGCAAGCCATTTGGAAAAACTGTGGAGTGACCTACAAGTTCTCAAAAGCCTATCATCCCCAAATCAATGGGTTAGTAGAGAGGTTTAATGGAATAATGAAGAGCATGATATGTGCTTTAGAAAAACCCCTTAGAAGAAAGTGGGACCTTCTACTGCCATGCCTTCTCTTTGCTTATGGAGCAGTCCCTCAAGAAGGGGTTCTCTATGGTCATCCGGTTAGAGGTCCATTGGCCCTAATCAAGGAGGGGTTGGAGAGTACGCCTTCCCACAAGCCAGTGAGAGTCACTGACTGTGTTAGTTCTCTGAAGGAGAATGTGTCATGATACCTACCTCCAAGGAGCCAGGTCCGACCCAGCAACCCCAGAGGCAGGCATCATTTCCCCCAGGGAAGTGCCAGCGAGCCCAAGCTGTGGCCTTTTCATGTTGGACCCCTGTCCTGGCGCCTTAGGCGCAAGGCTCATAAAGCTAGACATGTGTTCAAGTGTTTTAATGTGCACTTACCTGATGCAGACCATGCTGCTGCATCCAGGCCCTCTTGAGGCCTGAATGGAACTACTTTACCTGTGGGACTACTTTCCACCTGGGTGTGGTCGGGGAAGGATACATACCTGATCGGTGGAAGGATACATACCTGGAACTTCATCCAAAGCTATTTAAACCACGCCCGATCAGCAACTCACGCTTCGCGTTGTTCTGCCACTCGCAGCTGGACGCTCACCGTGTCAGCTCCTGCATCTGGACTTCAGCCACGCCTGTCAGCATCCTGGGTCACCTGCAAAGGGAGATAAGAGAGAATTGGAGAGAAAGAAGACCTTACCTGCTAAAGCTGCATCACGGAGACATCACACCGACGATCCTGAAAGGGAAGACATCATTTTTTAAAAGCACTTCGCTTCGATCGCTGCAGCGCTGCATTTCACTCACCTTTCCTGGGCACCTCCATCTTCAGCAGCGATCATCCGGATCCGCAGCCACTTCCCAGAGCCTAGAGAGAAAAAGACAAAAACACAAGTTGAGAGAAGGAAGGGAATAGGAAAAGCTCAGTTTCCTTCTAAGACTTACCTGTTGGGTCATTCCCATTTCATTTCGGGTCCTGCCGCTTCCTGGCATTCCGGACCCCGGCCCCTATGGGGAAAAAAGACAGACATTGAATGAGCGAATGCAAAGACATTACCCGGACGCTCATCCAGAACTTACCTGTCATTTACTGGAACTGCATGTTTCACTTCGGGTCGGCGCCATATCTCCGGCATTCCGAACCCCGGCCCCTAAGGGGAAAAAGACATAAGCGTTAGCGCTTGCTGCAATAAGACAATGAACATTATTATTAAGCTTGAACTTTTGAACTTGCCACAGAACTCTTACAGCGCCTTACCTGAATAGTCAAGCTTATTTGAACTCCCATCAAAACTCAATCCAGTGAAGTAACTGGGTTTCAACGCGCCCCTGCATCAGAAGCAGGATGGAGAACTCATCCTTCCAGACCCTAAGGTGAGACTTCACGGGGAATCGTGGAAGGGTATCGTGGAGGGTTGGAAGGGAGTGGGAGGCTTGAGCATTATTCCGTCAGTAGGTAATACTCCCTTTTCACGCACAGGGGAATATTCCTGCGAGCCAGAGAAGTCAGAGTAGAGGGGCCCTTCCTGTCCATCTTCAGAGTCCTGCGCTTCACCATTGAAGAAACATCAGCACTCGAAGCCGGACCTGCGCCTCCGTGGGAATCAGGTAAGCGTGACAGAATGACACACAATATGACAGAAGCTTCTGATAATTTGAAAGCAGGTCTGGCTCTGGTGAAGCATTGGCATGACCAGAAGGCCAACATGGTTGAGTTTACTTAAGATCAGCTAGTTCTAGTTATGGTACCTACAAGGCAGAGGGCCTTACAGGACAAATGGATTGGACCCTTCAAGGTTGTGGGAACACTTGGAGGTGTCAATTATTTGGTGGACTTAGGCAACCCTAAGGAGGCCCCCGGGGTCTTTCACACCAACCGCCTAAAGGCCTCCATCTCTAGACCAGAACTGGGAGCTTTGCTTCTAGCCTCTACTCAAGAGGAGGAGGAGGAGAGTTAGCCTCTACCTGTTAAAAGCAGGGGTTACAGGATGTCAGACCATGTAAGAACCCACATAAAGGAAGAGGCCAAGAAGATGCTTGATCTTGGAGTAATACAGCCATCTACCAGTCCATAGGCTAGTCCAGTTGTACTAGTGCCAAAGGCAGGATCCAAGGAATTGAGATTCTATGTGGACTATAGAGCTCTTAATGCAGTCACCACAACTGATGCCCATCCTTTACCTAGGACAGATGAGCTGGTGGAAAAACTTGGTTCAGCCACGTACCTCAGTATATTTAACCTAACCTCAGGCTATTGGCAAATATCTCTGACAAACCATGCCAAGGAGAAAACTGCATTTTCAACCCCAGGAGGCCTCTACCAGTTTAAGGTTATGCCTTTTGGACTAAAGAATGCACCTGCTACATTCCTAAGGATGGTAAATCGTGTTCTGAATGGGATGGAGGACTTCTGCATGGCATACTTGGATGACATTCAGTATTCAGCCCTACCTGGAAGGAACATATTGACCACTTAGGATATGCATTGCAGGCTCTTGAGCAGGCCAATCTGACCATAAAGGCAAGTAAATGACAAATTGGTCAGAGTCAAGTGGTCTACCTTGGACATGAGGTAGGAGGAGGTGAAATAAGGCCATTGCATAGCAAGATACAAGTTGTACAGGACTGGGCCACCCCTACTACTCAAACCCAAGTGAGAGCCTTTTTAGGTCTCACAGGTTACTACAGGAACTTCATTGAGAACTATGGGACTACAGCTTCTCCCTTGAATGTGATCTCCTCACCCAAATTCCCAGGAAGGTCTAGTGGAATGAGGAGTGCAGCCAAAAACCCAAGGAGGTTGAGGGAAAAGGCAAAAGTCACAAATAGACCCTCAAATAAAGGGCGGAACCCTTGTCAAAAAACAAACAAACTTGTGACTCCAAACGGATACTGCTACCTTACCAGGGTGATTATGAACCAACTTTCATGTTCGGATCACCGATACCACATCAACAAATAGAAGTAGCTCAGTAAATTGGGACCCAGAATCAATATTTCTTACGAAAGAAGCGAAATTTATTTCAAACGCATATACATTATATTAGCTCGATACACAAACAATACATACAATCCCTCTTAAATTTAATCAGAAGAGAGGGAGTATTATACAAGAGTTTCAATACAAAAAAATATATTTTAGTTGTAAAAACACCACTCGTGTAGAAAAGCCACACTATGCAACGCCGAGGGAGCGTGTTTCCGCAGAATTGATCTCGTGCATGCAAAAAAGATCTAAAAGCTTGCGAACCTATACATAAGTGATCACATAAAAAGTGTATTCATTTCACTGTTCACCCATTCTTGACAATCATACCAAACATACCCACTCATGAGAAGTTTATTCATTCATCCACACAAAAAAAGTTTTTTTTAAAAAAAAGGTGTTTTTTTTAACATTAATCTAAAATCAGCCCCAGGTGAAATAAGGCCATTGCCTAGCAAGATGCAAGATACAAGTTGTACAGGACTGGGCCACCCCTACTACTCAAACCCAAGTGAGAGCCTTTTTAGGTCTCACAGGTTACTACAGGAACTTCATTGAGAACTATGGGACTACAGCTTTTCCCTTGAATGTGATTGCCTCACCCGAATTCCCAAGAAGGTCTAGTGGAATGAAAATACAGGTATAGGTGCAGTTTATGAGTAAGCTGGATGAGAAAGGCAGGGAACACCCAATCTGTTTCATCAGTAGGAAACTGAAGGAACCCGAAACAAGGTGGGCGACCATAGAACGTGAATGTTTTGCCCTTGTGTGGTCTTGGAAGAAGTATAGACCATATTTGTATGGATCTTCTTTTGTAATCCAAACAGACCACCAACCCTTGAGATGGTTAATGCAGATGAAGGGGGAGAATCCTAAATTGTTAAGATGGTCAATCAGCCTACAGGGGTTTGATTTTACCATAGAGTACATGTCAGGGTGTAATCACCAAAATGCTGATGGTCTCTCCAGAACCGACTTGAGTAAGGAGATTCATCCAGGGATGGATTACATCCTCCTGTCCCTTAGTCATTGGGGGACGAGTGTTGGGGAGAATTCTCAGAAATGTGCTAATTCCCTCTACCTTGGAGACCCCCAGCAACTTTGCTGGATTTTGAGCACTTGATTCTTTTAACCTGGAGAGGGTGAGACTCTTTTTTCCCCACACACATGTGTTTTAATGGGATTTTGTACTCTTTGTTTCTTTTGGTTGTGGAGTTTGACAAACTCCAAAGATATCATCTTTACATTGTGGCACACAGCACCTTCAGTGCAGTGCCACAGGGAAGTCTTTCAGATTTCTCAAAGGTTTAAATACCTTCTCTTGGGATAAACTACTGTTTCCCAGAGCAGTAAAGTGAAATTGACTTTACTTACATTTGTAACTTTCTAGACCCAGCACACACTATCTTGCCAAAGGGTGCTGGAGGAGTTACTTAATATCCCCTTTGTCTAGCTTCTCATGTAAAACTTTTGTTACCCTATCCTCACTGAATGGTGGCAGTGATTTACTTTTTACTACCATTATGGGATTTTACTGCAGGCTGTGTTCGCAGCCACGGTAAAGCCCCCATGGGTGCCATTTTTATCAAAATCGCCCTGGTCTTCTTTTTTCGCCATTTCTTTGTGGAAAGCTCCATCTTGAGATTTACTCTGCGCGCCAAACCAGGTTTGGTCCCTTTGTTCCTTTTGTCTTTGGCAGGCTTCACGAGTGAAACCCGCCTCTGGCTCCAGGGTGTCTGGCAGTGTCAGGAAGTGAGGGAGGTGCCTGAAACTTCCTGTGCTTAGTGTCCTGGGAGACAGGAATGCACTCTGTGGTGATTGGCCGGCTGGCTATCCGGAAAAGTCAGCCACCCTGCTGGGTGACTGACAGCTAGGCTGGAAAGAATGGGAGCAAGCTGCATAAAAGGCAATGCTTTTTGGCTTAAAAGGCAGAGTTGACCACTGGACAAAAAAAATCTGAAGAACTTGAAGAAGACGCCTGCTGCAACTCTTGGACCGTTGGTTTGCCCGGTGAAGCCCTGCTGCTGTGCTGAAACTCAAAATTTGTATCGACAGAGAAGCTCCTGCAAGGACCACTTCTCGCTTTGAGTTGGTGGGACCAATCAACTCCAAAGTAAGCCACCTGGACATCCTCTCAACGCTGGCCGAGTATCCACTGTAGTCGATGTTGGAACTGGATAGCCAGGGAGAGGAACACTAGTTTGTGTGTGTTGCTTTTAATCTGTCCAAGAAATTCAGCAAGATCCTCCGGACTCAAGGGAAGCAGGACTGACCAAGCCTGAGCCCCCTCAACAGAGTGTGGGACCACAGAAGCAAGGAAAGCCCATCTCGACAGCCAGGAACCGCAGTGTTGCTATTTGCGGTAGACACGAGGAGCTGAAACACAGAACAGCCACTTGTTTGAAGTTTGCTGGTTGCGAGCGATGACCGTCCCATTGCAGTGCAGGAGTCCCCAGAAGTCCTCCCTCTTGTCCCCATGACTGAGGCCCAGGAACAGTGAGATCTGCACAGGAACAGAAGTCATCTGCTGCACTTTTTCTTCAACCTAAAGGTACTGTACAGTCTAAGAGAACTTACCTCTTGTTGAGCTGCATGTGTAGAGTTGCTTGAAGCTTCTTTACTTCACAAGCCTAATCAGCTTGTGGCCCTACTTTGATTTTCTTCTATTCTACCAAGACTTTTTAAACATTGGAAAAGACTTTCTACTCACTTGCAAGAAGTGCTTCAGGTCACCTTGACTTTTGCTAACTTAACATTGGCTGAATGTCATGATGCCCGCTCCCGGGGAGCTGGTTCAAGCCCGGCGTCCCCGAAAGCGGACATCCAGTCCCCAAGGAAGGACCCAGCAACCCCATATAGGGGCCCTTTGGACAGTGTCCTGGCGCCTATGGCGCCAGGCTCATAAAAGACATCAGTCCTGGCGCCATAGGTGCCAGGCTCATTATGGGAATGCTTGGGTGCACTTACCTGATGCAGACCATGCTGCAGGATCCCGGCCTCCTTGAGGCCTGAAAGGAACTACTTTACCTGTGGGACTAATTTACCATCCGGGCGTGGTCGGGGAAGGATACATACCTGATTGGAGGAAGGATACATACCTGGAACTTCTTCCAAGGCTATTTAAACCCCACCCGAACAGCCACACGTGCTTCGCGTTGTTCTGCATCTAGCAGCTGGACGCTCACCGTGTCTGCTCCTGCATCCTGACTTCTGCCACGCCTGCCAGCATCCTGGATCACCTGCAAAGGAAGAGAAGAAGAGAACAGAAGGAGGAAAATTCCTTACCTGCTAAATCCGCATCCCGGAGACATCTCGCCGACAATCCTAAAAAGGAAGACTTTAATTTAAAAGCTCATCGCGTCGATCGCTGCAGCGCCGCATTCCACTCACCTTTACAGGGCACCCCATGTTCAGCAGCGATCATCCGGATTCGCAGTCACGCCCCAGCGCCTAGGGATAAAAAGACCAGAACAAAAGGTGAGAGATAGAAGGGAATAAGGAAAGCTAAATCTCCATGTTAAGACTTACCTGTTGATTCATTCCCTCTTCATTTCGGGTCCGCGCCGCATCCTGGCATTTCCGGACCCCGGCCCCTAAGGGGAAAAAGAGACATCAGCGTTAATGAGTGAATGAAAAGACATTACCAAAAAACGCTCATTAAAGACTTACCTGATTTCTACAAGGATTTCACCTCTCATCTCGGGTCGGTGCCTGTTCCCCGGCATTCCGTACCCCGGCCCCTATGGGGAAAAAGACACTAGCATTAGTACATTAATGCATGGACACAAGGGGAACCTCTTATCAAAAAACTTACCTGGAAGCCAAGCAAGTTTGGTTCTCACCAATCCGAAAATCCAGTGAAGTAACTGGATACCAACGCGCCCCTGCATCAGAAGCAGGATGGAGAGCTCGTCCTTCCAGACCCTAAGAAGGATACTTCTGCGAGCCAGACAAGCTAGACTTGGGGGCCCGGTCCAGTCCGTCTTCCGAACTCTGCGCATCAACTTAGAAGAGGTCACAGCAGCGCGATCCAGGCCAGCGCCTCCGTGGGAGTCAGGTGAGCGTAACACTGAATTAGGCTCCCTAAATGACTCTTCTCTCTGGTTCTTATGTGTTTTGCCTTCCTTCCAGGAAAGGGTTAACTGACTTTGCATTGGGGGATTGTATTGAAAGTACTTACCTACTTAAGAATAACTGTATGAAAACTGGTTTTATTCTGAACTCTCTTCTCTTTAACACTACTCCCAAGAATGTTCTAAATGCAACAATGATATATTAATGTCCCCAGCAGCCCGGCTATTGAGGTCACCTCAGGGTGTAGGGTAGTGCCTGTGTCATCCCAAATGGGTATTTGCTGATTTAGATAGCTGAGAGTGTGAATTTCTGAAGTATATTTATGTGGTCTTTTATATTGCCCCATTATGAAGGCTTAGTCTAACTGACTGATAAATTAATAATTGTTTTATCAGGAAACCTTGTATGTAAGAGTTTATTTGAATACGTTTCACTGTGAATCTCTGTGTAACTCCCCTACAGCTCACATTGACCTTTCTTGAGATAAGCCTGGCTGCTCCACAACCTACCAACCTGTGTAGTGCAGACATATGCCAAAGGTTGGGTTTCTATGGCCAGGAGGTCAGGGTTATTGTAGTAGTAAACCCAGAGGGTACTGCATACAATCTTGCCTACCAGGCATAGTGCCTCTAGTAATAATAAGGTATGGCAGGATATGTGTATGATATTGAATGAGGTTAATGCAAAGAAATTATGGGTAGTGTTTGGGAAATTGAATAGAGAAGGTGATCCGACACCGGTGAACGTGATAAATGAGATTAGCTGGCTCCTTTTGCTTATGAACATTTCTTGGGGAGAAAAAGCGACGCCAGTGCAGCATGGTACAGCACACGTTGAGTTTGACCATGATGGCATTATAGAGATTATTCAGAGGCTCAAGCAGTCGCATGCACCGGTGCAGGATGGGGTTTTGTACGCTGTTATGAAAGCCAACTCGGGTCTGTATGTAATTTGTTTGAAATGGTGAATCGACTAAGTGGCATCCCTGGATCATAGAGTATGGCTTATCTGGTCCCAGTTGATAAAAAGGTACGACGTTGGATCCAGCAAATGATCACTTGTTATCGCTGTTCGATGTAATGTCTAAAGTGTACTGTTTTATCCTTAGAGGTTTGAACATGTGGGTTAAGAACCCTGAGGTACTGAGTCCCTACCAGACTGGGTTTAGAAGAGGATTCTCTACCTCATATTATATGCTAGTTGTGAATACATTAATACAGCAGGCTAGGGTGACAGATCCACCCACGATTTACACCCTTTTTTGTGGACTTTGCAGCTACATACGATACAGTGGATCGTTCGCTTATGTGTCCTAATATACAAGAACTTGGTGCCCCAGCGTGCCTATTTCCTTGCAATTTCCTCCCCTCTGATAATAGATCACAAATACGGCTTGATAATGTGTCTGAGTTATTGAAACCGGGAGAGGTACAAAGGGGGTGGAGGGATAACACAAGGATGTGTGCTTGCCCCCCTCCTCTTGAATCTGTCTGATTTTGGTGGTGGCCTTAGGAGGTGACTGAGGGTATTTCTGCCCAGATTGGGACACATGGAAATAGGATGATACGCAGGCGACAATGTTGTCTTTCTAGGACATTTGTGGGTATCTGTAGGAACACATGTACGTAATAAGCTGGTAGTCAATAGGCACATGTGCTTTGGAAAACCCATGAGGCAACGAAAAGCAATCCACACAAGCGAAGGTAGCATTGAGAGATGCAGCAACTTTGTGCATCTGGGGTATGATATTGAAGAGGGTAGGTAAAGATGCTGCGGAAACAGAGATTGAAGGGATTAGCTGCTTTGCTGCTAATGAAGGAAATTTGCCCAACGATCTGCAGGTTATAGTTTGGTTGCTACTATTGAGATCTTTAGATATTAGTAGCAGGTACATTGTATGCATTCGAAGCCTCAGTGTCTAATTGCGATGTATGGGCCAAAGCTTTCGAGGGTGCTATCTGGCAGAAGATTCTGCGATTAGGAAACAGTACTCCGATCAAAGCCATCAGAATTGAGCTTGGCCTTACATCCTCAGCAGTGTGTGTATAGGGCTAAGCTTTGCATTAAAATCAAGACAGCGGAAGATGATAATTCTTTAAAAAGCCCTAGAAGAAGGGACGTCTTTGGGGTTGAGGAAATGTAATAAGGCAAATGATAGTTTCTTCAAACAAATTGCGTGGACCCTTAAACGGAATGTAGGACACGGTACCGTATTGACATTGGTTAAGAAATGTGCAGCACAACGGGACTGGCAAATAACCACGAATATGTAGGGAGGTTGAAATCGCTGCATTCCTTCGACAAGTTATTTGACTACAAGAGAGCACAGTAATATATTTATCCATTCCCCTCCCCTAAATTGGGAAGGATATACATGCTAATCGGGTTTAAAAACATGAACGTCCTAGAAACTCGTGGAGGTGGGGGTGTGGATGGGTCTAACAGTAGAAAATCACTCCCGTCTGTGGTGATGCCAATGAGGTGGAGACCGCCAGGCAGGTTTTAACATCTTGCCCTTCATTATTAAGTACCTGTAGATTATATTATGGTCCTCACATGGAGGATCTACATAAAATTGGGTGTGAAGTGTTGTATCTCATGGGTTGTCTATGATGCTGGCTATTACCCGAGTATGGATGATTGTGGGGGTTAAATTGGCCTTGCTACCACCTAACTGAGTGGTAGTGTGAAAGTGTACAACATGGGTCGGAGCAGTTGGTTGCGATGTGACATGCTATGAAACCGACCTAAATGAGTACAATGAACGATGGTTGATGCCTCATATGTGTGTTGGCAGAGAGGGTGGAAAATGACATGAGCGCGTGGGTATGGAGCAGTAAAACCTTATTAATTATTTTTACTGCATACATATATGCTTTGATTAAATCTCTCTTGGTTATCTTTTGTGTTTCTAGTATGTGTTAATAATGTCTTAGTATTTTATCGTACTGTATTTTTCTAGCATGCGTCTGGCATGGAATCACATGCTCATGAATATTTCCTGTTGTCAGGCTGGGCATCCTCAGTAAAAAGAAAAAGCAGTTTCGTGTTAGCCCAAAAACTGGATTTTTCCTCTAAACCAATCACTGTCCTTTGGGTCATACTGCCCCCATCCTATGACAGTCTCCCTAATCTTCATCCCTGGTGGCCATCTTCATATTTTTACTGCACATTTTAGTGTTTGGTGTCCTCTCATTCTGCTCTTTGAGTTTTTGCAATATTTTGAGGTTTTTTTGCACACATTTGTGTTCCTCCGTCGATCGTTGATTTACATCTGGCAGCGGGGATCTGTTGTCAGGGAAGATCTGCTTCATCGCCAGTTCTTTCTTCAAGTCGGAGGCCCAAGCTTGGGCCTACTTTGCACCTTCTACGATGTCCGAAGAAAAGAAGAGCCTCTTCAAGATGTGCGTGAAATGTGGACTTTGAAATGTCTGTCGAGGATCGGCACCTAAGGTGCTTGTATAAGCTGCATCCTCACCGCAATGAGGAAGGATGCGAGATTTGCTGTGGTTTTTCGAGGAAGATTGGAAAGGACCATTACAGCAGGTTAGCAGTGTGGCTGACGTTGGGGAAGGCCTCTGATGTGGCCTCCGGACACGGTCATGCCTCATGCAGTGGAGCCCCTGCTGTTGCGCTACTTGGGTTGCCTCTTGCAAAAATGAACAGTTGTTTGCCACGTGTACTGACATACATAGCATGGTCTGAAAACCCTGTATCCTGTTCCTCGATTACCCCCCTCTTCCCCATTGTGAAAACCCTCTTCCTATAGGCAAATTTCCCCCATGTATGCAATTCCCCTGTGGTTCTGTTATTCATTGTGGTCCATACGCCAGCTGCATGCACCCTTCTTGCTGTGGTGTTTGTCCTGCGGGAACCCCTCCCTCTGGTGCTGGCACCACGGCGGCATCTGACACTAACAGCCCTCCTTCCATGGTGTATTTGGCCAGTTTCCTTTGTGCTCATTTGTTTTCTGCCTTTGCAGCATTCTCAGCTGCTTGCCTCTTGCTTTCCTGCTTCCTCTGACAGTAATGTACTATTGTTGCTTGTATTTCTGGCCAGTCCTTAGCTTGTATACCCACTACCTTGTCTAAGGAAGCCAGGATCTTTGAGTCTCTTGGGTCCATAAATCCTGAACTTGATTTATAGATTCAGGTGGCTCAGCGTCACCTTTTCATTTTATACGCCATCACTGCCCCCCGGTCATAGCTGCCTGGATACATGCTCTTAGAACCACCCAGACATGTGCCCTGCAATTGTTAAATGGAGCTCCAGCATGAGCATTGGTGCTCAATTTTACCCCGTTATAGTGAACCCGATTCCAAATGTTATTTGTGCTCTCCTATAGTTGTATTGTATTTATTTGGATAGTGCTCCAAGCCCTGGAGCAACTGGGCACATTTCTTGGTACAGGAGTTACAGTATTTACAGTTAGTCATATTAATAAACATTTGTACACTTAGCAGGTAATATGACTATCACGGTCCTATAGTCCCCCATCTATACATCCAGATATTTGCACAATATTTACACAGTAGTGCTAGAATAGCGTGGGAGTTCAGGATAGTGAATTGTGTGGCAGGGTCAGCGGGATTAGTTTTTATTCAGCATGAGCCAGGGTTTGGCTTCTTTTTGGAATTTGTTGAATGAGGGTTCTAGTCTAACATTTGGTGGTAGTGTATTCCAGGTTTTGGCTGCGAGGACTGAGAAGCTTTTTCCTCCTGCTTTTTGCAGTTTAAACTGAGGCATGATCAGGTAGTTGGATTGGGATGATCTGGTTTGTCTGCCTGAGGAGGTCAGATTGAATTTGTTGCATAGGTATGTCTGTGCTTGGTTGGGTCTACATTTATGTGCGAGTGTGAGGGTCTTAAGCTTCACTCTTTGATTAATTAAGAGCCAATTAATATTGGGCCTCAGCTCTGAGATGTGTAGCTTTCTCAGGAAGTTGGTGGCTGCTCTGAGTGCATTGTTTTGGTAGATTTGAAGTTTGCGCAAGTTATATTTACTAGTGCCTAAGTATTGCGCATTACAGTAATCTAGTTTGGTTAGTACCAATTCTCTGGCCAGGGTGATGCAGTTGGCAGGTGTCCGGAAGGGTCTACAGGCATTGATTAACGTACATGTATAAGCAGCGGTGGATGCTGTGGCATTGATTTGTCTTCCTAATGAGAGAGTCGAGTCGATGTAGATACCTAGTGTTTTGACGTCTTTTGCGACTTTGATGTTATTGCCGTCAATGTTGAAGGTGTTGAATTGGTTGTCCAATTTGTTAATTTTAGCTTGGGTATCTACTAGGAGAAGCTCAGTCTTGTCGTTAAGGCAGAGGCCATGTTGTGCCATCCAAGCTTGGATGATGAGATAAATGTCATTGAGTCGTTGTGTGTCTACGTCGTGGTTGCCTGTGATGTGGATGAGGACTTGTGTGTCGTCCGCATAGTTAGTATATGAAATGCCTAGTTGGTCAAGTATGTTGAATAGTGGTTTTTGTGAAAATGTTGTAGTGTGTTGGGGAGACACATGATCCTTGTGGGACCCCGCAAGTGACTGTGGATGGAGAAGCCGTGGCTGTTGGTGAAAATACTTTGGTTGTTCTATTGTTCAGGAATGATTGGATCCATGTAATGGCATCATTAGAAAAGTGTGCTGCTGAGGAGAGGTGGTTACAGAGGATTTTATGGTCAACGAGGTCCAATGCCGCTGATAAATCTAGTAGGAAGAGGAGGGCAAGGTTGCCTGAGTCTTTGATCTGTTCAATTTGGGTTCCTATATCTATCAAGGCCGTCTCTGTGCCATGTCTTGGGCGGAATCCAGATTGTCTCAGTCCTAGCAAGTTGTTGTTTTCTAGGTGTCGCTGGACTTGCAGGTAGGCTGCTCTGTCAATGATCTTTAGGAGGAAGGGTACCGTGGTGATTGGCCTGTAGTTAGACGGATTGTTTGGGTCCAAAGTGGGTTTCTTGAGGAGGGGCATGACCCAGGCATCCTTAAGGTTGGCAGGAATGGAGTTGGACTTGAAGGTGGTGTTAATTATTGAGGTAATGAAAGGGGCGATCTCCTTAGCTGTCTCTTTTATGATAGGTGCAGGGCAAATGTTGCACATGCATCTAGATGGTTTGAGGCTAAGAATAATTTCTTCTACTACTTTGACGCTAAATAGGGTGAATTTGAATAGTTTGCAATGTTCAGACAACGGTGTAGGTGCTAACAAACTGGTCAACAAACTTTTCATAGCCCCTATGGCCAAGGTCTCCCCCTGCTGTCTCCCCCACTTCTCCCCCTGAATGCCTGCATGCTTTTACTGGCCCAAGCTACGAAGGAGGGCAGGCTACATATTGGGTTGTCTCAGTCCATTGTTTGACAGGGCACATAATGGGCTCCCCCTCGTCCCTTCTGTAGTAACGGCATTAGCCGTGTTTTAGGTCCCATCCTTCCGACAGCTTGTGTTAACCCCATTTTTACCTTCGTAAGGAGGTGGACCAGTCCCTGTCACAACCATCATGGTCCTGTTTCTGCTCTTTTCTTCCCCTTCCAAGTTTGTCGTGTGTCTATTTGTCACTGTCCCCATCACTCTATTTGTCTCCTAATATCCCTTCATCTGAGGCGGTCTTCCTCATCTCTTGTTTTTCTGTTTCTTCCTTCTCCCCATCTAATTTGAATTTTATTCTTCCCAGTATCCACTCTCCCTTATCCCCCTTGCGCTTCCTCCTCACTCACCCGTTATGCTTCACTAAATAATGCATCCACCTGTTGGCATGTATCCTTTTCAATGTCCGCTAGATATTTCTTTTTGCCCTGCATGTGCACCTCCTCTTTTTGTGCTTCTCTCTTCCCCCCCCCCATTGTTTTCCCCCTTTGAGGTTTCCCACTGAGGGTTAGTGTACCCTGCGGCTCGTCGCAAGGTGGGATGTAACCCATAGGGCGGTGAGCGATGCCCGCCCCCTCCCAGGGGCTCTTCTTCTTGCTTCATTTGTTTCCCTTTAATCTCCTCGTCTAAGTTCCAGAGACACTATATGTTTTGCCTGCTTTTTAGCTTAGAGCCTTTATATTTCGTTAATAGGTATGAGAAGATAGTCTCTATCATCCCTTCCCCTGGCCATGCATAGAAACACTGTTCTGCAGTCTCCCCGGCCCACTGAAAATTGTATTTGAATATTTTATCGTGATACTTGGGCATTTGGCGGCACATGTGGTCTAGGCGGCTGTCCACATAAGCCATTATTGCCTTTCTTTTTATTATTCTACTATCCAGTGTTCTCCCAACTCTTCCCCTTTTTTTTCTTCATTCCCAATGATTCCTCTCAACGGGCTCTCTGGCGCTCTCCACAGGCCCTACCAGACACTCCCCTCGTTTGCAATGGCCCTCTCCACAGGCCTGACCACGCACTCAATGTTAGTACTTGACAGCCCTCTCCACGCGCTCACCGTTCCCTATGTTGGTGCAACACCGGCACACTCCTGCTGTGAAAATACCAAAGCCTGCTATTTTACATGAGACACCACTCGGTGATGACTTATACACCACAAACGCTCACCAATTAATGTCTCGACCTCACACGTGTCCTATACAAAAGAAACACAACTGTTACCCCAATGACGCAACTATATAACCGCCTGTACTACGTGCCACTCATGTCTAACGGAGTTTGCCACACATTATACACCCCACCTGCTCTACCTCAGGCATGCCCACACCAGTGCCCACTCCCTATCGGGTGGTAGGCTCTAATATCTACACTACTACAGCGGATCATCATACCTTCTCTGGGGCTGCATCCTATACACCATAAAAAAATAGATCTACTCTCTCCTCCCCCCCCTCCCGTGTAGGCATGCACTATTGTGCAGTGTCTTCTTGCATGGCTTTACTCACATCCTGGATACTCTTGAGTCCCCTCAGTACTAAGCCTCCGCCGCAGGCTCACCCTTCCACTGAGTGTGGGATGGCACTAAGAACCTGTCAGACCTTTGCGAACTCTGCCTCTGCAGGGCTGCCTCTGTGATGTACAATGAACAGGTCTGTGGACGCCAGACCCACGTCCCCAAGGAGGGTGGCCTGGATACCCTCAGCAAGGGGGAACTGGCATGTCACCTGGACATGGCAATGAACAAGGGGGCACTGCTGCAGTGCTTCCAAGACTTTCAGAGAAAGCTGACAGCCTCCCTACAAGTACAATTCACAGATTTGAAGGCAAACATGAAGCAAACCATTCAGGAGATGAAGGAAGAGTTAGACAATCTGGGGGCACAGATAGACGCCAATGAAACGGACCTACAGGAGATGGTGGACAACGGCAAGAAAAAGGAATTGTTTGAGAACTTCTCCCAAACAGCCTAGAACTTAGAAATCCAATGTGAAAACTTGGGGAATCGTTCCTGCAGGTTCAACATCTGAAGTAAAAATCTGTCTGAGGATATTGAAGACAAAGACCTGAAAGGGAATGTGCAGGACGTCTTCAGGGAGATCCTAGGAGTAGGGCTTCCAGTCGATCGAAACCATTGTGTGGGCCCCAAGAGGAGAGAACCCAGACCCAGAGATGTGCTGGTGACTGTCAAAATACTCCCAGAAAGAAACAAATCTAATTTGCCGCAGTCAGTCCGTTCCACAAGGGTGAATGGGGCTGAAATCCTCTTGTTTCAAGACCCTGCGCAATCAACCTTGATGAAATGTAGGACGATGGGCCCAGTTACAAGGGTGCTCGTACAAAGAAAAAAGAAAGGGTAAATGGACATTCCTGTTTGGCGTGCTGTTTAAATGGGAAGGAAAACCGCATCGGGTCACAACCTGCAAGGAAGGGATGGCCATATTACAAATAGCTGAGGAGGCCCACAAGATAACGACCTCGGATGAGACACTGACCCAGACAAAGAGAAAGCCTAGGGAATGGGCCAGAGTGCCATGAAAAGACAGAAGAAGCTTGGCCCGACGAGAGACCAATAACAGGATGCAGCTACATAACCAGACGTTGCAAATACTCATAACTACAGCAAACACAAACACACCACGGCAGAGAAGTGTGCTGCAGTAAAGGTAATTGGGGGGTGGGGAGGTGCAGGTTGGGGGGATTATGGGCAAAAGTGATCTATCTGATCACTCCGCCGTAATTGTAGTTGACATTTTCGTCAGCAGAGTTACGGGTGGCGCAATGATCACATAGATTCACACTCCAGGTAACCCACACCTGTAAGAAGGACCGTCCACGGTTACGGGGATACCAGACGCTGTATCAGTCCAATGCAGATGGGAAAATGTGTGGAACCCTCGTGGCATTTAGACAGATGCAGGATCTGACCATCCTTGATAGTAAGGGGTGGATAAAGGAGGTAGATGCATCTTTGTTAAATGTAAACTAGGTCAGCATGTCATGACTATTGCTTCAATATATGCCCCAAACACTGGCCAATATAGCTTTCGCAGGTCTACCTGGCCACTCTTGAGGCTTTTGCCACCGGGGAAATTATACTTATGGGAGGCGTGAACATGGCATGGGACCCCCAAAGAGACTGTAGCGTGCAAACCTATCATGGAAGGTTTCTCTCTCCTGGACAATGAAACGCAGGATAGATCAGCTGGCCTTAAAGGATGTCTGAAGGTCGCTACAGGGCGACGCATACTATCTGCACGTGCCCCACAACTTTTCAAGAATAGATTGTGTGGGCATCAGCCATAATATTGGGAGAGATTAGTCAGGTGGTGGTGGGTACCATCTCATGCCCCGATAGTAACAACGATACTGCTCCAGAAGAGGCCTATCACCCTGTGGCGCTGGTCATGTCCACAGCAGCTTCTAAAAGATAAGGTTTTAACGGGGGAGTTACGGGATAGTATGAGCGAGTACTTTGCCCTCAATAACACACCAGAATTGACGGGGATGACCGTGTGGGACGCATTTAAGGCGGTTACGAGGGGACACCTTATGGCGGCAAAAGGCACGAGGTCTAAGAGGCTCCGACCAATGCTGGAGGAGTTGGAAGCCAAGTTAAGAGATTATGGCACAGGATCATAGCTGAGCTACCAAAAGGGAATACAGAAGTGTGAGAAGCCAGTCGGACATTTTATTCGCAAGGCGAGTGGAAAAAGCGGTCGTGTACGCCAAAGAAAATATTACATGAAGGCAAATAAAGCAGAAAGCTTGCTGGTGCGATACCTTGTGGGGGTGGGGGGTAGGCCGACCAGACGAAATTAAAAACAAACAGGCAGGCCTACTCATGTCCACACCGGACATAATGGGGCTGTTCGTTGCGTTGTATTCTGACCTATACTCCTCTGATGCTCTGAGCCAAGAACAACAAAAAGATACTTGCAGGCACTCCCGCTCCACAACATATCCCCATACTCCAGATAACTCTTAGAAGCTGATTTCACTGAAGAAGAGGTATCCCAAGCTAGCATGTCCATACCCATGGATAAAGCTCAAGGCCCAGATGGCTACACTGAAATCTTATATAAAACATTCAGGGCCATTGTAGCTCCACAGTTGACCTTCGTGTTCAACCAAATAGGGAGCCGTGGCAAAGTCTCCCACACGATGGGGGAAGTCAAAATGGTGTGCTTCCAAAAACCCACCAAGGATCCAGCACAATGTGGATCATACCGACTGACCGCATTGATCAGCTTGGATGTCAAGATCAACACTAACGTTCTGGCCATTAGGCTTGATTCCATAATCCCTGGCCTGATTGAACCAGATCAATCCAGATTTATTCAAAATAGACTGACATCAGATAATGTGAGGAGAATGTCATCTGATGGAAAAGGTTTCCAAGAAAATCCTCCCAGCCGCTTTAATATCACTGGATGTAGAGAAAGTGGTCATCCATGTGGAATGGTTCTTTCTTTTTAATACCATGGAACATATGGCATTTGGCCCCGGGTTTACTAGGAGCATTCATGCTAACTATATCAACTTGACGATAAGGTTATCAATAAATGGCTCCTTTCCGCAGCCCATACGAATAAGAAGAGGTACGAACCATGGGTGCCCATTATCCCACTGCTGTATGCAGTCTACATTTAACCCCTTCTACAAAAACTCCAGATGTTGAACAAAATTAAGGGGATACCATTTGGGGGGGGACACAAATCATGCTGTTTGCTGACAACTTAATTATTTCCGAGGTATGGGTCCCGGGGATGGTCCAGGAGCTACAACTATTCGGGACAGTGGCTGGATTAATAATTAGCGCAAAGAAATCAGAACTGTTTAACCTATCTTTGGAAGAAACACAGATAGCCTTACTACGACAAAGGGTCCCTTTCATGGTCTAGGAGCGCAGATTGCTACTTCCTTATCGTTGCATACCGCAAACTACATTCCCCCCACCCCCTTAGAGAAAGTGAAACAACTACTGAGAAAATGGGGCCCATTGACAATCTCGTGGCTGGGTAGGATAGCTACAGTACAAATGGTGATTTTCCCAAAAGTGTTATATCTATTCCAAACCCCCCCTCCCCCAATCAAGCTTCTGAATGCCTTTTTACAGTCACTCAGTTATCAACATGTATATGGGATAAGCGGAAACTCAGGCTTTCCCTAAAAGTGCTCAGGGCCTCCTATAAAAGTGGGGGAATGACCCTCCCAAACCTCTGCACGTATTATGCGGCTGCCCAACTCTGGGTCATGAGGGAGTAGGTTAGGGGTAGTTCTGTTAAGGTTTGGAATAAAATCGATAGGGCGGTGGTTGGGAAGCAGCTCCACAAAGTCTTATGGCTACCACAATCAAGTTGCCCTGGGAACATGCATAAAAGCGCAATTGCGGCCCTGCTGGTGGACGTATGGGACGAGCAGATTAAACAGAAGGGGATAATCCTGTTCCCCTTCCCACTGACACCACTCTTTCAAAACTCCCAATTTTCTTAGGGTATGAGGTGGGGAGCATATAGACAATGGAAGGAGGGGGCTGTGGGAAGCTATGGGATATGACCTTAGGCCAGGACATTAAGACCTTTGAGCGATGTAGGTTAGATTTTGGCCTACCAGAAACAGAGAGATATTGGTACCAACTACTGCACTGGCTGGCTAACTCCTAGTGAAGTCGGCAGCAACTAGACCCCTCACTCCATTCGAACAATTAATCACTACCAATTCGGGGGGCACAAAATGTACATCAGCATTGTGAAAACTACTGAGGGGCAAGGCAAGCCACACTGGCCATACATGACGCAATGGGAGACATTCCTGGGACAGTCAGTTCCTGTTGAACGATTGTGGATAGACGTACTGAAATTAACCAGAGTGATACAGGTCATCGGCATGTGGGTGAAAGTGATGGTACAGTGGCATTACACACCAGATAAACTTCACAGAATCTACCCGAACACCTCCCCCTTATGCTGTCGGGGATGTGGGGACGACGACGATAGGGTCACATTTGGGGCCTGACCCAAAATTGAACAGTTCTGGGCAATTGTGAACAACAGAATGGGGCAGATTTTTGGGAATCCAAAGGACAGGCATGGAACACGGTGTTCTGGGAATTAAAGTCTGGGAACAGGAGGGTATGTCCCATAGTCAGAGGAAGGCACATAGGATCCTGTGTCTTGCTGTGGTGCTTGTGATTGCCCAGAGATGGAAACAGTCGGACTCCCCAGGGGAACAGTAGTGGATCTCTAAACTGTGGAATGGCTCACTTACCCCTTGTAGGCTGAACAAACCCGTTTCAGCCTGGAATGGGGAATGGTTCTGTCCTTTCTTTATAATGACGATCATATGTCCATAAAGAACTATGCATTCTGGGTATTGTATGATGGTACGAACACGGTATGGAAAGGTCGAGGCAAAGGGGGACGGGGAGGTGGGGAAAGTTGGGGTTTTGTTAGTCACTACTGGTATTGTGTAAAACTGTGTTTTAAAATGAGTAAAAGCATTGGGAAAACACTACAATCAAGCAGACAAAATAATGTTCCATCAACAGATCCACCTTTATAAGCAGCTGTACTAAAAACCAAGAAATACCATTACGCTGAAACAGGGTCAGACTGGGACAAGAAATTGGCCCGGTCACCCACAAAAAAGTGTCCCACCCCTCGCCTCACGACCCTTGACCTCTGATATCACCAGAAGTGATGCCATTTGACCCCAACCCCAAGGTGACATCCTGGGAAGCGATGAAACACAACCTTTCACCCCTTGACAAAACAGGAAGTGGCATCAAATAGCATTGTTCCTAAGTACATTAAATTACTGTGAATCCATATATAGCACTTACGCCTAAGCTCTTTTATTATAGAACAAATATGCATTCAATGTCACCCAGCCTGTGTTGGTACTCATTTATCCACCTAAGAAGGATGAAAGGCTTTTTGAAAGAAAATAAAATTATATATTTTTTTCAATTTCTTTTTTTTTTCTTTTTTCCATACCGGCCCAGGCATGGCCAGAAACTGGCCCCCACTTCCCAGAGACGATTTCCGCCCGGCCACAGAAAGAAATTCCCAAAACCAATTGAATAAAAAAAGGTTTCTCATGCATGTATTCGCCCATACCCTCCCAAATGCTTTGTGACAATATTGGAGCCCATCTCAGAAGCAAAATAAAGAAAATCCAACAGACCATCAACGCAACATCCACAAATCCAAACAACAACCTTCCAGATACAGGAATCCAGATATAGCCAACTGAACGAAATCATTTCAGACCAGTCTCGGAAGAAATCATCAACAAGCTAATAAAGGGGAGCAAGAGGATGGGAATCATCCAATGACCCTTGCCCTCCAGACATATACAAAAACCTACTTACCAAAGAGTCCCCACCCCTTTATTTCAAAACATTGATGAATTCATCACTGGAAGCAGGGATTATACAAAAAGCCTTAAAAACTACCTACATTAAACTACTCCAAAAGAATGAAGTCGAAAAAGCAGATGATCCAAATAACTACAAGTCCATAGCCAACATATACCCTATCCGGACAAAATCCTAGAAACGCACGTGTATAAAGCAATACTCGAGCACGTTCAATCAAGCTAATAAATGGTGAATCCCATGTAAGCTTCAGACCAATGAGAGGAACAGAAACTGCAATCCTTTCCATTATAGTTCATAGCATCCTTTGATACCATCAGCCACACAATCCTAATCAAGAGTGTACTGGAAATCAGCATTCACAACTCTGTATCCTGGGTTACAGATAGAGCTGAAACAATCAACTCTGCACTCCAATGGATCGTATCGTTGGTTACAGACAGAGCTGAAACAATCTACCCACCCCCATTCATCTCAACAGCTTCAACCACCATCTAGGGCGTCCTGCAAGGATCATGCCTCTCACCACTTTAAAAAACCATCAATTAACATGCTACTACTACGCAGCTGACGCACAAATCATTTTCATGATGACCACGAGCACCTACTCCAATAACTAGCTCAACAACTGCCTCAGTATGATAAACCTCTCAGTCACCAACAACAACATCCTCGGCCCAAACAAAACAGAAATAATCATCCCATCTAATGACAATAGACCACATCCTGTGACCGCCGGATATGGGAATAAGACCTGAATCACCAACGGTAATAAAAAACCTAGGAATGCTCACACTAGAACAACAGATCAACTCAGTTGTATGAAAATGCTGTGACGAATTCCGCTCCAACCCAACCTTCCGACACCGAACACTTGCAATCATCTCACTACTACTGTCAAGAATAGATTATGCAAGCAATGCCGGACTGCCTCACCAAAACACCCAAAACTCAGCAGCAAGACTTCAGCTAAAATTACACAGGAGAGAACACATGACCCCGGCCTTGAAGTCTACATTGGTTACCGGTAAAGAAAAGGACACCCTTCAAAACAATGCATAGCACATAGGCCACTATGTAAGTAGGGGATTCCTTCAATCAAAAATCTCCCACTACCAACTAAGAAGAACATTGACTTCAAGCCTCGACTTACTTATAAAATCAAAACACTTGGAGAAAAACAAGTACAGAGGGATCTCTTTCTTCATCCAGATAGCAAAAATATGGAACTCCTTCTCACAAGAACTCTGGACAACAGAAGACAGTCTAACTTTCCGGAAAATCCTAATAACCTGGTTAGTCAACACACCAAGTTAGAGCTGTAACGACAGCCAAAGATAGGAAAACAAAGAACATATAATGACAATCAAGGCCACTACTACACACATCAACACCTTCTTAGGATAGAATTAATTGAAACAAGCACACGGACCAAAACACCTCTCACAAGAAACAGCACAGCAAACCTACCGGACTAAACTACAACCACAAACAGAGCTAACCCTCACACTATCAAACTGTACATTCTTAACAACTCTGAAGGCATCTTGGAGTAAGACACAGACAACAGATTCTGAGTTTAGAAATACAACCTTATTAACTTAAGTCAGGATGGAGAAAGGCCTATCTTTCTCTATACTTTGCTGGGATTTCCCTACTGAAATAAAACTAAGGAAAGTCAGAGTCAACGAGTTCAACTTAGGAATTTGTCTGTGTCCAAAACCTATACTTGCCCTCACAGCTAATCTATAAAATGTGTATTGATGTCAGCAACTGACAAAATAGTGTTCAACACAAAGTTCAGAGCCCTGTCCAGCTCGCAGCTTCCTGTTGGCTCCCTTCCCAAATATTAAACAGTCCCACCAAATAAAAGTCCCAGGAATTACTTAAAGGAGTAATGCGCTCAAAAATATTATTGTCCCAAGCGTTCGGGCATGTGTTTTTAAGCATACGTTGATCGATCGTAAAAACATTTCCTATGCACCTTACCGTGGGTTTCCTCACTTTTACACATGCGAAATCAGGCAGCAGGGCGCGGGCATCTTGTGCTAATCTCATCTGTTTCTGCATCGCCCTAAGCTCAAGTGTCTTTTTGGCACTAAATCATAGTCCCGCCCCTGAAGCTGACATCACTCAACGCGTACGGCCCATTTCACAATGCGAATGCATGTCTCGTGTCAACGTTCTCTGCTAATGACGTGTCTCCATGGAAATGGCAGGACACCTCTTTCCTCAAGAAGTATAGACAGACCGCTTCTCCTCAGACAACATCAAAGTGGCTTTTTCAGTCGTTTCACTGTCTTTTTTTTTCCAATGAACGCTCTGTTCAGCTATCCTCCTTGCTCCTAGCCTGTGCAAACAGTTACTAGTGCCAGCATTACTATCGATTTTAATTTTGTCGTATTATGGCATCAATAACGCCCTACCAGTACGAGCCGGTGTATTCCAAGACAGAATTAGTGGAAAGAGAAAGATGCGGAAACTATGGGGCTTTGGATGACAGTTGGGAAGACGAATCACCCAATCAAGAGCCTGAGCCTAGTTGCATGGACGACATCTCCACCTGGTGTACCTGCAATCGATGCAAGGTCATGTCAACCGAGGTGGAGAACTGCTGCTGCCGAGAAAACTCTGGATGCTTGGCCTACATATCGGAAGAAGACACCACACCACTAGGCTTTGTCTGAGCTGCCAGACTTCAGGGCAGCCTGCCTCACAAGGTCCGTGTTGAGGATTATGATGGTGCTTATGCACGAACTTCGAGCAACAGTTCACCTTCGGAATCCAAGTAACGAGTAAGTGTACTCTAGATGTGATGTCACTTAGGACATGGATGTCTCCTATATTGTCGTAACTTTGATCTATCACTGCCAATGAATGTAGCCTGGCAATTCAATAGTTCTCTCACGCTCTGTTCAAATCATAGCGGTCATCTTATGTTTCTTTCATGTGTAGAATATTTCTCTGTCCCCCAAACATTATGGATTGCATGGGTGTTCACTTATGTGATGTGTCTACACTTTAAACCCAAGTTCATTGATCCATGAAGTAACATTTGTAATGGCAACTATGGCATAGAATACAAGTTTGCATGTTCATCTAAGGTTTGTACACTTCTCATGTTCATTTAAAGTTACAGCTTGTATGTTTCTTTTCCACAGGCGGTACAGGCCGGTGGCCTATCGTTCGTTTACATGGTGGCTTCATGGGCGGCTTGGATGCTGCATTCGACGAGTAATACCGGGCTGTGTCGTTGGAGCTATTTGCACCAAATTCCCCAGCCACAGCGGACAGTACAGGGGATTTTCCCACACTGTGCAGCAACCCAAAGTGTACAATGTTTAGTACATGTGTGATACTAATATCAGAAACCAAATAAAATACGATTGAACTTTTATAAATAGTTGTTTACATTTTTCAGTGAATCAATGACACGCTAACTTGTCCTGGCAGGGCTGGTGAGGGTACAGAGTCCTCAAAA
Organism: Ambystoma mexicanum; assembly: GCF_040938575.1. Classification (NCBI taxonomy): domain Eukaryota; kingdom Metazoa; phylum Chordata; class Amphibia; order Caudata; family Ambystomatidae; genus Ambystoma; species Ambystoma mexicanum. Next base: position 64,895,684 of record NC_090929.1, read on the forward strand.
TACAAATATAAGCTTTGGTAAATTGACACATCCAGAAGGGAATGAGACTGGGAGAGTGGTTGAGTGAAGTAGAAAGGCTTTATGTAAAGTCAGCACACAGAGAACTCTGCTGCACGTGGGTCGGCCGTGCTCATCTGGGCGATGTGAAGGTCTGGTCAATTCCGCTGGTGTTGGTCACTCCTGACTTTCCAAACTACATAACATTTTCTGACACACAATGAATAATGCAAATCGTGTGCAACCCCTAACCCCGTAAGGGGTGCAATGGTCTTACTCTCCTGGTGTGTGATTAGAGGATTACATTCGAGATTCATTTGTCCATGTTCCATCAAGCTAGAATGAGTGAAGTGACACGTGTTGGTCGTAGCAAAATATATGGGGACTTGTGGATAGGTTATATTGGGGGCATTCTAGGGCGGTCAGTGGATAAGGCTCATGCTACATCAAAGTGAGAATGTATGGGCATGCGGGGTAACCATGCGATAACCTCCACAGGACGGGGTGAAAGGCTCAAGAGCAGCTTTGTGGAGATGGATTGGTTTGTAGGGCAGCATTTGGCCCGGTCACACACAAGGCATATGAGCTCAGTGGAAGGATAAAAGAATACACTGTTTGCTAGCAACAATTTAAGCCAGTACATTCATGTGAAATGAGTTTGTCTGGCACAGGCTCAGGGGCAGTAAAAGGTGGAGGCCGGCTGTGTTCGCTGTTCGCAGTGCTGCAAAAGGGGAGAGGAGGCTTCACATTAATCTGAACACGGCCTACTGGAGTTGGAGGTTTATACAAAATGGATTCGGACTGGGTCCTGCAGTAGGCCCTCTTCTATTGTTGCCAGGATTTCTCTTCTGGCACCAGTGATGAGGCAAAACAACCCCTCCTTCCTTACACTGGCAGGTTGTCCACATGAGTGTCTTCTCCATTCAGCAGTGTTCCGGCCCCTTTCTCCATTGCCATTGGGCATCCATCCCCCCTCCAGTTTCAATGGCAGTTCGCACCTGTGGCCCGGCCCTGCCCTCCCAAGGGTGCTGGCAGGATGGGACCGTCCGAGGTGCGTTACACCTTCCACACTTCAAAGTTATCTTCTGCAAAGCGGCCATTGTACTCGGGGCATCCCCAGGCCCCAGTGTCTGCAGGCCTGTTGCCTTGATGCAGACCGCTCCTTCAATCCACATAAGACCATGCCATAAACACGTCACTCATTCACATACACACTCGCTTTTCTAATTCTTTATAAACCCCTTGATATTTTTCCTGACAACATCTGTGAGCACTGGAAGTCAACTCCGAATCGCGCTACCTTTTCTCCTGCTACCAACTACCCGGCTTGCTGAATCTCATTGTTTGTTAGTCAAGGTAAGTGCAGGTCACCTGATCGTCTCTTTTTGAGATCTGTAAAATTCTATGTATTTCGAACGAATTTACCCAGTAGTGTAATGTTCATTCATCTCATTGCCTTTACCATTGTCTTCTATTTGATTGGTTCTGTTCTCGGTATATAGCAAGTGTCAACAGTGTCAATTGTGATAGAATTGCATCCTTCGTGGACCATGTCTATATATAAGCATGTTCCCTTTTGATGCAAGAAAGTACATTCAACGGACGACTAACACGTTACGATTTGCGTTACCTCCATAAATTCTGTATGAAATTTACCCTATTGTATAGTCGACTACGCTACACAGGTTTTGCTTCTGTGACGAAAACAAACCTTGCATAGAAACATTATGATATAATTCCATCCCTATTACGCATTAGTGTAAAACATTATTGTAACTATATGCCCTTCTTTAAAACAGATTTTCAAGAATGCCTGCGTGTATGGATGGTTGCCAGTTGCCATTCTAAGACTCCTTCCAAACCTAAGGGCACAATAATGCATACATTCCCAAGGAATATAGATCTAATAAGACCATGGGTCAGATATTGTGTATTTGCGCCGGAAGAGCTTGAAACTAGAACCCTGGAAATCTCGGGACTTGAAGGGCGATAAATACTGCATATGCAGCCTGCACTTTGCCCCGCATATGTATAACCCATCGCAGTACACAAAAAGCGTTGACTCAGAACCTCTCGTAAATTACTTCTGAACGCAATTCCTATTCTATTAATGCAAACTCAGGACCAGGTGAGTTCATGATGATGATGATGAATTAGCTGTAGATGATGAATTAGCTGTAGGCCTTGGGGTACCGAACAGACATGAATGGTTGGTGCTTTCGGTGTAAATGTTTCTTACTAAACTTTGCATATTTACCAGATTGTATTACCACATTTTTGCTAGCCATCTGTTCGTGGTTTTATGAGCATCAGAGATGACTATGCAATAGTGCACTTCGAAATAAGCATAATTTTATCGTAATCGGTTGCTTCGCATTTCAATTCTTTTAGGCGAGCATATTGACTGAAGCACAGACCCTCGATACTAGCGCCAACAGACATTTCCAGTATACCAATGGTGAGCCATACAGACTTGCAGAAGTTCATATTGACAGTTGGATCTTCCCACATATCTTATGCAAATCTAATTTTCACTTTATCACTTCGTGGCAATTCACTGAAAATGAAGGCGCTAGATTCTGCATCGTTTTCTTTCCCAGAGTCCACAACCAGTCTGAGCGCCTATCAGGTAGTTTTATGATTACACAAATGTATTATACATGGAATTCTAAATAATATGAAATAGTTTATGTATCTGGCCGTTTGTTTACATGATGTATCATTTATGCATTTTTTTTATATATGTGTACCAAATGTCTGCACCCGATACTCTCTGTTCAATTTCACTGTTTTCATCCATTCTAAAACAAGTACTGTGTTACAGGGTGATGATGGTACCTCAACTACAGTTGCATCATCCTTTGGAGCTGTTCCCGAGTCTGAGGTATGCAGAATGCAATGCCAATTGCTTCAGTGCAACATTAGAATAAGTTTGTTTTGCATGGGGATCTCTGATCGATTGCACTTTCCATCAATCAGGTGAAATTCAAAATGTCTATTTTGACTAAGTGACGTGAACTGTTTACGGCGGTATGTATGTAAGCGACTTGTGCATTGAAAGAATTTGATTCCAAATAAAAAGCTTTATTTTTTAAAATGAATACTCGATTCAAGGGATGTATACAAGGAGATGAATTAGAAGAGGAGGCACATGGATCAGAGGTGGTGGACCAGCTTGCTGGTGCGGTCATCACACTGAGTAAGACACTTGCACAGACGACGAAGAAGATGCTTGCACAGAAATACAAGAAAACAAGGGTAATTTACACACAATTTTGTTTGCGAAAAGTGTTTGGTGCTGGTGTTGGCTTCCTACCATGTATTTCTTATCTAAAATGCTGTATACTGTATGTTGGATTTACATTGAACATATTTTTACAACCCATCCCCTTGAGGCCAAGAAGCATAAGAACTATGAGCACACAGACAACATATCAAACCAAGGATGCTGCTTGCCAAACAGATCTCACCATGGAGCAACTATTATTTGAGGTGCATCGTGTTCCAGTCAATAAGCAGACTCGAGATGCCAATGGCCAGAAAATGAATGGAATGTGACTGGCAAAGCAAGCAAAGTGTTTGTTGGACCATTGCTACAGTGCGAGAACTGGACAAGATGAAGATGAAACTGAATATAGGGAAGATGCTTTTGAATTACTCACTGACCCCATCACACAATCTACATCCGCAAAAAAAGGGACACCCAATAAACCATTGACATTGATAGTTTCTCCAATTCGTGAGCAATTAACACAAGATGAAATAACAGAGACTGAAGCTTCAACAGAATTGACTGAGGAACTTGCCAAAGATCTCGACTTCAGTGTGGGCAGTTTGCCAGATATGTCCCCCACAGTTGATTCAGAAACCACATTCACGCAGGACGATAGTCTAGGATAGGAGCACAAATACATGGTATTCGACAGCTGTCTAGCACAGATTATACTGATGCTGAAATGTCAATCCAGTGAGGGGGGTAGAATGCGGGAAGCCATTGGAGAATGTTACTCGTGTATCACAAGGCATAAACCTGAAAATCAAAGCCACCTGTGCCCTGCTCCATGCACCATTTTCATGGTCTGCTCAACCGATGCTGGGCAAAGTGCCAGCTGGAAATCTACTGTGTGCAGGAGCTTTGCTTTCAGTGGTTCGAGCTTTAGTAAGTTGTCCAGTTTCTGTACATTTGTGGGACTTAAGTTCCTCGCTAAAACGCAGTATTTCAAATATCAACGTGAATTTTTATTCAATGCCATCAGTTAAGCCTGGAAAATTGAACGAATGACAATTGAATGGACATTCTCTGGCAAATGGTTCAGGCTAGCTGGCGATGGACAGTGTGACAGCCCCGGTGTTTCTGGAAAGTACTGCACATACCACTTTCATGACATATACACTAAAGAAATAGTGAGTTCTGTGGTCATGCAGGTGTCTGAATGTAAATACTCAGTGGCCATGGAGAAACATGGTTTTATAAAATCCCTCGAAGATCTCCAATCGAGGGGAATGCAAATAGACCTCATAGACACCGACAGACATGTTTCAATAGGCAAGGTAATGCGCAAGCAATTTCCAACCATTCGCCATCAATTTGATGTCTGGCAAGTAGCTAAATCAATCAATAAAACAATCACAGCTGCTGGTTAAAAAAAAGGGTTCTAAAAATATTTTGCAGTGGTCCCAGTCTTTCAGCAACCATCTTTGTTGGAGCTGCAAAACTTGTGATGGGTCTGTGGAAATTCTAATTGAAAAATGGCCCTCATTGATGCACAACTGCTCTAACGTTCTCTCATGGACAGAAAACCGACATTTTCATAAATGTGAACATGGACCTTTATTGGAGGAGCAGGAATGCAAAAAGAAGTGGTTGGTTCCATCTTCACCGGCACACAAAGCTCTTGAGAAGACCTTGTTTGATAAAACTCTATCAAGAGATCTGAAGGGACTCACAAAATTCTGTCACACGGGAGAATTCGAGGTGTTCCACAATATGTGCCTAAAGTACCGGCCCAAGAGATTGCATTTCGGTATACAGGGTATGTAATCTCGCACAATACTTGTGTTATTAGCGCATAACGAGAACATAGGCAGACAACAATCTAGAACTGCTGGAAGCTTTGTGATGCTTCGTTACGCAATGGCCTTTGGAAAAAGAAGCAAAAAGTGGGTGTTCAAGCCAATATACCAGGAGATGGAATTCGATTTCATGAAAGATCTGACTTTGACTGTGTTGGACATACATACTGATGGAATTGTTTGTGGTTTGGTTCCTAGGAGACACACATTGCAAACATGTCCTGTCCACCGAAAGCAGAACTCGCTGAAAAGTTTGCTTCCAGATACAAATGATTAGCAGCTATTTATATGTTTAACAATTTTGATACATTGTACACGACCAATGTAAAACATATGTAACTTGAATTTCAAAGCTATCAAAAGTATAAATTGTCCAAATAAAGCATAAAACCGTCAAAAATGATAAGGTTCAGCATTGCAAAACTGGACAATGGAGCATTTAATTTCATTTTATAAAAATCCGTTGATCTGAACGGACACTCTGCGTTACGCCGAGAGAATGGAAATGCTGATTATTATGTAAGTTTTACGGTAGACTAATTTGTAGAAAAAGGAGTCAAGGTTTCATTTTATGACCGGTATGGCTGGCTGGCTAACATTGCAATGGCTTGTTGTTTTTGGCAGTTTGTGAGGACACTCGGAAACAACCGTTGTGTACTTGTATTTGACCCAGGCACGTGGGCAGTCCAGCACCGAAATGCATGGAGTCCACGTCTGTGTTTGCACAGGTTCCACCAATGCCCAATTCTAGGCTAATGTTATGTTAAAATGCTCTCTGTGTTATTCGAATTCTTCCGTCAACTTCCGCATTGGCCTCACATTACGAGCTAAACACACTGCATAGCACTAACCTCTCAATCACATCGTAGACTCCAACATTGCACGTTGCTTTCTCTGTGTTTGCATTGTTTCACGTTTGTGTTCATCATTAGTTTTCACACAGTGCATAAGTAATGGATGGATTAGAATACAATAAAGAACGGCTACTGAGAAACATTTGTTATGTTTTCTACACAGCCACATCCTGCCCTACTGCGAATGTCTTCGTTACCAGATACCAATTGATGGCTTCTTCAACCGGCAGTTGATGATACACCTCAATGGTTGGATGACCATCACGCTGTTTTGGGACTATCGCCCCGGGCCCATATGCCCTTTCGCATTACCGGCAATAAAGAGTACCTTGACATCGTTTACGGTGGTGTAGCAACAAGCTGATGCCGAAGCATGGCGAATCACGCCTCCATCCAATGCGCTCATAACCCAAGGAACACTGTGTGACTCACAATAAACATTTGTGTATCGAGAACAAAGAAAGAAACAAAAAATGTGGTTGAATATGGAAATCGGAGGATGTTCTCGGAGCGTTTATTGTGAAATAAAAGTACATTATAAATTATAAATTGCAGAGTATTGTGGTTTCCTTTAAAGATAGTGTTTTGTATTCAGAATTGGGATGCGCTGTGCTGTGAGAGGATGTGTGTTGATATTCCGGGTTCTGCGTCAACTGACGTCATGACGTAGGTGATGATTGGGCACGTTTGGCTACGCTACACAGTAGCGTCACAGAGATAGGCGGAGAATATCGCTAGGAATGGTGATGTCGGCTTCATGGGCGGGGACTATGATTTAGTGCCGAAAGGGCACTTGAGTTTAGGGCGATGCAGCAACGGATAAGATTAGCACAAGATGGCTGCATCCTGCTGCTTGATTTCACATGTGTGAAAGTGAGAAAAACCACATTAAGGTGCATAGGAAATGTTTTTACGATCGATCAACTTATGCTTAAAAACACATGCCTGAACGCTTGGGACAATAATATTTTTGAGCGCACTACTCCTTTAAGTTCAAGATGATAGAATTTTAACCAAGACTGGGGTTTCTTTTCCCCAAGTTCCAAATAACACAGTTCCAAACATAAAAGTATCTTGAGACTCTGTCTTCAAGTCGATAAGTGGGTCAAGCCTCTGGGTTCCCTTCCCCAAGACTCACTTTCAATGTCACGATAGTATTTTCAGTCTTCTTAAAGTTCTGCGCCACACTTCCAGCCTCTTTATATCATTGGTCTTTTTACAAAAATATCTTGACTGATAGTTGCAATTATTCAGTTTTCAGAGCATATTTTATTAATTGTAATTTCTCCCACTTTGCTGTTTAATATGCCTCTTTGGTTTATTGTTAAAGTTCACTGCCAAAGTTCCATTCACCCTGATGTTCAACATATAGTGTGTTCACTTGCCTGGTTAAAGTTCCTTCACTTTAAAGTTCAATGTGTATTGTTGTTTTACTTAAATTCAAAGTTCGGTTCACTTGAAGGTTCAGCATATATATATTTCACTTGAATTACATTTTCATTCATTTCTGAGTTTGGCACATGGTGGTTTCATTTCAATGTAAATCTCCATTCACTTGTAAACCCCATAGGTAACAATTTTGTTTGTTTATTAAGATTTAATTCAGTTCAGAATTCAATAATCATGAAGATATATTTCTTAAGGTTTTCATTCAAGTCATCCCGTTGTTTCATATCTTTGTAGATTGCCTTTTATAACATGCCCAGCGCTCAGACTTTCAAAACTGTGCTTTCTCATACAAGTGACCACTCTGCTACAAAGTATTCTCAATTGTTCAATAGGTAACGAGGATTCAGAGACCTTTGAAAATGTATTTTTATCACACACGCGACCACTCCGATACAATGTAATCTTCCGTGTAAGTTCAAACACTAGCATACCTGGTTTCCTCTTTCATAGAAACTCACTGGTTGCGTCCATGAGTCTTCCAGCAGCGCAAATCGCTCAGCCTTCTGTTCTCCACCTCAGGGTTCCACCACCTGCCCAGCAGGCACTCCTCGGTCAGCTTCTGCCCACAGGAGAACGAGCACTGCGAACACCAGAAAAAGGGACAGCCTCTCTGCATGGCTCCTTTTTCAGCATTGAATCAGTTCCATGGAGCCCAAGCTCCTGGGCCGCACTTCCATGAACCGTCAGCATGCTTCATAAACACAGCTCCTTGCTGCTTCTCTTGGCCTCTCACCTGCTGCTTCAACACCACTGCCACCACCTCTCCTCTTGCCTCTTGATTGGGGTTTCTTTTATACGACTGCAGCCCTTTAACTGGCTGCAGATGCGACTGTGCAATTAGCCCTGCCTGGCCACCATTAAAGGGACATGTCTGACTTCTACAACTCTCAGCAGGCCTCTTCCTCGTCCCAGTACCAGAGTGATAAAAGCACCTAGTCTTAATTACTCCTGGTTGCCTCTTATTCGTCCCAGTACTGTCAATGGTCATATATGAGGAAGTCGAAGGAGTTGACTCACCATAACCCATGAAGGCAAGGGAAGGGTTGGGTTGGCCGTTAGTAGGAGAAGGGGCATACCATGTCTCTCCCAAGGGCATCCCACTCCCAGTCCCCAAGGACCCTCCACCCAGGTAATCCTCCCTCGCTTGTCCACTATGGTCAGGATATAAAAGCGATGGCCTTTCCCTGGCCACCTACACAGAGGATCCATGGGGAACAGGAGTGAGAAAGTCTTTGCACTAAAAAGAACATACCACTTGAAACACACTGGGTAGACACTGTATAAACACATCCATGCCCAGCAGACCTCGCCAAACCATCAACCTGACAACCTCACTTCTCAAACACCTTACTTGACACACGCCCACTAACTTGCCATCACAGAAATACATCGGAACAATTATTTAGATTCATCACAACTTAGTCAAAACTATACACCTCTCAAACCAACTGCTAAAACTGACCCACAATGCACAGATTCCCTAGCGACTCTTGGGTCTCCCATAGGGAAACATATACTTACTGGGAAAACACTAAAGGCCCACTGATGCAAGTTGCTCCTGGCTCTACTTGCAGCAATAGGTAATAACAATGCCTTTTCTTTTCCCAATAATCCCAAACCACCACCACAACTCTTCCTCCTAGAGATCTGCAAGGGCACACAGACCCTGAAAATGGTAGCGCTTTGCGGTACAAATGAAAATAACATGCAGGAAATCAAATTTCCAACAGTTCAGGATTTCAAAGCATAACCTTATTTGCAATAAGGGAAAACTCAAAATGCCTAAACTTTGCAATTAGATACCTACGAACATGGTCTCTAGGCAATGCTCTATGGAAGAACTTGATATAGATATTTGCTTACATTCTGAGCCACCGGGAGATCCCAACCTCTGGCAACCCTTAGTTGACCCATTGACCCATCTAGTCCTCTGGGAAAATCAGTGTCAGCAGGGGCAAGTAAACACAAAGCATTTGTCTCCCCTGTCCTCCATCGGACAACATTGAGAACAAGTCTCTTTGTATCCTTGCATTCCACTTCTTTTTGGTCGTCACACCTGGGCTGTGAAACCTGAAAGATGAGAACACATTTTACTTAAAAGTAACTTTGTTGGATCTCTTCTCTTGAACAGTTCATAAACACAAGTACTTTAGCAGGAAAAGTGCATGAAACAACCAATGGTGAGACGCGGTAGTCCTCCCTTTCCCGTACCCATGACCCATCCTATTTTATAGGCTTCTCCAATGTTCCAACTCCCCCTTCACCTCCCCCTTCTGCACAGACACTAGGCCGAGGAAGAGGGCGACAGAGTTAAGAGGCTAACCCTTACGTATCTCATTGGACATGTCCCACTAATCGGGTCAGGCAAAGTCAGGCACTTGACTTTAACTACATAAATCTAATGCCCATTAGCTCTTCCCCACACGGATAGAAAGGCAGAACGGTGAGACCCACTCTGAGTAAAGTGGAACACAAGAAGGAGCAGAACTTCCAGGGCAAAGGCAAACCTACTGGAGCAGAGCAGCCGACAGAGGGGCGATAGAAAAGGGTAGAGAAACTCAGCAGATCCCTGCATGAGGTTGCCTCTGAAGAGCCGTGAAAGATACGAGAAGGCCAAATCCCAGACAAGAAGACTGCATTGTGTTTCAAAGGTGTCAGTGATCCTCCCGGGTGAACGACCGAGTTGGGGAGGCGAGGCCAAGCCTGTGGTATTAACCTTGGCTCGTGAATTAAAACCGCAACGACAAGAAAAGAATGCACACAGCCGGTGAGTTGGCGAGCCACATGAAAGGCTGGTGTGTGCTTTAAGAAACATTGAAGTTTCAACAGTATATCTCAAAATTGAAGGCTGCACGCGTGTGGATGAAACGTGTGGATGAAACGCAAAGGAAGGCAGAATTGCGATGAACTTTAAATTACTGACAACTGTGTACCCAGTGATATAGAATAGTGGAGTTGTCCCGCGAAAGGAAGTAGCCCACTCGAAAGTCTCAGCAAAAGGTTTCATTATAAAGCAATAAAGTGAATGAACTCTGTAATACATAATGATCAAGGTTATCCCCGGGGAAGTGAAAAGGTGAATGTTGAACTTTTGTGCTTAGGATGCTGAACTACCCAGACCAAGAGACACTGGGGCAAATACCACAAGAGTCTGTGCTGAAGGGAAAGTCGAAGTGGTCCTGTGGAGGTCTATAGTAAAACCCTTGCACATTTTAAAGTCTTCGACATCAGGAAAAGGTCAGAGCACGAAGGAGGGAGACCTACGTACACTGTTGAACTGTGAACTTTTTGTTGCACTGCCTTTGTTTTGAGAACCTGTGCCAGAGTGTGTCATCCTGTCTACCGGGGCTGCCTTACTCCATGCTGTCGAACGTGGGGAGGAGAGCTGACTCAGCCATTTTGATCCTTTTTGTTATAACACAGACTTTTCTTTGCATACATATTTCCCTTTACACACTTTTTCTATAAGAGATAGGGCAGGTATTAGGTTTTGTTAGTTTATGCCATTTCTAATGTGACAGAGAATGACGAGGACTGTATTTTCTTTATTATTTGATGGTAGAGATTACTCCCATCCTAGCTATATGGCAATGTAGGAGTTTTTCCAAACCCCACAAACCTAATAAAGGTTTTGAAATGGTATCTTTTGTGTCAGTGTCCTACTTGTGATACCATGCCTCCCTTACAAATGGTTTAATGGTGCGCTGAGTGAGTTTGTGTATCTAAAATGCTGTTGCACCCATGGAGAGCTAGTATTACATGCAAGTAACATTTCCTTCATCTTGAAGACTCCAGGAGAAAATAGGCCAATGGTGCGGGAAATAGGGATGCTGGAGGTGCTGCTGCACCCCCCATACATCCTGGGAGGAGTTTCAGATGATAGGCTGATCTGCAGGAGTTGCTGAAGCCTCACTGTCTTTCGTTTCATTAGCAGCGAGCTCCATGTTCAAGACCATAGTTCTATTTTGTTAAATTAAATGTAGGATGTGGCTGCTTTTCTACTTTCCTTTTCTTCGTTGTTTTGCAATGTTGAGAAATAGATTCAGGCACTTTGTTTAGCAGTAAATTTGCAGGAGCATTTTATTTTACTTTCTTGAATCAGAATCCAATACATTTTGTTTGATGGCTTGAGATTTGAAATGAGCGCCCGATACATGGCGTCCTCCCTGAAAGCAGTGTGATCCAAGGCATGCTTTATAATGGCATTTTGAATAGGAGTTTGTGTTCCGTCTATTGTTTTTAAACAGTGTGTGAGTGTGTGTATATGTCTATAAGCACTAGTGCATAGGCTCGGCAGTGAGGACTCAGTATTCCGTCTGGCCGTCTAGTCTCTGGGCAGACATAATGAAAACTGAGAACAAAATCCACATTTCCGAGAAGAGGTGCTATGGTTCTAATGGTACAATGCCTGTATTTGTTAGAAGTATCAGCAGTGAGCCAAATAAGTGAATTGGTACAGTGCTAAACACTCCTCATAACTGAGTGCATGTAATGTTTACTGTTATACACCTGAATTGCTGTAGAACGCTTCAGCCCACAGTACTATCAATTCAGTACCTCCATGGACCACCTCATCTCCCCTGGCTAACCAGTGACTAACAATGAACAGCCTTATGGACCCAACAGAAAGAGCAACCCTTTAAAAAAATACCTATTGCCATATAGCACAGTCCTTTTACATATTTAGGATGTTGAGGAGCAGTCTCAAATCATGTGTGCCTTACATGAGAGTGACACAGACCAAGGCCTACTAGTCTTCCATGGTCATTTGGGGAAATTTGACTCCGTTAATGTGCTTGCCATAAAACAGGTAGGTTTAACCTTGAAGTCCCCCATTGAGTCCTGATGAGATAGTTGAGGAGGTTAATGTGCCTGCTGTAGAGATTTTTCATATGTTGATCATGGGCTTGAATCCCAGCGGCAATTAATTACCCTCATACTTATTACTATCACCAGGAGGCCTGCAATGCTTTTATAGAAAATGTTTTTTTATTTCTGATAGATCGTTTTATATAGCGCTCAATGTGGCCCCATGGATGCTTTGAGAGCGGTCGAGCCACTTCTTAAGAGCTGCAAGTATTTAAATGTAGAAGGACCAGTGCTTCAAATCATGACTGTTCTGATTTTTAAGTGTCAGTCTTGTATTCTAAGCAGATTTGCCGTAATATTGAAGGGAGAGCGCCAACACTTACCAGCTGGGTTGCCATGCTAATAATAGGCAGGGGTGGAACAATGAAGGTGAAATGGTGGGGGTGGGAGGGCGGATCCCTCTGAAAATTCTCTCTGCCTTGCAATGAAATTCATTGCATTACATTTTGTTTGCTTTACCGAAAGTAGGAATTTTTTGGATTTATCAGGTTTTGAAAAGTCTAATTGATAGAATCACAGATTGGAATGTTTTGCAACCCAATTACAATGCCTGTCCAACACCACCTTTTTCAAGGTTCCATCTAACAATCAAATAAAATGTACCTTAGGTCACAAAATAAAACCGTTTTTTTTCCATTGTGTGCGTTTCTGGCAAGAGAATTCTGCCCATGGTTGCCGGAACACCCATGCCCCTCTGCAATTTGCTCTTATCCTCTTAATATTAATTTACTATATTTATTTAACTTATTCAATGAAAAAACGGTGTTAAAGGGATGTTCTGGTTACAAGTAAAACCAGAAACCCCCAGAAATTCGACAGTTATGGTAAGCTAAGCAACCATAACTTGCGCCACCACCGTGCACTGCTAAGACTAACACCCAGGTCATCAAAGATTACATCATGTGTCAGGATGTGAGTCAGTCAAAGATGCAGCAAGGCGAAAGCCTCAACGGACGCACGCTTTATGGGTTGAATGACTGAGAAGGTAGGTGGCAGTGCTGGGATCGGCTTGGCCTGGGGGGTAGAGAGAGAGATAGGAGAAAGTGGTCACTCCAGGAGAGAGGAGTGGTGAGAGGGTTAGAGAGGGGGAGAGGTCTGAGGAGGTCAGAACATCCAGGGTGTGCCCTGCAGAGTGGTTCGGGCCAGAGGGAAGAATAGAGTCACAAAGGGAGTCCTGCAGAAAGACAAGAAGCTGAGAGGTAGAGGGGAGGAGGGAGGAGGTGAGATCTTCCCACTCAGAGAAGGAAGGTGACTACCTGGCCGGGTGGCCAGTAGATAGTGGCCACAATGAGAGAAAGGCCAGGAGAGAGAGAGAGAGCCTCCAGACCATGCATTCAAAGAGGGAGTAGTCCTGCATAGGAATGATAGAAGCAGGGACCCACTCTGGGAAGATCAAGGCTACACCCCCACCAGGACGGTTGGCTCTGGGCAGGGAGAGGATCTTGTAGCCATCAGGAAGGACAGTGTCAAAGCTAATGAAAGAGCTGGCTGTGAACCACGTCTCGGTTAGACCGAAGACATCCAGATCGAGTTCTTCAAGGAGACGGCAGATGTCAGAGGAGTGTTTGACAGCTGAGCGAGAGTTGAGAGTGGTAATATGGAGCAGGTTGCCACCTTTGAAAGACTTCTGTATATGGGTACAGGTCAGAAGTTCGCCCTGAGGAAGTGTTGGAGGCGCCCAAGGGTGGGCAGATGAGGAAGGAGGTGAGGGCAACGTTGCCAAGGAAGTGGAGGTGGGCACCAAAGGGGTGGCAGAAGGAAGAGGCAACAGGGTGGCCTGCGAAGCAGCAGGGGCAGCCGTAGAAGTAGCCGAGGAGGAGCCAAAGAAGGGAGAGAAGGGACAGCAGGAGAAGAAAGGAAGTTGATAAGGCGTGGGAGGAGTCTATCAAAAAGGATGAGATTGGCTTTAGGGCCTTGGACCAAGACAGTGCCATTTAGGTAGACATTAATGATGGTCTTGGAGGAGTGAAAGGGGGCCAGGAGGGCCTCCCATCGGGTACCACCATAAATGGGTGAAGAGGAAAAAGTAAAAAGAACAGAGACCGTATGGCGGGGCCATAGGCGCAGAGAGGGAACAACAACGAGGATGTTGGTAAGGGTAGGTCTGGAGGAAGCACTGGTGTAGATATTGGCGATAGGGAGGTCTGGGTTGAAAACCAGGATATCTGTCTTGAACTTCTTCCTACCAGAGTTAGTGAGAAGGATAGGCTAGTCGATAGAGAAACAGTTGGAGAAGATAGGAGAGACAGAGAGCATCATAGATGGTGCAGAGGGCAGAGTGGGAGGGAAGGTGGAGAGTGGGGGTTTGAGGGGTGGGCTAGGGGCCAAGCAGGAGGGGGGGAACACTAGGATGAGGGGAGGGCACAGAAGGAGGAGGGCACAAAGCAGACAACCCAATGACCGAAATCGGATACAAATATAGACAAGCAAACAAGAGCAACAATGCTGCTAGAAAATAGAACACTCAAACAGGGAACCTGAAAGAAGGAAAGAACAGCAAGATGTAGGCAGTAAAATGATGCAAACAACCAGGAGAAAACCTTCAAGATAGAGCAAACAACCGGGGAACCTAGAAAGGAATGAACAGCAGGGATAATGACGTAAACAACAAAACCGCCAAGACAGAGCAATCAACCAGGGAATCTAGAAAAAGAATGAACAGCAAGGATGAACAGGCAGTATGATCTAATAAAGCAACCCTGGATAGTAAACAAATCGAGGCAGGAGGACAACTACCAAGGGAACCTAGTTGGAGAGAAAACAGCAAACAACCTAGTGGGAAGGAAAAACAGCAAACAACCTAAAAGGAAAGAAAACCGCGAACAACCCAATGCAGGACAACTACAAACAACCTAGAAAACAGCAAACAACCTAGAAAGGAAAGAAATCAGCAAACAACCCAAGCAGGACAACTACCAAGGGAACGTAGAGGGAAAGAAAACAGCAAACCATGGAGAACAAAATCACAGAGTAAACAGTAGGTCAGGTGAAGGGGATTAGGAGGGAGAAGGAAGGACTTGCAGGGGAAGCATTGAGCGTGATGCAGGTGTAGAAGGTGGGCTGCAGTTGGGAGCGAGCACACGCAGCCTAAGTGTGAGTTAGCGCCGTAGTCGGGGAATGCGCACAAGCTCACGCAGCCAAAGATGCGAGGAGCCCATGCAATCAAGGTACGCACTGGAATGCACACGGCCTAGGAAGAGAGAAGCATACACAATCGATATCAAGGAAAGTGAGGAGACACATGAGATCAAGGAATGTGCGGTTATGCACGTGGCCTAGAAAAAGAGGCGCGCACGATCAAGGAAAGCGAGAGGGGGGGCACGCGGTCTAGGAAGCATGGAGCACACACAATCAAGGAATGCACAGGAACACACACACCGCGAAGGATGCGAGTTGCGCACATGATCAAGGAATGCGTGGGAACGCACACAGCCTAGGAAGTTGGGAGTGCATGCAGTCTAGGGTTGCGTGGGACTGTACGTGACCAATGTCAGGAGAGAGCGAATGCAGTCCTAGAATGCAAGGGAGCACATGCAGCCCCAGTAGAAAGGGCCAAAGATGAAAGGGAGCAAGCGCGGCCTAGGGTGCGAGTGACCGCACCCGATCAGGGATTGCGAGGAGGTGAAGTGAACGGGGGAGGTGGAGTGGGGGAACGTGTACAGGTCACAGAGGAAACAGTGTGAGTCCAAGGGTGAGAAGGGGGCACCAGGTCAGGGGGTTACGTGGAGACGTATTACCAGGGAAACCTGGTAACATTGCAGTGGCGGTCATGGGGGACTTTAACTGCCACATGACTGGGGAGGGTCACATATTGCCTAACCTTAACACAATTTGTTTAAAGACCCATGAGAAAAGGGATGTTGAAGGGCTGGGCTGGCTACAATTGTTTTCCCTATGGGATCTTGAGATGATTAATGGCCGCACGCCCGGTGATAGGCCGGGGAAACATACTTGGACAAACGGGTCAGCTGCCAGCACTTTGGACTACATATTTCTGTGCCCTGAGATGCAGACAAAAGTTTCCGACATGAAAGTGATTAATAACAGCTGGATTGATCATGCGATACTCCAATGCTTTCTCCGACTACCTAGCCATACCACTCCCATCTTGAATATTGGCAGTGTTAATACCAATAGAGCAGGATCAAGAATTGTATGGTCAGAAATAAATATTACACTAGCCACGGAAGCCATCAAAACATTCCCTTTGTAAACTCCCTGAACTTCAACAGCATGCCTATCAATGCCATTGAAGAATGGATTCTGGCATTCTCATCCCTATTTTTAAAAAGGGCAACCGTGCTGACCCTAACAATTACAGGCTCTTATCAATGTTGGACATATCAGGTAAACTTTTTGCTTCACTGCTACTAAGCGAAATACAGAAATGGGCAGATGAGGCCAACATACTTAGTAAATTCCAGAGTGGATTTCGGCGGGACTACTCCACCTCACATAACCTCATGGTAATGGATATAATCCGCACACGGGCACTCTCTAAGGGGCAGCCTCCTTTGTATGCTCTATATATTGACTTTAAGGCCGCCTTTGACTCCATCCCTAGAGACAGACTGTGGCTGAAACTTGAAGCATTGGGATGCCCGGAAGGTCTTTTGTATTACCTGAGACTCTTGCATCAAAACACTTCTGTCCACCTTAGGTTAAACCAAGAAGGCAATATGACTAAAAAAGTGATCCAAAACAGGGGGGTAAAGCAGGGATGCATTACTGCACCCCTGATTTACAACCTCTATGTATATGATATCCCGGCAGTATTAGCCGAAACTGACAATTGTCCACCTAAAATTGGCGAGGCGCCTTGTACTGTACTAGCATATGCTGATGACCTGGTAGTATTTGATAACACCATCAGTGGGCTACGGCGCTCTGCCACCACCTTATGGGAATATGCTAGTATGAATGGTTTGACCATCAATTTAGATAAGACTAAAGTGCTCAGATTCACTGGGAAAAGAGTCTCCCGAGTTAACTTGATGGTGGGCAAACAAATATACCTTATGCGCCCTCCTATCGGTATCTTGGAGTTGAAATTGAGCCTAATGGTGATTACCATTTATGCAGACAAGGTCGCAAAATCAGGGCAGCGCAAGTCACTGCATTGATCGCTCCATTTACTAACAAGCAGGGTGGTTTTACGCTCTGGGGGACACGGCACTTGTACATACAAGTGTTTATGCCCATGATCACCTATGGCCTTGAACCCCTCCTCTCGTTTGACTTAGCCTGGCTCCAAGTGATGGAAGGAAAATTCTGGCGTTGAATGTTGGGATTGCCCCCGGGAGTGCCGATGGCTTTGATAAGGCTGGAACTGGGTCTTCCATCACTAAAAGCCAGGGTACTCAAAAGGAGAGCTGGATTGTACCTTAAAATGATCAGTGTTGTTCTAACCCTCTACTGTCTGTGGTACATCAAGAGGTGGTCCAAAAACATTCCACTTCACCCCTATTTAAATCAATGACTATATTTCTTGCAGACATAGGATGGATACATAGAAGGGTAGCTTACACTAAGGAAGTACATAAAGCACTTGGGAAAAGGGGGGACCTCTGGGACTGGCTCGAGAATTTTTCACACTTGAGCACTTTAAAGAGCTACCACTTCATTAAATACAGATTGTATTCATATATGAAGCCCCAAGCCTACTTGAACCTCTGCCCTACGAAAAGACTCAGACGTTTTATCACTCTATTTAGACTTGCACAATTACCTACTCTGAGGATCGTGGGAGCGAGGGAAAATATCCCAGTCCCTGAGCGAGTCTGTCGCCTTTGCAAGTTACCTGACTGTTTGGAGACAGCCAAACATCATCTAACGGATTGTCGGTCACTAACTAGCACAATAGTACTCCATCTTGGTGAATTTGTACATAACCCTCAATATATCTGCGAAATGCCTTTTTGGCTATATTGTACACATACTTGCAATATGCATTTATTCATAGCCCTTTATAATGTATGGCTTAAAATTGAGCTTGACCTGGGCCCACTGATTTGAGCTACCTGTGACCCGCAAACCGAAGTAAATTTAGGTCAGTACGAACTTGTTGACACAGCCCGGATTTAAGCTGTGTATATGAGCCTGATGTGAGCTACTATTGTAAACACGCATATTGTTACACATAGTGCATAAGTCTGCACAACATTTTGGGTCAAGTTAACAACAATAATAATAATGATATTCTGTATTCTTATGTTGGCATATGTTATATTTACTTGTTTTCATCTTTTATTTTTGTATATTCGCGTATAACTGTTGAATATTATTAATGTATTGTTTTAAGGATATTAATGAAAATTGTTCTATTATGTGTAAAGTTTGAATTGATTTTCAATCTGTATCACATTAAAGAATAAATAAATAAAAGAAAGTTGAACTCTCCCCGCAACTTCTTACCTGGCAGCCACAGACAGGAAGTTGAGTTGTCCGCGCTCACTGTCTGCACCTCATCCCCTTCACCACCAAACACCTGCGTCATTCAACACTGCAGCCTTGTTCTGCGAGGGCTTTGCTGCAGAGGGTCTGTGCCTCAGTTCTTATAGGTGCAGACGCGTGGACGTAGCAAACATGCTACATTTTGTCAGGCAGCGTCTCCTGCGTACCTGCATCACTCAACACCGCAGCCTTGTTCTGCGAGGGCTTTGGCCATGACCCGGACACTCTGGCCGCTGCCCATGGCCACAGGCTATGCTCAAATTAAACAGACATTTTTAGAAAACCATGCTTTAAGGTCGTTGCCAATGCTCCTTGCACAAGTTTTATTTTTGGAAAAGTATCAAAATGTATGTATAAATTATAGTCATATAATTTAGCCCCCACTTGACAAAATCCATTCAGAGTTTTCACAAGCATTCAAAGTTGGGTCTATAATGTTTCATCAAACGACAACAAAGTTATAAGCCATTAAAAATAAAATGTGTGACCCCCCACTCTAATTTTGCACCCTCTTCACAAACTCCCACCAAACTTTGCAGAACCATTGAAATGTGGGTCTAGACTCTCTTTCCAAACATTTGTGTAGATTCGTCAAACGGCACCAAATTCATAAGCCTTTAAAATATTTTGGGACCCCTCTTGTCGAAACAGCGCCAAACATTGCCTAACTATTCAGAGTCAGGTCTAAAATGATATTGCAAAATGTCATGCAGTTTAATTGAGTGGTGCCAAGGTTATAAGCCATCCAGAAACTTCTTTTCACTGACCCTGTAATGCAGAAATATACATGGATATCCCCGAACATCTGAGATATTCGCGGATATCACAGGACTGTACCCGAACATCACAGATGAAAAAACACCAGATTTTTGGCTTTTTATGACCATATCTCATCCCATCCTAACCTCCCCAGAGATTGTTTAATTTGTTTGACAAGTGCAATGTTGTGTTTTTTTTAATGTTGTCCACGGACAAATCCAACATGGCGTCCATTTCAAATGTTTTGATGCACCTCACGTTTATAATTGACCAATCAGCGGATGCGTACATCACACCAGACCCTGACTCAGCCAGGGGGCATCTACAGACCCGAATCCGAAAGTGAGTCTGCAGACTCGACCAGATATCGCACATTTTTTGGGATCTACTTTTTGACAATTCTTTTTAAAACTACTGGACGGATTTACAGCTAATTTACTGAAGCATGCTTTTGGGACCAAGCCACCAATCTTGGCGCAAATCTGGTGAAAATCCATCCAGCAGTTTGGGCTGTAGGTGTGAGCACAATTGTTTTTCCATTGCGGTTATGAGGATTTCCACAAATGATGGGACCCCCTATAACTTTGCACCCTCTGGACGAAACCGTAGCAAACTTCGCAAACTCATTCTGAGGGGGCCATATACTTTTATTTTGCAAAGTTTGGTTAGGATTCATCCAGGGGGAGGGGGGGGACATAGTTATAAGATGCCCAAAAAGCACTCCTCCTATGAGTTGAGCAGCTTTATCATAACTACAGGGCCCATCCCACCAGATAGTCAGTTCAGATTGCGCTTGTCAAACAAGATGGAAATACTCGGGCAGTGTGCCATCCCGTAGTCAAATCTCATAGGTGGACTGGGAAGGGACAGGCTCAGGTTTACGCAGGGGAGAAACCCCAGTTATTCCTTCTCATACCCTGTAGATACACGTGGGTGCAATGGGAGTGCTGTTAAGTGGCTCACTAGGAGGAGAATGTATGGTCTCGACTTTAGTTCTGGACCGCTACTCCCACAGGCAACAGCCGGAAACCCCTAATATTCCAACATGGCACCCAGGATAGCGCCTCCATGGGTAGGCTCCGGGGGGCTAGTCAACCCTGTAGCTACTGACAACAGGTTTCTCACAGGGATTTCTTGACAATTTTTATAGTTTCGCATGAGACGTTTCCGCAGGTACTTGTCCATTTGGTGTTGGCATGTACATTTATGCACATAGATATTTTCACTTTCTTTTGTGCTAATCGTAACACTAAGGTGTAGACTGAGGTAAACGGCTTGCGAGGTGCCCATGGCATATCACATACCGGACTCTGGGCGGTGTTAGCTCTTTTAGCTAGCCCTGTTAATTTGTACCCTCTGTGTTTTCTATTGTAGGTAACCTTAGTGCCACTCAGTACCGACGCATACAGTGCTTAGAAGTCATGCAACCCTACTTGAGGATTTCGACCTCTTGTGTCACATGTTGGCTACACCACTCTATAACACAGCAAGGCCAGCAAGCTCTTCAGGTGGGTGCCTTCCAAATTTTGTTTACCCGTACTAGTGCACCTACCATACAATGTTTGACCGAAGAGAGCCGCGCGCTCTGTGAGCGTAAGACTAACCAAATCTCTGCTCGTCTTTGCAGCCACACAGTAGGAACATTACTGGTTCCTACTACAAATTCAACAGAAGGATTGCACGCCCCCACAAGAACCCTTATGAGGTAATTTGTTTATCCTAAGTTTGAGGTTCCTAGTTCATTTAGTGAACTCATAGAGACTGACAATAGCAGTATTAGCTTACATAATCTCTTTCTTTTTAACCTGGACAGGTTGTGTTTGTTTGTTCACCTTCACTCAAGCTGGATGCAGAATAGGAATTTGATGCACATTACTTCCTCCTGATGAAAGTTCTGTATATATGACATTTTGGATCTGAAACATGTTGAGACTACATGTCTCTGTATAACAACAGAGCTATAACACTAACGTCATTCGTTAAGATACTAATGACTGCAAATAATGATTTATCATTTCCTGCCTTTTTTCTATTCTCCAATTAAAGGTTAGCCATTTAATAGTTATATGTCACAAACATTATTTTTGAAATTCTTTTTGAAGACACATGTTTTGAATTGATGTCTAATGATTTAATACTTGTTTTATGATTGTCTTAAATAATTAAAACTTTTCATTGTTAAAATGTTTTACTTATGACCTGTCCGTTTAAGTTCTATTTTATGTGTGAGAAACCTGAGGGAGTCTCCCTTACTAGTCCAGGGGTCTGTCATCAAGGTGGCCAGGACACGGCCATCGCTATTGGATCCAATTCCTGGGGGTGGACCAATGAGGGCAGATCACCTGGATGGGGTGTCCTTGGGGAATGTAAGTGGGACACTGATAGGTGAGATGCGGTATCCCCCTTCTTATAACACCTTTTCCCCAACCTACCACGTAGGCTACACAAACACTTTACCCCCCCCCCATTTTCCGACACAAACACTTTTGCATATTACAAAGGACAATGGACTAACACTCGAGCCATTTACCTGATGTGTCCCAACACCAGGGTCAGGCCAAGTCAGGCATTTGACCAGAACCGCACACACCTGACGGCTCTTTCCCTTCCTCACAGGGATAGAAGGTGGAGCACAGAAGCGCAATACGAACAAGACAGACCACATGTCCAGGAAGCTAACACAGCACGGCAGCTCAAGAGGAGGAGAAAGACAGACTGTGCATACCGAGAGGGTGAAAAGGAGAGAAGCGACTTTTCCCTTTCAGACCGAGGCCCGTGAGACCTCTGCAGAAGGAATCGTAAGACTGTGAACAATAGACAGCATGCGTTGCAGCAGATGTCTATGGTACACAAGACCCTCCTCTTCTGATAATCAAGCCGGGGAGAGATGCTTGTCTCTGGGGTTTCAACCTTGACTTCGAGGAGAAAGAAAGCCAAGCGGTTCATCACAGCCGGTGAGTCGAGGGGAGAGTCGATAAGAAACCGAACTGTGTTGAAGGAAAAGTAGCAAACGGCTAATTGAACTTTGAAAGCATAAAGAGCGATTGATGTGAAAAGGGGGAAAACCGACAACGGAAGAGTCCGGCACCACATGGGTGCTCACTCAGGAAACTCTGGCCGATTACCCAAGTATTGAAACTACCAAAACCTGACGGCCTTGGAAAAGGCAAGAAGAGGGGTCAAAGTGGTCATACAGGGGTCTTGTAAGATCCTCTCTATAGTCGAAAGTCTCTGACTGACAGTATTACAACTGCACACTCGTCAGGTATAAGAAAGTAGACTGACCCGTGGTCTTGTGTAGTCAGGCCCGTTGGTTGCAGAAATGCTGTGAGAATGACTGTCCCTCTCTGACTCCTATGAGCCCTGCAGGAACAAGGGCGACAAAGTGAAAACCCCAATGAAGGGGAAAAAACCCTGTTTGATTGTAGATCTTCTCGATGACTGTGTTTCCAACAAGGCCGGAGACAATCTATAATCTCCAGTGTTTGATCTTATCATGGCCACAGGTGGAGTAAAGATAGTTAGCTGGTGTACAATCCAAGGAACACACAGTGTATGCGAAAGACCATGTACAGCCGTGTAGCAATGAAAACAAATGATGCTGATTGTAGGGAGATAGCCGCGGGTGGCAAAGGCAACCACAGGATATTTGAATTCTTCTTTGATATTACGAGCGGCCCTCACAGGTGACAGAGAGCAGCCGCGGCGCAAAAGAGTCCAAACAACACTGGAATCAGGAACGGCAGCCACGGGTGGCAGAAGGCAGCATTGGGTAACAACGCTGTTCCCAAAGGCCAAGTGGGAACAGAATAGTGGTAAGCAGCAGGTAGCCTGGAGGAGGCAAAGTAACACCTCGAAGCACCCCAGAGCCTCCCTTTGGAATGGCCTCCCTGCCATCCTGAAACTGGAGGAAAACCATCCACGTATTCGGAAGCTCCTTAAGACCTTCATCTTCGCATCTGCCTTTGCCACTCTCCTCCCATGCTGATCTGCCTTCTCTTCTTAGCTTTGCCTCACCTGCCAACAAGGCCTCTTTACTCAGTTACCTGCCCTCCCGGACATCCTCTGGCACTGCCTCCTGGCCACCCTTGCACTGGGACCTGTTATCTGTACCCTTACAGGCCCCCCAATCCTCTCCTGCACTTATCAGATGTTACCCTATCTGACTTGCCCTGCACTGCTCCCTTCACGGGCTGCACCAATCACTGCTCTTATCACCTTATTTATTCACTTATTTTTATCCACTAACTTATAGTTTTCCTATGCCTTGCACTTCCTTACCCCCCTCCCTTTTTCCTTTGCACTTTTCCCCTCTTTCCTTTCCCATGCACCTGCGCGTTCTCAATGTCACTGGGCCTAGTAAGATCATTTTTGTTTTTGTTTTTCTCCCCTTCTCCCCCTCCCTTTGTCTGGTCGCGCTCTGAAACACCTTTGTATGGGTGCGATATAAATAAAATATCATATCATATATCAGAGGCAGCAGGATGGAAAGAAGAGCGAAGAAGGAAAAAAGGGAAAACTGTGGAGAGAGAAAAGCATGGAGGAGACGTGCACGGGGCACATTAGGAAAACAAGAAACAAGTTTAACTCGGCAGCAAGCATGCAGCGAGGTCAGCATTAGCTCAGAGAAGCAAGAAGCAACGCGCTTACCTGGCAGCTCGCATTAGTTAAATAGAATGCCAGGAGTCTCCTGACTCTCGAGCACCTTCTTGGAATAGACTAGCGAGTTACATGTGGAAACACACAGAGTACCAAGCCGGCGCCATCTTGGATATCCCAATATGCCATAAGGATGTATTTTCCTCCACTTATGCCATATGGATGTGTTTGAGGTAGTCCTAACAGTAGGCCCCCTTCCAGAGGTGCAGGATCCAGGTTTCCAGGGATGCAACCTATAAAATTGTCTTATTAGTCTAGGAGCATGAACAGAAGAGGCTGGCTCCCAGGTGCACTAGTGGGACTGTATCCCTTCCAGTCCAATAGATATTGTAATCGACCACGACGAAAACGAGAATCACAGATAGACTGGACTTCATATTCTGGCCCGGATGGTGTATCCACTGGTGCTGGGGGTTGAGTCTTTCTCCTGTTGAAGGGATCCGGTATGTGAGGATTTACTTGTGAGAAACGGAACACTTGATGTTTTCCGGATCAGAACTTAGGTAGTTCCAATGTGAACGCCACAGGGCCCACCAGCTGAGTTATCTTGAATGGACCAAAGTAACGAGGTGCCAATTTGGAAGGGATTAAGCATTTTGGAAGATGTTGTGAATAGAGCCATACAAGGTCACGTATGTGTAACGGAGGTGGTTGAAGATGATGTTTATCAACTTGTTTCTTACTGGCTGCTCTGGCTTCTGACAGTTCTTGTAGTGCAGCGGCATGGGTGTCTTGAATCAGATCTATGAGTTGATCCACAGACAGAGCTTTAGTCGCACAGATCTTGAGGTTAGGAACAAAACTGGGATGAAATCCATACATACAGAGAAAAGGATTGACTCCAGTGGAAATGTGCAGTGAGCTATTGTAGGCAAATTCGGCATAGGGAAGTAATTCAGCCCAGTTGTCATAAGAAGCAAATATAAAACACCTTTAGAAACTGCTCTAATATCTGATTTAGTCTCTCTGTTTGCCCATTGGACTGAGGATGATATCCTGATGTTAGGGCTCCCTTAATTCCTAGACTCATACAGACAAGTTTCCAGAAGGTGGACATAAATTGAGGTCCACGGTCTGAGAGCATGGTGTCAGGTAGCCCATGGAGTTTGAATATGGTATGTAAAAACACCTTTGCCATGTGTGGTGTTGACAAGACCTGCGGAAGAGCAGTGAAATGAGCCAGCTTAGTGAGTGAGTCTACTGTTACCATGATGGTAGTATTAGTGTTTGACAACGGAAGGTCCACGATGAAGTCAGTGCTGATGTGTTGCCAAAGTTGTGATAGAAGGGCAGGTTGTGTTTGTTTTCCCAGGGCGGGGCCATGAGGTGTCTTGACTTGTTGACATGTTTGGCAGGAATAGACATAGGTGATGAGTTGCTTTCGTAGATCTGGCCACCAAAAGTGCCTTAGTACCTTCTCCAATGCCACCAGTATACCTCAGTGACCTACCGCTTTTACATCATGGCATAGGTGTAACACCCTTTGTTGCCCCACAACAGGAACATACAACAGGTGTTACGCTCACCTGGCTCCCACAGGGGCGTCGATCTGAACTGGACAGCTGCGGTCTCCACCAATGTGACGCGTAGTGCCGAGATGACGGACTGGACTGGCCTACCTAGCTTCGTTTGCTTGGCCCGTAGGAATATTCTTCTGCAAATGGAGAAAGGGAATTAACCACCCGTGGAGTTGAGCGTTAACCCCCCCCACTCCCGCTGTTCTCCCCACTGATCACCTTTGATGTCCCCTCTTATAGTCTCACCTGATGGTTTGGAAAGATGAGCTCTCCATACTGCATTGAGTGGAGGGGTGCGTAGATAACCAGTTACTTCACTGGCTCGAAGGAATTGGTGAGTTCCAGAACAATATTGAATCTGAGATTCCCGGCAAGACGCCGTAAGTATGTAGTTCGTAAGAGTTCAAATGTTTGACTTTCACTCTTGTCCGATTCCTTGCAGGTTGCAGCTTGACCCTAGCGAAGAGTTCCTCGTGGCAATCGGTAATATTCAGGTAAGGATTTGTATTATCCAACACAGTTCGATAAAATAATGTCAATATGTAACCTGTTGCTTTCTCCCTTATTCAGGCGCTGAGAGAAAGTATGAAGTCTCGGGGAATAATGCCTCCGGCGGTAAAATCAGGTAGGTCTACGGTGGTGAGGAGGTTTCCCCTTGTTTGTCCCTTTGTTTCACCTTGCTGTCCTTTTGTTTCCCCTTAGGGGCCGGGGTTCGGCAAGGATGCTGTGGAAGCTTCGCCGACCCGTGAAGAGGAATAGTACCCCTGGTGGTAAAATCAGGTAAGTCTATGGGGGGTAACTAATATCACCTCTGTGTATTCCCTTGGCTCACCTTGCTATTCTTGTCTTCCCCTTTAGGTGCCGGAGTGCGGCGGGAACATGCAGAAGGATGCGGTGGAATGTGAAGATGCTGCGAAGGCCAGTGAGTTCAGCGCGGCGCTGCAGCAGGCGAGGCGTCGCGCATAAAATAACTTCTTTCTTCCAGCTTGAAGGTGCGATGGATCGGGAATTCAGGCAAGGATCAAAGGCATTGCTCTTGTTCTAACCTTTTCTCCTTCTTTCTCCCTTTTTCTAGGAGCTCCAGACTCGAGGCGGGCGTGGCAGAAGACTGGATGCAGACTTGCAGGCACGGTGAGCGTTACGCTGCTGGATGCAGAATAATGCAAAACGTGTGCTGCTCTTCGGGCGTGGTTTAAATAGCCTCCAAAGTAGTCCCAAGTAAGTATTCCTCCCCAGCCCCACCCGAGTAAAAAAATAGTCCCTAGGTAAAGTAGTCCCTTCCAAGCCTCTTTAGGCTTGGAGCTCTTGCAGCATGGTCTGCATCAGGTGAGTTTGCAGCATGGTCTGCATCAGGTAAGTTTTAATCTATGAGCCTGGCGCCATAGGCGCCAGGACTGACTCTCCATATGAGCCTGGCGCCATAGGCGCCAGGACTGCACCCAAATAGCCCCTAGTAGGGATTGTTGGGCTTGCTTAGAATAACTTGATGCCTGCTTCCGGGGTTGCTGGACTTGGTCTGGGTCCCCGGGGGTAGGCATCATGACAGCACTCCCCCCCAAGGCCCCTCCTAAAGTCGTTTTTCCCTGTGGTTTCGGTTTGTTTGGGAAATTTCGGTGGAATTTTTTCACCAATCTGGGTGCATGAACGTGGTCACTGGGTTCCTATGACCTTTCCTGTGGTCCGTAACCTTTCCAGTCGATCAAATAAAAAAGTTTTTACTTTATCAGCTTGGAGTCCAGGATGTTCTTAACTTCAAATTCGGGTTCCCCGTCTACAAAGATGGGGTCTGGTGGCTTGGTTAGTCTTGTCCCTGGTTGCACTGGCTTCAAAAGTGACACATGAAAGACGGGGTGAATTTGCATATTAGCAGGTAAGTCCAACTTGACAGCCACCGGGTTGATAATGGCCTTAATAGAGTAAGGTCTCAAATATCTGGGGTTAAAGGTCCGTGTTCCCTTTAGAGGTATATGTTTTGTGGCTAACCGTACTTGGTCCCCTATCTGGTATTGTGGAGTATCACTTCTATGCCGATCAGCATCTTTCTTGTATTTTTCTTTCGCCTTTTTTAAATGTGCAGTTGCTTCCTTAAAGGCTTGTGTAATCGTAGCGTGCAGATGGTCCACTGCGGGAATGTCTAAGTGTTGGGGTGAGTCAAGGTCTGAGGTTTGAGGATGATGCCCATATAAGGTATAAAAGGGGCTTTGTCCAGTTCCAGAATGTACAGAATTATTGTATGCATATTCGGCGATCCAAAGAATGTCTTTCCAATTACTCTCATTCTGATGTAACATACAACGCAGGTATTTTTCGAGAGTCTGGTTGGTCCTCTCTGTTTGACCATCAGTTTGGGGGTGGTGACTGGTCGATAACCTCACATCGATTTGCGCCAATTGACATTTTTTCCAAAAAATGTGAAATGAATTGACTGCCCCGGTCAGAGACCAATACAGACGGAAATCCGTGTATGCGAACAATATTTTCGAGGAACTCCTTGGCCAGGATTGAAGCTGAAGGTAATCCCTTTAAAGGAATAAAGTGGGCCATCTTTGAAAAAAGATCCACAATAACTAGAATGGTGTTAAATCCATTGCATGGGGGTAGATCAGTAATAAAGTCTAACAATAAGGTGTGCCATGGTGTAGGCGGAATGTCTAAAGGTTGTAAGAGTCCAGCTGTTTTTTTCTTTTGACTTTTGTTTTGGGCCCAAATGCCACAAGACATCACAAATGATTTAATATCCTTTCGCCAGGTGGGCCACCAGAATTGTCTCTTAATCTTAGCTTCAGTTTTTGCAATACCTGGCTGCCCCTCCATTAGGGTATCATGATAACGGGAAATGACTAGCTCTTGTAGTTACTTATGTGGCTGAAATAGTCGCCCTTGGTAATAAGGTAGGTCATTGGTGACAGAGTAGTCTGGGCCTTTCTTTACCCAGTCCTGCAGGGCTGTAGAATCAAAGAGTTGCTGGATCTTTACCTGAATGTCCTCTAGTGTCTGTAGAGTAGTCATGCCAAGAATCCTTTGTTCGGAAATTATAGGTACTGGTTCTGGGTTCACTTCTGCCTCTCCCATCCCTATTCGGGATAAGGCGTCTGCTTTACCATTCTTACAACCTGGTCGATAGGTTATCACGAAATCGAACTCGGCAAAGAACAATGCCCATCGGAGTTGGCGTGACGATTGGCCCTTGGCTGTCTTTAAATACTGTAAGTTCTGGTGATCGGTGATCACAGTAACGGTATGCCTGGCACCGAGAAGATAGTGTCACCAAGCCTTGAAGGTGGATTTAATGGCTAATAACTCCTTGTCGGTAACCGCATAGTTTAACTCGGGTGCCGAGAACTTTGTGGACCAAAATGCTACTGGGTGAAGCTGGCCAGTTTCAGGGTCCTTTTGAGACAGGACAGCTCCCATGGCTAGACTGAATGCATCAGTTTACACTATGTATGGAAGTTCAGGGCGCGGGTGCTTTAATACAGGTGCAGACGTGAATTTCGCTGTCAGCTCTTGGAAGGCATTTTCAGCTTCTTCAGTCCACATAAAGCATTTATTTTTTCGCAAGAGTGCTGTGATGGGATGTACAACATGTGGAAAATCCGGGATGAATCTGCGGTAGAAATTGGCAAAGCTGAGCATGCTTTGTACTCCTTTAACTGAACTTGGTGATGGCCACTGAAGGATTGCGTCCACCTTTTGTGAGTCCATTCGGACTCCTCTTGGGGTCAGGATAAACCCAAGGAATTCAACTTCTGTGGCATGAAAAATGCATTTTTCCAGTTTTGCATATAGTTTGTGCTGGCGCAATTTCTCAAGGACTGCTCGGACGTGCTTGACATGGTCAGATTCTGAAGAGGAGTATATTAGAATATCATCGATATATACGACAACACAAACATCAATGAGTTCACGAAGGACATCGTTCATGAAGTATTGGAAGGCTGCTGGTGCATTGCACAATCCGAAAGGCATCACCTGGTATTCGAATAACCCATACTTAGTGCGAAAAGCAGTCTTCCATTCGTCGCCCTCTTTTACACGTACCAGATGGTATGCCCCCCGAAGATCTAACTTAGTGTATATGCAACTTGGTCTAGTAGTTCAGGGATCAGAGCCAATGGGTATCAGTTCTTAACAGTTATCTGGTTCAATGCGCGGTAGTCTATGCACGTTCTGAGGTCACCTTCCTTTTTGGGCACGAAGAACAAAGCTGAAGATGCAGGGGACTTGGATGGGTGAATGAAGCCATTAGCAAGGTACTGGTCTAAGTATTGTCATAGGTGAAGGTTCTCAGGTTCCGTAAGGGCGTAGATCCTGCTACAAGGGGGTAGTCCACCGGGTATGAGATCGATTTGACAATCGTACGATCTGTGAGGTGGTAAGGTGTTTGCCTGTTCTTTTTGGAAGACATCCTGGAATTCTTGGTATTCTGGAGGTAGTTGCACGACTGCTGTGGTTACTGTGGCCAGGCCTGCGTTCAGATTTTTCTTTGGGTAACAGGTTTATGCACAATCCGGGAAGGTTATTCTCTTCTCTCGCCAATCAATACAAGGATTATGTGTTTCCAACCAAGGTATCCCCAGTATTATTTGGAACTGTGGGGCTTTGATTAGATCAAACACAATAGTCTCTCGATGCCCATCCTGACCCAATAGTGTCATTTCTGCGGTGGAATGAGTTACAGGCCCAGAGGCAATTTCAGTTCCATCGACTGTGGTGATGACATCTGAGGTGGTTTTTCGGCAGAGAGGTAGATTCATCCTGGAAGCCAATTCTTAGTCCACATAGTTTCCTATGGCCCCGCTATCAATGTATGCCCTTACTGCGTGCATACGCGATGGCTGCTTTGGATCTACGAGGACCATTGGTATGATGAAATGCGAGGTCTGTGTATCCTTCTTCAAGCTCGGCAAGGAGACCTCTACGCTTGTCGGGCGTGGTCGTTTCCCGAGTCTGACTCCATATGGCTTTTATCAGCAGCTCCTACCACCTTCTTGGGTGGTTTTACAGGGCAATCCCGTAGAAAATGCCCAGAAGTTCCACAATATAGACACAATTGCATTTGCCGTCTCCTTTCTCTTTCCTTCTGGGTTAAGGGTCCTTTAACCCCTCCGATTTGCATGGGTTCTGAAGCATCTGCTCCTTTTGGGTCAGCGTGGGTTTTGACCAACACCCGATTCTCAAACTTGGCTCGATCAGCCTTTCTGTTCTGAAGTCTGTGATCTAACTGGACCACTAAGTCTATATATTCAGCGCAGTCTTGAGGTGGGTTCACGACTTGAGCCAAGACATCCTTGAGTTCTCCTCGAAGCCCTCGATGAAATAACGTGATTCGTTTTACCTCAGACCATCCAGTTTCCACTATCAACCTATTAAAGGTTGCGATGTAGGATAGAAGGTCCTGGTTACCCTGTCTTAGGGACAAAAGTTTGTTATCCAGGGCCTGTCCTTGGGAGTGCCGGGCAAATAGTCTTTCCATGCTCATTTGAAAGCCCTGAAAATCCCGAAGAATTGGGTCATCCTGAGTAACTAGTGGAATTGGCCAATCAGCTGCACTGCCGCTGAGATATGACAATACAAAGGCTACCTTGGCTTGATCGTTTGGGAAGGCTTCAGGTCTGCATAAAAAGTGCAAGCGGCATTGGTTCATAAACACGGCAAACATTTTGGGATCTCCGGCAAAGCGTTCGGGCGGAGCTAATGGAATATTTCCTGGTAGGTTTATTTGCACAGGGTTACTCGATGACACAGGAGCTGGATTTCCCCCGGGACCTGGTAGGGGTGCTTGTCCAGCCTGGCTTTGCAGTAGTTGCCTAGCAAGGTCATCAGTTCGCGCCTTTGACAAAAGCAGTTCTCTCCTAAGGGCATTGGTTTCTTGACGGGCGGAATGCACTTCAGCCCTCAGTTCCCCTAGTAATTGGGCCAATTGGTCAGTTTCTGAGGTATCTATAACGCCCGGGTGGGAATTTGTGGGTTGGCTTCGCGTTCTGTTACGCTCACCTAGCTCCCACAGGGGCGTCGATCTGAACTGGACAGCTGCGGTCTCCACCAATGTGACGTGCAGTGCCGAGATGACGGACTGGACTGGCCCACCTAGCTTTGTTTGCTTGGCCCGTAGGAATATTCTTCTGCAAATGGAGAAAGGGAATTAACCACCCGTGGAGTTGGGCGTTAACCCCCCCCCCCACTCCCGCTGTTCTCTCCACTGATCACCTTTGATGTCCCCTCTTATAGTCTCACCTGATGGTTTGGAAAGATGTGCTCTCCATCCTGCATTGAGCGCAGGGGTGCGTAGATAACCAGTTACTTCACTGGCTCGAAGGAATTGGTGAGTTCCAGAACAATATTGACTCTGAGATTCCCGGCAAGACGCCGTAAGTATGTAGTTCGTAAGAGTTCAAATGTCTGACTTTCACTCTTGTCCGATTCCTTGCAGGGTGCTGCTTGACCATTGCTGACCATTGTGGCGATCGGTAATATTCAGGTAAGGATTTGTACTATCCAACACAGTTCGATAAAATAATGTCAATATGTAACCTGTTGCTTTCTCCCTTATTCAGGCGCTGAGAGAAAGTATGAAGTCTCAGGGAATAATGCCTCCGGCGGTAAAATCAGGTAAGTCTATTGTGGTGAGGAGGTTTCCCCTTGTTTGTCCCTTTGTTTCACCTTGCTGTCCTTTTGTTTCCCCTTAGGGGCCAGGGTTCGGCAAGGATGCTGTGGAAGCAGCGCCGACCCGTGAAGAGGAATAGTACCCCCAGTGGTAAAATCAGGTAAGTCTATGGGGGGTAACTAATATCACCTCTGTGTATTCCCTTTGCTCACCTTGCTATTCTTGTCTTCCCCTTTAGGTGCCGAAGTGCGGCGGGAACATACAGAAGGATGCAGTGGAATGTGAAGATGCTGCGAAGGCCGGTGAGTTCAGTGCGGCGCTGCAGCAGGCGAGGCGTCGCGCATAATATAACTTCTTTCTTCCAGCTTGAAGGCGCAATGGATCGGGAATTCAGGTAAGGATCAAAGGTATTGCTCTTGTTCTAACCTTTTCTCCTTCTTTCTCCCTTTTTCTAGGAGCTCCAGACTTGAGGCGGGCGTGGCAGAAGACTAGATGCAGACTTGCAGGCACAGTGAGCGTTACGCTGCTGGATGAAGAATAACGCGATGAATAGAACCCAACAACAGATGGCGCCACTCCGTACAGGCCTTCTTTATTGCTAGAAGTACATTTTCTAGTACTGCGTAGTTTCTTTTGGATGATGTCAAGGTATAGGAGTAATAGGCGACTGGATGTTCTTGTCCGTTCCATTCCTGTTTTAGGAGTGCTCCAAGAGCTTCATTACAAGCATCTGTCTCCAGAAAGAACAGTTTATTTTGATGAGGTAGTCTTGGGATCGGGGCTTGTGTAAATAATGCCTTAACTTCCTGGATGGCAGCATGAGTGTTTTCATTCCAATGAAAAATGACCTTTTTAAGTAGTGATGTTATTAATGGTAAGATCTGCATCTAAAAATGTGGAATGAACTTTCTATAAAAGTTTGCAAAACCTAAAAATCTCTGTATGTCTTTAACAGAAGTGGAGTCTTTCCATTGTAGAATCACCTTGATCTTGGACAGATCCATTGCAGTTCCTTCTGCTGACAAAATGAATCCTAGGTAGGAAACTGAGGGCCGATGAAACAGACATTTTTCCAGTTTGGCTGACAGATGGTTTCTGCATAGACGTGAGAGGACTTCTGATACATGAGCTCAGTGTTCAATGAGTGATTTTGAAAAAAACGAAATGTCATCTAAATATATGACTACTAAGTGAAGCATGAGATCTGAAAAAAGATGGTCCATGAATCTTTGAAAAATGACAGGGGCATTTGCTAATCCGAAGAGCATTACACAGTATTCATTGTGGGCAAAGGGAGTGCGGAATGCAGTCTTCCATTCATCGCCACTACGAATCCGGAGGAGAATGTATGCGCCTCTTAGGTCACGTTTAGTGAAAATGGTCACACCTCTGACCGCTTCCAGGATATCGGGGATAAGCGGAAGAGGGTACTTGACCATCACAGTGGTTTTATTTAGGTCTCTGTAATTTATACAGGGTCGTAGTTGAGAGGTTCCCTT
The DNA here is from genome assembly GCF_040938575.1 of Ambystoma mexicanum. Taxonomy (NCBI): domain Eukaryota; kingdom Metazoa; phylum Chordata; class Amphibia; order Caudata; family Ambystomatidae; genus Ambystoma; species Ambystoma mexicanum. Next base: position 64,929,420 of record NC_090929.1, read on the forward strand.
CTTGGGGATGAAAAATAGTGAGGCTCCTGCCGGGGACTTGGATTCCGTAATTAATCTGTGTTGCAAATTTGCTTGGAGATAGGTCTGCAGTGCTTCTTCTTCAGGACTTAAAAGAGTGTACCTGCGGCCAAATGGAATTGGTTGGTTAGGTATTAAATCGATGGAACAATCCTCGTTTCTTTGAAGGGGGAAGTGACTTGTATTGTTCCTCCTGAAACACATGGTTGTATTTGTGATATTCAGTCGGGAGGGTCTGTAGCTGATGTATGGCTTTGTCGTCTAGATTGTCTTCCTGCGTACAGAAGCCTATGGAACCTTCTTGTAAGTAGCGGGATAAACAGTATTCCGAACCTAAGAACATGGAACCTGCGGTCCAGTTAATGTAAGGGTTATGTTGGCAGAGCCAAGGGAGTCCCAAGATGATTGGGTAGTGGGCTGCTTTGATTAGGTCGAACACATATATCTTCTGTATGTGATGATATGCTCACGAGTAGGTCTTTGGTTTGTTCCTTAATGGGTCCAGAAGACAAAGGTGTGCCATCCACTCCTTCCACCAGTATGGGAACCATCATGGGTTGACATGGAATGGTATGGTCTTTTGCTCAACGGTCGTCACGAAAGTTACCAGCCGCTCCACAATCCACGAGTGATGGAACATCCAAAATAACTTTGTCGTAGATCTGTAAGTTGACTTTGAGAACCAGCATGGCCTTATCTTGAGTGATTTTTGCTTGGGAACAAAGAAATCCCCCTTTAGCCGCTGTCCCCTCTACGACTGAGGTTTGGCGTTTCCCGGCCTTCTTGGGGGAACCAGGGGACAGTCTTTTAGTTGATGTTTGTCTGAACCGCTATACATACACAGTCCAAGGTTCTTCCTGTGGCTTCCTTCTTCTGTGGTCAGGGGCCCTCGGGCTAGTTCTAATTGCAGGGGTTCTTCTTGCGAAGACCAACGTGGACTAGGCTGTGCTATCTCCGGATTTCTCAGTAACCGATGCTTGCATCTTTCGGCATTCTGTTCTTGATGTCAGAAATCCAATTGTAGAACCAAGGCTATCATCTCCTTAAGATTAGGAGGTCTCCGTACCCTGGAAAATTCATCCTTGAGATCTTCGGATAATCCGTGCCTAAAAAGAGTGATCAGGGCATCATCCGGCCAAGCTGTTACCCGTAGGGGCGGGGGGGGGGGTCTGTACTCCTGCTCTCTATATGGCAGAGGACTCGAGGAGAGGCACAGAGGACCCCAGCCAAGATTCTCTATTATTGGTAACGTAGTTGAGAAATCAAGGCATAGCTTCTCAGGAGGTGATGCGATGCAGGCTGGTTCTTAAGTACAGTGTAGTCCCCAAGCCCCCCCCACAAAGGAATGTCCACACACTGTATTAGTTAAAACACAGTCTTTATATAATTAGGTTCAATGTTATGTACACAATCACAATAACTCACTTTGTGCTCAGAAAATCTACAATGGCAAATATATACAGTCTAAGTGGTACCACAATTATTATTAGATTCCATTAAAGTCCATCAACTTTACTCAGGTTAAATGTCACACAAATCACATAATAAAGGTAACCAACAATAGAAATAGGAGGGAAGCAGTTGGTTAGAACAATTGGCAGAATACTGGCCCCTACCACTAGACACAGTTCTGTGTGGAGATCTCCCCACCTGGGCAACCTGTAAAGTAAAGATATATCACAAGCCCAGTCCATATATTGTTCTATAAGTCTTCTTTCCTTCTATAATGTTTCTACCACCCAAATGTACCTGGAATAGCAGAGTTCGATGTTGGGTCGTTGACAGATCCTTCTTGAGCCAGCTCCCTTTAAAGCAGGAGCCACGGATCGTCGAGATCCCTCGAAGAAAGTGTACTAGGTGTCGAGGCGGCAGCTTCGGTCCCAGCGGTGCTCATCGACGACGGAGCAAAGACGTCCTGCAAGGAAGAGGCGTATTTTGTATTTGTATTTTATTTATTGATGTTGCGCACCTTGCCCTGGGGCAGCTGGGCGCATGGTAAGAAAACGATTACATACATTCATTCGAAGTTACACAAGTCAGATTTCAGGTGAGCAAGAACAGATAAGACAGTGGCAATATCGTTACAAGAAGTGGTCAGTTGTACTTACAAGCAATCAGATTACAGGTGAGCAGAAACGGCGCTGTAGATAACGGTCACGTTACAAGTGTAGCATAGGAAGAATCATAGATGCAAAGCAACATGTAGGGACAGTTGCCAAAGGACAATGCGCTTAAGTGGAAGTGGCAGAGCATCAAGTTCATGTAGCCATACTTTGGTTTTTTACTTAAATGAGTAGAAGGACGGATCAGTTCTGAGTGTGGTGGGTAGGGTATTCCATAGTTTAGCAGCCAGGACAGGGAAACTAGATCCATCAGCTGTCTGCAACTTGTAGCTAGGTATGGTGAGTGCATGTATATGTGCAGCCCTCAAAGGCCTGATAGCTGTGTGTTGCTTAAATCGGTGGGTCAAGTATGCAGGGGCCAGATTGATCAGGGCCTTATGAGTTAGGGCAAGAGTTTTGAGAGAGATAGGGTGGGCTACAGGGAGCTAGTGTAGATTGTCTTGTGTCAGTGATGTGGGATCTCCGTGGGAGGTTGAGTGCCGCCCTGATGGCATTGTTCTGGGTGACCTGTAGCTTGTCAATGTTTCTTTGGCAAGTCCCTAAGTAGAGGGCATTGCAATAGTCCATTTTAGACATGATGAGGGTTCTGGCAATGATAATGTAATTTTCAGTCGTAAGGAAGGGTTTGCAGGCAGTGATGAGTTTGCAGGTATAGGCCGAAGTGGAGACTACAGCATTAGTTTGTCTGGTATGGGAGAGTGAGGAGTCTAAGTAGATGCCAAGAGTTTTTGTATCCTTAGACACTTTGATAATGTTCCCATCGATCGTAAATGATTTGTAGGCTGGGTCAAGATTACTTAGTTTGAAGTGGGAGCCAAGGATGAGAAGCTCTGTTTTTTCATCGTTGAGGCATAGCCTGTGATGAGCCATCTACGCCTGGATGGCTGAATAGACATCGTTGATAGCTTTAGAGTCAGTTGCATAGTCACCAGAGATGGGGATGAGTATCTGGGTGTCGTCAGCATAATTGGTGTATGAGACACCCAGATAGTCAAGTATGTCAAAGAGTGGTTTAGTAAACACGTTGTACAGTGTTGGGGATACACAGGATCCTTGTGGGACACCACACATGACTGGGGCTGGTTCAGCCGAAGCAGACGGGCAGAACACCCTCATAGTTCTGTTGGCCAGGAAAGAACTGATCCATGATGTGGCGGCATCAGAAAAGTGGGCAGCTGTTTTAAGATGGTGACAGAGAATGGGATGATCAACCAAATCAAAAGCAGCTGAAAGATCAAGAAGTAGGAGTGCAATCTTGCCCTTGTCTTTCAGATCCTCAATTTGTGTTTTTAGATCAATCAAGGCTGTCTCTGTCCCGTGTCTCGGTCGGAATCCTGATTGTCTTAGGCCTAGTAATTTGTTTGATTCGAGGTAGTCCTGGATTTGTAACTAGGCTGCCCTGTCCATGATTTTTAGAAGGAAGGGCACTGTAGTAACGGGCCTGTAGTTGGAAGGGTTGCACGGGTCGAGTGTGGGTTTTTTTGATTAGTGGGATGACCCAGGCATCCTTGAGGTTATCCGGGACGATACCAGTTTTGAATGAGGCATTTATAAAGGTGGTGCTGAAGGGAGCAAGATCATGCGCAGCCTCCTTGATGATGGGAGCCGGGCATGAGGCACCTTGACAGTTAGAAGGTTTAAGCTTCTTAATGATATTTTCAACTTCCCAGGTAGCAAGAGGTGTGAAGTTGAAAAGTTTGAATGAATGTTTTGGCATAGGGAGGTTGTGAGATGGAGAATTAATTGGGGAGTCAGAGAGATTGTTCTTTTTAGTGTTAATTTTGGCTTGTAGCGTAGAAATGTTATCTAAAAATGCCTTTTGAATGTTAGTACACCAGGCGGTGTCAGGGGTGCAGGAGTCCAATGGGGCTACTAGAGACTCTAATTCCTTGAGGATTTTGAAGAGTTCTTTTGTGTTAGATTGTGCCAGCAGAATATGTTTATTGTACACATGCGGGGCACCTCCATGTCAATAGTTGAGGACCGCAAAGAGTTTGTGTAGAACTGTGGCCCAGCAAGGGCGTCGAGTAGTCCGGCGTGTCTATGGTCGTTGGGTGGCGGGAAACCCACCGGCGGATGCTCCTCGGTGCATCGACGGCCTGGCCTTCTCTGGCGGGATAAGGCGGGCAGTGGTGCGGACGAGCGTGTCCGTGAAACAAAAGTCTTAGGCAAAGGAGCGTTTGGCTCCGGTCGTCGTCAGCACGGCATCAAGCAGTCCCCTCTTCTGGGCAACACGGCTTCGACGGGCCTCCAGCAGTTACAGCAAACCTGCGAACCCTGGTCGACGACGGTGGATGGAATGTCCGGTGCTGGTCTTTATTCTCCTCAGCGGTCCCAGTCTCCGGTCAGCAGCCTTTCGAGGGTCTAACTTCCAGGGCGCTTCGGCAAAGGTTAGCGGTGCTCGATGGTCCCTCGGAGCTTGGGAATAGGGTGCCTAACCAGGTCCTCTCTTGGATCAGTCTCGACGGCTTTTGGATTTCGGCAAAGGGAGACAGCAGTTAACCTTCTTCTTCAGGCTCGGCTTCGAGATTAAGCACCAGTTTCAACTTCAGCTTCTGAACAAATTCTAGCAGTGAGAGGCCCCCAGATATACTAGTTGATCTCCCGTTCATTCTGCTGGGTCACACTCAGGCGCCCAATCACTCAGAAGGGCATTCAGCAGTCAGTCAGCCAATCAGGCATACAGTGCATTCAGGCCATACTCCTCCCTCTCAGACACTCACAACAAGGAATGTGCATTGGGATAAGTAGCCAGCCATTCAACACTACACACTGCATTCATACCAGTTTTGGGCAGGGCTGTCTCAGTGATTGTGTCAAACACCAGAAACCAGACATTCACAACAAGAAGTGCATATTGGTCACACACGCCATTCACCCAGGTCCCACCCACAGGGTGTACCCACAACATACAGTCACTGGGAAGTCTCCAGCCAGTCTGGCCTGGACTTCACAGCAACACCATATATGGAACTTCCACCTAACAGGCAGTCAGGGGGAAGGGACAGAGTCAGGGCTTCCCAGGACTTTGGGAAAACAAAGTAACATGCAATAGAAAGCAAGAGGCCACAGGGGCCATCTTGTTTCCTTTCAGGAATCAACTGATTCCAATGCCAGGGCCTGGTTATCCCAAAATGGAGGATACTCAGAGCACCTGTCAAATTCAGCATGGAGCTGCCACCAGCCCATACCCTGCTCTGCGGGCCACACACAGGTGCCCGAAAACATACACTAGGGCCACAGGGTTGCACCCCCACCCATGGGTGCCATAGGGGTATCCCATGGGTCTGTACACCAAACCAAAAACAGGAAGAGCTGCACTGCCAGGAGTCCCACATGGACTCCTGGGCAGAAAACAATACAGAACACAAATTAAAAAGGACTACAGGACAAGGACAGGGAGGCCCTGTCCCTCTAATGCATTTCCAGCATCCCAACCACTGAGCTAGATGTTTGAAATTGGCTATATAGGTCAGAACGTCATATGTTTCCTGGCGGATATCGGTCAACTGTTCTTGAGCAGAAATAGTCAACTCTTGACGTCCAAAAATACCTTGAATACTGTTGGCAAATGCTGGATAAGAATTCAGGATCTGATTGTTCGTTGCTACCAATGTAGTAGCCCATGCAAGAGCCCCTCCTGTAAGATTAGAGACCATGAAGTTGACCTTTGATCGGTCTGTAGGAAATAATGTAGGCTTCAAAGTGGATTGCACTACACACTCCTCTAGGAACTCCTTCAATCTTTTGTGGTTACCATCAAACGTCACCCCCTTTGAAGGCAATAGGGGTAATTCTGCCATTGAAGGAGCGGAAGCGACCAACTGCCGTAAGGTCGCACTCTCATTCTTGAGAAGTTCGACCTCCTCCGTGAGGTCCTGCAATGCTGATAGAACCTGTTGAATCTGTGGGTCCATTTGTCTTTTCTATTTATTTATTTTTGCGGGCGTCCCTTACTATTACAACTACAACTACACTCTCGCCAGGTATAAGAAAGAAGACTCACTTGTGGTCTTGTGTAGTCAGGCCCGTTGGTTGCAGAAATGCCGTGAGAAGGACTGTCCCTCTCTGACTCCTGAGCCCCATAGGAACAAGGGCGACAAAGGGAACAGAAAGGGTCAAGCCCCAATATAGGGAAAACCCCAGTGAACGGGAAAAACCCTGTTTGTAGATCTTCTTGAGAACAGCGTTTCAGCCAAGGCCAGAGACAATCTGTAATCTCCAATGTTTGTTCTTATCGTGGCCACAGATGGAGTAAAGATCCTTAGCTGGTGTACAATCCAAGGAACCCACAGCATTTTCGAGAGACCATGTACAGCCGTGTAGCAATGAAAACAAACGATGCTGGTTTGAAGGCGAGATGGCCACGGGTGGCAAAGACAGTCGCAGGATGTTTGAATTCTTCTTTGATGTTACGAGCAGCCCTCACAGGAGAAAGAGAGCAGCCGCGGGTGCAAAGAGTCCAAACAACACTGGAGGAGGCGAAGTAACACATCGGAGCACAGAGGGAGCAGGATGGAAAGAAGAGGGAAAGAAGGGAAACCTGAGGAGAGAGAAAAGCACGGAGGAGATGTGCACGGGGGCACGTTAGGAAAAGAAGCAGCAAGTTTCACTCGGCAGCAAGAATGCAGCAAGGTCAGCGTTAGCTCAGAGAAGCAAGAAGCGACGCGCTTACCTGGCGGCTCACATTAGTTAAATAGAATGCCAGAAGTCTCCTGACTCTCGAGTGCCATCTTGGAATAGACTAGTGAGTTACATGAGAAAACACACCACGCCGGCGCTATCTTGGATATCCCAATATGCAATAAGGATGTCTTTTCCTTCACTTATGCAATATGGACCAGGTGTTTGAGGTAGTCCTAACAGACGGATGATTGTGAAGCTAAGGGAAGTGAATCCCATATCGTAAAAGTTGAATGAAAAAAGGTACGATTGATAGATTTGGAAGCGTGCACCCGAACGAGGGATGCTGACAAACGGATGTGCAGTCCAAAGTCCCGAAATACAGTGTGTTGTCAAGAGTGAACCCAGTAGAGGGATGTCCACAGTGAACTGTTGAAAAGGACTTTAAGATTCGTGAAAGTCACAAGGAAAATTGTGTTGACAGCCATAGTGAACCCGGCGGAGGGAGGCTGACAATTAAGAAGGGTCCAAGCCCGGAAGAGGGTGAATCCGGGGTAAAAAATATCCCCCAATGCATATGTGAAAAGGAATTCTTTGTTTATTATTTGAATACATTAGGCCCATGGCAGCAAGAGACTTTTTGGTAGAAAAGAGACTTAACCACCAAAAGCCCTTATTGCTGAAAGCAGAACTGTTAGCTCGTGTTGGGAAAGCTGGAGCATGTGCTGTGCTACCTTGTTCTACCTTGTCCCGTGCTCAAAACATGGGGAAGGGAGACCTCAAGTACCGCCTCCTGACTTATTATTTGTGAACAACTTCCGTATTTCTTAAGAATATAGGCTCTTTTATTTGACAACACCACCACTGGGACTGCCTTATTATTATTTGATGGCTGTAGCTTGCTCCCATCTTAGATTTAGATTAGGCATTTTCCAACCCGCATATACAGTTTAATAAACACCCTTGAGCTGTGATCACTTGTGTACTGTCTTTACTGTTGCCACCATGAGTTCCGTGCATATGGAATTGATAGTAGGACAAAACCTTTTCCTCTCCTCAGTCCTTTAATTAAACCTTTGTGAGGGCTTTCAAGCACAAAGACAAAAAGGTCTCAAAATAGGAGCCATAAAGCCAAAGCATTGTAATAGATTGCATTGTGCTTGAAATATGACTTCCAGTTTTTGGATCCTCAGAAGCATTCTTGAACATTGAGATTGTATTTTTATTTTCCTGGAACTTCTCTGAGACCCTCTCTCCTCTTTATTTGGCCAGATTAGGACGTATAAATGCAGTTGCTACGTTGTCTTTTGGATTGCATGCAACTTTGAAAACACAAAGGCAGGAGAGCATCAACTTGTTTCTTAGCAAACTCTTCAATTGCATTTTATTTATCAAGGAAGTGGTTTACTCCCATTATTATAGTCCTAGAAGCCTTTACTTAAAAAAAATATGGATAATCTTCCCAATAGTTTATTCCTGGAATTGTATTTCTTTCATCTATGAAATATACACAGCCCAAGCCATACAGTCCTCCTAAAAACAACCTCTACAAGGCTATCCTCTGACTATGCTATTCTAGTACACACTGTTAAGCTAACAGCCCTCTCCTGACATCTACCCCTAAATGCCTCGTCTTGGGTGACTTCCACATCCACCTTGACTCCTCAATCCTCAATCATGGTGTCCACTCCCTTCTGTGACAGCTGCACCTTGCTCTCCCTATCCATTCTCCCCTCTGGTCCTACCCAATCAGCTGGACACAACCTCAATGCCTTCATCCACACTGATCTTCTGCTCTACGCCCCCCTCGCCACACTGCTCTTGTGGTCAGACCACTTTCTCCTCTCCTCTCCTCTCACCTGGGTCATATTGGCCCTCTGACTGCACCTTCCCCAGCTCTGCCAAACTCATTCACAGACATCCGTCCAACGAAACGAGTGTCAGTTGCTGCCTTCCCATCCACCTTCATCCCCTATCTTCTCCCACTGCAGACTCAACCTCTGACTCTGCTCTCAGCAACCTCCATCTCACCATCACTAACACTCTCGACCCAGTCATGAGGATCCGCCTGAAACATGCCACCAAGCATGACACTTGGTATGATTCTGATCTAGCAGGCTGAAACGCAAGTGCAGAGCTGTGGAACGGAAGTGGCAGACCTTCTGACAAACTGGCCTGTCGCCTTCTCCAAAGGCAATATCTTCACTCCATTTGCTCCAAGAAGAGGGCCCACATCCAGGCTCGTGTCTCTGGAGCATCCAACAACACAGCCAAACTCTTTAAAATCTGCAAGGAACTAGCCAATCCCTCTGTAGTCTCCAACTCACCTCTTCCCTCCCATGCCCTCTGCGCTGCACTGGCCACCCACTTCAATGCAAAAACTCAGGACATCCTGAGTACATGTTCTTTCTCCCCCTCCTCCCATCCCCCTGCTACCCCTGGCCTCTCATCCTCTCTCAACCATTCTCTCCTATCACATCAGATGAGGTCACTAGAGTTATCCACTCTATAAAGGACTCATCCAAACCGGTCTCCCCCTGTTCTTCCAGAACTTTTAAGGACAACATTGGATCCATTGCCCCTACACTTGCTGATTGCTGCAATCACTCTCTTGCTACCGGGTCTTTCCCCTCTTTCCTCAATCATTCCCTTGTGTGCCCTCTCCTGAAAAAGCCTTCTGGTGACCCCACGTGTCTGGCTAACTACTTCCCCATCTCTATCACTCCCTTCCTTGGGAAACCTCAGGAGAAGCTGGTCTCCCTCCAACTGACCCAGCATACTGAGCTCGTTGGTTGCCTACTTGACCACCAATCTGGATTCCGAGCATCGAGAGGCACATAAACTGCTCTTCTGAACACAAATGAAGAACTGTTCGCATCTCTTAACTCTTAACTCACTCGCTGTTCTCATTCTACTTGATCTCTCCTCTGCATTTGATACGGTCAACCACTCCATCCTCATAAAACTGCTCCCTGATGCCCTTGGTACTCTGAGCGTGCACTGGTATGGCTGACCTCCTTCCTCACGGACTGTCCCTCCCAGGTTATTCTGGGCTCTTTCTCTTTTCCCACTTCCATCTTCACCTGCAGTGTTCTCCAGGGCTCCAACCTTTCACCCGGGCTCTTTAACGTCTATCTTGCCAGCTTGCTCACCTTATTGCCACTTTCTCCCCTCACTTTCAGTGTTATGCAGGCGACACCCAACTCTTCTTCAAACTTCCCTCTGATCTTCTCCTCCCTTCCTCTACCATTCCTGACTGCCTATCTGCCATGCAGTCCTGATGTGCCTCTAATGATCTCTGCCTCAATGCCAGCAAGACTGAGATCCTTCCTATTGGGACTCCTGCTCCTCTTTCCTCCCTTCACTCTGGACAACCTCTATGGGGTCTCCCCCTCCCCCTTCTCCTTCATCTGAAGCCAGAAACCTTGCAGTCATCCCCAGGGTGTCATGGAGAAGGGCGATCAGGATGTTATGGGTTACTGTGTCGAAAGCAGAGGAGATGTCAAGAAGAATGAGGACAGAGGGAGAGTTAGTCAAGATTTGAGAGTAGGTCTTCATAGGTGTTCAGAAGGGCAGTTTCCGTGCCTCTGGATGCTCTGAAGCCACATGGTCATGGAGAAACCAACAGATTCAGTGAGGAGGGTAAGCTGAGAGATAGCCAACTTCTCCAGGAGTTTTCCCAGGAAGGGAGTGATGGAGATCGGGCGGTAATTTGTCAGAATGGAAGGGTCGGCAGAAGGTTTTTTCAGCAGAGGGTGCACAAGAGTGCTTGAGAGAAATGGGGGAAACTCCAGTGATGAAGGAGAGGTTACAGAAGTCTGCCAAGGCTGGAGCGATGTCCTGTGTTTTGGTGGTGAAGTGTGCAGCCAGGGCCGAGCAGAGGGCCTGGTGGGTGCAGTAGAGGATGAAGCTGCCGTAGGGTTGGCCAGTTCCTTGTAGACTTTGAAAAGTTTGGCCGTGTTGTTTGATGCTTCGGAGATGCAGGCTTGAATATGGACTCTCTTTTTGGACCTCATAAGGAGTCTGTATTGCCTTTTAAGAAGGAGGCAGGCCAGCTTGTCAGAGGGTGCATCTGAGGATCCCGACTTCCGTTCTGCTGCTGTGCACTTGCGTTTAAGGGCAGCTAGATCAGAGTCATACCAAGAGTTGCACTTTTTGGCAGGCTTCAGTCAGACCTTCATGACAGGAGTGTTGGAGATGGAAAGGTGAAGGTTAGAGAGGGCTGTGTCATGTAACAGGAAGCCATTTTAAATGTGTCAAGTAAAAAGACAAATGAATATTAGAATTCAACTGTAAAATAACCCCAACAGATGAGTGGATAATATGTCGAAGAGGAAACAAAGAACATTTAGGGAGGCCAACAAGAAAAGAAAAACAATAATACAGCCGAGGACACAAATATCATTTGTAGAAGTCATTTTGTATAAGAAAAGTTTACAATGACAAATCATTTTGAAATGATATAGCTGGAAATGATAGAAATGATAAACAACAGTGATTTGATGTTGAAAAGCAAGAGAAGAATCAAAGGTGAACCCACGATTATGGGCTGAAGAAGATAGTTATTTGGACAAGGAGAAAATGAATAGATTGAGATATAACAGAGGTAGGATAAAAAGATAGATAATGGACACCATTCAAGATTCACAGTCAGGTTGATATTGAGATAACTGTTGATACAACACTTCAGCAAAGTAAGGAAAAGAAAAGGAAATGTGTGTGTCATCCACCTAAAGATGAGCTTGAAAAAATAAGTGATGCCAATGAAATAGTATACAAAGTAAATAAAGGTGTCCACGTACTGAACTTTGAAGTCTGCTAAAAGACACGGAATGCGAAGGGGACGTTATTCCTTGCTGAGAAACCAGAAAGAATGAATACATAAATAGTATGGCTACCTCGTCTAAAGAGAACCAGAATTACTAAAAGAAGAAAGACGAATAGAATGATCAACAGTATTAAATGCAGAAGACAGATCCAAAAGTACCATAGATATAAGCATAAAGAGCAAGAATTGCTGTTTTCGTTGAATGCCCAGGATGAAAGCCAGATTGCAAAGAAGGTAAAAAGGCGATGAGAACTAAGGTAGGTTGCAACTTGAGAATAGATAACTCTTTTTAAAAGTTCAAACAAATAAAGCAAAAGAGCGAGAAGCTGGAAATTGTTTTTGAACACAACACAGTAGTCTTGAACTACATGTTATCTCATGGTACACTATTTATGAGACAGAATTGCTGTTTAGTTAAACATTAATGTGTTGTTTCTGGTCATTGCAGAAGATTAGGAGTTAAATCGGTGACCTTTAAATGCACCACCAGACCCTATTTTTCAAAAATGCCTTCAGGGGATTCAGCCTCCAGACATGGTTCTCGTAGTGGGGTTGGCACAATTGCCTGATTAGGAGCACCTGGGTATTGACGCAGCGCCTATTATTGTGTTGAGGCGCTGCCACTTGCCAGCACCCCCACTCTGATGATAAGGGTTCCAGCGCCAGTGCTCTTATCAGAGAAGTTTGTCAACATTTGGGTTGCTCTTCTTTACCCTGGAAGGGTAATGTGGGAAGTTAAGAACAGCTCAGGTTTGCCCTGAAAGGGACAGCTGGGACGTGGGCACGTGGTGTGCAAAAGCTCTTTGCAGGGGTGCAGAGCCGGCTGCAGGAGCGCCTGTGCCCACAATCAGCAGCGCGCCCTGCAAGACGGCCAGCGACTGGTCAATGGGGGAAGCGGGATCCAAAAGCGCCACTTGCGGCCACTAGATGGAGGCAAAGACCACGGAAAGGCCCGTGCTGCTGCGCTTGGCATAGAGCCCTTTCAGCTTCTCATCTGCCGTGTGGAATCCTTCTACGTGGAAACGTCACGACGCCTTAAAGGCATTTCAGGAAAAACGTGAAATGCGTCGGACGCCTTAAAGGCATTTCAGGAAAAACGTGAAATGCGTCGGGACGCCTTAAAGGCATTTCAGGAAAAACGTGAAATGCGTCGGGACGCCTTAAAGGCATTTCAGAAAGTGTCGGCAAACAACGCTATCAGGTCCCATAGGGACTTTAAATGTGTGTTTCAATAGACAATGAGAGCCACACAAGGCCCCCCTTTTAGCATAGCAGGCGCTTCTTTTCAGTTTCCAGGCGGCATCGGGTGAGTGCATGCGGCCCAGGGCTTGTGATGAATTTCATATGCATTTATTTATTTATTTATTCATATTTGTAGAGCGCACAGCAGCCCTCGGGCGTTTCTCACCCCTATGCTGTTATGTTATGTTGGTAAGAGGAGCCCCTTTTGCAACCTATGGAAATGCACGCTGAAGTCAGAGGCTGCAGCTGGAGCCGTCACTCCTGGTGCTCACCCCATGTGGAAATGAAACATTCTAAGTGCGTGACTTTCTAAACATCTGGTTTTGAAATTAATCAGGGCAGCCTGTTGTTCGTGCTCTGGAATGCTCAGTAACTGCTGTGCAGCTGCTACACAGACCGTGGTCTGGTGTAAGTGACATATATACATACATACATACATATGTCACTTAAACCAGTATATATAGTCACTTACACCAGACCACGGTCTGTGTAATATCTGCACCGCCTAATGATTGCAGACGTGTACTGTCTCCAGTTCCGATGCCTACTTAAATAAATAAACGATTCCCCAGGGCTAATGTCTCCAGAGCTGGCACTTCCTCTGGGTCTAATGACCCTTCTGTAGATCATAGCTGCAGGCACAGTGTCTCTTCTAGGTCTTATGGCTGCAAACACAGAAACAACAAACCGATGAATATCAGCAGACACTACCTTCTGTATCCCTAATGGTAGATGCCCATCACATCCTCTGGCTGGAGTGAATGAGTGCAGAGACAATACCTGCCCTGGACCTTATGACTTCCCATACAGCACATACCTGCTCATAAGCTACTTCTGACAATACCTGCCCTTGGGCAAATCATTACACAGTCTGTGATACCGACTCCAGACACAGTACCAGCCCTGGAACTAATGACGTTCGATAGAGTACCTGCTAATCCATTACATGTGACCGAATACCTGCCCTGGGGCTTATAACCACAGACACAATACCTGCTCTGCGAGAATGATGGCATGCACAGTACCTACTCGGGGGCTAAACATTCCAGTCGCAGTATCTGCTCTGGAGCTAATTGTATTTAACACAATACCTGCTCATGAGTAAATCTGGGGTTAATGACTGCAGAAACAGTCGAAACCCTATGCACCCTTTCCTTCTCGTGTGTCCTTTCCCATTCCTAATTCCCCTCCGACACCTCGAACCACACTCTCTGAAATGAACATACAGCATAAAGAAGTGATCAGTAGGGATAAACCATTGTGCCACAATTTTCAAAACGCGTTATGTTCAACTGATGGCATGCTCATACACTTCACTGAACCGTGCACAAAGGTCATTTAAATGTGTGCATCATAGTTGTGCACATTGAGTTGCTTTTTTCCCAACAAATGCACAACTGCGTAAGGCAGAGGGTGGAAATGGGGTTCTGGGCATTTTCAAGTAAATCCCGATTTTCAAAAGAGATGCACTTTTCAAAGTACAGGGAAAAACACATTTCCCTGTGCCTATTTGGAACAGGTGCAGGGGGATATAAAATCTATGGGAAGGTCACTTCTGATTCTTGCATGCAACGAGTGAGTGAATGCTGTGTGTGAATAAGCAAGTTAATGTTGGGTCAAAGAATGTGTTTGTGCTTGGCCAGGGAGCTGATTTTGGCTGGTGAAGGCAGCACAGTAACAATTCACTTCTTTTATTTTTTTTTTTAATGTATTTGTTTGCCATTTTCAACAGTAAGAACACGTGTAAACCCCTCCCTGTCCCTTCTCGCCCCCTGCTTCCTGTGTGTAGCGAGTAATCGCACCAGCTCCAGCAATCTCCTTTTCCTCTGGCACCATGCAGCCCGCGAGTTCCGCTGCAGGTGATGCAGGACAATGTCCCAGTGAATTGAATAGGTCACCCACTCCAGTGCCGCCAAGTTCCAGATTTTACTAACCCATTTGTGTTCTGTGGGGGCAGTTTTTTGTTTCCGCTTGTGTACCACCACAAGCGTTGCCGCCACTATTAGGATGATGTATGTCTTTCTTTGAGCTTTCGTAGATTTTCCAGAACCCCGCCCATTCCCAGGATGGCCATCCCTGTGTTGTCTGGCATCTGACTCCAAAAAATATTATTCATCGCTGCACAGATCATGTTCCAATAAGGCTGTATGACTGGGCATTCCCACCAGATATGCTTCCACAATCGCAGTTCCCCACATCCCTTCCAGCAGAGCGCTGATGCAGTTGGGTAGAATTTATGTAGATTTTCTGGGGGGAGATATCAGTGGGACGTTATCTTAACCTGCATCTCTTGAATCTGGATGGCCTGCGTGCGCTTGCATATATCTGCCCAAAACTGAGTCCAAAGTTCCCCCTCCAGCAGCTGCCCCACAACAGGTTCCCACTGCTTCATATAGTGCCATGCCTGGCTCCTTGCCCCTTCTGCTATATTCCCATATAACACTCCTACCAAACGCCTATCGCCTTGTCAATCGTTACGAAGCATTCAAATGGGGTGTGGTCCCTGGTGGCCGCTGACCTGACCATTGGGTTCGTAAGCCAGTGCCTCAGTTGAGAATAGCGATACCCCCCCCCCCCGCTCATCTGGCCCAAAGTGCTGCTTGCACTGTGCAAAGGATTTGATGTTCTGACCCGAGAACATGTCACGTAGTCTGCAGCACCCTGCCACCTCCCACCCGTTGAAGTTACCCCTTTCCATACTCTGTGTGAACTGGGGATTCCTAGCGGGGAGGGGAAGGTGGTCCAGTTCACCCTCTGCACCAGCTCATCCCATGAATTCCCCCACTAGGGCCCCTATCCTGCTATATTACAGGTTTGCAATTCTATCCCCCTTGGGTCGCCACGGCACCCCGTCCAGCAGCGAACCCACCCTCACTTTGTCCATTTGACACCAGACCTTCCCGCGATCTCTCCTGAACCAATCTGCAAGGAAATGGAGGTGGAAGTTGGGCGCTCACAGCCATCCCTTGCTTCTGGGAGACATTAGCATCTTTATAGCTACCCTGGGTCTCTTGGGGTTCCAAATACATGACCCCACATGTTTTTGAAGGGTCCTGAAGAAACCTTGGGTATCCCCCACCAGCAGGGCTGTGAAATAGTACAGGAATTTTGAGGGCATTTATTCTCCCCATCCAGGATATTGATAAGGTCACCCATTCCGGCAAAAGCAAGTGCAGCTTTTGCGCTTTAGGCACGTAGTTAGCATGGTAAAGAGCACCCAGAGAACCAGTAATCTGGACCCCCAAATATCTAATGCAAGTTTCTGCCCATCTATAGGGTACTATAATACCCTGCAGTTCCTGAACCTTTTCTGAGGGGGCGGTCAAGTTTAATAACTCTGACTTGTGGGCATTTATTTTTAACCCTGCCACCTTCCCAAAGAGAAGAAGTTTCCGCTAGATCTCTGGCAATGAGGTTTCCGGGAGCATGTCATCAGCCAACAATGCGACTCTATGCTCCTTGCCCCCAAAGGGAATCCCCCCTAATATCCGGGGAGGCCCAATACTGGCTAAGAGCGACTTCAGGTGGATGGCAAATAAGAGTGGGGAGAGCAGGCAACCCTGCTTAGTGTCTCGTTAGACCATGGTCCTCTGCGAAAGTTGCCCGTTGATTGCCAGGCGCAAGGAGGGAGTTCGGTAGCTGGTTCTTACCATTGAAAGGAATTTAGAACCAAATCCCATAGCCTCCATGGTATGAAAGAGGAATGGCCATTCAACGCGGTTCAAGGCCTTCTCAGCATCCAACGCTAGTATAACCTTGGTGTTGATCTTTGTATCTAGATTAATGAGAGCAATCGGCCGGTACGAACTAGATAGTGACATCCTTACCCGGCTTTGGGAACAGCACACCCACGGCTTCTTCCATTGTCGGGGTGATACACACTGCCACCCCCCACCCCCTCGACTCCCCCAAGAGTCGACGATTTGGTCTGAGTGCATGATCAGTGTCTCTCTAAAGGTTTTGTAGAAACACGCTGGAAAACCATCCGGGCCCGTGGCCTTTCCTGATGGCAAGGCAGCTATAGCCACCCTTACTTCTTCAGGAGTAATGTCGCCCTCAGTTTCTTCCCGTTCTTGAGTAGTAATCTTCGGGAGTGGGCACTGGGACAGGTATTCCCTTTCGGCTCCCTCCTCAGGGGTATCTGATGTGTACAGAGATGAATAATATTCAGTGAAGATGGGAATGATGCCAGGTAGAACAGTGCTTTCTTGCCCCCTGCCTTTATTTTAAGGATTGTCCTCAGCGCTTCTTTTTCCCTAATAAACTTTGCTCACAGGCGATCCGCCTTATTGGCTCTGACAAAATACCTCTGTTGGAGGTAGAGCAATGAACGCTCTGCAGCTCTAGTCTGCAAAACATCTACTTACCCCTTTATCAGCCGATATTTCCATTGCACAGTACTCCCCGCGTTTTTTGCCCTTTGATCCATTATTTGTTTGTTTATTTTATTTCTAATACCGCGCCACATGCCCATGGGCCTCAGGGCCCACAAGTGACAAAACAAGACCAACAAAAACAGATTTAAGAGCTAATGGCCGAGAGAAAAGGTGCCTTATTTGTTTGTTTATTTATTTGTAATGCGCACCAGACCCGGAGGTATCAGACGGGGTACCCTAAATATGGCCTAGATTAAAGTTGAACAGGTATGTTTTGACTGCCCTTTTGAATGCCGGCAAGGAATTGGAGACTCTGGTAGGTAATGGAAGAGCATGCATTCCAAACCTTAGGAGCTGGTACTGGAAAGCTAACTCCTCCAAACTTAGCCCGCAGGAAGCGAGGCTGCTTGAATCCATAGTTGTCACTATAATGGAAAGATCACAGTGGTTGATCAACCGTAAGCCGTTCTGAAAGATAGACGGGGGCGATCGAGGTCCAGCATTTACAAGATAATTCCAAGATGAACATATGTCAGTTACAAGGAATATTCTCAGTTTGTGCATGCAAGGGAATGTTTACCGATGTATTTTCAGCAATTTCCACTAGTATTTCTTTGGTCCTAGCTCTGAATTTCTTTCTTACTTTTCTTAGTTCTGATTTTGTTGAAAAGTTTGTGTTCTAGCCTGGGTTTTCTCGATTATTTCATAAAACCTTTTTTTATTTCTGAAAGATGAATTATTTTATGTAAATACTCTGTATATGTTGAATTGATATGCGATTTATGTATCTTCCTCTTTTGTATATGCTTTTATGGGAATATCGATTGTTTTAGTTTCAATATTACTCTGTATCGGTTTTTTGTTTGTTTTCTTTTCTAATGAAGCATGTTGTGTAATGTTTCTTGTAAACTATATATGCAACAATTTAAAAAAAAAGAAAATGGAAACAAAAGCCAAGATCTTGTGCAAAATCCTGTGCTTAACGGGCAGCCAGTGCAGTGTCCTCCTGGAATCAGAAATGTGATCCCGTTTAAGGAGACCATTATTCTGTGTGGTCTGGAGAGCTACCAGGTTAGTTTGTGTTGTCCCACAAAAAAAAAAAGACTATTACAGTAGTCAAGCCTTGTGTCGATTATGGCAGATGCTAGGATAGATCTATTGTTGAATGAGATGTCAAGTCTGAATTGATTGAGTATCCTTAGCACGTAGCCACATGAGCATGTGTGTGACACGAGTCTTCATTTTAAGTTCTGCATCTAACACCTAGTGCTTTGACACAATCTGTAACCCTAATCTGATTATTTGAAATATTGAAATTCTTATAGGATGTATAAAGTTTCTTAAGTCTCTGCCTGGTGGCCACAATAAGAAGCTCTGCCTTAGTGTCATTCAGAGTCAAATAATGTGAGACCATCCATGTTAGTATTGCGGCATAGACGCATAGACACTATTCAAAGTGCCAGAATCCTTATCATAATTGCCTACAAGTTCAGATACCACCTGGGTGTCATCAGCATAGTTGGTGTATCCAGTAGGTCAAGCAGTGGCCTTGAATAGATATTAAAGAGAGATGGCGAAATGCAGGATCCCTGTTGGACTCCCGCATTAACGACATCTGGAGAAATGCAGGATCCCTGTGGGACTCCCGTATTAACGACATCTGGAGAAATGCAGGATGCCTGTTGGACTCCCGCATTGACATCTGGAGAAATGCAGGATGCCTGTGGGACTCCCGCATTAACGACATCTGGAGAAATGCAGGATGCCTGTGGGACTCCGTAATTATTGACATCTGGAGAAATGCAGGATGCCTGTGGGACTCCGTAATTAACGACATCTGGAGATGATTGGACATTGTCCACCGCCACTCTTGAAAGTCGAGGGCCGAGGAAGGAGGAGATCCAATCTGACGCCTTGATGGTGCAGTCCGCTATATTCTTCAACCAATCGACAAGAATGGAATGATCGACCAGGTCAAAGGCCGCAGAGAGATTCAACAGCATCAGTAATGCTGGACTCCCACTTTCATTTATGCCAGTCAGAGTTGTGTTGAGGTCCAAGAGGGCAGTTTCTGTCCCGTGCCTTGCTCTAAATCCGGACTGATGTGTAATTGTTTATTTATACAGCACTTATACACAGGTGGAGTGCTTCAAAGCGCTTCAAGGCAGGAAGGGAACAAGGGAATAAGTAGTCATTTTTAGGCCTTGAAGTTTCCGAATGATCTAAACAGAGAAACTAGCATATTAGGCCATACTGCATTTCTCCTAGTGCAAGTGCATGAGTGTTACAGTTGTGACCAAGTTAGAGAGGGGAAACAAAAAAAGGTGGGGGGGTGGATAGGACAGATGAACTTACTAGTCCTAGTACATTTAGGTCATGCATGCATACAAACGGTGGTGTGAGGAAGGGAGTTTGGGGAGGAACAAACGCGACCAGTCCATCAGGGCCCTGGGTTAAGTTCAGCGAGGTTGTCCCGCTCATGGAGCATAAGCTGAAAGTGCAGTAATTCTGAACTTAGTGCGGCGGCCCGGAGGCAAACGTAAAGGACTGGCGGGGGAGCCTGGGACCTGTCAGGCTCTGGAGGTTAACCATGCAACTAGTCTGCAAAAACTGAACAGAGTTAGGCAGGAGAAGGAGGGTGGAGAGAAAAAGAACGGAGGTTAGCAGGGGAGAGGGAGTGAGAAGGAGGAAGAGAAGGGCAAGGTCTTGAGGAGTTTCCGGAACTTAAGGTGCTCCAGCTCAAGAACGGATTCCTAAAATGTTGTTTCTTTCAAGACAATCCTGAAACTGAAGATTGGGCACCTTGTCCAAGCTTTTGAGCAAAAAAGGCACGTTGGTCATGAGACAATAGTTCTTCGCTAGGGAGGGATCTAAGGCACTTTTGTTCAGTAAGGGGGTGACCCACACCTCCTGCAACCATGCCATTACTAAATGAGAGATTGACCATTCTAGTGATCCATGATGTCAAAAGAGTGATTCCTTAAGGATGGCGGCTGGGCATATGTCTCCATTACATGCCATGGGTTTAAGGTTAGTGATTATTTTAGGGATTTCTTCTTCCGTACATTGTTTGAAGCTTAATATGGGTATCTGGGACCTGGTATTGATGGTGTTTGGGAGAGGCCTGTTGTCTGATATGGCGTTGAGCTTCAGTTGCTGTATTTTTTCCTGATGACCGAGAATTGTATTTGAAAATTTGTCTTGAATCGTTTGGCACCAGGCTGTGTATTGATTGATGGCCTGTTTGTTTACATTTTTTACTTCGATTTCCTTCATAGCTCTGTACAGCTCGCTAGAGCTAGATGTCGCGTTACTAATCCTAGAGTTGTAATATTTTGATTTTGCCTCAGTGATGATTGCCTTAAAATTCTTAACTGCAGCTTGTAGTTTCTAACGGTCTGAGTGGAAGGATTTTTCCGCCATTCTCTTTCTAGTTCCCTTTTCTTTGGGTGTGACTGAAGCACATCCTCATTAAGCCAAGTGTCCTTTAAGGTATCGGGTTTAATTATTTTATTGTTTTCTGGGGCTAAAGTTTCTATAGCAGCAGATATGACAGATGACAAATGAGCGAGCAGAACAGTGACGTTTTCCAATGATTCTGGGGGAAGTAAGTTCATTTACAAAAAGGAATTGAATTTGGATTGAGTCACATTCTCAAAATTGCGGCTCATTTTATGGCTTCTTGGCAATGTGTCCAGACGAACAGGTGCCTCTGGGAGACATACTGTAAAGTTGATCAGAAAATGGTCAGACCATGGACATTTAGAACAAGTGGTGTTCAGAACGTTCAGCTGATGCGTCAAAACCCAATCAATGGTATGTCCATTCCTATGTGTGGGTTCTTTCATCCATTGGGTAGAATGACCGCATTCAGTCCTGAAATTAATGAATTAGCTAGTATGCCTAGTTTGCCCTCTGCCCAGTAATTCAAGTCACCTAGAATAATAATTAGTGATGTGGGCTTGGTTAGACTATTGAGGAGGACAAGACATTGTTCCTCAAAAAGTATCATATTTGTAGGTGGTCTATAGATGGTTAGAATGGTAATAGACATGTTGGGATTGATTTTTATTTTTACAAGCAAACTTTCACAACCATCTATACCGGCGTAGTCTACAACTTGACAGTCCCATTGTTTTTTTACCAATAATGCCACTCCTCCTCCTCTCTTCTCAGTCCGATCGGCCTGAAAGATATTATAGTCTGTGGAGCTGCAGATGATGCAGCAAAGTTAGTAGTATCATCCAGCCATGTCTCAGTGAGACTTAATATGTCAATGGTGGATGTGGCAAGGTCTTCTTCTACCTCTGCTCCATGTGAACTAGGGAGCGTGTGTTGCCATATTAAGAGCTGATGATGGTGAGGCTACTCATGATCTATCGGGGGAGATCGGGCTGGGATTGGTATTGAGGGGATCAATAGTTGAGGTATGTACATCAGACATGAGTTAGCTTCCAATTCCTCCTGTAAGAGACCTAGTTGTTTGTCCCTCTGGCACTTCATCGCGATGAGCTCCCCCCCTCAATGTAACCTGTTGCATTTAAGTGCAAGGTAATCCAAGATTTTATTCTTTATGTCCTCACGTAGGACTCCATCCTTAAGGATGTGACGAGGGAACTTCCACCTGCGTAGGCCTGGTTCATTCTGACCCATATTTAAGGTAATCGTTATAGGCGCATGGTCTGACAGGGCGATCACTCATAGCCCTATCCTCGCAACCCTACCCAATAGTGATCTCAAAATCCATAAGTAATCTATCCTTGAGAAGGATCTATGAATGTGGGAATAAAATGTGTAGCTCCCCTCCGTTTCCTCCAGCCATCTATCAACGCCAATTGGGCCATGTGTTTGTTCAAGCAGGTAGATGGCTCCACCTGGTTGTGGAACACCCTTGCACTCCTGTCTTCTCTTGGGTCCCACGGCAGATTTAAGTCGCCTACCAATACTATCTGCTGTTTGGTCAGTGTCGCCCGCAAGAACCCATCTTGCCCCTTATTGGGGGCGTAGATTGCTGCCACTGTATATGTCCCCCTCTCCCATTGGAAAGAGACCTACCCTCTGTGTCCCGCTCTGTAGCTATGATCTGGAAGCCTGGGATGTCCTGAATACCGATTTTACAACCCCCCCCCCTGCTCCCCTGTCTTCCTTGGGGCATTGGATTGGAACAGATGGCGGTTCCCCTTGCTTTTTATGCCTGTCTCACCTGGGAACGTGCGTCTCTTGGAGGGCTGCAATCTCCCCCGCCCCAAGAACTGTTCCACCTTCCTTCTCTTAACCGGGGAATTAAGCCCCCTGACATTTTAGGGAGGTCACCTGAAGCACTTCCCCCTTTCCCATGGTCGTCTGACCGTGCAGCTCACACTGAGTGGCTGCCGTTGGGCCCCCTCATCCCCCCCCCCCCTCTCTCACTCTCTGGGCGGGCTCAACCAGCCTCCAGTTCCCCCCAACCCATCTCTGGAATTGAAACCTTGTAACAACCCAGAGTAAACCTGTGAGGGTCCCCCGAGACCCATGTAGATAAACCTAGACATCCTGTACCACCCCTCTCCCCCGGTTCCTTTCCCCTAACTACCTACCCAGGCGGGCTACAACATTCCTTCCTGTAACCTCCCTTTTCCTTCAACGTGGTGCTCCTGTGTTGATGGGCATGTGTGCATCTTCTACTCCTGCTCCCTCGTCGGAGGGGTGGGTTTAAACCAGGCCCCTTAGTCCTCATTTATTTTTTAGCCCCTTGTAGAAAACTTCTTCCGCTCCTGCATTTTCCTCTTGAGCGGTTCTCTCGCCCCTCTTTGTTCTTGGCTTGGTGACCCTTCGGCCTCAATCTTCAGTACCCTCATACCTTCCTCACAAGTGGTGACCCAATGCTGTTTCCCTTCCCATTTGAACAGTAGTCCAAAGAGAAAAGTCCATTTATAGCGTATGTCTGCTCGCATTAGGGCATGCACCACTGGGCCATCATCCTACGCTTCACCAGGGTGGTCTGAGCTAGGTCCTGGAATAGCTGAAGTTCCAAGCCATTGTAGCTGATTGATCTGGCCCTCCTGGCAGTTGCCAGCACCTTGTCCTTCTGCCATATTTGTGTAAGGCCACCACTACATCTCTGGGTCTGGCCCCTGGCTCTCCCCTCTTTGGCCCCACTCTGTGTATGCGGTCCAGTTCTATCTCCGACCAGTTTTCCATCTCCAGCAGGTCCGTGAACACTTGCTGCGCCATCGTGCGTAGATCCTTGTCCACCACCGCCTCAGTGAGGCCTTTTATTCTGAAGTTAGATCTTGAGCGGTTTTCAAGGTCTTCGCTGTGGGTCTCGATGGTCTGCGTGACCCTTGCTAATTTCTCTACCAGCACGCCGATCTTCTTCATGTCCTCTGCGACCTCTTGTATGGCGCTCTCCGCTGCATCGGCCCGCTCTTCTAGATTCGTTATGTCCCCCTTCACCTCTTGCAACGATTGGGAGATTTCCGCTCACATCATGCTCAGCTCTGATCGAATGGTGTTCGCCATCTTGTCACCAAAATCCTGAAAGCATTGGCGAAGTACCTCCAAATCTTTTGCAATGCCTGCTACCGGCCCCAAATCCTTCTCTGCCCTGGGCCCCTGATCTCCCTCAGACGGTACCTCACTGTCTCTGCGCCAGAGTCTCTGCAGATTGCCCTCCTGTGGTTTCTTCACCGAATTGGGGGCAGCTTGCATGTCCTTCCCCTTGTTTTTGGACATAGTGTGTAGGCAGTTCTGAAGGGGGAGCCTTGCCCCCTCCTCTTCGCCCATATATTGTGTTGCACCCTTCAGACCTCTTCTGGCCACTTTTTCAGGGCATAGGAACCTCTTTTCTCTGCCACTTTGTGGGTCCACCCTTGCGGGTGGGTTGGAGCTCCTCTCTAACTGTGCGCAGGTGAGCCACTGTTTCAAATGACCCTCCTCGTGGCCTTGGTTCCCCGATCACTCTGCACTGAGCCCAACCATATGTCCTCTCCCTTATTCTTCCTTGCCCGCCACGGATGTAAATGGACTCTTTAGCCCTCTCTCTAGTCACTGTCTCCGATGCGTGGTGTACCTCGTGCTCCCTTGCTGTGCTTCTGGTTGGGGATGCGCTGGCTGAGGCACTATATGCAGCTCTGAAATGTACCTCAAATGGCCCTCCAGCTTCCCCGGCTATAACCCCATAGGGCCTCCCCTGGTCTTCTCTGCAAAGTGCTGGCTTCAAAGCTTGGGCAGGGGCCCTACTGCCGCGCTCCCCCACTCCTCAGTCACTCTGCTCAAAGCTGGTGATCACTGCCTGCTGATTACTACCTACACTGGCCAGCGTCTGCCTGCTTGCAGGCTGACCTGTCATGATTTTCCCCCAAGGAAGAGGAGGAGGGACTCGAGCCCCTCAGGGTCACCACCTTCTTGCCTCTTGACTTTCGCTGTGTGGCCCCTCCCAGGCTTCTTGGCCACTCCGGGTGATCTTCACCACTGCGCAGCTCTCAGCAGTGGGCTATGGTATATGGCCCTTAGGGATCCTCCTGATCTCTCTGTTGAGATGCTGCTTTTCCAGTGCTGGGGCAGCTCAGTCCCGGCTCGATCTTCCCGCTGTTGCTCGCCAGCAGGGGAGCCCCTGCTCCACTAATCCAGCCCTGGTAGGCCTCCATTATCGCAGCCAGCTCCTTCCTGACGGGCTCCTCTGCTGTCCGCCCCAGGTCTCCACGAGTGGTTCTTCTTGCTCGTGGTCTGCGTGCGTGTCTCAGCTTGGTCTGCCACGGGTGCAGTACCTCCGCACCTCAGTCACCGTGGAGACGAATGCAGCACACCCGCCTCTGCAAAGTCCCCCAGCGGTCTGGGCTGCTGCCCTCCACCACCACAGCCTACATTGATAAATCCCCACCTGGGAAAGGCTCTTTTAATCTATCTTTACTGTCTTTGCCCACAGGGGGTGAGAGCTCCACGATCACGCTGCTCTCCCCTCGACGGCCATATTGGAATCCCTATTACGATGCACTTTTTATGTGTATCCATCGTAGATGCCAGTACAAAATGCTGTTGATTTCTTTAGAAGGGATATGTGCTTTTATGTGGCTGCAATGGCATTTTGGGGGACCCAGTCCAGCCATTCTTTGCTGTGGCATGACATTTCTTTTTTACTGGGATTCTAAAACATAGCAAGCATGATAAGTGTTATTATATGTTTAGACTGGCATTTAGGGCAGCCAGTCAAGCCATTGTTTTACTATGGCGTGGCTTTTTTCACTGGGCAGCAAGGGTAAAGTAAACCTGAAAAGTGTTGTTACTCATCTAGACTCGCCTGCATTATGCAGCCAGTTTGGACATGTTGTGACAACTTTACAGCGAACAGCTCCTCAGAGTCTTTTGTTCGCAGGTTCTCCTGCGCCCAGCTCGCCCTCACAACGCGCCCCAATCTGTGCAGGCGCACTCTACATACAAGGTAATCGTGATGAATTGTCACGTCTTTGCATCCAGCATGCAACTAACCTTATAGGTTTCAGTCAATCCTGATTTATGAGGAAAACCTCCACCTGAATGCCAGTGTCGTACGTTGTCCACGCAGACTACTTCCTGACCGATACACCGGCCATATTTGATGTCCTTCGAGGAAACATCACCAGTCGCAGTGACTTTTAGCCACATCTGCATGTTTACAACCAGTCAAAAAATAAATTTCTTGCCCCCCCGACTCTTGGACCTTTAAGTGATCCTAGCTGAGTGTCGTGAGACCCTGACCCGCAGCCCCCCCCGGGGGAGAGGCCTGCCGCCAGCAAACCTAAAGGCTCACCAGTCTGCATACCCCTGTTCAACACACAGGGTCCATTTTTGCCCTGAGGAAGGCTTTGAAATCCGTGCCATCAGAGATGGTGATTGCCGAAACGTGTCTTCAGTATTTGCCGATTTCAAAGTTTTAGAGCAGCAATACTGAAATAATCATTTTTTGCTTCAAAACAGGCATGTTGGCAGATTACAAAACATGATCACATACTGATCATGATACACATCAAAAATAGAGAAATCTCTGGGAATAGACAATTTTAGTAAACTGTGTGAACAAAAGTCTATCACAGAGTAATTTTGAACATTCATACATTTTTTGTTATAGTTCTTTGCATTCATTCCTGTTCTTTTTTGTAATGTCTCTGATATTTTATTGTTGAATATGATATGCTCTTTGACTTTGCTTTCTATGCTTAGAGAAATGTATGTCTTTTTGTGTTTGAACAATTTATTTTCAAGCCTCGTCTAATTCATTTTATCTGTTTTTGAATTCTCACATTTCTTTCATTAATAAATGGTTAACTTTTTTTTCCAGCTGCATTTTTTGATATTTCCCTACTACAAGTGTGACTCTTTACATGAGCACAGAAACATGTTTTGGTAAAAATAAGTAAAACTAGGACAATAATCTTTGTCTAACTACAGTGTGGATCGCTCTTTTCTGTTTGTTTCTTGTTGTGACAAGACATGTTTAAAGGCAAAGCCAACAGGTGTGTGTGGCAGAGCCATGGTGGTCATGTTTTCTTATAGTATCATTACTGGCATTATGTGCAAAGTAAACATGAATACTGTGTGAATGAGTATATATGAACAATGATTGTGAGGGTGCTGGGTGCATGCGTTTGACTGGGATGGCAAAGGATTCTCACCCAGGGGGGGGCATGCTATGTTTAGGCCTCTGCCTTCCACTTTGGCCCGACATAGTTTCAAGCCTTGCCCTTGCCACATTGGGAGTCATTCAGCACAAGTGCAACTAAGCAAAAGCTGAATGACAGTTTGTATTTATTTATTTAATTGACCACGCCCAAACCCTTAGGTATCACGGTGTTGGTACAATTTAGTGGGAAGAAAGGGGTACAGTGTCAGTCTGAAGGCATGTTGAGTTATTCATATTTGTTGAAAAGCAGAGTCTGAAGTCTTTTTCTAAAGATAGGGTAGGACGTTTCTTGTTGGACGTGGACGGGAACAGCATTACAAAGGGAAGGGGCAGTTACAGTGAAGCTGGCTCCCCCAGCTTTTTTCCTGGAGAATCTCGGGATGGCTAGTGGCTTGGTGGTGGAGGAACGCAGACATCTGGCATGGTGTTTGTTGGTGATGCGTTGACTGAGGAAGGCTGGGGCAACGTTGTGGATGCATCTGTGTGTTATTGAAAGGGTCTTGAACTTAATGCAGGATTTGATTGGCAGCCAATGAGCTTCCCGTCTGGTATGGGATACGTGATCCAAACGTTTTAGACAGCGCAGCGGGTGTTGTTTGGAATCAGTTGAAGTTTGGTGAGATTTTTAAGGAGGTGCCTGAGAAAAGGCATTGCAGTAGTCCAAATTGCTACCAATGATAGCCCTGGCAAAGTTGAGACAGTTGCCAGTAGAGAGAAAGATTCTGCTGAGGTTAATGAGCTTAGTGGTATATCCTGCTGCAGTGCCTTTACATGTTTGTGCATAGTTAAATCTGTGTCTAAGTAGACGCCAACGGTTTTCACGTGGCTAGAGACAACCGTGGGATTACCGTCGATGAGAAATGAGGCAAATGCCAGGTCTAGGAGTTTAAGGTATCCTACAATGAAGAGCACTGTTTTGTCTTCATTTCGGCACAAGTGGTGGTCTGCCATCCTGCCCTGAATTAGGCTGTAGACATGGGTGATGTTCGTGGAGTTAGTGGCGTGGTTCCGCGTGAGGTTTAGCAGGATTTGAGTGTCGTCAGCAAAGTTTGTGTATGGTATTCCAAGGTGTTCGAGTTGGTCGAACAGTGGTTTAGTATACATATTGTACAACCAGGGTGCGATGCAGGACCCCTGAGGGACTCGGTAGGGGACGGTAATGGGATCGGCAGCGTCTGAGCCAGCAAAGAGCCTGGAGGACCACTTGCAGAGAGGATTTGATCCATTTGGCAGTTTGAGGATAAGTTGAATTTAGTGGAGAGGTGCTGGCACAGAATGTCATGGTCGACCAATTTGAAGGCAGCAGAGCGGGCAAGTAGGAGGAGCATGGCAAGTTCTCCAGCATCACAAATGCCATCAAGATGGATCTTAAGTTCCAAGAGGGCGGTCTCTGTGCTGTGTCTGGGTCTAAAGCCCGAATGGTGGGAGCCAAGGAGGTTGTGGTTTTCCAGGTAGGCTTGAAGTTGGATGTATGCCGTGCGATCTAGAATTTTGAGGGGGTGGGGAACTGTATTAATGGGGCAGTAGTTGGTTGGGAGTGTGGGATCAGGGGAGGGTTTCTTGAGAAGGGGGGTGACCCAGCTTTGCTTTATGGCTTTGTGGACAGAGCCGGAGCTGGAGTTGGAGGCGTTAATGAATTTGGTGATTATCTGTGACAGGGGTGCAGCACACATTTTGATGATGTGGGCGGGGCAGATGTCACCCTTGCAGTTGGATGGTTTGAGGTTTTGAATGATAGCCATGATGTCGGTTGCAGACACTTGGGAGAAGTTGAATGGTGGGGTGGTGAAGGGGGGGGTTTGTAGAAGGGATGGGAGGGTTGATAGCAGTTATTTCCTAAGGATCGTTTTGTTTCTCAGCATGGTGGTTTTGTTAATGAGTGCTGTTTGGACAGAGGTGCACCAGGTTTTGTCTTTAGGGAAGCTGGCATTGGGAGGTGCGGGCGATTCAAGCTCTTTAAAAATGTTGAAGAGTTCCTTGGTGTTTGAACTGACTTCCTTGATTCTAGTGTTGTACATGTTGTATATTGTGGTGATGATGGCAGCTTTGTGGATATTGGCTGCGGCCAGAAATGCTTGTTTGTTAGCCGTGGAGGGGTTCTTCTGCCAGAGATGTTCTAGGGTCCGCTGGTGTTTACATAGTGAGATAAGATCCGCAGTAAACCAATTGTGGGTGAGGAGTTTCTTTTGGCGTGTTTTGAGAAGAGCGTGAAGATCAAGTGTGTGCAGTAGCATGGTGTTGTAGTTGGCAAGGATGGAGGCTGGGGTCATTTCTGTCTGGAAGGGTGGCGAGGTAAGAGGAGATGGCGGGATCGAGCAGTTCGGAGGTGAGTTTGCGCGTGTGTCTAGAGGTAATGGTGGCGGGGGAGTGTAAGGTGTCTTTGCAAGCTGTTGTAGTTTCCAGTGATAGTAGGAATTGGATCAGGGAGTGGTTGTCCAGGGGACAGGGTCAATAGAGGTGATCGAGATTTGAAGGTTATGGTGTAGGACCCAGTCAAGGGTATTGCCTTTGATGTGAGTGGGCAAGTTGACGGCATTGCTCATTTCTTGTAGGGTATTGGAGAGGGTTGTGGCCTTCATGTCTGCGGGGTCATTTAAGCCCAGATTGATATCCCCATGAAGTAGGAATTTAGTGTTGGGTTTAATAAGCGGAGCAAGCAGGAGGGGGATGTCTAAATCCAGGGAGTTGGCGTGATAAGGTTGGTGGTTCAGGCGGACAAGAATGATGGTAGTTTGGGGCGTGGGTTCTACTTTTGCAAGCAGTAGTTCGTAGCCTTGCAAGGTCTGTAATGAGGCGGCTCTAATATGGTTAGCTGCTTTAAAGCGGATGTCGTCGACTCAGCCGGTTTGGGCCTGTCTATTGGATCTAAGAATGGTGTACCCTGGAGGGATGGCAAGTGAAAGTGTGGGCCCGGCAGCGTCGTGCAGCCAAGTTTCAGTTATGGTGTGTATGGCGAGGTCTTTTTTCCAGTAATAGGTCATGGACGCAGAGGGAGTGCGCATTTCAGTGCACTGGGGAATGGGTGGTGGTGGTGTGGGAGGGGTAGTGTCGGCTGGGGATGGCTCAAGTGGGAGGGGTACAGTCTGTGCGAGACTGTGCTGGGCACTGCGTTGCTCTGGTGGGTCCATGCGGGAGCATAGGCATAGGTTTCTTAGTGGGCCAAAGCACGGTACGTGGGTGAAGGGGGGGTGTACACTTCCTTGGAGTTTGAAGAATGACTTTTTGAATATGCCCAATGGAACGTTCATTTGCTCACGATGAAGGGATAGATATTTTCCTGAAACGCGTTGAGCTTGTTGTACTATTGTGTATATATATATCCAGAATAAAATTTTGTTTGTAAAAATATTTTTTATTTAAGTAAGTCTAAAGAAATGCGCACCTGAAAGAATACTAGAACTAACATTAACAACACAAATCACTTCCTTATAAATCCTAACTACTGACTGGCTTTTACCAGTACAAGGGTGTGCAGAGGACGGGAGTGTCCGTCAATTGTGGACACTTTTTCTCTCTTACTTCAAGAGAATCACCATGAAACATGTTTGTTCTGGATTATTTGGGGCTCACTTACTGATTACTTCAGAACATCAGAGTTTGTAGGATGATATGCGGACTAACATGGCTGCCACCACGATTTAAAAAAAACAAATCTTGCTTTCATTTTGCACATGTTAGTATGGTATGTTTGATCTGCTGTGAGTCTGCGTATTCTTAAAAATTGAAGGTAAGTTGTCCTTCAGATGATCCGGATGGAAGCTTGAATAGTGCACTGTATTGTTGACATCCGTTGGTCACTGGTACATGGAGATGGTGAGGGTGTTCCCACGTGGCGTGATCCTGACATCAATGAAGTAGATACTCTGTGTTCCGATTTCCATGGTAAATTTAATCCGTGTATGTTTAAGTTAATGTTAAAGGTATTTGTACCGCGCACCGTCGCAAACGGAAATGGTCCCCAGGCACTCAGGCGGATATGAAAACAAGAGGGCGGGAATGGGTTAGTCAGGTGAAAAGGGAGTAGGAAAGTGGTGTGCTGTTGCAGCATTTTGTGTGCATTGTAGTTTTTCTTTACTAGTCATTCAGGCATGCCCCAATATAGACTATTGGCGTAATCTGCCCTGGTCACGACGAGAGCAATGACAAGTGAGTGTTTTGTTGGCGAATGCCAGAAACGATAGGTTCTTTTTTACTGCTCGCAGGAGAAAGAAGCATTTCTTGATTAGAGCATTTACTTGTGGCTCTAGAGTAAGTTTGCTGTCCATCAGGATTTTTACAATCGACGATGGTGCTGGAGTTGTACCGAGTTCCACTGGCCAGGGGATGTAGTGGTTGTCTCCTCTGTTTTTTTGGGATGATCGTTATTTCTGTTTTTCCTGGGTTGAGTTTGAGGTAGTTTGTGTTCCTACAGTTGTATATTTCACGGAACCAAAAACACGAAAAGGAGGTAGAAGGGAAGGGAATCCCGTAATTGACCACCCTCATATAGGTCGACAACCTTTAATACTTAACAGCGAGATCAAACGGGCATCTTGTTGTTTTTCCACATAGGTAACCATAGGATCAACCACTTGAAAATATAAATACTTTTTATTGATAAGAAGAAAGTCAATCATAAAACAATATATGTATGCAAAGACAATCGGCAATGATAAAAACAGAGCAAACATATCAGTGCAACAGCCTAGATAGAACAACAAACAATCAGTCTAGAGTGTAGGGGGGCAGGGCAGGGTTCTTGTCCTCCAAACCTTGAGGATACTTTGTGCTCAAAGTGTCTTAGTGCAAGTGCAAAGTATGCAATAATTTGAGCAAAACTCAAAACAAAAACACATTCTATGGTTCAATATTTCACACATACACCCTTCTCTACATACAATCATCCAACAAGTTCCATTCCAACAAGCACACCAAAAAAAGGAAAAGGTGAAAACAGTCAAGGAAAATTCGTCCAGGAATTGTCGCGTCAAATTCTACACATAGTGCACTGTAAAGCGTCTCTAAGCGCTATTTCGGTTAAAACACTGAGATCTACATATTAATTGGGTCTCTAACATTTCAACTCTAGATGCCTAGAGAATAAAAAAAATGGCTTGAACTGAATATGCCACTTTTAGTATTTCAATGCATCCACAAAACAACCATTAAGTTGAATCCGCTTGATACCTATGGAAAAGAGAAAAAACAAGAAGAGACCATTAGAACAAATGTCCCAATGCCCTAGCCAACATACACCAGTATATAGATTACTGGTAGCGAGTAAAATTATTAACTGCATTTGGCTAATTGAAACGTGTCCTTATAATCAACACTTAAAGCCCACATAAGAATAGTTTCAGGTGTCCAAAAACAGATTAGCCTTCCATATCTATAGCTCAATCTCATAGCTTATACACACAAGTCTCACACCCTCTTTGGTGGTACTTGGCGTCATCCATTAGGAAAATTAGTAGACATATACACTTGCTTACCTCCATTGGATGGTCCCGGAGGTCCACGGAGCCAAACCACCAATGTTAGTTCAGGGCGCAAGGTCCTGCGTAGTATAGAACACCTTGCTGCGGGCTATTCGACCCCCTGAGCTCCGTAAGTCAAACGATAATTTAATTTCTGAGAAAACAGAATCAAAACAGATGGCATCGTGTTAGACTAAATCTGAAAACACACCACAGGCATTCACTATTTTGCAAGGGTAGCTGGGTAATTACCTCATCACAATAGAGTTCACTATTGAAAGGACACGGATTGCCTCAGTTCGGGATCCGGCACTTGGACGGAAATCCCTGAAGCCCAAAGCTGCTTGTAACCTCGTAATACCCACTACACGGTCTACCGTGCGACGGTCAACTGCGCAAGGATCTTGTTGCAGCGAAAAAGCTGAAAGAACAGTGAGTAGAGAAAGGGCGAGTTACCTACAGGTTAACTAGACGTCCTCAGAAATACAATCTACTGGCTGAGAGCCGCTGGTTACCTTAATGTGGTCTCTCTTCTTCTTGTTCAATGCCGTCTTTCCTCGTGTTCCTGGTATTGTCGCAGCAAACTGCTGGAATAAAGAGGGCAGGGAGAGAGAGAGCGAGTTACCTCCCAGCCGCCCGAACGTCCGCAAGTAATAGATAAAATAACTGGATGCTGCTGATTACCTTAATGCGTTCTCACGACTTCTCCCTTCGGCGCCGTCTTCCTACTGCAAATGTAGGCGTGGCTGGATGCATGCATTCGAGCACTTCATGTGCTCGTTTAAATGCGGAAAGTCGTCCTACGTTCCTGTAACGATTGGAACGTCTCCGTCATGTGTAGAGTCACGTGATCGGAGGACGTATGGGTACACTGGGACCAATCAGAATTTTATGTTGCATCCCGTACTGTTTTGTTGCCCAATATGATTACCTCACACGTAAGAAAGTTCGTATTACATTTTGCTGTTTAATAGTGTTGTTGTAAATGTCCGAGCGTCATTTTGCATGTACCGCCCAACAGACTTTATAGACAATAGTAAGGGAATAATTGTCTCTTCCGATGTCATATCAGTAAGCTATAGGCTATACTGAACGATTAGGAGCTGGAGAATCACCTCTTATGTGACTGGGGAGCACAGAACAACTAGTCACCTAGGTCATCGTGAGTTGCAAAACATTAAGATGGAGAATGGAAAGGAGGCTTTGTCGCGATGTGCAGTCACAAGGTAAATCCATCCTATTCCAATGTCATGTCAAATCAAATATTCAGCCAATCAATTTTCTCGTTAAGGCCTATGGTCGCACTTTTGGTTAAAAAAATAAGTTGTTGTTCTTTTCTGAATAGCAATTGTTTGTCTCTATTAATATCGGGACCAGGCGTTAGTTTATATATAACCTTCCATTGTAAATCATCGGGTTTATGTCCAAACTCGATCCAATGGTCTACCAGTGGGGCGTTGGCAGTTTTATTTCTGAGGCAGCTCTTATGCTCACCTATCCTCACTTTCACCTTTCTCTCTGTTTTCCCAATATAGAGTTTTTTTTACAGGGGCACCAGATGGTGTAAATAACCATACTGGTGTTACAATTGGTGTGTTTATTTTGCTTCCAAGGGGTACCGAGACCCAAATTGACTTCAGTACTCTTTTTGGTGGAATTGCAATAGATACAATGTCCACATGGAAAGTGACCAATGATGGGAGGCATATTCCAAATCTCTGTAATGCTTCTATGTTGTTCAGTTTTTGTGGTAATGTCATTCCTAGTGATCAAGTCTTTGATGTTTTTGCTGCGTTTGAAAGCTACCACTGGTTTGGGGACTGGTATTTCACTTTTACTCAAGACGTGCCATTTTTTTAGAACAATTTTCTTGATTTGATTCGACATGTCACTGTAGGTATTCACAAATACTAATTTCTTATCTTGCTCTTTCTGTGAACTGTGTTGCCTATACTCCAATAGTGATTCACGATGGTTATTTCTGGATCTCTTCAAGGCTTGCATGGTTATTTCTTTTGGATAGCCTCTTTGTTCTAGGTTGTTTTTCATGTTGAGGGCACTTGCTTTGAAGTCCTCTTTGGTTGAGCTGTTCCTTTTTAATCTCAAGAATTGGCTCAGTGGCAAATTGTCCCGCACGTGTTTCGAGTGGAAGCTTTCGTAATGCAGCATTGAATTGCGGTCAGTGGGTTTATTGTATGGTCTAACATATAATGTTTTAGACTGAGCGTCTGATGTTATTGTCAAATCCAGAAAATTAAGTTCTTTCTTGCTCGAGTTAGAGGTAAATTTAAGGAACCGATTTTGGGTATTTATCCAGGTGAGGAAATTTTGAAGTTCTCTTATTGAGCCTTTCCAAATGACAAATATGTCGTCTATATATCTTTTCCATTCAGAGATGTTCTTAAGAAATCGATTAGTGGTGTTGAAGATTTTAGAGAGCTCAAAGGATTCCATATAAAGATTGGCAATGCTTGGAGCTAGCGTAGCTCCCATTGCGGTGCCCTGAATTTGTTGGTAAAAGTCACCGTCGAAATGGAAATAATTTTTCTGAAGACTCATCTCCGCACACCACAGGATAAAAGAGATAGGGGTATTACCCACCGTGTGGTCATTCAATAATTTCTCCTCTAACATGTAGATGGATTCTCTCTGTGGTATGCTTGTATATAGGGCTACCACATCGAGGCCCGACAGTATTTCTGTTTCTGAGTCAAAGGGTACATTTTCTACTAACTCGATCATTTGGGTGGTATCTTGTATGTATGACGCCATTTTACGAACCAACGGTTGGAGAAAAGTATCGGTAAACCTGGATAGTGGTTCAAGTACTGATTCTACGCCTGACACAATAGGTCTTCCTGGTGAGTCAATTAAAGACTTATGGATTTTGGGCAACGTATAAAACTGAGGGATTCGAGGTTTGGTTTTTATGAGGAAGTCCGCTTCCTTTGGTGTATTCCATTCTCTTTGTTTGGCTTTTTCAACTTTTAACCCGATTAGTTCTTTAAGTTTATCGGCAGGATCGCTTTCGAGATGTCGATAGTTGTCCAGATCTAGTAATTGTCTGTTACATTCCAGTTTGTATTTGTCTTTGTCTTGTAATACAATTGCACCACCCTTGTCTGCCTTTCGGATGACAATTTTGTCATTTGCCAAAAGAGCTTGCATAGCATTTTTCTCGCGTCTGGTCATGTTCATGAATGTTCTTTTGTTCTTAGTTTTTTTCTCTAGTTCCTCTAAATCGTGGAGAACACATTTCTGGAATACCTTAGCCTCTGCAGTATGTGCTTGAGTAGGGACACTGAATGTAGACTTGTTATGTAGTTTAGAGTCCGATTTGTCAGGTTCGGGGTCTATGCCGTCGAAGAATTGTAAGAGATGAATTTTTCTCATGAAGATGAAAAATTCCTGTCTAAAGTTGAAAGGATCATGTTTGTTGGTGGGTACAAAGCCTAATCCTTTCTCAATCACTTTGGTTTCATCTTCAGTTGGTGTATATTTGGAAAGATTCACCATAATGCTTGCATGCTTCGGGTGATTCTTGGGTCCCAGTCCTCTGGGTTTCTCTCTAAAAAAAGACTGTGCAGTTGGCAGAACTCTGCCTTTGTTTTGGGGACCGCCACGATTAGAGTTGTTCTTCCCTCGATAGTTATTTTTTCTAGGGCGACGGTTTGATTGGCCTTGTCTTGGAGTCGGGTCTCCATTGGAGCTACCATTGCTCGAACTGAAAGAAGTGTTTCTGAAATGTACTTTTTTCTGCGCTCCTTGTGGGGAGTTTCCTGAAGCCATATTCTGGAAATAATTATCCTGTGTGTACTTAAAGGCTTTTTCGTGAGAGAAGTTAGTAAGATCTTTGTTCATTCTCCGGACTCTTTCAGTCAAGATACTTTCTTTAAAGGCCAACATTTCTGTCAATAAAGTATCCAGTCTTTTTTTGTAGGTATCCAGAGGAACCAATTTTTGTATTGCCTCTTCCAATGTTTTTAGGTCAACCAGAATTTTCTCTGTCTCTGAAGCGGTATCGATGATCAGAATCACCCAATCCCTACCGCATTTATTTGCAATGTAACTCCATTGCAATATAACGTTTTTGTTGTCTAGAAACAGCCTGGGTTCGTTTCTCACAACTAATCCTTGTGGTAAAGTCCCTTTCTTCAGGTATTCTAGCAGGATTGAGCCATGTAGTTCGTTCCTTATTAACCGTTTTTTAAGTTGGCTGAGCTCGTCCGAGTTTGTAATGTTGCTAGTCGCCTGGGAGGATCCATCTAAACCGGAGGCTTTCTCTAATAGTTCCTTTACATAATTTTCATCATAGCTCAAACACCGTTCCAGTGCCATTTTTAAGGACCTCAGTCGTAGCTATAGAGACGTAATGAGATAATGGAAGTTATCTGTGATCAGACCTGCCTGATTCTTCCTTATTGGGCTACGAATAGGTGAGTGACACCTCACGGTCAATCGACCGTACTCAATACCAAAAACACGAAAAGGAGGTAGAAGGGAAAGGAATCCCGTGATTGACCACCCTCATATAGGTCGACAACCTTTAATACTTAACAGCGAGATCAAACAGGCATCTTGTTGTTTTTCCACAAAGGTAACCATAGGATCAACCACTTGGTTGAAAACAGCCAAATTCCATTAAATTGACAGGCAGTTTTTAGAAAAAATATAAATACTTTTTATTGATAAGAAGAAAGTCAATCATAAAACAATATATGTATGCAAAGACAATCAGCAATGATAAAAACAGAGCAAACATATATCGGTGCAACAGCATAGATAGAACAACAAACAATCAGTCTAGGGTGTAGGGGGGCAGAGCAGGGTTCTTGTCCTCCAAACTTTGAGGATACTTTGTGCTCAAAGTGTCTTAGTGCAAGTTTCACTGAGGCAGTTCTCTAATGTTGTGTTGCTTGTATTTTGTAGACTATTCGTCTATCATCATTGAAGTTGTAACAGGTGAGGCCGTGTCTTTTGATGATCTTGATTAGTTGAGACAGGTAGATGTTGAATAATAATGGGGAGAAGGATGATTCTTGTGGTACTCCGCATGAGTCTTCTCTTGGGTTGGATTTGAAAGTTCTGAGCTATATGGTCTCTGTTCTGTTTGTTAGGAAGGATTTGATCCATACTAAGGCGCGGTCAGTGATTCCAATTTCTTCCAATCTTATGATGAGGATGTTGTGGTTGACTGTGTCGAATGCCACAGAGAGGTCTAGAAGTATCAAAGCGGTACTATTGTCTTAATCTGCGTTTGCCTTTAGGTCATCCCATATTGAGAGAAGTGTTGATTCCGTTCCTCTCATTGGTCCATTGGTCTAAAGCCTACTTGTGCCTGATCTAGCAGGCGGTGCTCTTTTATGAATTCTTGGGTTGATCTGTATGTGTATGCTGGGTACAGGATGTTGGAAATGGGTCTGTAATTGGAGAGGTCCTCTACGTTTCCTGTTGTATCTTTAAGGAGCGGCCTGATGTATGCTGATTTGAAGAATTGTGCCACTTCTTCTGTTGATATTGAGAGGTTAAAGATGTTCCTGTGGTATTCCATGGGTGTTCCTTGTGAGAGCATTGATTTGTATATGTCCGGGGGGCAGGGCATCCGCGGAGTAGACTGTTTTGTTACTTTGATTTATCAGTTTTACAAATGTCTCCAATGACATTAGGGGGAAGCTTTGAAGTTTGTTCGGGCATTCCTCATAGGGATGGGTGGGTTTCGTATTCTGCTCGAACGGTCTGCTTTGTATGGTCTGTTGAATGGTAATGATTTCGTTTTTGAAGTGGTCTGCTAGATCATTGCATAGTGTCTTCGGATGGTATGGGCGTTGTTGCAGCCAGGTGAATTTTTTAATTTCATTTATGATTTTAAAGAGTTCTTTTCGGGTGTTTGGTGCTTGGAAGATTTGGTTGTCGTAGTATTTCCTTTTTGCTTTTTGTATTTCCTTTTTGTATGAGCGGATATGTTGTTAAAAATTATTATATTTTTTTCCCCAGTAGTTTTTGATCTTCCTTTTGTAGTTCTAGTTTTTCTTTTTTTCTTTTCATGGCGCTGAGTAGTGGGCTGAACCATTTTGCCGTTGCTCTTTTGCGTGAAGGGATAAAAGGTTTTTCTTTGGCTCGTTGATTGTTAATATTAATAATAATAATAATAATAATAATGTTGTTGCGATCTAGTTGTGGAGTAGATCTATTTTTTTTTGTCCAGGTCTGCTTCATCCATAGTTGTTGCTTGTGGTTTGCTGAATTCCAGAGATTCAGTTAGGTTGGAGTTTTTGGTGGTTCTCCAATTTCATTTCTGTCCTGTTGCTTGGTTATTGGAGTGGCCAGTGTGATTACGAAGGGAATGATGAGGTGGTCGCTCCAGAGTATTTGAATTGGTGGCGCCGTGGTCATTTTTTGTTGGCGAACATTGCGTCAAGTGAATGCCCTGCCGTGTGGGTTGCTCCTTTGACTAGTTGGTGTAGATTCATTATTGCTAGTTCGCTGGCTAGAGATTTTTGGGTGGCTGTGGTTTCTTCATCGAACCAGATGATGAAGTCTCTGAGGATGATCAGGTGATTATGCTCGATGGCTAGGCTGGTGATTGCTTCTGTGAAGGTGTCTACCAAGGTTGAATCGTAACTTGGAGGCCTGCATATCAGTATGAATTTCAGGTTTGTGCTGGGGTATATTGATAGGCGTCAGATCAGAGATTCGTATTTATCAATGTTTAATGGGTCTTCTAGTTTAATTTCCAGGTGTGCCTTGTGGATGATTGCTAGTCCACCACCTATTTTGGTTTTCCTGTTTGCATGGACGCACTTTAAGTTATCAGGCAAACAGTTGTTGAGGGTGATCTTGTAATTGTCATCTAGCCATGTTTCAGTTACAAATAGGATGTCGATACCTTGGTCACATAGGAGGTCGTAGAATTCAGTGGCATGTTTGGACATTGACTTTGCGTTGATTAGCTTGCAATTGATCTTTTTGGTGCGGGTTTATTTGTTGTTCCTTGTTTTGGTTTGTGGATGTTCAACCGGGGTGCTTCTGTATTGAAGCCAATTGGTTGAAGAACAGCAAAGGCTGCTTCTTCATTAAATCGGTCTGTTAGATTGATAGTTGGGTTGTTGACTTCTAGTGCTTCGTCGTCGCATGTGGTATTATGTGGATATCAATAGTGCCCTTCTGTTCTTGTCATGTATGGAGTGAGGGGGTTGGTATCATCCCAATCTCTTCTTGGGTCCCGTCTTTTTTCCGCTTGTTTGGGGGGATTCTTTGCTTGTCTCGAGATGTCAGTGTTGTTGAAGTATCGAGGCACTGCAATTGTTGTGAGGTACGCTGTAAGGTATAAGGAATTTTCTCTTACAGTGTTTGTTCTGTTGCTAGTAGTATTTGGCGGGGTGTGTTCTGTATTCAAGGCGGCTTCTATTGGAGACATTTGAATTTGGGCATCCATATTAATTGTTCCATGTTCCTGCTCTCTTTGTCAGCGTCCATTTCTGCGTCTGGGCATTTTGGGTCCTCATTGGTAGTAGTTGTTCTGGGTGTAGAGTTTACAGGGCAATTACCCGTCTGTCGTGTCTTGTGCTAGGATAATATTGAGGTTTTCCTCTTACGTTGTGATGCCTTGGTGATCTCGAAGGGTGTCTGTTTGTTCCATTGGTTGGGTTACAGTGTTCATTTTGTATAGGAGGACTGTCAAAGGGAGTACTAGGCGTTGGACGTGTGGCTCGGATTTTTCAGCCTATGGGGAGAAGGTTAACGGGGGTAGTGATTGGAGGTCATTACTAGCTTTGAAGTCTGCTGGGTGTTCTTGGGTGTCAGGCAGCCTAAGACTCAATTATGGTAGGTACTGATAGTGCCCAGAGGTTTCAGATGACAAGATAGTGGGAACCTAGGTTTCCTGGTGTTTTAAATTAGATACTTTTATATTAAGGATCTCTGAGGGTTGGCAGAGGGATTTAGGTTTCGGCGAGGCCAAGCAATAAGTTAATCGCCTCCATTCCTGAGATCTAGACAACAGGGGAGATGCCCTGGTTTCCCAGAATGGCAGGCAGTGATCAAGTCCCAAGATTTGGGACAGCTGGATAACGGGAGGGAAGGTTA
This sequence comes from Ambystoma mexicanum, assembly GCF_040938575.1. Taxonomy (NCBI): domain Eukaryota; kingdom Metazoa; phylum Chordata; class Amphibia; order Caudata; family Ambystomatidae; genus Ambystoma; species Ambystoma mexicanum. The sequence goes on from NC_090929.1 coordinate 64,969,808, forward strand.
TGTTTCACATATGGGCAGGTGGTAATTAAACACCTACATTTGATATGCCTAGACAGCAGAAGAAAAGCCTGGGATTCACAGAGGGCAAGTGGTATTGAAAACATCTAGAGTTGACAGACCTGGATTTTGGGAGAGAGGCCTAGGTTTCAAAGAATTGCAGGCAATAATTAGAGCAGCTAGATTTGTGATGCCTAGAGTATGGGAGACAGGCCAATGGTTTCAAAGAGTGGCAGGCAGTAATTAGAACGCCTAGATTTGAGACACCTAGACAATGGCACAATTTCTAAAGCTTGCGACTCAGGCTGATATTCACAGTACTATCTCAGTGTGGCACTCTATAGATGTGACTCGATGCAATATTAACAATTCTCTGAGTGCGACGGAGGCCAATATTCACACTATTATCTTAAAGTGCCTTGGGTAACAGTCCCACATCTCACCAGTTGTGAGGCCGGTTAGTATTATTAGCCTGGCCTGATATGTTCTGGAGTACAGCGATTGCTCTAATCCCTGCCCACGCCTCACCTACCTTGTTAGTCGCTGCTAGTTGACTACTGGCCACCGGCTTCCCCTGCTGACACCTGCAGACACAACCTGGAGCCGCCTCTGCTGGAGCCGCCCTTTGCCTCGGGACCATTAGCTGCAGGGGCTGCCCTGGGAAGGTGAGTTAAGAGCGGCAATTGCACCAATCGGGGTTGGGGGGCGAGGTGGGAGGTGGGTAGAGGGCCGGGAAAGTGGAAATGGATCAGGGGAGAGGTCGGGGACTCGAGGCCGTGATCGGGGGCTGGGGACTCAAAAAAAATAAAATAAAATAAAAATAAAGGCAGAGAACAAGGCCCAGGAGGGTCTAGGGCAGCCTGCACTCACCTGCAATGCATGGCAAAAAAAGTGTTTAGGGCCAGGCACTGACCCGAAGTAATCCAGAAACATGTCTAGTTCCTCTTTGGGATCTTTCCAGATCCTAAAGATGTCATCAATATACCATTTTTTCACACAATAATTATCAGGTAAGTAATTGCATTTATTTTCCTAATTTAGAGTTACCTTTTGTGTAACTTTTAGCATAACTTGCCCTCCAACAATTCTTCATGTTCCCTCGTGAGGTGACTATCCCTAGAAAACGCTGATGAGCCGCTTATCTAGGGTTAGGGGATAGGAAGAGGACTTGCCATATTGCTATTCGATCACATGCACTGTTGTGTTTAAAAGGCACAATCTTATATTTGTGCACAATGCCTTGCTGGTGTTTTGGCTACTTTATTGTTTTTCCCTTGCTTGTCACATTTTTAAAACAAAAAAGAATGAACACACATAAAAACATCTATGAATGAAAGGTTCTCTTGTTGGTTAGTGAACTGTATATTATCACTTCCCCAACTTGACACTCTGTGTTCTGGTTTTCTCACAATGTCATATATAGGCAAGAGTTATGGTTTCTACTTGCAGGCCTTTGGGCCATTTCGATGATCCTTTTGGAGGCGAACCAGGAAAGTCCAAGTGACAGAAAGGGGAGGAGGTGGTCACACGATGGACACCGCTGGGTACACATGCAGGGACTGGGGAGGGGAAGAGTTCCTCAGAAATAGGTGATTCACTGGCTGTAAAACAGTCAGGTGGTGGCTGTGCCCGGGGTGGGAACAAGTTTACAAGATACAGTGAGGGATGAAAAATCATGCAATACATTAAGTGCCAAGGACGAGTATGCTCGTCCTTTTTGCATAGACTTGCATAATAGCCTGGCACTTAAGGGGTTTTAAAATGCAACAAATTACCTATATGAGAAACATAGGTATCCATCCGTGGAGACTAATTTTCACAACCCATTCACCAATTGCGGCGAAACGGTAGTGGTGGTGATCTGGACAGGTACCAAACTATGGTAGTCGCCTAGAAGTTTTGGGGTTCAAACCTCCTTTTTTCTTTTTCCTGAACTTACTCCAAATGCATTTTTATGAGCTGCCCTCAAGAGCCCCTATGGCTCCTATGGCAGGTGTACTGTAAAGGACACTATTAATTCCCTGGGGAGTCCCCTGCCCCACCCCCCATAAAGTATTGCAGAGCCTTATGCTGGTGGCATTTTTGGTTGCACTGCAGTGTAACCTTTTTCCCTACACTGATACTATAGCCACATGCCTGCTGTCCTTTTAGCTGTACTTATTGTGTTTTTTGAAGCAGGAACAGCCATTGAAGGTGTTCTTCCTGCGTAAGCTCTGGCCCGGGATGCTCCTTTGTGTGAATGGGATCTGCGTTAGACTGGATGAAGGTCCCTGTGTGTGCCTCTGTATAAGCTTGGCTGGCCACTAACATTTTTTTTTTTTAAATTCAATTTTTATTGGTTTTTCAAGAGCAAGAAAAGAAAAAGCAAACTTATGCATGTAATATACCGTAGGCACACGCCCATGACGAGTTCAAAACTTAATAGAAACACAAGGCTTTAATGCTTTTCACCCCCCCCCCTCTCGGTAACTCAGAGTCCGCAATCAGTGATTCTTCTCTTCGGGCAGCACCAGCCGGGGCAGCACCAGCCGGGCCTGGGGCCAACTATATATGGTCGACTCTCCAGATTCCCATGCATAGGGATCCATGCACAAGGTAGTTATGGGCCGGGTGGAGGCGTCCAATTACCCTGGAGACTTATCCTCTGAGTTAACAAACACCTCCATGAAACGCAGCCAGTCAGTTTCAATCTGTACACTAGAGCCATGTATTGACGCCGTTTTCTTCTTTGTCGACCAGGGACCCAACGGTCCCCTCTCCATTTCCGATCTGGGCTGAGTTCCCGCTCCTTCTCTCTCTCCTCCGGAGGGTCTCCCTTGAGCGCCTGTAAATCTTGCGTAGCCTCCTTACCACTGATCACCCTGTAGTCCACCCCCGCCCGTTCGAAGCATCTGTATCTCATGTCCTGGCTTGTCAGCCATTGTGTGAGTGGACGGCACTCTCTCCTACGGGTGAGCGTGAGGGTAGAAAGGTCCTGATATATCTTGATGGTGTCCCCTTCAAAGATGAAGCTCCCCAGCCTCTTTGCCTTCTCCAGTACTTCCATTTTCTCCCTATAGCGGAGAAACCTCACCACGATGGATCTTGGGCCTCCCCCCGCACCGCCTCCACCTCGGTGCGCCCTTTCCAGCTGGACCTCTTAGCCCCCCCTCCAGTGCGAAGAGTTGATTGATTAGGCCCTGGACTTTTCTCCCCACATCCGCGGGCGTCTCCCCTCTCTCCTGAGACACCCCCATGATGCACAGGTTGTTTCGACGTTCCCTGTTCTCTAGATCGTCCATCTTAAGGATCATGTCCTCTTCTCTCATTTCCAAGTCTGTTAACCTGGCCTCATATTTCATGTCGAGGAGGTCCGCCTGTAGATGGTTGTTTTCCATCCCCTCCATTTTGTCTTCCAGGGTGTCCACTCTCCCCTTGAGATCTACAATGGAGGCTTGTATGTCCGTGCGAAGCGCCCTGATCTCCTGGAGGATATCCTTGAGGTCATCCCTGGCCAGTGCTGTCGGGGTGGGGGGGGTCCCCCACTGCCGGCATGATGACTCCGGGGCCCTCGGGCTGGGTTGGGTACTGGCGGCGAAACCGCTGGAGAGAACTGATAGCGCCGGGGAGTGGGGTCTGCTCCAGGATCGGGGGTCGGGTGGGCACCCGGGAGGTGGGGCCGCTGTGCAGGGTTCCCCTGGAAAGTTCTAGAAGCTCAGGTCGGGGATCACAGCCCCTTCTTGTTGTAGGGTGCCGCAGCCACAATGCCAATGGCAACCTGCTTTGCCCCCCTTTGGCTCCTCACCTTGTATCGGCGGCTGGTTTCGGGCCGATGCCCCTCTAGGGCCCGAGAGCAGCGGGCCCGACTTTCTCCGGGTCCTCTATGGTCCAGGCACCCAGGCTTTCATGTGGGGCGTGGCCGAGGAACGCCTGGATCGGCGCGGGGCAGTCACGTCCACTCTGGTCAGGGACGAGTCCGGGGCGGCCTCGTCTTTCTCCCCCCTGCGTTCTGATAGCTGGCCCCTGGTGTCTCGCTCCGGGCAGTGGACGAGGGGGTGCCTCCCCCAGCGCCCCGGCTTCCCTGATATTGTGGTGATTGCTGGGGGGGTAGTTCCCGCTCCGCTGGCGGTTCCCGTGTGCCTCCTGGGGGCCCGCTCGGCGAAAGCTCGGAGGTGTCTCCCGCGCTGTAGGCACCGCTCGCGTTCGGTGGGCTGTGTCTTTCCCGCTTCCAGCGACTCTCTCCGTGGTTGCGCCATAGGGAGGCTGGCGTCTCGGGCTGCTGGGCGAGTGGGGCTTCCCACTCACTTCGGGGACCGTGGTCTTCTCTGGGGCTGCTTTAAAATCCCGGCCGGGGATCCTCGAAGCACACTAGGCCCCACGGTGCTGACGGAGCGCGGGCTCACAGGTCCGTCATGTTCCGCGCCCCCTGGTGGTCATCGGCCACTAACATTTTGAATGTCACACAGATATTGATTGGAGGACGGGGGATCAACCCAAGCCTGCTGTGTATCTGGTGAGAGCCCACACAAGTCATTCCCTGGAAGCTCTCTGGTACGTAGACTTTGCACCCGCAGAGCAGATGGTCACTGATGAATCATTGCTGGAAACTCTGCTGCTGCCCCTCTGCCTCTCTGTCCAGGGGAATCTTGCTTCTGGCTCTGTTTTTCCCTCTCATCCAACAGCAACAGCTGGATCCTTCTTCACTTACAGCCCTGCATGCTCCCTGGAAGCTCCTGGGATGTGTTTTTGGTTGAAGGAACGTAGGGCCCCTGCTGCCTTTGCTGTAACCCAAGCGGCTTTTGCCACTTTTCAACAGTGTTTGTTTCTGCTCTCATGGTACGCATTGGACTGGACTTCTATAGTTGCTTTTCCTCAGATGGCCCTCCATTGTCCAGTCTTTACACACTTTAGTTCGACCAGTGCATCCACTGACCTGTTTTAAAGGATCACCACTGGTACTTCAATGCTGCAGCTGTCATGACCAGCTCTTTGTGGCTGATCTTGTACGGCTCCTCCAACTTTGGAACCTGATTTTCATCATCAAGCCATCTCCAAGACTCTGGTTGCATTTTCATTTTCCAGCCACCTCCAGGACTCTGGTTGCATTTTCATCATTGAGCCATCTCCAGGACTCTGGTTGCGTTTTCATCGTCAAGCCATCTCCAGGACTCTGGTTGCATTTTCATTGTTGAGCCATCTCCAGGACTCTGGTTTCCTTTTTTTATCGTCCAGCCATCTCCAGGACTCTCGTTGCATTTTCATCATTGAGCCATCTCCAGGACTCTGGTTGCGTTTTCATCGTCAAGCCATCTCCAGGACTCTGGTTGCGTTTTCATCGTCAAGCCATCTCCAGGACTCCGGTTGCATTTTCATTGTTGAGCCATCTCCAAGACTCTGGTTGCATTTTCATTGTCCAGCCACCTCCAGGACTCTGGTTGCATTTTCATCATCAAGCCATCTCCAGGACTCTGGTTGCATTTTCATCGTCAAGCCACCTCCAGGACTCTGGTTGCATTTTCATCGTCCAGCCCTCTCCAGGAATCTGGTTTTCTTTTTTTATCATCCAGCCATCTCGAGGACTCGGGTTGCATTTCCATCGTCAAGCCATCTCCAAGACTCTGGTTGCATTTTCATTGTCCTGCCATCCCCAGGACTCTGGTTGCATTTCCATCGTCCAGCCTTCTCCAGGATTCTGGTTGTAGATCCTGCTTCAGGAACTGTCTCGGCAAACTAAACTAAATCCCAACATAGGGACCCCTCCTCTCACCGGCTACACCTGGACTTCCTCAACCTCTTCCAGCCTGGTACACATCCTGGGGGAATCTTCTGAACTTTCCTGTCCCTGATCTTCTGTGCCGGCAGGCCTTCCTCCCAGGCCCTGGAACCAATATTGCATCTGGGGCTTGCCTGCAACATTTCAATCTTCCTAGCAAGGGCCCCTGGCCTTCAAATCTGGGTCTCGTACTCTTCTAGTGGTGTCCTCCATCAGCATCAGCCTGAAGGTTGCCTCTTCTGTCTGGTCTCGGGAGGATAGCTCTGTAGCAATGTGCTTGTCTTGGAAGCAAGACGATGCGGAGCAGCACAGGTTCGATCCCCGGGTCTGCGCTTAGAAGCCTCTAGTTATTAAGTGTGTTAGTTATAACCAGTCATAATCCTTCTGCCGCTCCCCCATGCACTCAGTGCTCCCGATAAGATCTGGAAGTGGGTGTATTTTGCTCCCTTTAAGTTGGCAGTAAAGATTATTATTTTTTTTTAACTTTGTTTATTTTAAATCAAGGCAGGATGACAATTACAAACATTATAAGCAGTGATTAGTTAGGCATGTTGATCCCCAGTCCTTTATCCCCCCCTGAGTTTTCTCCCTCCCTCCTCCCTTTGGTCCCTCTGTCCCTTAGGCATTGTAGGCGGAATCTGCCCTCCTGGGCTGTCCAGTTTGCGCCTCAGCGTCTATGTATCTTCCTCAGGGATCTCTTGATTTTTCAGGATCCAGCGGGCCCTGATAGGTTTATACGTCAGGGCGGGGAAGCGCTGGTCGAATTCCAGCACTGGGGCCCAGATGTTCTGGAAACGATGGAGAGTTCCCGCTTGTGCTGCCGTCACCTTCTCCGCTACCAGAATGTCCTAAAGTTTGGTCCACCATTGGGCTATGTGAGGGCCTTCCGGGGTTTTCCAAGCTCGGGCCACCACCGTTTTCCCTGCTAGTAGGCAGTGAGTTAGTAGTTTCGATCTGGTCCCGGAGCGCGGGTAGATCTCGGGGATTGGAGCTCCCAGCAAGACTGGTTCTGGTTCCAGGGGGATCGTTGTTCCGGTAATTTGTGTGATGGACCCCAGGCATGATTTCCAGAATTGTTGGACCTTTGGGCAAGCCCATCCCATGTGGAAGAAGGAGCCCGGGTGGCCGCATCCTCTCCAGCAAGAATGATCCACCTGGGGGTTCATAGGCTGAAGTCGGAGGGGTGGGTAGTACCACCGCAGCGTGATCTTGTACGCACATTCCCTATTAGTAATGCAGGTGGACGAGGTGTGTGTTCTGGTCCATATGTCCACCCAGGTTTGGTCCTCTATTGGGTGACCCAGGTCCGCCTCCCATTGGGCCATGCAGCGGGTCTTTGTGGTCAGGAAGTCACTTAGGAAGCGCCTGTATAGGGTGGATACTCTGCCGCCGGTTGGAAGGTCTCCCAGAGTGAGTTCTAGGGCAGTAGGAGGACGTGTCGCTGCTTGCAGAGTTTGGGGGTGTGAGCACCAGTGGCGTAATTGAATGTAGGTGAATCCGTCCCTTTCCTGGAGTTGGAATTTCTCCTTGCATTGGGCGAATGTGAGAGGTCTCCCCCCCCCCCCCATATACAGTTGGTCTATGGTCTCCAGCCCGCCCTTAATCCAGTTACGAAAATTGTGAGGATTCGTTCCCGGTGCGAACGTTGGATTATGGAAGACCGGGGAGCGTGGGCTCAGTCCTCTTGGCACTCCCTTTCGTTTTAGCGCCCAGTCCCAGGAGCTAAGGGTGTGTTTGGTTGATAGCAGGAGATCTCCCCATTGAGTCCTGAGGGGGGACGGGATGTGTGGTAGAAATCGTAAAGGTAGGGGCACTTGTGATTGTTCCAACTCTACCCATCTAGGGCGGTTTGTCGTATTTTGCCATGCCTGGACCTGTGCCAATTGAGCTGCCACTCTGTAGGCCTGCAAGTCTGGGACCCCCAATCCTCCCAGTTTGGAACTCCCCAGCATAGTTCTGAGAGGGATTCTCACTTTCTTACCTTTCCAGATAAAGTTCAGCATTTTTCTCTGGATCCCTCGAAGAGTTGGTGTGGGGATCACTACTGGTAGGGAGGCACAGGCGTATAGGAACCTCAGAAGTAGGTTCATCTTGCATGCAGTGATGCTCCCAAGCAGTGAGATTTCTTGGGTCTCCCAGCGTTTCAAGTCGCCTTCCAATTCTTTAAAAAGTCAGGGGAAATTGGCTTTGTATGTGTCTCTTGGGTCAGCCGGGATGTGGACCCCTAGGTAGGAGATGGCTCTTTTTTCCCATGTTATCGGGCACATCTTAGTCAGTGGTTCCCGTTCTGCTGGGGTGAGGCCGATGCCCAGGGCGGATGATTTATCGAAGTTTATGGTGAGGCCTGAGACCTCCCCATAGCTGGCGATTTCTCGTATCGCGTGTTTTAGAGATGAGTGGGCCTCCGAGATCGTGAGCAGAATGTCGTCCGCGTATAGGGCGATTTTGTGATGCGTGGGGCCTCTTTGTATACCCTTGATTTGGTCGTTTCGCCTGATCTTTTGTGCAAAGGGCTCCATGGTGAGTGCGAAAAGCAAGGGTGACAGTGGACAGCCTTGCCGGGTTCCGTATGATAGGGGGATTGGAGCTGAGGTGTGCCCGTTGATTCTCAGGCTAGTTTTAGGGCTATTATAGTTGGCTAGAACCATCGTTTGGAAAGTTGAGCCGAAGGCCCCTAGGGTGTGTCTCATGAATGTCCAATCCACCCTATCAAATGCCTTAGCTGCGTCGAGAGCCACTAAGACTAGTTTTTGGGAGTTCCAGGAGGCAAGGTCCACCAGGTTCATGGTTCTCCGGATGTTGTCACCTGCTGTCCGGTGTAGGATGAAACCTGCCTGGTCGGGGTGAATGATCTTCGGCAAGATGCGATTTAATCGGGTTGCTAGAATTTTTGAGTATATGTTTGCATCGATGTTTAAAAGTGCGATCGGTCTGTAGGACGTTAAGCTTCTTGGATCTTTTCCAGGTTTGGGCAGGAGGATGGTGGTTGATTCCTGCATCGATGGGGTCACTGCTCCTGTTTCCCTGAAGGAGTTGAATAGGGTAACCAGATGGGGGGTCAGTTGTGCTCTGAATAGTTTGTAAAACCTGGTTGAAAAGCCGTCTGGGCCGGGGGCCCGTGTTTTAAGTGATTTGATGGCTTCCACAAATTCCTCCTCTGTAATGAGCTCCTCCAGTTCGTCTCTTGCTGTGTCGGAGAGACGGGGCACTGCTGCCTGCTGCAGGTATTCCTTCTGTTGTGATAAGTTTCGTGGGGTTGCCTTCATGATTTGGGTCAAATAATCGATTGCGAGTCGTTGCTTTTCGGGCTCTGAGTATAGTGTGACCCCGTTGGGGATCATGCAGACCAGTGATCGTGTTGCTGCGTCTCCGCTTGGATAGCTTGGCCACCAGGAACTTGTTCGCCTTGTTGCCCTTCGCGTAGTATGACTGTTTGGCCTTCGCCATTAGTTGGGCGGTTTGTTCCGCATAGTGGGCTTCCAGTTTTTTCCTTGCTGTACGAATGATCCGTTGCGTTTTGGGGGACCAGCCTTTCTCCTTGTGGAGTGCCTCGGCCTCTCTTAGTTCGTTCTCTAGAGCCGTCCGGGTCTGACACCTGTCTCGGTGGTAGGCCGCACCTTGGGCAATTAGGGAGCCCCTGATTACTGCTTTCATGGCGTCCCAGTTGTTCGCTAACGAGGTGTCCGAGGCTGGATTTTCGTTAAAGAAATTTCTTATTCCTGTTGCGATCTTGTCTCTGGTAGCCATATCGTTAAGGATCGGGTCGTACAACGTCCATTTACGTGGGTTATTGAGGTTGGGATTCTGAACCCGGAGTTCCAAGCGCACTGGGGCGTGGTCGGATATCGCTCTTGTGCCGATGGAGACTTCTTTGACTGAAGGGAAAGTTTGCGGGGAGATCAGGAACAGGTCGATCCTTGAAAAGGTGCGATGGACGAATGAGTAAAAAGAGAAGTCTTTTTTGTCAGGGTGGAACACCCGCCATGAGTCTATTATCTCCAGGGACCTGAAGAGTCGGAGGAGGCTAAGTGCTTTGGTGAAGTCGCTTGGAGTTGGGGGGTGTGACCGTCTTTGGTGGGGTCAGGAACCCCATTGAAGTCCCCACCGACTATTGTTTGGCCCTCCACAAAGCTAGCGAGAGATGTGCCCAAGGAGTCATAGAAGTGTGATTGTCCAGTGTTGGGGGCGTACACAGAGACGAGAGTATATAGATCTCCCATTAGGAGGCATTTGACCGCTGTAAATTGGCCTTCTGGGCAGGTTTTCGTTTCCAGAATCTGTGGGTTCAAGTCTTTCCTGAAGAGGTTCGCCATACCTCCTTTTTTGTTTGTGCCAGAGGCAAAGAATTGGAGCGGGAATAATCGGGAGCGAAGCCGGGTCACGTCTACCGGCAGCAAGTGAGTCTCTTGGAGCATGGCTATCGCTGCGTCTTCGTCCCGGAGTTTCAGTAGAATTGCCTTTCGCTTGTTAGGGGAGTTCAGGCCATTAACATTCAGGGAGAGGATCCGAAGCATTTGGAGGTCCGTTGGAGTCTCACTCTCCTTTCCTTGGGTTAGGGGGGGGTTGTGGGGCAGTGATTCAGCTGCCATGTCTGTTGGGGAATCCCTTAATATCATCCTGCACTTGAGGTTTTAACACGGAACCCCAACGGGGGGCCGCAACTTTAACTGGAGGGTAGACCGACATTGTAAGTACGGGCGTACCCTCGGCCAACAGGGCCAACTGTCCCATCACGTATTGTGTACTGTGGGTTTCCAAGGAACAAAGGTTGGAAAGTATCCTTGGAGTGGGTATGAACCATGGGTATGGCCCGCCGCCACCGCCTTCAAGGTTCCTTAGTTCGAGACAAAGGTGGCGGGTCTTAATTTAGGTAAGGGCACTTGCGTCCAGGCTAAGTTGCTGACAGAACCTGGGACCGTGGAAGGGTCCTCGTTCATCTTTCTGTTTCTCCGCTGGGTTGACGACCATGACGTGCGTTTGGGCTTTGGGGAGGAAGGTGGTCCAGAGTCCTCCGTCCTCTCCGGGTTTGGCGTGGAAGGATCTCGGGGCGAGGCTGGATGTAAGATTCTCTCTGCGTCTTCCAGGTGGCTGATTCGGCGTAAGGTGCCTTTATATGTAAACTGGAGAGCTGTCGGAAACAGCCACCTGTAAAGGATCTGTTGCTCCTGAAGGAACACTGCCAGAGGTCGGAGTGCTCTTCTTTTCTGAAGAGTAAGTGGTGAGAGGTTCTGGTATATTTGAAGTGGAGTGCTCTGAAAAGTGATCTCTTCTCCTTGGCGACTGATCGCTGATATTGCCTCTTTGGTTGTGAAGAAGTGGACCCTGGTAATAACATCTGGGGGGGGTCCGAATCTGTCCCTCGGCGCGGGCGGAGTCTGTGGGTCCGGTCCAGCAGGAGCTGAGATTTGTCCAGATCTGGGAGTAGGGCCTCGAAGAAGCTTCCCACGTAGTCCGCTAACTTGCTGTCGGGGACAGAGGTTGGGACGCCCCGAATGCGGAGGTTGTTGCGACGTGCCCTATTTTCAAGGTCTTCATGTTTGAACTCCAGGATCTCGCATTTGTGATGCAGGGAATCGATGGATCTTTGCATTTCCCCCAGCCTGGTAGTGTGGTCCTGCGAATGGTCCTCGATTTCTCCGAGCCTCTGTTCGATCTCTGTGACCCTTTGGTCCGTCTGTTCAACTTTAGCGGTGAGTTCCGAGAGGCAGGCGCGGAACTCCGATTTAATATCCGCCATGAAGGCTATCGGGTCTCCTTTGGTAGCGAGGGCGCCCCTGTCCTCTTGTGGCTTCTGTGGGGTCAGTTTAGGAGGGTCTTGTTTCTTGGGTTTCTCTGGTGCAGTAAACATGGCAGAGATATCTGTGCCCTTGCTCACCTTTGTTTGCCTAGACATGCTGCTCGTATTGGGCGGTCTTGATTGCCCAGGGCAGTGGGAGGCTGCACTCGGGGTGTGTATCGCTCTCAACCCCCTCTCTGGTCCAGATCTGGGCGAGTGGGCAGGGGCGCCCCAGGAAGTGTTGGTGTGGGGGGTGGTCTCAGTGAGCCGGGAACGGTGCAGGATGGCCGACTGTTGCGTGAGGGGTGGGGTATGTTGCTGCGATGAGACACATGGGCTCAAGTCCTCTCTGGATGAAAGCGGTTATCTCGCTGCTTCCCCGCCCCTCCTCAAGTCTCATCGGTGGTCCTTCGCTGATGGAGGTCCCAGATCCCTCTGTGAACCTCCCGTGTGCGGTTCTGTAATGATGTCGGCTGTCCCTGAGAGGAGGTCCCGACTCGTTCCACGTAGCGGGGTAGGGGGAAAGCCCGCTCTCCCGGTCCCTCGGAGTGTGCGTCGGGCACTCAGGCCCCAGCAGCCGAGGATGCACTCGTGTGCATTCCAGGCAGCCTTGGTATGAATCGGATGGCTCTGTGCTGGAGTCCGCTCCCCTCCTCCAACTCCCCGGCGCTCTAAGGCCCCGTTACCACCAGGTGCGGAGTGTGTTGCTGGGTTCCGGTTTGGCGGCCATCTTGGTTTCTTCGGCTGGAGACGGGGGAGAAGTTCGGCCGCTGAATTCTGGTAGAACGCCTCCTCGGTCGAAGGTTATGTTTGGCCAGGTTGTGCCATGTCGGTTCCGGTCGCCTTAGATGGCATTGGTGACACGGTAACCCGCTTAGAACTGCCGGGAATTGACGGCGGCGGCGGGCATCCCACGGGCGGCCTCAGAGGAGCGACCACATCGATGGCGCTCCAAGCCACGCCCCTCAGTAAAAATTATTTTTATGGGAGCAAAACTGTACATCCCATTCCAAATGGGAGTATTTTATAAGTAAGTAAAAATGCTTTAACTGTAAAACCAATGTTGTTTTAATAAATATGTCTTAATATGTAGTTATTCATGCACATTAAGATACAATATCGCTCCCATTTACCCAATATATTGTCCCCATATATAATGTCACTATGCCGTTTCCCGGTGACTATACTTATGGCGACATTATATACAGGGACAATATTACACCAGCATCCCTGTGAGAACGTTCTATTTATACCCTCTGCGCCCTGTCCCATTCTATGTAACGTACATTTATAGATCTAGAAATGAGAATTAAGCTTCACTGCAACAGGACCCTGGTAGGGATACAATTATATTTATGTTGGTGAACGGTTATTATCGCAAGCGATAATGACCCATCCCGAGGTCTACAAGGCTATCAGCACATATTGGTTTTGCTGGTAAAAATGTTTTACTTTAATGATGAGTAAAGTATATGCACAAACTATCTTAGTAAATTAAATGTGCTTTTATTTTGTATGTTCCCATGTGTTAGCCGTCTCGTTGGTGTGTTAAATAGGATGTTGCAGGGGACAGAAAGGTCCTTCCAGAGAGGAAGTGTCTTATTGAAATAAATCTTGCCTGGAAATTGCATTGGCATTGTTACCTGTCTGCTTTTGAATACCGAATGTTCAGAACGCAGTCAATATCAGTAGTTATTGACTGCACTCTAAACATTCTGATTGACTGAGAGGAGGTCAATAACAATCTCAATGTGCAAATAAGGAGATAATGTCAGCCCTTTATAGCCTTGCATGAGGTACGAGTTGACCAGATGAAGGCTTCTGTTTTCTCTTTTACAGCCCTATTCTTCCTTAGCATTTTGTACTTTCCTAGGGGTGTGTGCACCATACATATTGCCAAGGAGCCACTGAATACATTTCAGAGAAGGGCTTGTAGGTGTGGCGAGAGATTGTGATCAGGTCGCGGATGCAGGAGGCATTTGTTGGTAGCAAATCACACTGGGTGTGGCGGGTCCTTAAAGCTATTAGGCAACAGTGAAAGCATTTTCTGAAACACCAGATGTTTTGCTTTACGGTTTTGATTGAAGAAGAGGCCTGCACCGCCTCCTCTTGGATGAGGAAAAAAAAAACACTTTACCTTTGTTAGGACGCATATTCATTTCTGTGCAAAAATCCTTCCACCTTAGAGACCCCCATCTCTTTTGCTGGATTTAGGAATTTGTAATTTTAACTCCTGAGTGAGGGGGGGGACATTTTTCTCACTCTCTTATGTGTTTTTCCCTGATTTTGATTGTGTTTTCACTGTTTTTGAAGTTGTGACAAACTCCACAGGCATCTGCTTTTTGTATGGTGACGCACAGCACCTTCAGTGCAGTGTCACTGGGAACTCCTTTGGATTTCTCTTAAGGTTTTCTACTGCCGGCTGAACCCTCCGTTGCTGTACAGCACCCATGGGTCACCATTTTGTCAAAATGGCCCCTGTCTTCTTGTTTCGCCATTTTCTGTTTGTGAGGTCCTTCTTGGCTTTTACTCTGTGCGTTGAGACATGTTTGAGTCCTTTGTTTGTTCTGCCTTTGGCGGGCTTCAGCCCTTAAGCCCGACCCTGGCTCCAATGTGTCTGGAAGGACAGGATGAGAGGGAGGGTCTTGAAACTCCCCTCTCCTTTGTCTCTAGGAGTGCCTGAATGAAACCAGCCCCGATTGGCCTGCTGTTCTGATAGGACAGCCTCCCTGCTGTGTGATTGAGAGCCTAGGCTGTGCATGAATGGGGAAAACTTGCTTAAAAGGCAAGGTTCTTGGGACTACAGGCAGAGTCGACCACTGGAAGAAATCTCTGCAGAAATCTTGTAGAGAAGCCCGCCGAAACCTCCTGGACCTCGAAGTACCAGTGAAGCCCTGCTGCTGTGCTGACCTCCTTTTTCACCTCGACAGAGCAGCTCTGACGGAACGACGTCTCCCCTTGGGTTAGTGGGACCAACTAACCCCGAAAGGAACTCCACTTGGGCACCATCCCCGACTTGCTGTACCTCTCCGTTGCTGCCAGAGGTCGAGTGTCCATAACGGAGTGCAACATCTGCCATGGAACAAATCCGGCTAAAAGCTCCAGGAGCCTCCTGAGGACCCTCCAGAAGCAGGAAATTCTGATCCAGAGCCCCCTCACCAGAGTGCAGGACCGAGGGAGCAGGGAAAGTTCAGCCGTTCTGCATCAGTGCTTTTTGCGAAGTGCTGAAACCGCAAAGTGCCGCTGAAACAAAGAAACCTTGTAGCTGCCGACGACCTTCTCGAGTACTGCCACAGGAGCCCTCCATACGTCCTTCCTCTTGTCCCCACGACTGAGGTTTAGGAACCAGGGTCTGCATAGCTGTAGTAAGACGGAATCCAGCTGGACCCATTTCTTCTAACCAGAGGTGGTACTTCTGGCTTGGTGGTACTTATTTTATTGCCTTAAATCGTGCTGTCTCCCTTGAGACTTGCACCTGCTTACTTTCTGAGTTATTTCAACTCCCTTTGCACAGGCTTGACAGCTTGTGTTCCTACAAGTGATTTTTCTGACCTCTCTAAGTTTGTGCAAGACATTTTATGCAAGAAGTGCATCAGATCCATAGATTGTGTCCCAAGCGACTTTGGCTGTCCTGGCTCCCTGAAGGCACTCTTCTAAATCCATTGACTTTGATACTGTTTGTCCCTCATAGGTGGTAGCTTGTTGTATACTGGTACTGCTGGGAAAGACTTATCTAGACTTCATTGGAGGATTCAGTTGTCCTCACGTATTCTGAGAAACTGTTATAACCTTTTTGCTTCCCTAACCCTTTCCTTTCTACATCCCGGAGTCTACAAAAGAGTATTAGTGTGATATATAAATGTAAGAAGCAGATCCAAAGGTTATCCACTGGCTTCATTGATTCTGAAACGTAATTTCAAAGTTTACTTGAATTGTTACAACCAATTGCCTTTTTAAAGAATGCTTATTTAAAACTGATGTTAAATAAAATATTTATAACTGAAACATTGGGTATAAGTGTTACTTGGTTACTTGTGGTGACTGATTTAATCCGTACAGCTCACATTTACTCCTCTTAAGATAGGCCTGGCTGCTCAGTCGCACTACCAACTTGTGTAGTACAGCCCTATACCAAAAGGTGGGTTGCCTAATACCAAGCAGGTAAGTCTTGTGTAGTCTCTCAGTGTGAGTGCCCCAATTCTTATCTAACAACCTTAATTCCCCAAAGCACAAACCTGCTTTTCCCAGAACTTGTGTTGCCCAGAGAAGAGACAGTGGTCTTGTGTTTGTGTTGCCCGGAGAAAAGACAGTGGTCCTTTTTAACAGTGCTTAATTTCTTTCGTTTTTCATTCCCCGTAGCCACCTTGTGAAGATGCCGAGCTTCCTGAAACTGCCTATCCTGCTGACTGTCAATGTCAATGTGGTATTGGTGGCACTGACCATCGCCGGACTCGCCAGTCGTCTCTGGGCCCTCACCTATCCCCGAGCTGTGGTGTAAGTGAACAAGTTAAAACTCTATGCTGACTTTGTGGTGTTTGTAGTGGCCTAAGGGCTGCCCTCATCTGCTATATATCACTCTGTGTCCGTTGACTGTACAACGCCCCCTGTGCCATGTGAATGAGTGTGTGCTTTTTTTCGCTGCAGGTTCGATGAGGTTTACTATGGTCAGTTCATCTCTCTGTACATGAAGCGGATATTCTTTGTGGATGACAGTGGCCCTCCACTCGGGCACATGCTGTTGGCACTGGGAGGTAGTGGCTCCAATACATTAGGCGGAGATCTCCCTAATAATAGCGCCAACAAGAGCGCCCTTTGCACGCAGCATGCACTTCCCCCCTGTCCAACTTCCACACATTTCCCCTTCATCAGACCGCTCCATTTCCTGCCTGTCCATGTCCCCATTCCTTCTCCATCAGAACCCCACAGTCTGTCTGCCCCCAAATTTCATCATTATCAGATACCCACACTTGTACTTTAAACCAGCCAATCCCTGTACATCGATCCTTGAATGAACTGCATTAAAGCCCACCCACTGTTATTGACCATCCCACTCCCCGTTTATTGGACCGCCTCACCCCGACAATCACTGTCTGTCGGACCACTCCCTGTTCATTAGGCTTCCCAGTCCCCGTCCGCCAAACCTCCCTATTCACCATCAAACACATTCTCATTCCATTAGAGCCCTCTCCACTCCCTGTTCATTTGGCTTCCCAGTCCCTGTCCGCCAAACCTCCCTATTCACCATCCCACACAACATCATTCCATTACAGCCCCGCTCCACTACGTGTTCATTAGGCTTCCCAGTCCCTGTCCGCCAAACCTCCCTATTCACCATTCCATTAGAGCCATGCTCCACTCCCTGTTCATTAGGCTTCCCAGACCCCGTCCGCCAAACCTCCCTATTCACCATCCCACACTTTCTCATTCCATTAGAGCCCTGCTACTCTCCCTGTTCATTAGGCTTCCCAGTCCCTGTCCGCGAAGCCTCCCTATTCACCATCCCATGCATTCTCATTCCATTACAGCCCCGCTCCACTCCCTGTTCATTAGGCTTCCCAGTCCCTGTCCGCCAAACCTCCCTATTCACCATCAAACACATTCTCATTCCATTAGAGCCCTCTCCACTCCCTGTTCCTTTGGCTTCCCAGTCTGTCTGCCAAAGCTCCCTATTCACCATCCCACGCTTTCTCATTCCATTAGAGCCCAGCTCCACTCCCTGTTCATTAGGCTTCCCAGTCCCCATCCGCCAAACCTCCCTATTCACCATCCCACGCATTTTCATTCCATTAGAGCCCAGCTCCACTCCCTGTTCATCAGGCTTCCCAGTCCCTGTCCGCCAAACTTCTCTATTCACCATCCCACGCTTTTGCATTCCATTAGAGCCCATCGCCCGCCACATGATGTCCATCCCACACTCCCAGTTGATTGCATTCTAATCTTGCTTGGAGGTAATGCATAACGAATGCCCATATATTGCATCTTTTATCTTGAAAACCTTTAGTGAATGCAGACCCCTGTTTCCCACCCCTAAAAAGCCATCCTGACAGATTTCCCCAAAGAATGTGACCCTTTACCCCACCGTAAATACTTCCATTATAAAGGTTTTCAAGATAAAAAGATCTGATAAATATATATATATATATATATATATATATTCGATATAAACACTATATACCTGACCCTACTCGCTCCCCTCTTTTCGGCCATGTTCACATGCTGCACTATAGTCAACATTACTGTAACCTTCACCTAACCCCTTTCATTTGTGACCCCTACCACATTTCACAGCCTGCATGACCTTTGGCACTGCGTTGCATGCTGTGTATTACATTCTCATCCATGCCACCTTGCACCGTGCCCCTGGAACTTACTTCTCCACCCACCTAGATATGTCCCATCTTGCCTATCACAGTTGCACCCTGCACTGTGTCTAGCACTGCACTCTCCTTCAGCCAGCACTGATCAGTTTGGAACCCCTACCGCATCCGTACACTACACTATCGCTAACATGGAGCTCCCCTTCAGCTACCACTGTTCCTTCTGATTTCCCACCACCTCCAAGCTATGCTCTGCCCCTTCAGCTACCACTGTTCCTTCTGATTTCCCACCACCTCCAAGCTATGCTCTGCCCCTTCAGCTACCACTGTTCCTTCTGATTTCCCACCACCTCCAAGCTCTGCACTGCCCCATCAGCTACCACAGTTCCTTCTGATTTCCCACCACCTCCAGGCTTTGCACTACCTCTAAAGCGGCACGCCCCTTCAGCTAACATTGTTCACCTCTGAGCACTTAGCATGTCCGCACACATAGTAGGTTCTGATATTAAGATGTTACCATCTTTTATCCCTTTCAGGTTACATTGGAGGGTTTGATGGGAACTTTTTGTGGAACAGAATTGGAGCAGGTGAGATGATTTTGCTTAAACTGTTTTTCCTTTCTTTCAAACTACTGTACACCTCTTCCCTCTCTCATCCCCACACATAGTGATGCTGTGGTACCACTGACATCACCCCCTCGGACCCTCTTCTCCCAGGCTTATTTGTTGCTATCCTCACTTTTGCTAGAGTATGATGCCAGCGTCCCGGTCTGGTCACTGCGGTTCCTTCCTGCCCTCGCCGGAGGCCTGTGTCCTGCCCTAGTGTACCAAATTGTTGTGGAATTGAACTACTCGCACTGCACGGCTTTGGGGGCTGCACTGCTCCACATTTTTGGTAAGTCCAGAACTCTGCTGGCCTGGAGGGAGGGGGGGGGAGGGTAAATATTAGAGTTGGGAATTCTCATTTTGGGCTTGACCTTTAAAGGTCAGGAAGAGTGGGGCAGGGCAAGTCCCTCTTGCTCATCCATCAAAGGCAAGTGAGGGGGGGGCAAACCAACCCCATGGCACGCTCACTCCTTAAGTCATTAGGGCTGGGGCAGAGCCAGTCACTGTTAGGCCATGAAAGGCCAGTTCTGGCGGGAGTAAGATTTGCCACATTGTTGACTGGTTTCTCAGAAGCTTAGTAGAGTTAGACAAGGTGCAACCACGTCCATTAGGACTATTCATGGCGCTGTGTGTGTTCTTGACCGATACTAACCACAGGTTCCTCCTACTTGTATTAATCCCTATCCATGGTTGCCTTTGACATATAGTTGCTGACTATATATTCTTTGTACTGAGTTTCCTAGACCTGCATTTACTCGTTTAAGTATGTGTATGGAGCGAGCAAATGGTGCTCTGAACAGAAACACTGTACACAAGGGCAAGACTGCAGGCAGAGCCATCCCCCACAACAATTGTTTAGTGGCTGGGGGAGGAGGTGGAAATGAAGCAGATTGTGTGAGGGGCATTGATCAGATGCACCACTTACATGGAGTAAGCATCTTCTCCCTGAGGAATGTTTATATTGCTCTTAATTGCTGTTAATTGTGCATTAGTTCTGCTATTATTTACTAGAAAGAGTTCTTTTAGTTTGAGTATGAATGAATGGTTTTCAGGATTTAAAATAATCTCAGTGGCAACTTGTATTTACAGTCTTCTATTGTGATTTCTATTCTCTACAGTGAACATTTGTACTGAACAGTAAACTTGTTTTGAGTTGGATGACCTACAGGTGGGGAAGGGACGCTCCAGGGGAAAGAGATGTGATGGTAGAATTCAAAAGGTCTGCGAGTGAGGGTGTGCTTCAGTGCTACCTAGAATTCCTGGATGGTGGGGCTAGTCACACTCTCAAGAAGCAGGCTCTTTGGAGAAAGGGCGGCGAATGAGCAGAAGCTGGTGGCTGCACAGGGCCAGTGAGGAAGGGAGAGGTTCAAGAGGTGAGTAGTAGGAATTTGGAGGAGGTGGGGTGGGGAGGGGCAGTCCATCGATGGATTTATAGACCAGGTATTGGAAGAGTGAACAGTTCTGCATGGAAAGACATCCCATGTGCAGCTGAGGTATGCGAGGAGTGAAGGAGGTTGTAGTGAACACTGGTGGAAAATCATGGAGCTTAATTGAGTGGGAAATAGTGTGAAGTAGAGTGCACAAGAAGGGGATGGAGCCAGTGGTCCAATATGCGTAAGGCAAACATTGTGAACCAGGTTTGAGTAGAGTAAAAATTAAGGTGGGGACATATATGGCAAATGTTCCAGAGGTTAAGCATGACAATCGTTGCAATTGAGGTAATGAATAGATGGAGTTTGAGATTGCGGTCAAAGATGACCATGGTTGGGAAGGTGTGAGATGCCCAGTTGCAAAGGAGTGCGGCTGTAAGGTGAAAGATTCCTTAATTTCTGGAAGAATTGAGCAGAGCGCCATTCCATGACCATTGTTGATGAGGCAGTTTGAAATGTGTCAGGAAGGAGGAGAATGAGATGGTTTGTGTGTCGTCAACGAATATGTGGTAGGAGAGTCCACATAGGAGAAGAGTTTGCCAAGCGAGTCGGAGTAAAGTATGGCCAGGAGGACCGAGGATAGACCCTGAGGAACTGCCCCTAGAATCATATTGAAGAGGAGGTTCCATAGTTTGAGACGTAGAATGAGCGATAAGGGGCGCTCCAATCGACAGTGGTATTGTGGAAGCCAAGTTGAGAGAGATGGAGACAGGAGGAAGATAGATCCACCGTTGTGAAGGCAGCAGAGATATTGAGCAGAATCGGGATGGGAGAGAGTTTGTAGCAATAAGCAAGGGAGACAGCATGGGTGAGTATAGTTTTAGTGGAGGGGCCGCAGGACCTGTATTGAATGGGGTCTCGGAGTCCGTTGTTGGGTACTTTTTTTTTTTTTAAGTCCAACTGGGGTTAGACTTCATAAGACTTGGCATTACGGACCCACTCTTAACATGGGCCTGTACTACACAAGTCGGTAGAGTGGCTGAGCAGCCAGGGTTATCTTCGGAGGGATGTATATGTGCTGTAGAGCAGTACAAAGAAATCAGTTTACACATGTATCCAAGTAAACACTTATTCACTTAAAGTTATATTCTATTCTCTCTCGCCCCGATTCTGTTTAACATTTATATCTGGGCGTTGGTCTGCCTCATTCGTTCCTATGGACTTAAATTGTTATTCCTACCCTGATGATACTCCAATCCTGATCCGTCTAGATCAGGATCAAACTGAGGTCTCAGCTTGTCTCCATGACTGCTTAAAGGCAGTCGGTGTCTGGATGGACCAAAACTGGCTCAAGCTTAAAGGAATGGTTCATCCAAAAAAATTTCTTTCAAAAATAGATAGGCAATATTAAAAAAAAAAACGATTGCCATTTTTTTTTTTCGAAGTCCCTATGTAAAATTTTGAGCAATTCAAGCTCAAAGATAGCACATGGGGGCATCCATTTTGTGAAATGGATGCCTGCCGCTGTGCTCGTTTTGGCTTTTGCGGCACTAATGAAGGAAAAGCCAGACAGCTGTAGTAAACAAAAGCTACCACTGGGTGGCTTTTCCTTCATTGGTGCTGTACGTGGAGGACGGGGACCAGAGACTACAGGCAGAAAAGCTGCAGCTGTATCTCGGTAAGTGCTATTTTTTTAATAAAAATAAACACTAGCTGCGTTTTTTTTTTTCTAGGTTTTCCGGGCTTGAGGAGACCAGAAAACTTAGAAATAAAACCGCAGCTTTAAAAACATTGTATTTATGTTTGCGGTCGCTTTTGAAGCGACCGCAAACATAAATACAACGTTATTGTGTTTGAAAACGCTGCGGTTTTTCTTTCTAAGTTTCTCAGGCTCCTCCGGCTCGGAGGAGCCTGAGAAACTCAGAATGAAAAAACGCAGCGTTTTCAAACACAACCGCGTTGTGTTTCTGCCTGCCGTGGCTATCACTTTGGGTCTCCGGTGCTCCCCCAGGAGAGCACCGGGGACCCAAAGTGAAAGCCAAGGCAGGCAGAAGCACAACACGGTTGTGTTTGCATGCCGCGGTGTTTCTTCCTACAGCTGATTTCCCATTTGGGACTCTCGGGCTCCCCACGGGGGGCCCTGAGAGCCCCAAATGGGAAATGCTAAATGCTGCAGTGTTTCTGCCTAAATTTGCTTTCCCATTTAAGGCCCAAATGGGAAAGCAGATTTAGGCAGAAACATAACGCGCTTGTGTTTGAAAACGTTGCGGTTTTTCTTTCTAAGTTTCTCAGGCTCATAGGAGCCTGAGAAACTCAGAAAGAAAAACCGCAGTGTTTTCAAATACAACCGCATTGTGTTTCTGCCTGCCGTGGCTATCACTTTGGGTCTCCGGTGCTCCCCCAGGAGAGCACTGGAGACCCAAAGTGAAAGCCAAGGCAGGCAGAAACGCAACACGGTTGTGCTTACATGCCGCGGTGTTTCTGTCTAAATCTGCTTTCCCATTTGGGGCTCTAGGGCTCCCCACGGGGAGCCCTAGAGCCCCAAATGGGAAAGCAGATTTAGGCAGAAACACAACGCGGTTGTGTTTGAAAACGCTGCCGTTTTTCTTTCTAAGTTTCTCAGGCTTGGAGGAGCCTCAGACTCAGAAGGAGTAGGAGAAGGAGTTACAACGTAACCCCCCAGCACCCCATGTAAGGTGGTGTGTGCTGGATCCACAAAAGAAAAGGTAAGCAAGATAAAATCTTACTACTCTTGGGAACTGTAGTTCCCACAAGACAATGTAATAAAACAAAAAGAGGAGTCCACGGCATCCCTCGCTGACACTGCAGAGGGTGCTGGTTGTCACAAAGTAAAAGGCAAATGCCTGTATGAAACATGTGGAGTTTACTAGGCTCCATAAAACATTAAGAATTCTGTCCCAGTAGTGAGTGGTAAAAAGTCCCACTTACTTGGGAGGTTAAAAATAAACAAAGTCCAGAGTCCAGCAAAAGTGCTGGGAGTCTCCAAGGTTAAAGGGAATCAGCACAGAAAATGAAAATTCTCCCTAACATCCGTCTGTTTCCAAGTTGACTGTTATGCCATTGAACAGCCCTGTAGTAGTTGTGGGGGGGTGGACGGGGGGAGAGAGACAGGCTAATATTTGAAAGGATTGTTTGGGCCAGCAGACGGGTCTCCTGAGCTACCTGGCTAGGCCCCAGAGGCAAGTGGATGGTTGAAGAGGGGAAAAAGCAGGTAAGCAGTGCCAGTTGGTTAAAAGTCTGCTGTGTGAATAGGCCCATTGGCGCGCAGGATGGGTTGTCGTGTTGGAGAATGGGTGCCAGACTAGCTAGTGTTTTCCATGGTGCCATCCCACAGACTCGGCTGACTTCATGTTTCTGTTCTTGTATCATCAGAGAACTCCCTCATCACTCAATCCCGGCTGATGCTCCTGGAATCGCTGCTCGTCTTCTTCACGCTGTTGGCCACACTGTCCTATCTTAAATTCCACAACTGCCAATGCAGCAGGTACGATCCTCCTTCCACTGGTGCAATAAGCTGCAGGCACTGCCAAACCTCTGGCGCAGTAAATTACAAACACATCCTGCCTTCCACAGAGACTGTAAACTGTAGGTGCAGCCAACCTTGCACGGGCAGAGTAAGCTCCAGATACTGCACATCTCACACGCATGCAGCAAACTATAGTAACTGATCACTTTACAGCAGCATAGCATGTTAGTTACAACCCCCACTCGCACCAGCACCGTACTCTGCAGGTGCATCCCACAGAACACAGGCATAGTAAGCTTCTTACTGCATGCCTTGTTTGTCCTCGGTAAACCCAATTTACAGCCTACATTGCACAAGCTGCCAGAGCAGAATGCTCTACACCAGCACAGTGCACAGATGCAGCCTGCTTTACACTGGGCAGTAAGCTGCAGGTCACATTGGCCCACTGTACACCAATGCAGTAGTTTGTTGGCATAGCACACCTTATACTGGGCATTAAGCTGCAGCTACAACCCACCTTACTCTGACCCAGGAAGATACTGGTACAGACCAACGTGCATAAGTGCAATAAGCTTCACATGGAGGCCATCTTGCAGAATTGTTGTACAAGTCTGGTGGTTGCAGGTGTGTTGAGACCTTTATTTGTACCCATGAATCAGCGGGAGAGGTTTAAGAGCCAATCATGCCATTGGCACGCGTTTCAGTTACCAGAACAGTCTGCCACTTGGGATGCCATGATTTCTGCATTTGGCTTTCATTAAACGGCATAGTGCTTTCAGACTTATATTTCTCATATATTGCCTCAATGAATTCTGATGTTACGCGTTTTGCAAGGAACCTTTAGTGCATCGCTACATTTATTGTAACCTTGATACACTACGTTGTGCCTTTTAATTGTTAACTCAACTTAAATTTGTATCTTGAACTATTGGTTAGCAAGGATTATAATGGTTATTTGTTGATGATTATATCCTGTATTTATCCATTACAAAGCCTAATAAAAATTGCTAAACAAAAAAACTAAAAAACAGCATAATGCATTTGGGACATTAGCCTTCACTCCCTTCAATCAATGTAGGGTCTGCTTATTACCACTGTTGGTTAAATTATAGAAGACCAGAATTGGTACATGATGCCCTGGTGGCATGGGTCCATCTCCTCACCCTGGTCACTCCTTTCCTTGGACCAGTGGCTGTTCTGCTTATAATCACAGGCAGCATTGACATACCTTGTTTTAGCATTTGCAGGAATTGTAACTTGCAACTATCAGCATTTAACTTTTTCAGTGAACCACCTGCATTGAATTTTTGGAAATGTACAAAAAGTTCGCCAAAATCACGCAGTTACTGTGACTTTCCCACTACACAGTATTCCGACTCCCATTACTGCACCCAAGCAGTACGGGGGTTGCGAAGGTGTCCCTCGCTCTTCTTGGTTTACACACGTTCTTTGTTCCCAGTAATTACCATAAATGCTTTAAAAAAATAATCTTGCAGACCATTTTAAGATCAGAGAAAACAATAGCGCACCTCTGTGTGGTACGTGGTGCTGATGCCTCTGGCCTTAATGCATTAATGCAGAAATTAGTGTGACGACAAAGGACGAGTACCTGCTTGTCTTTTAAACCAGATTTCCATTTTTATTACTGGGATTTTTTGCCCTATTTTAGGGAGAAAAACAGACTGGTACGCTGCTTATCTGGAGGACGGCCACCTGTGTTTCTCTTCCCCTGCACCATCCTCCATCTGCGCATTTTCCCCGTTGTGCCTCTTTTTGCAACTCCATCCACGTGCCTTCATCCCTTTTCAATAGTACTCTTCTCTCTCCTTTGTGACTGGTGTGAGAAACCTGAGGGTATCCTCACACCTACTCCCCTTGGATCCTCTTCTCAAGTGGCCTGGGAAGGTCCATCACTTTTGGATCCTAACCCTGCGGGTGCACAAGCAAGGGAGGATCACCTGGGTGTAAGGTCCTTGGGGACTGGAGAGAGGGTGCCTGAAGACAAGACATGGTATTCCCTCCCCTTCACTAACACTGACCTACCTGACCCTCCCTCAGTCTTCATGGGGTATTGTCAATCTTATCCCATCCTTTCCTGTAGTTTTCCACCATGTACTGAGAAGAGGAAGATGCAGCTAAGAGTAGTGCACACTTCCTATTGCAAACACCACTATAGAACTGGGACGAATAAGAGGAGCCTAGAGGCGGTTCATAGTGATAATACCGAATTAAAAAATCTCAAACAAAAATCTCGAATACAAAAGGCCGAAAAAAAAAATATCGAATTTTTTTTCAATGTGTTTTTTTTCAAAATGGGGGGGTTCCCCCCCAACCCCCCTTTTTTCATTTTTTTTAATTTTACCCCTTTTTTTTTACTTACCTTACCCCAAAAACATATAAATAAATAAATAAATAAATAAAAAATTCAATATTTTTTTTTTTGAGATTTTTGTTTCGGGCTTTTTGTCATTCGAGATTTTGTTTTCGAGATTTTGACTGACCACCCCTAGAGGCATCCAATAATCAGGCGTGTCACATTAACAGGCTTATACAGGTTAGACAATTGAGTTTAACTCACTTCACTTGCAGCCTGTTAAGAACGGAAGAGTATAAAAGCCCAAAAGCATACAGCAGCAGCAGAGGGGAGAGAGGAGAGATTGTGCCATGCTGGAGAACAAAGAAGACAAGACACCGGCAACAATCCCGGGAGACCTGCTAGAGGAGCTGGGCAGGACTGGCAACCCTCATATGGGAATGTGGGCAGCAGGCGCTGCCGTATTGCAGAGGTGGAGCAGAGCACAGAAGTCTGTGTCTGCGTAGCGACAAGCCCGGCTAACTGGCGGTTTGGTTTCCTATTCGGGAGAGCCGCCGGGAGTAGCTGCGAAGAGCTGGTAAGTGTGTGGAGACACTGGGGAGACCCGAGCGCTCCGAAGGGACCGAAAATAAGTAACAGTCCATGAACGCAAGTAAATGCTGAACGGAAAGATCATTTTTTCATTGCGCCAGTAAACAATATATCTATTGAATACTGAACTGCAAGAAAGTCGCTTTTTGAGTGAGCTCAAGTCAAGGCAGCATATATCGAACACCGAAATGAAAGAAAGCTGCTATTTGGCTAAAATATGATGTGCTGAATGGTGAATGAACACTTTAAGTCAAATAGACATATAAATTAGCACACTGCCAGTAAAACACAATGTGAACAGAATTAAAGACAGGTGCTGAAACTGAAGAGTTGTTTTGAGCATTACATGTGCAAATAAGAATATTATGGAAGATCGGTTATAACTACAAACGTGAGGGAGTCATACGTTTATTACAAAATGAGAACTGGTATAAAAGACTGTTACAAGGAATACAAGTGTGGAAAGTAAAAACCCAAGTCAGAAGAGCCTATGAGGGGTCCAACAGCTTTGGGGCGCTCTATGGTTGCGTGACCTGTGATGGGTGGGCTGTGTGGTCTGGTAACTGTGCCTAGACCAGGATATCCTGAAGGGTGAACAAGCTGCAAAGAAGTGTGAAATAATTGGTGAAGCAAACCGGTAGATGTGCAAGTAGATGCAGTGTTTTCTCGCAACACAAACTTTGAACAGATAAGCAATGTGAATGCTCAGCTAAAGTCTTGGGGAAGGGAACCGTTCGAGCCAAACAACCAGAGAAACTTATCTTGGGGAAGGCAGTCCCAGGACCTCCGTTTTGTGTGAACTGTGCTACATTTGAACTTGGGGAAGGGGAGCCAAGGATCTTCGTTTGGTGTGAATTGTGATGCACTCGGACTTGAAGAAGGTAATTCCAGAACTTGGCTAAACTTTATCGAAGCAAACCTATATTGGGACGATATTGAACTTGAGATCGGGAACTCAAGAAGAACTCCAGCATAAACTTTACTTTTGAACACTTATATTTTGCTGAGAAGATTCCCCCACTAAATGTAGTTATAGTCGTGAGGGAAAGCATAGGTTTTGACACAGACAGACTCTTATTTTGGACTCCTAGACACAGACTTTCCTTATTTTCTTTAGGCAGGGAAAATCCCACCATTGCATAGGGCACGTTGGGCGCTACAGCATCCTGTTTATTAATAAAGTTTTGCTTGAAACTGTATATCTGTTGTCTGTGGCATCTCTCTTGATACCATGCCTGGCTCACACTGGCCTCAGTCTAGCCCTGAGGTCTCTACAGAAGATTCAGGATTGGTAAATGGCATGGAATTCTCGTTTATTCAAAACACATTATTGGGAGTAAGGCTTTATATGCATAACAGTAAGGACTTTTAACAAAAACTCAGGGTACGTCTCAGTATATCGGTGCAAAGGTTCATGATGAACAGTAGCCACTGAGTGGAATGTTTGAACCCTAGTCTAAAGGAGAACTGTGGTCCTGAGTTCAAGTTCCCTACAACAGTTCCTGTTCAGGGTGTTGGTGCCCTGAGGGTTCACACAAAGTCACTTGCATTTTCTGAGATTTCCAATGTTCCATGGCCTGGCCAGTGGTTTGGTGCCTTTGCCCTGTGAACTGCAGCTTGGCTAGCGTGGTGAATCTGGCAATGTTATCACTGCTTCAATGGGGGGAGTCTCCCAGAATGTGGCCCGGGTGAGTCAAACTCTCTCTGATCCGAACCCTGGGGGGTGATTATTTGAGAGAGTGTCCCGGAGTGGGAGATGACCCTCATGGAGGTAGAGGTGACTCGCCAGATGAGACATGGAATGCCACCTTCTCCGGGACTAAGACCACCCCCACAGTACCCCAATCCCTTATGGTATATAGCAGTAGGGCATTAGAAATCTCACCTAGACCCAAAACCAACTGTATTTGGAATACGTATACTTGAATCAAGCCAGATAGGATCTTTGCACTAACCTGAACCAGATGAGATGCTTACAGCAATGAGGGGAATCCCCAGTGGCCCTGCGCCCCCCAACTCTGTTCCACAGGGTGGAGGGAACAGAACCCCTACGGAAACCCTCTAGGAAGAAAACCCTGGTGGAGTGTGGTCTTCTAGCTGTCTTTGGACTGCTGTCTTGTACTGAATTGGTGAGACAGTCTGAAGAGTCTTCTTCCGAAACCCGGCCTACCCTGGATCTCGCCTTTAGGTATGAGAAAGGACAATGAGTATCTTGACTGTACGGACGGAACTGGTGAATGATGATAGGAGAGGAAATGACCGGTGAAATGAGGTGACTGGAATGTCCAGAGAGCTGTGTCCCATTCCGGATAGCTGGGAAGTAGCACTGATGAGGCCGGAGTTGTTAGTCTGGAGTTCAGATAGAAAGGCGATTAATATGAGAAGTAAGTAAGGAATAATGAGTAGGAGAAGACTGGGAACACCTACCTCGGCGCTGCCGACTGGAGAGTATCGGGACAGCTGGTGGTTAAGACACGTGAAGTCACTGCTCTCCGAGGAGATATCGCGAGTGCTATGGGAATTGCTGCGATGAGGATATGTTGGTAAAGCTATGGAAACCGACAGCAGTAGATTGATTAAGGGGCTAAAGGAGACAGGGGTGAGAAACCATGCTGTGCGGAACGTAGCTTGCCAGATGTACCGTTGCCGGGCAACTGTCTTGCATCCGGGAAGAACAAGGAAGCAATCGTGAGTGAGCGAGCAGAGACAGAGGTCTGGGCGGCTTACGTTCGCTACAAGAAACAGAGGTAAGAAATAGGCGCAGAATGCAAAGGCTGAGTAAACACAAGTCTCCAGGAATTCAAACTTATGAAGCGTCTGCAGTAATGAGTAGCGACGCACTGCATCAGAGCCTCAGCTTCCAGATGAGCTCTATCAACATGCAGGAGGGGCAGAGCTACAAGCTGGAGAACTGAATAGACTGCAATGTGATCAACAATGCAAGGTGCCATCTTGGGAGAAGGTGTTGTTACCATGGCTATGCGTCTCCACCGACGCCAAAGGGACCAATGCCCTCCATGGGCCATGACAGAACCTTGGACCCCCTTCAGCAAACCCTAAGGATACCCCTTCCCCTAATGGACTAATGGATTGTACTTATCCTACCATTCCCCTAAAATGTACTGGGACGAGAAAGAATAGGAGTGTCCTGATTGAAGATCACTTTCATAGTACTGTGTCGATGAAGATTTCCCCCAATGACTCTCAAGGGAGTTATAAGATCAGTACTGTGATGATGGATAAGAATGTAGGAATGTGGATTACCTGTAAGAACAATATACAGCAGTCCAGTCTTTCCCAAAATCATATTGGCCAGAGCCAGTATAAAAGCAAGGAAAGACTCAGGAAGTATGAGAGATGCCCTCCTTGGTGACCTGGCTGCAGGAGAAGGGACTGCTGTTCCAGCCAAGGAGAAGGGGAAACCTTGCACCGCAACTACTCACGGGGAGCTGAGAAGTGCAGGAGGAGGGAGCCTAGGGGACCAGTCTGCCCCCCTCCAGAAAGGGTGCCCCAGCCCAAAGGTTACTGAAGACTTCCTCACTGAGAGGGAAACCAGGAAGAGAGTTTCCCATGCAAGGAGGCGTTGGCTGGAGAAACCGACGCACCATTGCGGGAAGGAGAGGTCCTGTCCCTCTCAGTTGGAACCGAGAGACCGCGGGGCTGGAGGAGCTGCAGAGGAGCCATCCAGCTCCAAGCGGTGAAAGAAGAGGGTTGTTGGGCCGAAGAAGGGCTGCAGGAACGCTATAAGCTAACCGAAGATTCCTGGACGTTGGAAGCTATTCAGCTGCACCACTTACTTGAAGGAAGCCTGACACGGAGCAGCGAAGCCCAGCACGGACCGCAGCGGGAGAGAGACCAGAGAGCGATTGGGGCAAAGGAAGAAGAGATACTGGTCGCGTGTTAACGGTTTGCTGCAGAAGCGAAAAGGTGCACCAAACCGAGCCGGTGAGTCCCCAAATGGGAAACTGGGACACCGGAGCATAGCGGGAATCGTGCCACATGCAAATGAATATTGAAGCAAGCAAAGAAATGAAAAATAACCGCTGCATGCAAACTAAAAATAAAGTAAGTGAAGTATTGTGATAAAGCCAGTGGGCACTTGGTCAAAGGGAAAAACTGAAGAGGAGTTAGACTTACCAGTATGTGAGTGTATGCAATACACACATGAATCAGAATTCCTGGCAGGATAGTATATCAAGCAGATTCAGTATTAGAAATTGCAAAGAAAGAACGACATTTCAGTTTGAGGTGCGTGGAAGGCCCCCGCAAGAGAAACCCTGACAGAAGGGTAAACCAAGTAAAGTAAAACTGCAAGTGCATTGATGAAAGTCCTGGCAGGGTAGTACACCAGGCGAGTATAAAGTAGGGGGTCATAAAGGGAAACATGACCACCAAGGGGGGTCCTGAGAAGGACATACCAGGACGAGCCAAAGGCTGTGTAAAAACTGGAGAAGGAAGGGGGAAAACCTGGTAGGCGAGGACACCAGGTATCCTGGCAAGATAAAAGATACAAAATCAAGTTGTTTAAACATCACTTGTATGGTGAAAAAAGAGAAACTTAAGGAACTGATATCTTTTGAAAATCCTGCAGAAGGAAGAGAAATACAGGGGAAGGGAATCGCTCCCTGGAACAAGGAACTCTGTCCTTCTGGAGATTTTGTGTTGGAGTTATACATTTCATTTGACTATTTTTCAACCACTCAAGGCCAAAGACATTCCGCTTTTCACCTTAGACTTTATTTAGTAGAGTGTGAAGGTACGAATAGTACTTTGGACACAGGGCGGTTTTCTTTTGGACATTCTGACATTGGCAGATCCTTCGTTTTGGTTCTAGGTAGGGAAACACCTCTAGTACAGGGACAGAGAGGCATTTCCCCACACCCTTTTATTTTTATAAAGGTCTTTGACCAAAACCATGAATCTCTTGTGTCCGAGTCTCATTCCTGATTCCTCACAGTGCTCAGATGGCATTTGATTTCTTCCACGCCTGCGCTGGCTGGATATTCAGGCTGCATTCATTGTCACACGCCCCCAGCCAAGAGTGGTATGACTGACTGCCTGTCCCGTCACCAATAACCATGCTGACTCTAATGAAAAGTCCAAGGGTGTTTATTTAAAAGCTGAATGGTCCGAATGGCCGCTTCTGTTCTTGGTTCTTTGGGGTCTAAGGGACTGGGGATAATTGGTCCTAGGGCCGCCCCTTTTCTCTCTTCCCTGGGCCTAGGACTCACCTCCCAGCCCCAGACGTCCCTACCGGGTTGTTCGTCCCTACTGATCGGTAACACCGATCTGTTCTACTAACTTGGACTGTAGGTGTTTTCCCTAAAACGCTGGCTACCTGTCTTCCTAGGGAACTTCTAACTTTTCCTCTCCTATCGTTGGTTAGTCTCCCCGGGATTAGGGACTGGTGCCTTCTCTCACCCAGTGTCACGCTCACATCTTTCACAGCCTCTCACTCATGACCTTTCACTATCCTGAATCTCTTCTTCTCCCACCAGGTTACTGTCCCTCCAATCTCTCTCTGCCTTTCCACCTGCACCCTTTAATCTTCCTTCCTTTCCCCCTCCTATTCTTTATTACCCCTTGTAGTTCCAACTACCCCCCTACCTTGGTTCCTGTCTCTCCTTCCTCTCACACTGCTTCCCCACATGTTGCTGTTCCCCTTCTTATCATTTCTAACTCACTTAATGCCAACAGCCACTCCTTCTCTCCCACTCATTGTCATTCTTCCCCTTCCGCTACTTTTTCTATTCCGCTACTACCACAACCTCTCTGCTACCACTGTCTTACTCTCACTGCACCTCCAGGGTTATCATGCCCTGCTCCCCTATCTCACTAGCCCTGGCTCAGACCCCCCAGGGACATCGAAGGATAAGGTGCCCTGCACCCCTCTCTACTACCGCTTTACCACTTGTATTCTTCCCTCACTACTCCTGCCACTTAGTACCTTTACTCCCACCTACTACCTCCGCTCATACTACTATCCCACTCCACCACTACCCCTATTCTACCTCTAATACTCACACTCTCCTCTCTTACACACACACTCCACAGATCTAACAATTAACAATAGCCTCTGCACACCAGTCGCTCTTGCCTCCTCTGGTCTCTTGGACGTCCTCCTCAGTCTGTCCTCGCTACACACCTACACACACACCTACACACACACACACCTACACACACACACCTACACACACACACCTACACACACACACCAACACACACCCCCCTGCCCCTCCGGGGGAGTGTTTAGGGAGACTTCAAAAAGTGCTTGTAAGCCACGCCTCATTTCCGGAAGCCTCTCTGGCAAAGAGAGTGGAAGAGTTCCTGAGGAACGTCAGTCGCTGTTATTCTAATGGGTCTTTTCAATCTTAATATCTCTGGCAAGCTGGTGGGAGCCTCATTGATAAGTCCTCTTTTCCTGTATGATGTGTAGATCCCTGGATACTTTGCTACACTGCTTTCTCGCGTGGCCAGTGTTGGGCTCCCGGCTGTGTGTTGCGAGGAAGTGCAAACTGCTGCTGCTTGGTGGCTTTCCTCTGCTGCCTCCCGCTCCAGTTTTCCCCGTCAGTGTTGGGCGCCATCCTAATCATCAGCAGTAATAAGTTGTGGATGGGAGGGGTTCTGTACACACATGGGCGAGCACCAGGGAATGTTTGGGGTGGACTCCATCCCTCCCTCCCTCCAGTGACACGGCCTGTATGCAGGCCCTGTCACATATGCAAGGCTCAGGTGTTTGTGTTTGCTCCTCTAGACCTGGCAAGGTGTGCATGCTGGAGGAAGGAGTTGGACAAAGAGGTGGCTTGGTATGAACACTTCTTCATTAAACAATAAAATAAAAGAACAGGCCTAACTCTCCCTATTCTAAGGGGTATTCCCTACCTAAGGAGAACTTGGGTGCTTGTCTTCCGGGTGGTTGTCCAAATGAAAAACTCCTGTCCAAAACGCCAGCCCTCCCATATATGAGGGCTGGTGTTTTGGACAGGAGTTTTTCACTGTTAGCCGGATCCTCTCTTCTGCATTGGACGGGCATCCTCTTGGTTCCAGAGGCTTCCTCCGACCTTCCAGCCACATCATCTCGGCCAAGGACTTTCTTCTCTGTCTAGCGTCTTAGTTTCCAGATTTGAACTACCCGGGAAGGAGCTTCTTCTTGCTTGTTTCCCTGATTCCCATTCAGACAGTCCTTTGTCTGTTTTATGGACAGTAGCTGGGTACTCCCCAGCACATTGTCAAAGTCCCTTGTCTGTGTCGATGATGCACACTTCAGGCCACCTCTTCTCAGTACTTTGGAAGTCACATGAAAGAGCAGTTTGTATAACTCCTGCAATCTTCTTCTTCGCAGTATTTCCACAAGCCATGAATTGGGTGTTATGGAAAGAAAAGGAGGAGTGTCACAGACAGTGGCACCGTAAGGGGCTTTTCTTACAGTTCTTAGGGATTTAAAAGTAAGAGGGTTAGAGAGTTCCACCACGGAACGGGAGGCCCCATCTCCATGAGGGTAGTCCCTCCCTGTGAGGTCCTCCCACTTTTTACCACCCCTAGGGGGAATATCGGGGAGCAGCCTCACCTCCCAATCCTCACAGGGAAGGGCACCCCAAGGGGAGAATTGACGTAATCCCACGATTTGTCAAAGACTTGTCCCACTTTTGCACCAACTGTACCCTGGCTTCTTATACAGACCAGATCCTGGCTGAAAGAAAACAAGCTGTGGGCAAGGGTCCTCCCCTGCCAACGCAGCCCAGGTGAATTCCCTCAGCTTGTCTTGATTCCCTCTGTCCAGTTCCTCACTGTTGCTCCCGTTCCTTCTTCCATTATCTGCCTCTTACTTGCCAAGCCCCCTCCACTTCATCCCTCTGCTGCTCTTTTCCTCATCGTCAATCTTGCCTTCCCTATGCAATCGCCACCCATCGCTCATGCCCCATCCCTCTCTCGCCCCTGTGTCTCTCTCTCCCTCGCGCCCCTGTCTCTCTCTCCCTCGCGCCCCTGTCTCTCTCTCCCTCGCGCCCCTGTCTCTCTCTCCCTCGCGCCCCTGTCTCTCTCCCTCGCGCCCCTGTCTCTCTCCCTCGCGCCCCTGTCTCTCTCCCTCGCGCCCCTGTCTCTCTCCCTCGCGCCCCTGTCTCTCTCCCTCGCGCCTCTTTCTCGCTCTCTTGGCCCTCTGTTGCTCTCTCACGTCCCTCTATTGACCTTCTCTCACCCCCGCGCCTCTTTCTCGCTCTCTTGGCCCTCTGTTGCTCTCTCACGTCCCTCTATTGACCCTCTCTCACCCCCATCTGTCCCTCTTCCCATCTCTCTCATTAGCCCCTCTTGCCCCCTCGTTCCCCCTCTTACCCCTCGTTCCCCCTCTTACCCCTCGCTCCCCCTCTTACCCTTCACCTCCCTCTTACCCCTTGTGTCCCCTTGCACTCCTTTGTGACCCCCTTGCCCCTTGTGCCCCCCTTTCCCTTTGGGTGCCTTCTTCCCCTCATGCCCCTCCGTGTACCACCTCGTGCGCCCCTCTTGTCTCTCCCTCGCCCATCTGTCTCTGTTGCCTCT
This sequence comes from Ambystoma mexicanum, assembly GCF_040938575.1. Lineage (NCBI taxonomy): Eukaryota > Metazoa > Chordata > Amphibia > Caudata > Ambystomatidae > Ambystoma > Ambystoma mexicanum. Next base: position 65,004,549 of record NC_090929.1, read on the forward strand.
TGCCCCCTCGCTCCCCCTCTTACCCATCGCTCTCCCTCTTACCCGTCACCCCCTTTGTGTCCCTTCTTACCCCTTGTGTCCCCTCCTTTTGCCCATTGTGCCCCCTCTTTTTGCCCCTCTCTCCCCCCTCATGCCTCTCTATTGCCCCCATCGCACCATCACCCATCTCTCTCTTGTTGGCCCCTCTGTTGCCCCTTGCCCCTACTTACCCCTTCTCGTACCCCTCGCTTGCCCTGTTAGACCTCACACCCCCTCTTAACCCTTGCTCCCCCTCTTACCCTTCACCTCCCTTTTACCTCTTGGACCCCCTTGCGCCCCCTTCTTGCCCCTTGCGCCCCTTCTTGCTCCTTATGCCCCTCATGGCCCTTTTTCCCTCCCCCCTACTTTCGTGTCCCCTCCTCCTCTCCCTTCCCCTCCTGCCCCGCTTGCCCCTCATTCCTCCCTTTCGCCCCCTCTTGTCTCTTATGCCCCCTCCTCTTGCCCATCCTCTTGTGCCACCTCCTGCCCCCCTCTTGCCTTTTCCCCCTCCTGTTGTGCCCCTCTCTTCTCCTTTCCCTCTCTTCTCCTTCCCCTCTCTTCTCCTTCCCCTCTCTTCTCGCTCCCCTCTCTTCTCGCTCTCCCACTTTCGTCCCTCTTTCCCCTTGTCCATCGCCACTCGTTTCCCTCTCTGTCCCTTCCCTCCCGGTCCTCTCTCGTTCCCCTGTTTCCCTCCTCTCTCTCATCCCCGTGCGTCTCTCATTCCTTCCCCTCGTTCTCTCTCCCCTCGTTCTCTCTCCCCTCTTTCTTCCTTTCCCTTCCTCCCTCCTCCCTCTGTTTTTCTCACTCCCCCCTTTGTGTTTTATACCCCCTCACTCTGGCATACCTCCTCTCTCACACCCTCCCACTTGCTCTCTTGCACCCTCTTTCATTCTGACATGCCCTGGCAGGCTTCATAATATGGCTTAAAGAATTTGCTGCAAAATATTGCAAAAAAGAAAATGTGTGTTGCTTAATTTCCTATCCCATATTGTAGTCTTCTGCAGGTCTTTCTAGAGCAAAAGCATATTGATAGGAAGAAAGAACTGGACATGAGAATAAGTGGTCTTTAATCATATGTTCCGTGACTTGTAGAAGACACAACCCCCACCCCCCCCTCTCCCACTTCTCTTATTCAACAAATGATTTGACAGTTACGTGATTTTACCGACTGGCATTCCAGAGTGGTACATTGCATCGCGGTCAAAACACAGAAAAACACAGATTTTGTTTTTACTTGGGCTCTCCCTCTCCCCCCCCCCCCCCCCCCCCACCCGCCAAGCTCCCCGATTTTCCACCTTTATAGCGCCACCCCAATCCCACCCCGACCCATTTTAACCCCTTACCCCACTGCCCTTTATGCATGTATCTATTCTTTCAGGTGTAATTGTCCTCTCTGTTATGTACCACTCTCTAATGTTAGCAATACACTGACTGGATACCGATTTGACTCTATTGGCCAAATCTGCCAGGCATTTCTGCCCTGCTGCGCCTGACCCTCTTCTGTGATCTAGTTTTAGGTACACGCTTGCGCACCCATACAGTGCTGGCGCTTTTTGTTTTGGATCCTTGCTTAGCTACGACTCGCTTTAGAAACATTTGTCTAAATGCATTTCTGTATATTTATTAAAAACCTGATCCCGGCTGGCATGAAGGCCAGAGGGCAAATAAATAGTTTTGCTTCGTTTCCTCTTAAAGGGCCGCTCAGCTCATGTTGGATGCCTTTTACAAATGTATTGTGTCATATTTTGTTAAAACCTTTCACGTAACAAAAGAACATATTGTACTTTCATGTAAAATCAGAATTATGATCAAAACAGAAAATTGCAAAATGCACATGAACTGAGTGAGGGATGGGAGGAGATATAGGAGCAGCCTGTAGAATGAGAGGGGATGTAGGAGCAACCTGTAGGATGAGAGGGGGGATGTAGGAGCAGCCTGTAGGATGAGGGGATGTAGGTGCAGCTTGTAGGATAAGGGGGATGTAGGAGCAGCCTGTAGAATGAGAGGGTATGGAGAAGCCTGTAGGATGAGAGGGGATGTAGGAGCAGCATGTAGTATGAGTGAATGCAGGGAATGTAGGAGCAGCCTGTAGTATAAGGGAATGTAGGGGCAACCTGTAGGAGAGGGGATGTAGGAGCAGCCTGTAGGGTGAGAGGGGATGTAGAAAAAGCCTGTAGGATCAGGGAATGTAGGAGCAGCCTGTATGATGAGAGGGGATGTAGGAGCAGCCTGTAGTATGAGGGGATGTAGGAGCAGCCTGTAGGATGAGGGGGGATGTGGGAGCAGCCTGTAGTATGAGGGGGATGTGGGAGCAGCCTGTAGTATGAGGGGATGTAGGAGCAGCCTGTAGGATGAGGGGATGTAGGTGCAGCCTGTGGGATGAGAGGGGATGTTGGAGCAGCCTGTAGGATGAGAGGAAATGTAGGAGCAGCCTGTAGGATGAGAGGGGATGTAGGTGCAGCCTGTAGGATGAGATGGGATGTAGGAGCAGCCTGTAGGATGGGAAGGGATATAGGAGCAGCTTGTAGGATGAGGGAATGCATGGAATGTAGGGGAAGCCTGTAGGATGAGGGGATGTAGGAGCAGCCTGTAGAATGAAAGGGGATGTAGGAGCAGCCTGTAGTATGAAGGAATGTAGGAGCACCCTGTAGGATGAGGGGATGTAGTAGCAGCCTGTAGGATGAGAGGGGATGTAGGAGCAGCATGTAGTATGAGTGAATGCAGGGAATGTAGGAGCAGCCTGTAGTATGAGGGAATGTAGGGGCAACCTGTAGGAGAGGGGATGTAGTAGCAGCCTGTAGGGTGAGAGGGGATGTAGGAAAAGCCTGTAGGATGAGGGAATGCAGGGAATGTAGGAGCAGCCTGTAGAATGAGAGGGGATGTAGGAGCAGCCTGTAGAATGAGAGGGGATGTAGGAGCATCCTGTAGGATGAGAGGGGATGTAGGAGCATCCTGTAGGATGAGAGGGGATGTATGAGCAGCCTGTAGGATGAGAGGGGATGTAGGAGCATCCTGTAGGATGAGAGGGGATGTATGAGCAGCCTGTAGGATGAGAGGGGATGTAGGAGCATCCTGTAGAATGAGGATGGAGGGGATGTAGGAGCATCCTGTAGAATGAGAGGGGATGTAGGAGCATCCTGTAGAATGAGAGGGGGATGTAGGAGCATCCTGTAGAATGAGAGGGGATGTATGAGCAGCCTGTAGAATGAGAGGGGATGTAGGAGCATCCTGTAGGATGAGAGGGAATGTAGGAGCAGCCTGTAGAATGAGGGGATGTAGGAGCATCCTGTAGGATGAGAGGGAATGTAGGAGCAGCCTGTAGTATGAGGGAATGGAGGAAATGTAGGAGCAGCCTGTAGGATGAGAGGGAATGTAGGAACAACCTGTAGGATGAAGGAATGTAGGAACAACCTGTAGGATGAGGGAATGTAGGAGCAGCCTGTAGGATGAGGGGATGTAGGAGCAGCCTGTAGGGTGAGAGGGGATGTAAGAGCAGCCTGTAGTATGAGGGAATGGAGGGAATGTAAGAGCAGCCTATAGAATGAGAGGGGATGTAGGAGCATCCTGTAGAATGAGGGAATGGAGGGAATGTTGGAGCAGCCTGTAGGATGAGGGGATGTAGGAGCAGCCTGTAGGGTGAGAGGGGATGTAAGAGCAGCCCTGTAGTATGAGGGAATGGAGGGAATGTAAGAGCAGCCTATAGAATGAGAGGGGATGTAGGAGCATCCTGTAGAATGAGGGAATGGAGGGAATGTTGGAGCAGCCTGTAGAATGAGAGGGAATGTAGGAGCAGCCTGTAGTATGAGGGAATGGAGGAAATGTAGGAGCAGCCTGTAGGATGAGAGGGAATGTAGGAACAACCTGTAGGATGAGGGAATGTAGGAGCAGCCTGTAGGATGAGAGGGGATGAAGGAGCAGCCTGTAGAATGAGAGGTGATGTAGGAGCAGCCTGTAGGATGAGGGAATGCAGGGAATGTAGTACCAGACTGTAGGATGAGGGGATGTAGGAGCAGCCTGTAGAATGAGGGGATGTAGGAGCAGGCTGTAGAATGGGAGGGGATGTAGGAGCAGCCTGTAGGATGGGAACAGGGATGTAGGGGTAGCCTGTAGGATGAGGGAATGCATGGAATGTAGGTGAAGCCTGTAGGATGAGGGGAAGTAGGAGCAGCCTGTAGAATGAAAGGGATGCAGGAGCAGCCTGTAGTATGATGGAATGCAGGGAATGGAGGAGCAGCCTGTAGTATATGTGAATGCAGGGAATGTAGGAACAGCCTGTAGAATGAGAGGGGGTGTGGGAGCAGCATGTAGTATATGAGGGGATGTAGGAGCAGCATATAGTATGAGGGGATGTAGGAGCAGCCTGTAGGTTGAGGGGATGTAGGAACAGCCTGTAGGATGAGGGAATACAGGGAATGTAGGAGCAGCCTGTAGGATGAGAGGGAATGTAGGAGCAGCCTGTAGAATGATAGGGGTGGTAGGAGCAGCCTGTAGAATGAGAGGGGGTGTAGGAGAAGCGTATAGGATGAGGGGATGTAGGAGCAGCCTGTAGTATGAGGGAATGGAGGGAATGTAGGAGCAGCCTGTAGGATGAGAGGGAATGTAGGAGCAGCCTGTAGTATGAGGGAATGTAGGGGCAGCCTGTAGGATGAGAGGGGATGTAGGAGCAGCCTGTAGCATGAGGGAATGTAGGAGTAGCCTGTAGAATGAGAGGCGATGTAGGAGCATCCTGTAGAATGAGGGGATGTAGGAGCATCCTGTAGAATGAGAGGGGATGTAGGGGAAGCCTGTAGGATGAGGGGATGTAGCAGCCTGTATGATGAGGGGATGTAGGAGTGGCCTGTAGAATGAGAGGGTATGGAGAAGCCTGTAGGATGGGAAGGGATGTAGGAGCAGCCTATAGGATGATGGAATGCATGTAATGTAGGGGAAGCCCGTAGGATGAGGGGATGTAGTAGCAGCCTGTAGGATGAGAGGGGATGTAGGAGCGGCCTGTAGAATGAGAGGGTATGGAGAAGCCTGTAGGATGAGAGGGGATGTAGGAGCAGCCTGTAGGATAAGAGGGAATGTAGGAGTAGCCTGTACTATAAGGGAATGTAGGAGCAGCTTGTATGAGGGAATGTAGGAACAGCCTGTAGAGAGGGAATGTAGGAGCAGCCTGTAGGATGAGGGAATGTAGGAGCAGTCTGTAGAATGAGAGGGGATGTAGGAGCAGCCTGTAGGATGAGAGGGGATGTAGGAGCAGCCTGTAGAATGAGAGGTGATGTAGGAGCAGCCTGTAGGATGAGGGAATGCAGGAATGTAGTACCAGCCTGTAGGACGAGGGGATGTAGGTGCAGCCTGTAGGATGAGATGGGATGTAGGAGCAGCCTGTAGGATGGGAAGGGATGTAGGAGCAGCCTGTAGGATGAGAGAATGCATGGAATGTAGGGGAAGCCTGTGGGATAAGGAGATGTAGGAGCAGCCTGTAGAATGAAAGGGGATGTAGGAGCAGCCTGTAGGATAAGAGGGAATGTAGGAGTAGCCTGTAGTATGAGGGAATGCAGGGAATGTAGGAGCAGCTTGTAGTATGAGGGAATGTAGGAACAGCCTGTAGGATGAGGGACTGTAGGAGCAGCCTGTAGAATGAGGGGATGTAGGAGCAGCCTGTAGGATGAGGGAATGTAGGAGCAGCCTGTAGGATGAGAGGGGATGTTGGAGCAGCCTGTAGGATGAGAGGGGATGTAGGAGCAGCCTGTAGGATGAGAGGGGATGTAGGAGCAGCCTGTAAGATGAGAGGAAATGTAGGAGCAGCCTGTAGGATGAGAGGGGATGTAGGAGCAGCCTGTAGGATGAGAGGGGATGTAGGAGCAGCCTGTAGGATGAGAGGAAATGTAGGAGCAGCCTGTAGGATGAGAGGGGATGTAGGTGCAGCCTGTAGGATGAGATGGGATGTAGGAGCAGCCTGTAGGATGGGAAGGGATATAGGAGCAGCTTGTAGGATGAGGGAATGCATGGAATGTAGGGGAAGCCTGTAGGATGAGGGGATGTAGGAGCAGCCTGTAGAATGAAAGGGGATGTAGGAGCAGCCTGTAGTATGAAGGAATGTAGGAGCACCCTGTAGGATGAGGGGATGTAGGAGCATCCTGTAGGATGAGAGGGGATGTAGGAGCAGCCTGTAGTATGAGGGAATGCAGGGAATGTAGGAGCAGCCCGTAGTATGAGGGAATGTAGTAGAGCCTGTAGTATGAGGGAATGCAGGGAATGTAGGAGCAGCCTGTAGGATGAGGGGTGTAGGAGCCGCCTGTAGATTGAGAGGGGATGTAGGAGCAGCCTGTAGAATGAGAGGGGATGTAGGAGCAGCCTGTAGTATGAGTGAATGCAGGGAATGTAGGAGCAGCCTGTAGTATGTGGGAATGTAGTAGCAGCCTGTAGGATGAGAGGGGATGTAGGAGCAGCCTGTAGAATGAGGGGATGTAGTAGCAGTCTGTTGAATGAGGTGATGTAGGAGTAGCCTGTAGTATGAGGGTATGTAGGAGCAGCCTGTAGTATGAGGGAATGCAGGGAATGTAGGAGCAGCCAGTAGAATGAGGAATGCAGGGAATGTAGGAGCAGCCTGTAGAATGAGAGGGGATGCAGGGAATGTAGGAGCAGCCTGTAGTATGAGGGAATGAAGGAGCAGTTTGTAGCCTGACTGGGCTCCATTGTAACCCTGTAGTAGAGGGAGATTCACAGTAGTTCCTTTTTGTGTATGTGGTTTATTACACACAGCATACACATTTAATACAGAATACTAGTTCCTTCCCCTCCACCACAGGTGGCTCAGTGATCCACCAGGAACATACAAGCTTACATGTCAGAGCGCACCTTGCAGAGGAGAAGATCACTAGTTCCTCTCAGGAGCCCAGGACTAGAGGCTGCTCTGATGTAAATTCCAGGCCCTTATGGAACTGACCCTTGAGCTGCACCCAGCAATATGCCTGTCGGGGGATTGTGATGCAGCACTGCACGTTCTTATGTCTCTCTGTCCTTTACAGGCCGTTCGCCCTCAGCTGGTGGTTCTGGCTCCTGCTCACTGGTCTGTCCTGCTCCTGTGCTGCTGGGTAAGCTTTTCAGTCTAAACTGTCCTATTCTTGCAGCAAATGTCCTTCAACCGTGTCTCCATTAAGGTATGGGGGCTTGAGCAAAACCTTTGTCCAAACCTTTCAGGCAGGGTGGAAAGGAGAGGTGGAGTTAATGTGTCTAGCACCCAACACCACCTTAAACCATGTGAAGATGGTGTCCTCAGTTTTACAGACATTCCTTCCCCCTCAGGGCACTCCCCCCATGCCCGGCCGTGAATTCAGTGTGTTCCACCATATTATAGGGCGATTGATTTGGGAGTCAGAAACTACCAAAACTGGCCCTGGCATGTGCAAAACCATCAAATACAACGCTAAAAAACGCCTTAGGTGTTAGAGCTAGTAAACCATTGAATCCAAAATTGAAGCGGGGGTACAGGGGGGAACAGCTTTCGAATATAGTTTGCATATCCTTGCTACTTAGCCTTTCTTGAGTTCTAAAGTTCAAAGAGCAAAGGAGCCTGAAATCTAGACAATCTGTAAGTGACTTTAAGTTGCACACTAGCCCATGGGAATGAAAAGAGTAAAATGCAGCACCCCAGGTGTCCATTCGGCTCGTTTAACTCTGCTTTCGTTTCAGGGTAAAATACATGGGCCTCTTCACCTATGCGTTGCTCTTGGCTGTGGCGGCCGTCCACGCGTGGCAGCTGGTGGGTGACAAGACCTTGTCCAATGTAAGTATGACACAGGAAATGTTGTGTGATTCGGGTGCAAACAAGCAAAACTGGGTAGTTTATTACAGGGATGTGAACATTATTGACAAATACTTCTATTTGAACCATTACAATGCTTGTGTTGCCAATTTTTTGGTAGAGGAAATGCAGCTGTCATGGCTCCCAGCGCATTGGAAATTCAACTATTTCATTTTGTTTTTCTTGATCATAGTAAAGCGGCTAAGTTACGGTGCTGCAAGCGATATAGACAAGATAAATATATATCTTTTTTAAACTTCGCACTCGGACAGCTAAATGTCCAACCTTTCTCCAGTGCATTAGTTAAACATTTCCTTTTAGTATTCTTCTAATTTCCAATACAGATTTACTGATGATAAACCAGTCTGTGTTATTGGGGTATTTATGGAGCGCAAAACCAGCTTCAGGAAGGAATGGAGCGCTTTACATTCATAGGGTGAAGAACAAGGTTAGGGAGCAGAGAAACAAGGGAGGGGGAATCTAACCAGGGAGGGAGGGCAGTAGTCTGCAAGGTATCTACAAGGAGCAGGGGAGGAAACAGTGGGGATCAGATTTCCCAGTCTCCGGTAGGGTGGGGAGTGGACGGTGTATGGTCCTAGGTGTTCGGGAGGAGCCATTCCTTGGGGGTTTTAAGCTCCTTTTTGCACTGTTTAAAGCACTTATTCAGAACTCCTAGTCCCCTAGAAATTATAGAAAAATGAAGAAAGAAATGATCATGTTCTAGTGATAAATATGAAAACCAATGAGGCATTTGAGAAGAAAGGGAACAGGAAAAGCACATATCTTAAACATGTCTCTGTTTTCCCTGCATCTTCCAAATGACCACTTGTGCCCGGTCCTTCTGTGGCATAATAATGAATGGACAAAGGGGCATTTTTATATGAGGTACCATCTAATGAACCGTCCTAGAAAGGGAAAAATGCCATCTAACAAGCGTCTCAGAAGATATAACCATTCATAAAAGTGTTCTTAATACTAGAGCCTAAAAAGGCGACATGCACACATGTTGGGTTTCGTTTTACAAATCACATAATCTAAGCAAATCTAAGAACGAAGAAAAGGATCGTGAAATAGACAGGTACAGCCTTCTCCGGGGAGGGGAGGGGAGTGTGGCTGGGGAAACCCATTCATTCAGAACACTCCAATTCATTTCTTTAGACATAATGAAAAAATAGCCTACAAATCATACAGACGTGGTAAACGATATGGACGAAAAGAAGGATGAAATAATACATTAGGAAACGCCATTTTATTAAGAAGCTGAGGTGTTAGCCAAATACTCTTCTGTAGGGCTTGCCTCTGATCCATGGGTTCATTGTCCTTCTGGCCATGGTATAACATGCCAGTGAATTCCTGAAGTTTTGGCTCTACATTAATCCCAAGATCAGCAGCCCTGGTTTTGTGTATCCAAATATACTCCCTGCATCTCTGTGACCATGTTCTTTGTCCATCTGGTTTCTGTCAAGGTGCATGTTCCCATCTAATGAATCTTGTATTCAGTATTTCTTTTGCCATTGCACTGACTGGAGATAGTTCACTTTTGTTGTACACTCCCTAACTCTGACCTTTGGGCTGCAAATGGTATTGCCGGTATGAAAGCTTTTGCATGGATGCTCATTTCTGCAGTCTCCATGGGCATGGGTGATCCCGTTTCTCATGCTAACAACCGAGTGCAGTTTTCCTAAAGTCTACCTTCAGGTCAGACTAACTATCCCTTGGTATACATGCCCCAACTCTTAGAGGTCTGTACTACCGAAAGGATCTGGTAGAGTGGCAGAGCAGCCAGGCATATCTTGGGAGGAGGATGCGAGCTGTGGGTAAGTACAATGAACCCAGTCAATACATTACCCCAAAGAAACACACTGGAAGTTACAGTGAAATATACATTTATTTTATATACACAAGGCAAGGTAAGTAAATACTATTTTGCACTAACAACACGCTTAGAAAACAATAGCAACACTTTTTCAGGTGACTGCTTCAAAAGTAGTGGCTTGCAGCAGCAATTGTTACAGTGCCATTCATTTGTAAAGTCACTCACCCAAACCTCTGTTGGAAGGGAAAAGGTTTATTCGGCACTTGAAACCGCAATCTACTTCTTGGAAACAATTTATTTCAATGGTTATAATGATTTAACAATCCAATCCCTAACACGTTAAGAGTTTGTCAAAGTCAGTTGAGGAGGGGTGCAAAGCCTTATGCAGCAGAAAAGGCAACATTTTAGTTACTTTAAATAGGATGATTTAGTGGAATAGAAAAGTTAATAGGGACATTGCAAAGGACTCCCTATAGGAGAACAAGCCGTGAAGCCTGGGCAGTGGGTATGGGTGACACAAACACTTGCGCCCCACAGTACCCTAGGTGTATTGAATAAATAATGCAGCTGCGGTGGACCCGGTCTCCTTTTCCCTCGGTCTGGTGATGAAAGGAGGGACTCTGAAAGGAATGTTGCGAGAAACGACCCTCGGTAAGGATTTCTTCCTACTACCACGTTGGTCTGGAATTTTGGCGCCTTTCTACAAGCTCCAGCAGTGTATGGTTACCGCCCAGTCGTTCTGCCTCAATCCTGCAGTACTGCACTCGGGTGAGGGGACTTTAAGGATGGTGATCTTGTCCCTGGAGGTCCTAGTGAAACTCCCCAAAGTTCCTGGAGGGTTTGTGCTCTGGAAGATGATGTACTACAATTAGGTTGAGGCCCCCTGATATTCGTGGTTTGCACCCTGGAAGGTCACTGCATGTCTTGGGATGGCTTGTTGTACAGCTCATTTTAGGGCTAGTTGGTCCCACCAGCCAAAGGGAAGGAGTCGTCCACTTTGGAGCTCCTTTGTTGATTAGAAAACGGGGTCAGGACAGCAGTGGTCTCTGTGATTTCTGAAAGGGTATGCCAGCGTCTCTGGTTGTCTTCTGCTTCGGATCTTCTGTTCCAGTGGTCGACTTGCCTTCTGCCTCAGGAGCCTCGCTTTTTATTCGGATTTTCCATTCACTCCTCTGCAAACTCTCCCAGCAGTTTACAGAAAAGGGTGGGTGGCTGTCCAATCAGGACAGCCAGCCCTTCCCTCCTCCCCCCCCACTGGGAACTGGTCCATTCAGGCACATCGGCAGACAAAGGGCAGGGGAGCGTCAGACTCTTCCTCTGCTTCCTGTCCTCACAGAAACACTGGAGCCCTGGCAGGCACACACAGGGTTCCTGCCAAAGGCAAGACTCCCATTTAGACCCCCCCTCCCATAACGTTAGAAGAAGGGCTAAAAAAAGGACAACCACACAAGAAATGGCGAACAAAGAAATGAGGCAATATGTTGGAACATAGCTGACCCTTTTTTGCATAAACTGAGCTGTGAATACAGCCTGCTGTGGAAAATTGCACAAAAGTTGGTAGAAAATGTCCACGTTCACTGCCACAAGCCATATCAACCATCCCAATTGTTTGTAGATCCCCCAACTCTTAGTGTCAGTCTGAACTACTCATGGAACCTTGGTAGTGGCAGAGCAGTCAGGCTTATCATAGGAGGAAGATGTGAGCTGCAGGCAAGTACCGAGAACCCAGTTAGTACAGTAGTCCAAAGAAACACACAATGCATTTATATTAAAATATATATTTATTATATGTACTCAAGAATCACTTTTAAATACTAAGCACAATAAACCAAAACACTTACTTTAGATTACTTTTCAAAGGCCATTGCTTAGTTTGTAGTTGCTCGCAGTTACACTTGTAACTGCTTTTGACAGTTCTATTGTATTTTTGGTAATAACGCACACTCGCGAAACTTGTAAGAAATACGGTAAATACATTTACTCTGCAAACCCACATAAGATAGGGACTTTTGGGAAGAAAAATAGTAGGTTAGTGTAACACTAGCAGGCTTAAAGGTCTAGAGGTAGTTTCTTCCCACAGCAAGTCTTTTAAGGTCCACAACGCAACCCTAGCTAAAGGCAGTTTGAAGAGGGCTCAAAGTCTTGACAAGCAGCAGAATACTCGTCTCTCGTCTTTACGATGCAAGAGAATACAACCAATGTTGGAGAGCCTGTTAAAGGACTCGCTAAAGGGACACAAGCAGCAGCTTGGGTAAGAAGTAAGAACGGGTTGCCCTGGACACCTGTTTGTGCATTCCAAAGCTGTGGAGCGACTTCTTGGATTAAAGTAAGCAATACCCTTTCTCCACACAGTACCTTAGGTTAGAGGAAATGTTTGTGGCTGGATTTTCCTCGGTTTGGCAGCGTTTGATCCGACCTCTGGATTCCTTGGTCTGGTGACAAAAGGCAGGGCAATGAACGGTCTATCTCTCAGCAGCAGTCTCGAGGGATAACCTCTGGGACGGATTTCATCTGCTTCTATGGTCACTCTGCGGTTCTGGTGCCTTTTCTGCCGCACCAATAAAGGACGCGATTTGGACAATCTTCTTCGGTTCCTGAAGTCCTGCGCTCTGTTGAGGGCACTTGGACAGGTCAGATTGTCTCTGGAGGCTCACCTGGAGCTCAGCAAAGACTTTGACGGATTCAGTCTTTCCACAATGATGCACTTCAATTGGGTTGAAGGTCTCCTGGTATTGGGGTTCCGCAGGTCTGGAGAGATGGCTCTGATGATTAAAGTTCGTCTTGGGACTGGTTGTTCCCACCAGTCAAAGGGAAGTAGTCATCCTCTTTAGAGTTCCTCTATCGCACAGAAAACGGGGTCAGGACAGCAGTGGTCGCTTCATAGTCTGCAGGCGTCTCTGGTAATTTTCGGTTACTTCAGTTTCCAGTGGTCGACTTGCCTTCTGTTAGAATAGTTTTTCTGAAGTCCAACTAAGGGCTTAGCAAACCTATACAACTGAGTGGTATGCAGTAATAAAATTACGGCAAAAATGTCGCCTGTGCAAACAATCGCGGCAAAAATGCTGTGGTTTGACCAGGTAAAGGTGTACCCCGTTATACCATTTAAGGGGAGCGGGGGTTGCGGTGGTGTCCCCAGGGACGTCATTTCACCAAAATGCCAGGGGTAGCGGAAGTGACATCATACGACCCTTGACCCCTGATGACATCATTTGACCACACCCCAAAGTGACCTCGTGGGAAGCGATGGAACACAACCTTTCACCAGTTGACAAAACAGGAAGTGGCATCACATAGCATTGTACACTACAAAAAATATGGTTACGATATCACTATAATGTGATGTACATTTCATACAAGAATGGATCGCCATATGTATCGTTAAGATCATTGTGTATAGGCCGATATTACCAAATTACTGTGACTGCAAATGATAATGATTTGTTATTATAAAGCCCTTGCGCTTAAGTGCTTTATATAGAAAAAATATACACCCAATATCACCCAACCTGTGTTGGTACTCATTTATCGACCTCAGAAGGATGAAAGGCTGAGTTGAGGTATTTAAGAACAGACTAAATCAGTGACTCACCCCCTGAGGTGTGCCTGAAATAAACCTTTAATGAGTCTAGCAATTATTGTATAGAATTCCAGAAAGACACATTATTTGGTATTCTTATTCTTTCTTATTTAGGCTCAGTGCTGAAAGTGTTAAACTTGTGGCACTCCTGTACTTATTTTTATTTTTTTAAGGGGCCTGAACAAGAAAGCGAGCCACGAGCCACATGGTGCTGGTGAAAGCCCAGGAGCTTGCATTACCAAAAAAAAAAATAAAAATGATCTTTTATTTTTATTTTTTAGAGATCGCAAGGGAGACCAGAGAGGTCGCATTTGCGACCTCTGGCGACCCCTAAATGACATCCCTGGATGCCCCCCTCTCCTCTTAAATGGTATAATGGGTCTAGGGGTTGCGGGGATTTCCTCCGCATCCTTTACATGGATTGCGGTGGCAAAACCACAGCCTTTTTGCCGCAATTTTTTGAGTAAACTGCCATTTTTGCCACACTTTTAACACACAGAACCTCAGTGGCAGTACAATACTCCACTCTTAGTATAAGGCTCGACCACCTGAGTATATGCTAGTGTAGACGGAGCAGCCAGGCTTATTTTAGGATGGGGAGAGGGCTGCAGGAAGGTACAAAGAACTTGTAGTATACCAAGGGTTCAACAGAAACACTGAAAACCAGAAGTATTATACAAAATAAAGGTTTATTATAAATATAAGTTTGGCCAAGATTAATCTTGGGGGATAAGTACTTAATCATAGAATTATAAACACAACACAATGCTTGAAGGTAAACAGACCAAAGCATAAACCTTGCTTAGAAAACAAACAGTATTTCTTGGCAAGTCAGATCTTATCAAACACATTTAGTATAGGACACACCTATTCATGGGGAGTAAAACCATAAGTTACTTTCAGTAATACAAGGGTAGTAGACCCTGGCAGTTGTGCAATGACACTCAGTTAAGTACACACTTAGGAAACCAAACTGCATTTATACTTTTCAGAATAGTCGAACACTGGTTCAAGGGAGAGTAGAAACTTATAACCATATTCAGGATAACACACACTTATACTAGATGAGTAAGACCTTTTGGTGCAATATACAATTACAGTTGCTTTTTAGCTCAGTGAAACACAGACTAAGGTAAGCAAGAACTCTTTACGCTTATTTAGGATTTCACCAGACAGACCAAGTTCAGCTACACCTACAGAACACTTTAAGAATGGGACCAGGTATTCTAGGGCGATCAAACCTAATGTAATATACTATTACAGTTGCTTTCCAGGTCCAGTGGAACACAGACTAAGGTAAGCAATAACTTTCTAACTTAATTTAGGATGGCCCAAGGTAAGTAAAACCCATATACTTTTTAAAGGAGCTATCAGCAACTTAAAGGTAGGTATAACCCTCTGACTGTTTTAGCATCTGTATAAAACAGACCAGGGAAAGCAAAACCCAATGTTACACTTTAAGAAGGACTCCATGTTATTCTAGGTAGGTAACACCCAACGCAGACTCTGTTTAGACAGGCTATACAGCAGGTCAGGGGAAGCAAGACCCAGTTGGTGAACTTACACACCAGTATTCTGAAGGAAATAGTTAAGTGAGGCCAACAGCGTTACTTTTGGGAATAGGCACAACCAGTTTATAGGTGAGGAAAATCACCTTACATTCAAGGTAAGAACCTTTGTAACTGCTCACTCTCAGAGTTACAAACTCTTTAACAAGTACAATTTTAAACACTTTTCAAGGCAGAATCCTTTTCTTATCCAGTCCTTCCCTAGTCTATTGCAGGAGTTCTTTCAGAGGCACCCTAGTGGTCTAGATGCCAGCTGCAGGCAGGGCGAGACAGGGTTCAGTTGCAGAAAAAGTCATAGTTCCTGTGGAAGACTGTTCAAACAAGTAGTTCACTTTAGAGTTAGTTAGGGTCCAGGGACATCTGAGAAGACACCCTAGGAGGATTCCAGCAGTGGGCCTGGATGAGAGGACTCCCAATCAGAAGAAACACCCCCAAAGCTTTACAGAAATCACACAGGCTTAAGGTAAGTAAAGACCCCAGCCACCACAGTACCTCAGCACGGAAAAAGAGTTGCAGGAGGGGAGACTTCAGGATCTGCAGCCAAAAACCCGGTCAGTGGATTCCTTTGTCATGAATACGGAAGACAGGACTTTGGAAGGGATTTTACAGCAAGGATCAATGGAGAACGCTCCAGGCAAGAGTTTTTTCGCACTCTGGTGAGGGGACTTTTCAGACTGGATTTCATTCTCTGGAGGTCCAGCAGGATGCCACCAAGTTTCAGCTCAATTCGGAAGGCCATGCACCGCACGATGACTCGAGGTCCCAGGGTAATGGGGGTATTGCAGCCCCGCAAGGTCGCAGCACTATGTGGGATGGCTCAAAATGCAGGTCTTCTTTAGTCCAGTGGATCACACCAGGCTCTGGGTCAGGGTCGTTTTCAGAGCCCCCAAAATGCTTGGAAGGAACGGTAAAAGCAGGCTCTGGTTACACAGCAGGCTCTCCGGGTTACTGGAATTCGTCTCAGCCGCGTATTCTTCATCTTCCTCTTCGGATTCAGGTGCAGTAGTCAACTACTTCTTCAGCTTCCAGGATCAGACTTTTATGTAGGAACCCAGCCAATCAAACAGACGTGCAACATTCAAACTTGGGGGGAGGGGAGTGGGGGGGGGGGTGGATTGGCAATCCTTTCAGGAAAGACAGCCGTCCAGTTGGAACTGGATTCTCACAGGCAAGCTGGAAGACAAATGGGTGCAGGGTTATGGACTCCTCCCTTGCATCCTGCCTTCACAGACACTCTAGAGCCTGGGCGGGCTTGACCGATGTCTCCCGCTGAAGATTAGAATCACACAGGAATATCCCACTATGGAGGGCAGGGGAATGACCAAGAAGGGACAAGAAGCACGTAGATGGCAAAAAAGAAGTCCAGGGCCATTTTTGTCAAATGGGCACCCATGGGTTCCTTTACAGCAGCTGTGAAAACAGCCCCCGGTAAAGGTGCACCGAATTAGTAAAAAGGTTCACTGCCACCAGCCATTTAAGGTAAGCTTGTCCCTCTAAAAGAATTGTTACAGCGCTGGTGAGAAAGTGGATACGTTGTTTCTCTCCAGCACTCCACATAAGGTGGGATGTGCTGGTTTAACCTAACAAAATGTAGAAGGGATAGACATATCTACAAGGTAGTCAGAGAAAATAAAAGGGGAGCTCAAAGGGCAACCCTGTAACAATAAAAGGGTATATACCAAAAGTTGTCAGAGGATACAATTAAAGGGACACTATGGAGAGTCTTAAAAATGACACTCCCAAAAATAGAAAGAGGATCTGTGTGTGTGGAAAAAGGTTCACACTCACTGAGGTATGGGGAAAGATAATCCATCAGTAACGCAAAAAGTTCTGGGGGTCTCACAAGTGAGGTAAATTTAGCTCTAAAGGTAAAATCTTACCCAACACCTTTGACCTCAGGATCGTCACCTTTTATTCAGTTTCAGCACACACTCCTCTGCATTCTCTCTCATCAATTTACAGAAGGCGGGGGGGGGGTGTGGCTGTCCAATCAGGACAACCACACCCCCCCCCAAAAATAGACTCCACGGGACAGTAAAATACAAAGAAAGGAGTTCCAAAAGACAGATCCCATAACAATGAATGAGTGAGCGGAAAAAGGCTCCACTCATTCAGGATTAAAGGAAAAGGTTCAGAAGTCCAGCAAAAAGTGCTGGGAGTCTCACTAGGACGGGGGATTAAGCATAACAATGATAAATCTCCTTAACAGTATATGCAGTCCTTTAATGTGGCCTTGGTGTATGGAGGCCTCCTCAGGGCAGCCTTCATTCATATGGACCTCCTATGAGGATATGATGTGTGTGCAAATCCTCAGTGCAGGCCTGGTGTATTTTATCTCTTCTAGGCGAGCCTGGTGTATGGGTCCCTGTTAATGCAAACCTGATGTATGTGGAGCGCTTCAATGTGACCTAGTATATATGGAGATCCTCGTTGGGGAGCAAATGTATGCAGAGTTTTTCATGCAGTCCTGGTGTGTGCAGGATTCTTCAGTGCAGTCCTGATGTGTGCATGGCACTTCTGTGCAGTCCTGATGTGTGCATGGCACTTCTGTGCAGTCCTGATGTGTGCATGGCACTTCTGTGCAGTCCTGATGTGTGCATGGCACTTCTGTGCAGTCCTGATGTGTGCATGGCACTTCTGTGCAGTTCTGATGTGTGCATTGCACTTCACGGTTGGCCTGACGTGTACAGGGGTCTTCAGTGCAGTCCTGGGGTATACAGGAATCTTCAGTTCAGTCCTGATGTGTGCATGGAACTTCACTGTAGTCCTGGTGTAAACATGGTTCTTCAGTGCAGGCCTGACGTGTACAGAATACTTCACTGCAGTACTGGTGTGTGCAGGGCTTTACACTGCAGTGCTGATGTGTGCAGGGCTCTAAACTGCAGTGCTGATGTGTGCAGGGCTCTACACTGCAGTGCTGATGTGTGCAGGTTTCTTCAGTGCAGTCTTGATGTGTGCAGGTTTCTTCAGTGCAGTCTTGATGTGTGCAGGTTTCTTCAGTGCAGTCTTGATGTGTGCAGGTTTCTTCAGTGCAGTCTTGATGTGTGCAGGTTTCTTCAGTGCAGTCTTGATGTGTGCAGGTTTCTTCAGTACAGTCCTGAAGTGTGCAGGTTTTTTCACTGCAGTCCTGAAGTGTGCCTTCCTTGAGAGATTGGAGGTGCGGCTTGAGTCGGAACTGTTGCGGTCCTTTTCTCTAGTCCGGACCAGGCTGAGTGCCGCTGTGTGAGACGCAAGACGCGTACGAGACGCGTACGAGGTGTGCAACGCTCCGGGTGAACCCAGTTGGCTGGGTCGATGACGACTGTTCCAGGTTGCTGACGGCTGCCGTCGGCTGCCAACGAGGCCCTGTTCCACCCGCTTCATTGGTGGCGGCCTCCTGTTGACCTGCAGGACCGCGGGACTCATCTTGCAAGCCGGTCTCAGTCTGTGTAGGACCGACCTGGTCAGTGTTGCAGCCGATGGGCTCACGGAGACAACCCCTCCGAGGGGGCCACCCGCCGCCCCCGCTCCTTCTCTCCCCCCCCCCCCCGAGCACGCTGCACCTGTGGAGGAGAGCTGAGGAGTAGAAGTGCGGCGGTGCGGGGTGAGTGGCAGGGGAGGAGCGGATGGTGGCGAGGGGTGACTGAGGCAAAACGGGCTGACTGAGTGGGGTAATCCCAGGTTGCCAGGGTGGTGGTTATATATATCCACTACCTACTGACAACTGAATGAGTACAGTATCTTCAGCCTTCTCACTCTGTCCCTCTCCTCCTCACCCCCCGTATTTTCCTTTTCCCTCTATACCTTTCTCTCCTTTCCCATTCATCTCTCTTTCCTTTTTCCATACTCTAATCCCCCAAACCTTTTTGTATTTGGGGGGTGTGAAAGGCTCTCTTGTCAATTAAAGGCTTAAATATATAGATCAACACTCCATACGTGGAGTAGTGTGGGACCTGGCCTGTACTGGCTTGTACTGGGATACCCACTGTTCCTAATTGGATTCAAGCCGTGAGCATTTTGCCACAATGAAGACCCGAGGGAAAAGGAGGAGAAGCCCGACTATCAGCAAAGTGGGCATAGTGGAAACCCCGAAGGGAAAAAAAATAATCAATATGCCCAATAACTCTGCCTCCCCCAATCATGCAAAAGGACATACAATCCTTTTTTTGGCCCTAAAGAAGAGCAGATAAAACTGCAGGAGCGGGCCCTGCCCAGTATTGGAGAGAATGACCCAGACTCCTTGATCTATATTGATAACAACGGCTCATTGCTGAAATTATGCAAAGAGGCTAGAAGGAATTCTTTGATGCCAGGAGATCAAGCATCTAAGAACCTATTGTCATCAAATCTATTGGCCACGCCAGACTTGGAACAATTTATGACGTCTGCGGAAACTGCTACCGATGAATCAGATGGTGATGAAGAAGCCAGCATGGCTTGTGAAGAAAAACTAAATGGGGGAGTGGATTATATAAATGAAGCACCCCCCCCCCCCCAAGCTGGTCTAGAGGAATAGATGGTCTGGAGTCCAAGCTGGACGCTTTATTTCAACTATGTTCACAAATGGCAATGGAGCAACAGACAGTGAAGGAGGAAATGGCAGAAATTCTCCTCCTATTAAAGAGCCAGAAGGCATTGACACAGGCAACTGGGACCAAGCAGTTACCCTCCTTACCAGAAATATCCGCCTCATCTCCCAAACATTCAGATGCCCCCTCAGACCAGGTTGTTGTGGTCGCGGATTCAGAGAGCGGGATGCTAGAAGCGTTATGTGCCGAAATATCTATTATGAATGTCCCGGACACACCGCCGAGAAAATTCCGATGGATCATCAGCAGCCAGTATGGGTAAACAACCGGTGAAAATCCAGGCAAAGACTCAGGGGGTGGGAGGTAATATCCCGCACCCAAAACTAAAGAGCCCAAGTAAGCCAAAAACAAATAAAAGACAATAAATAAGCTTCAAGGTGAAGCGCACAGATCAACGGAACCCACTGGACGATTGGATCCACCACCCGCAAACCTTGGCATCAGAGAAATCAACTCATATGGTGAAAAGTGGAGACGCAGGGAGCACGCAGTTGGCGGGGCCCAGTGACCAGGGGACACAAAAAGCAGAGGCTTGTAAGGAATGCAAAAAAAGCTGGGTATAACCCTACAAACAGAGGGCCCAAGCAAGAGGATGGAACAAAACCACCAATTAAATGACAAGGCTAAGCTACTAGAACCAGACTCTTCTGAGTCAAGCTCTTCTTGGGAAGGGCGAGTTAACCAACTTAAATCAAGAAACCCCCTGAAAAATAAGACAAATACAGACCCTCTTTGGTGTAAGGACCTATTGCACCTGAAAATAGTGGAAAAGAATCCTACAACAAATAGCCCTTTCCTGAATAGGAAATGGTTGCTGGAATTGTTCCATATGGTTCCTGAGCTGGCACTGATATCCACTAAAGACATTGCTAAAATTGAGCTTCCAGAGACAGATAGTATCGATAATTGGGTGATTATGACCTGTACTTCGATAGTAGTGGATAGAATATGCCAAAATCAAGAGGCTTTATTCCAACTAGGATTCAAAATCCTGGTTTTCTTTCCGGCAGAGTGTCAACCAAATTTAAAAGATCAAAATAAGAAGCCAGTAACTAAAAGGGCTCCGGTCATAGAGGTGAGAAGACAGGAGGGCCAATGGGAAGAGATTCAGTCCAGTTTCGAGTGACAAACAAAACTACATGATCTCGATCAAGGACTGGCCCTGGTATCATGGAACTCCAGAGGCCATGGGTCTTTCCTAAGGAATTATGAGACTCTGGAACTATTGAACAAAATGTCCTGTTTTTGTGTACAAGAAACATGGCTCTGCAAACCCTGGGTAATGGATGGTTATACGATAATACACAGCTTGGCGGTTCACCCGACCTCCGGAAGACCAAAGGGGGCCTGTGTATAGGTGCCAAAAACTGGCTTAATCTAGTGGAATATCGGGAAGGCCCACGAAACATCAACTTTTTAGCAGCCACCATATCTATCCCAGACGAGACTTCCCCCACCCATTTTGGTCGCCACCTTATATGACCCCCCTGGAGGGGCTAAAACCCTAGAGATAACAGCCTCGCTAGTCACTACTTTGAGAGTGTGGCTATCCACTAATAAGGATGGCCGAGTGATAATCACCAGGGATTTCAATATTGCGGCCACTCGGGAAAAATAACCTCAAGGAGAAAGCAGGAGGGCACGTCAAGTTATCAAATAAAAGGTTCCCAGAGAGCAAGAGCCTGGCTGCGAACAATGGCAGAATTTGATTTATTACCTTTACATACAGCGGACAACGCAAAAGAAGCCACATGGTCTAATGGGACAATCTCAACCAGGATTGATTTCATATTCATAAACAAGCAAGAAAGCACGAACCTGGGGAAACTGACACTGATCAACAATAAAGCCAGCGACCATGCAGTGCTAAGCTGCAAACTGTACGATCATATCTGTAGACCTAAAAAAACAAATGAGGGAGAGTGTGATGATCAACAGTGGGGGAAATCGGATACGGTGGTCTCAAAAGACCATACTAAGATATAATAATCTATTCAGTCATGATCTGAAGAACAGAGAAGGGGAGAGAATTCAAGATCTTATTAACGATGTGTATACACGGGTGGAAGCAGAAATGTTGATCCCCAAGAAAGGGAATTTCAAGAAGATATGGAGACCTGGTCAATACTATGATCCCACTATAGCCATAAAAAAGAAAGAGAAGAATTCCGCCATCAGACAACTGGAGAAAACACTCAGGACTAATACTTCGGCCCTAATAACTGGGATAAAAAACATAAGGAACAAGTATAATTCATGGCTGCGAAATCATAGAG
Organism: Ambystoma mexicanum; assembly: GCF_040938575.1. Lineage (NCBI taxonomy): Eukaryota > Metazoa > Chordata > Amphibia > Caudata > Ambystomatidae > Ambystoma > Ambystoma mexicanum. Next base: position 65,026,161 of record NC_090929.1, read on the forward strand.
AATCCATCGAGGATGCTGGATGGAAACATCTGAATAAACTAATAAGAACAAATGATTCAAAGAAATTCTGGTACTGGATTGGGAAAGCACAGCATACCCCTGATGTACAAAAAGAAATGACCACCGTTTCTGAGGCAAGCTGGATAGAATATATCAAAGGCTTTTATGATGGCCCAGAGGACCCCGGCCCGAAACATACGCAACAACAAAACTCCAAAGTTGTCGAGCAGATGAAAACTGTAGATCTGATGTCAAGAATAAAGACGTTAAAATCTTCTAGTGCTACGGGCCCTGATGGGCTCAATAATATGATTCTGAAAAGTGACCCGGAGTTATGGGCCAGCGCCCTGAGACAGCTGTTCATAAAGATCTGTCAATCGGGAGTGATCGCGGATACATGGAAAGAGGCCATTCTGATTCCAGTTTTTAAAAAAGGCAATCGGGAAAAGCCTGAGAATTGTCGCCTTTTAGCCATGTTAGATTGCTGCAGTAATATCTTTGCCAATATCCTTCTAGAACTACTCACGGCCTGGACAACAGAAAGGGGTATTCTAACGTACCATCAAACAGGATTCAGAAAGGGGTGTTCAACAACTCACCCCATTTAGACCCTGCTAACTTTGATATCCGATCTGGACGCAAAACCTGGAATGGCACTATACGCATGCTTTGTAGATTACACAGCTGCGTTCGATAGCGTCGACAGGGCTAAACTATGGTCCATGCTAGAAGATTGGGAGATAGAGCCATCCCTGCTTTATTTCATAAAAACCCTCTACAGGGATACATCGGTGAGAATCAGGATGTCGCAGGATGGGATTCTCTCGGAAAGTGTGCCCACGCGTCTGGGGCTGAAGCAGGGTTGCGCATTAGCCCCTTTGTTCTTCAATTTATACTTGTCCATGTTGGCTAGAAGACTGGGGGCTGTACATAACACCCCGCCTCAATATGGTAACAAAGGTGTGACGTGTATTACATAAGCGGATGATGTGGTGATCCTTGATAGAACTAAAGTTGGGCTACAAAATTCTTTGACGGCACTAAACATCTTCTCTCAAGAACTGTCTCTTAAACCCAACATCAATAAAACCAACATTTTTATATTTGGGAACTCTAGTGCCACCAGGAAGAACAAACAATGGTGGTTGGGAGGAGAAAGTGTTGATACCACCAATAGTTATCGGTACCTAGGAATCAATATCGCAACAAAATGTATGACATCCGCTATCTCAGAGGAAACTACAAAAAAAGAAAGCCTTAAAGAAAAGCATTGATGGCCAAGGTGGCAGGAACATTGAAGCCAAGATTCTAGCCTACAAAACCTCAATTGTACCAACCATTACATATGCCCTAGAAACTTTCCCATGGAAATGGGTTGCTTCGATAGAGAAACTTGAAGGGAAGATCCTGCGGTCAATGCTGGGCCTCCCTCCCGGGACCCCTGTGCAGGCCATTAGACTTGAGCTGGGCCTTGCCTCTATAGCCATGCGCTGGGCACTGGCCTCATGTCATTTATGGGCCAAGATAAAGTTTGACCTAACTGGGCATGATAGCCTATTGGCACTTACTATCCCGCATGCCAAGAGATTTGAATCCAGCAAATGGTTTAGTGAACTTGAGGCCAGGAGCATAAAGTATAAACATAAAATTGGCCTTACACAAATACCAAAGACATGGATGGAATATAACTTGGCAAAAATCCCCGAAAAGGCTAGATCAAACGACATAGACTCTACAATAATGCACCTTGCCACCCTGAGTAAATAAAGAGAATAGGTTAAGCAGGCATTTGATAGAAATAGCCCCTGCTTGTACCTGACTAGGAAGCGATATCCTAAAATGACTAGGTTTATCCTCCCACTCAGACTTCAAACCATCAAGGTGTTGGAAAATAAAGGTGCCTGGAAGGCCATACCGCGAGAACAAAGGAAATGTAGACTATGCGGGAAACACCTTGAGACGGCGAGACACCTTTTAACACAATGTGAAGTATTAGAAGCAGAATACAAACTTGCATACGAAAATCACTGCAATCCCACCATGGATGTTCTGGAGTGAGTTGTTTGCTGCTAGGTCATCTGTTTTAAATCATGCAGCATATCATGTGTGGGAGATAATTATTAAAAGAATAGATGCAATAGAGAAAGATTAGGGATCTCAAGAGTGTTACATTTTTGGAATACATATTTAATTGTTGTTTATTAAGTAAGAAGGGAGATAATTAAGTGTGATATGATTTTAGATTGGAATTTTAAAAATAACTGAAATGTAAATTGCTATGATATAATTGTAAAAGGTTTCTTGATGTTAGTGTGAAAAAGATGCAAGACATCTAATGGCGCACTATAAATAAAAAAAGAAGTGTGCAGGTTTTTTCACTGCAGTCCTGAAGTGTGCAGGTTTTTTCACTGCAGTCCTGAAGTGTGCAGGTTTTTTCACTGCAGTCCTGAAGTGTGCAGGTTTCTTCAGTGCAGTCTTGATGTGTGCAGGTTTCTTCAGTGCAGTCTTGATGTGTGCAGCTTTCTTCAGTGCAGTCTTGATGTGTGCAGGTTTCTTCAGTGCAGTCTTGATGTGTGCAGGTTTCTTCAGTGCAGTCTTGATGTGTGCAGGGTTTTACAGTGCAGTCCTGATGTGTGCAGGGTTCTTCAGTACAGCCCTGATGTGTGCAGGTTTCTTCAGTGCAGTCCTGATGTGTGCAGGTTTCTTCACTGCAGTCCTGATGTGTGCAGGCTCTTCACTGCAGTCCTGATGTGTGCATAGCACTTCTCTGCAGGCCTGATGTGTGCAGGTTTCTTCAGTGCAGTCTTGATGTGTGCAGGGTTCTACAGTGCAGTCCTGATGTGTGCAGGTTTCTTCACAGCAGTCCTGATGTGTGCAGGTTTCTTCACTGCAGTCCTGATGTGTGCAGGGCTCTACACTGCAGTCCTGATGTGTGCAGGGCTGTACACCGCAGTCCTGATGGATGTGTGCAGGTTCTTCACTGCAGTCCTGATGTGTGCATGGCACTTCTGTGCAGACCTGATGTGTGCAGGGCTCTTCACTGCAGTCCTGATGTGTGCAGGGCTCTTCACTGCAGGCCTGATGTGTACAGGGTTCTTCTCTGCAGGCCTGATGTGTGCAGGTTTCTTCAGTGCAGTCCTGATGTGTGCAGGTTTCTTCACTGCAGTCCTGATGTGTGCAAGTTTCTTCACTGCAGTCCTGATGTGTGCAGGGCTCTACACTGCAGTCCTGATGTGTGCAGGGCTCTACACTGCAGTCCTGATGGTGTGCAGGTTTCTTCACTGCAGGCCTGATGGTATGCATGGGTTCTTCGCTGCAGCCCTGATGGTATGCAGGGGTTCTTCACTGCAGGCCTGATGGTATGCATGGGTTCTTCACTGCAGCCCTGATGGTATGCAGGGGTTCTTCACTGCAGCCCTGATGTTATGCAGGGGTTCTTCACTGCAGGCCTGATGGTATGCATGGGTTCGTCACTGCTGGCCTGATGGTATGCAGGGGTTCGTCACTGCTGGCCTGATGGTATGCAGGGGTTCTTCACTGCAGGCCTGATGGTATGCAGGGAATCATCACTGCAACCCTGATGGTATGTAGGGGTTCTTCACTGCAGGCCTGATGGTATGCAGGGGTTCTTCACTGCAGGCCTGATGGTATGCAGGGGTTCTTCACTGCAGGCCTGATGGTATGCAGGGGTTCATCACTGCAGGCCTGATGGTATGCAGGGGTTCTTCACTGCAGGCCTGATGGTATGCATGGGTTCTTCACTGCAGCCCTGATGGTATGCAGGGGTTCTTCACTGCAGCCCTGATGTTATGCAGGGGTTCTTCACTGCAGGCCTGATGGTATGCATGGGTTCGTCACTGCTGGCCTGATGGTATGCAGGGGTTCGTCACTGCTGGCCTGATGGTATGCAGGGTTCTTCACTGCAGGCCTGATGGTATGCAGGGGTTCTTCTCTGCAGGCCTGATGGTATGCAGGGGTTCTTCCCTGCAGGCCTGATGGTATGCAGGGGTTCGTCACAGCCTCTAGCTCCCTTCCTCAAGTTCAGGATACAGTGCCAACAATTATATAGGCTTCAAATGTTCAGTCAGGATTTTGGTTTCTCTTCCCCAAGTTTCAAGCACACTTGGTTTTAGTATAAAAAGTTCAGAAGGAGCTCAGTGTTCCCTTCCCCCAGCTTCAAGTACTGGTTCACAAAACATGTTTCCAAAGGAGCTCAGGCCTGATGGTATGCAGGGGTTCGTCACTGCAGCCCTGATGGTATGCAGGGGTTCTTCTCTGCAGGCCTGATGGTATGCAGGGGTTCTTCTCTGCTGGCCTGATGGTATGCAGGGTTTCGTCACTGCTGGCCTGATGGTATGCAGGGGTTCGTCACTGCTGGCCTGATCGTATGCAGGGGTTCGTCACTGCTGGTCTGATGGTATGCAGGGGTTCGTCACTGCTGACCTGATCGTATGCAGGGGTTCGTCACTGCTGGCCTGATGGTATGCAGGGGTTCGTCACTGCTGGCCTGATGGTATGCAGGGGTTCTTCACTGCAGCCCTGATGTTATGCAGGGGTTCTTCACTGCAGGCCTGATGGTATGCAGGGGTTCGTCACTGCTGGCCTGATGGTATGCAGGGGTTCGTCACTGCTGGCCTGATGGTATGCAGGGGTTCGTCACTGCTGGCCTGATGGTATGCAGGGGTTCTTCACTGCAGGCCTGATGGTATGCAGGGGTTCTTCTCTGCAGGCCTGATGGTATGCAGGGGCTCTTCCCTGCAGGCTTGATGGTATGCAGGGGTTCGTCACAGCCTCTAGCTCCCTTCCTCAAGTTCAGGATACAGTGCCAACAATTATATAGGCTTCAAATGTTCAGTCAGGATTTTGGTTTCTCTTCCCCAAGTTTCAAGCACACTTGGTTTTAGTATAAAGAGTTCAGAAGGAGCTCAGTGTTCCCTTCCCCCAGCTTCAAGTACTGGTTCACAAAACATGTTTCCAAAGGAGCTCAGGCCTGATGGTATGCAGGGGTTCGTCACTGCAGCCCTGATGGTATGCAGGGGTTCTTCTCTGCAGGCCTGATGGTATGCAGGGGTTCTTCTCTGCAGGCCTGATGGTATGCAGGGGTTCTTCTCTGCAGGCCTGATGGTATGCAGGGGTTCTTCTCTGCAGGCCTGATGGTATGCAGGGGTTCTTCTCTGCTGGCATGATGGTATGCAGGAGTTCGTCACTGCTGGCCTGATGGTATGCAGGGGTTCGTCACTGCTGGCCTGATGGTATGCAGGGGTTCGTCACTGCTGGCCTGATGGTATGCAGGGGTTCGTCACTGCTGGCTTGATGGTATGCAGGGGTTCTTCTCTGCAGGCCTGATGGTATGCAAGGGTTCTTCTCTGCAGGCCTGATGGTATGCAGGGGTTCGTCACTGCAGCCCTGATGGTATGCAGGGGTTCATCACTGCAGCCCTGATGGTATGCAGGGATTCTTCTCTGCAGGCCTGATGGTATGCAAGGGTTCTTCTCTGCAGGCCTGATGGTATGCAGAGGTTCATCACTGCAGCCCTGATGGTATGCAGGGGTACTTCTATGCAGGCAAGATGGTATGCAGGGGTTCTTCTCTGCTGGCCTGATGGTATGCAGGGGTTCGTCACTCCTGGCCTGATGGTATGCAGGGATTCGTCACTGCTGGCCTGATGGTATGCAGGGGTTCATCACTGCAGCCCTGATGGTATGCAGGGGTTCTTCACTGCAGGCCTGATGGTATGCAGGGGTTCTTCTCTGCTGGCCTGATGGTATGCAGGGGTTTGTCACTCCTGGCCTGATGGTATGCAGGGATTCGTCACTGCTGGCCTGATGGTATGCAGGGGTTCGTCACTGCTGGCCTGATGGTATGCAGGGGTTCTTCACTGCAGGCCTGATGGTATGCAAGGGTTCTTCACTGCTGGCCTGATGGTATGCAGGGGTTCATCACTGCAGCCATGATGGCATGCAGGGGTTCTTCTCTGCAGGCCTGATGGTATGCAAGGGTTCATCACTGCAGCCCTGATGGTATGCAGGGGTTCTTCACTGCAGCCCTGATGTTATGCAGGGGTTCTTCACTGCAGCCCTGATGTTATGCAGGGGTTCTTCACTGCAGCCCTGATGTTATGCAGGGGTTCTTCACTGCAGCCCTGATGGTATGCAGGGGTTCTTCACTGCAGGCCTGATGGTATGCAGGGGTTTGTCACTGCTGGCCTGATGGTATGCAGGGGTTCGTCACTGCTGGCCTGATGGTATGCAAGGGTTCGTCACTGCTGGCCTGATGGTATGCAGGGGTTCGTCACTGCTGGCCTGATGGTATGCAGGGGTTCTTCACTGCAGGCCTGATGGTATGCAGGGGTTCGTCACTGCGGGCCTGATGGTATGCAGGGGTTCGTCACTGCTGGCCTGATGGTACGCAGGGGTTCGTCACTGCTGGCCTGATGGTACGCAGGGGTTCTTCTCGGCAGGCCTGTTGGTATGCAGGGGTTCTTCTCTGCAGGCCTGATGGTATGCAGGGGTTCTTCACTGCAGGCCTGATGGTATGCAGGGGTTCTTCACCGCAGGCCTGATGGTATGCAGGGGTTCTTCACCGCAGGCCTGATGGTATGCAGGGGTTCGTCACCGCAGCCCTGATGGTATGCAGGGGATCTTCTCTGCAGGCCTGATGGTATGCAAGGGTTCATCACTGCAGCCCTGATGGTATGCAGGGGTTCTTCACTGCAGGCCTGATGGTATGCATGGGTTCTTCACTGCAGCCCTGATGGTATGCAGGGGTTCTTCACTGCAGCCCTGATGTTATGCAGGGGTTCTTCACTGCAGCCCTGATGTTATGCAGGGGTTCTTCACTGCAGCCCTGATGTTATGCAGGGGTTCTTCACTGCAGCCCTGATGTTATGCAGGGGTTCTTCACTGCAGCCCTGATGGTATGCAGGGGTTCTTCACTGCAGCCCTGATGGTATGCAGGGGTTCTTCACTGCAGGCCTGATGGTATGCAGGGGTTTGTCACTGCTGGCCTGATGGTATGCAAGGGTTCGTCACTGCTGGCCTGATGGTATGCAGGGGTTCGTCACTGCTGGCCTGATGGTATGCAGGGGTTCTTCACTGCGGGCCTGATGGTATGCAGGGGTTCGTCACTGCGGGCCTGATGGTATGCAGGGGTTCGTCACTGCTGGCCTGATGGTATGCAGGGGTTCGTCACTGCTGGCCTGATGGTATGCAGGGGTTCTTCTCGGCAGGCCTGTTGGTATGCAGGGGTTCTTCTCTGCAGGCCTGATGGAATGCAGGGGTTCTTCTCGGCAGGCCTGATGGAATGCAGGGGTTCTTCACTGCAGGCCTGATGGTATGCAGGGGTTCTTCACCGCAGGCCTGATGGTATGCAGGGGTTCTTCACCGCAGGCCTGATGGTATGCAGGGGTTCGTCACCGCAGCCCTGATGGTATGCAGGGGTTCTTCTCTGCAGCCCTGATGGTATGCAGGGGTTCTTCTCTGCAGGCCAGATGGTATGCAGGGGTTCTTCTCTGCAGGCCTGATGGTATGCAAGGGTTAATCACTGCAGCCCTGATGGTATGCAGGGGTTCATCACTGCAGCCCTGATGGTATGCAGGGGTTCATCACTGCAGGCCTGATGGTATGCAGGGGTTCTTCACTGCAGCCCTGATGTTATGCAGGGGTTCTTCTCTGCAGGCCTGGTGATATGCAGGGGTTCTTCTCTGCAGGCCTGATGGTATACAAGGGTTCATCACTGCAGCCCTGATGGTATGCAGGGGTTCTTCACTGCAGGCCTGATGGTATGCATGGGTTCTTTACTGCAGCCCTGTTGGTATGCAGGGGTTCTTCACTGCAGCCCTGATGTTATGCAGGGGTTCTTCACTGCAGCCCTGATGTTATGCAGGGGTTCTTCACTGCAGCCCTGATGTTATGCAGGGGTTCTTCACTGCAGCCCTGATGGTATGCAGGGGTTCTTCACTGCAGGCCTGATGGTATGCAGGGGTTCGTCACTGCTGGCCTGATGGTATGCAGGGGTTTGTCACTGCTGGCCTGATGGTATGCAGGGGTTTGTCACTGCTGGCCTGATGGTATGCAGGGGTTCTTCACTGCAGGCCTGATGGTATGCAGGGGTTTGTCACTGCGGGCCTGATGGTATGCAGGGGTTCGTCACTGCTGGCCTGATGGTATGCAGGGGTTCGTCACTGCTGGCCGATGGTATGCAGGGGTTCTTCTCGGCAGGCCTGTTGGTATGCAGGGGTTCTTCACTGCAGGCCTGATGGTATGCAGGGGTTCTTCACCGCAGGCCTGATGGTATGCAGGGGTTCTTCACCGCAGGCCTGATGGTATGCAGGGGTTCTTCACCGCAGGCCTGATGGTATGCAGGGGTTCGTCACCGCAGCCCTGATGGTATGCAGGGGTTCTTCTCTGCAGCCCTGATGGTATGCAGGGGTTCTTCTCTGCAGGCCAGATGGTATGCAGGGGTTCTTCTCTGCAGGCCTGATGGTATGCAAGGGTTAATCACTGCAGCCCTGATGGTATGCAGGGGTTCATCACTGCAGCCCTGATGGTATGCAGGGGTTCATCACTGCAGGCCTGATGGTATGCAGGGGTTCATCACTGCAGGCCTGATGGTATGCAGGGGTTCTTCTCTGCAGGCCTGGTGATATGCAGGGGTTCTTCTCTGCAGGCCTGATGGTATGCAAGGGTTCTTCACTGCTGGCCTGATGGTATGCAGGGGTTCATCACTGCAGCCCTGATGGTATGCAGGGGTTCTTTTCTGCAGGCCTGATGGTATGCAAGGGTTCTTCTCTGCAGGCCTGATGGTATGCAGGGGTTCGTCACTGCAGCCCTGATGGTATGCAGGGGTTCATCACTGCAGCCCTGATGGTATGCAGGGGTTCTTCTCTGCAGGCCTGATGGTATGCAAGGGTTCTTCTCTGCAGGCCTGATGGTATGCAGGGGTTCATCACTGCAGCCCTGATGGTATGCAGGGGTTCTTCTCTGCTGGCCTTATGGTATGCAGGGGTTCTTCTCTACTGGCCTGATGGTATGCAGGGGTTCGTCACTCCTGGCCTGATGGTATGCAGGGATTCGTCACTGCTGGCCTGATGGTATGCAGGGGTTCGTCACTGCTGGCCTGATGGTATGCAGGGGTTCTTCACTGCAGGCCTGATGGTATGCAAGGGTTCTTCACTGCTGGCCTGATGGTATGCAGGGGTTCATCACTGCAGCCCTGATGGTATGCAGGGGTTCTTCTCTGCAGGCCTGATGGTATGCAAGGGTTCTTCACTGCAGCCCTGATGGTATGCAGGGGTTCGTCACTGCAGCCCTGATGGTATGCAGGGGTTCTTCTCTGCAGGCCTGATGGTATGCAGGGGTTCTTCTCTGCTGGCCTGATGGTATGCAGGGGTTCGTCACTCCTGGCCTGATGGTATGCAGGGATTCGTCACTGCTGGCCTGATGGTATGCAGGGGTTCGTCACTGCTGGCCTGATGGTATGCAGGGGTTCGTCACTGCTGGCCTGATGGTATGCAGGGGTTCTTCACTGCAGGCCTGATGGTATGCAAGGGTTCTTCACTGCTGGCCTGATGGTATGCAGGGGTTCATCACTGCAGCCCTGATGGTATGCAGGGGTTCTTCTCTGCAGGCCTGATGGTATGCAAGGGTTCTTCACTGCAGCCCTGATGGTATGCAGGGGTTCGTCACTGCTGGCCTGATGGTATGCAGGGGTTCGTCACTGCTGGCCTGATCGTATGCAGGGGTTCGTCACTGCTGGCCTGATGGTATGCAGGGGTTCGTCACTGCTGGCCTGATGGTATGCAGGGGTTCGTCACTGCTGGCCTGATGGTATGCAGGGGTTCGTCACTGCTGGCCTGATCGTATGCAGGGGTTCATCACTGCTGGCCTGATCGTATGCAGGGGTTCATCACTGCTGGTCTGATGGTATGCAGGGGTTCTTCACTGCAGGCCTGATGGTATGCAGGGGTTCTTCTCTGCGGGCCTGATGGTATACAGGGGTTCTTCCCTGCAGGCCTGATGGTATGCAGGGGTTCGTCACAGCCTCTAGCTCCCTTCCTCAAGTTCAGGATACAGTGCCAACAATTATATAGGCTTCAAATGTTCAGTCAGGATTTTGGTTTTTTTCCCCAAGTTTCAAGCACACTTGGTTTTAGTATAAAAAGTTCAGAAGGAGCTCAGTGTTCCCTTCCCCCAGCTTCAAGTACTGGTTCACAAAACATGTTTCCAAAGGAGCTCAGGGTCCCCCCCCCCCCCCACCCATGCTTCAAGTAGTGGTTTACAGAACTCCAGTGTTCAGTGTTATCTTGTTTCAGGGTTATGTTCACAATTCTCCTAGATGTGTTGTGGCTTCCTGGACTAGGCACAGTTAACAAGCCACACGGCCCACCCATTACAGGTCACACAACCAGTTACCCTTGCCCCAGCTTTCTGCCACATTGACTTAGATTGGTTTGGCAATTCACAACCACCTCAGAAGCTCACAAGTTCATATATTAATGGTTTCTCTTTCTTGGCACTTCCTTGGCTCTCTTTTGCTTTCTTTTACAGCCTTCACTTCCACTTATTCAGCATACTTTTGCTTGGTTGGCATTTTGCTCACACTTCACTGGCTCCCCTCGCCTGCTCTTTCAGATTTAATTCTTGTTTTCACAGCATTAACATATTACTTGCTTAGTATCCTCGATTGATCAGAGTCTTTTGAACATGTATACTTTTTTCAGACGTGACCACTCTGATATATGTATTTTATTGTGCATTTGTAAGGTGCTTCTACAGCAAGAAATTGCTTCAAAGCACCCACAGGGCAGGGGAGGAAACATGGGACAAAGGCAATAGAATACAATCATGAACAGGATAGAGGTTGTACTACTAGGCATTGTGAGCATTTGGATCGTGCAAGTACAGAGAGAGAAGGGACAGGGGTAAGTGCTATGAAATTCCCCTGAGGGGGGTGCCAGGGGGTAGGTTGCCAGGAACCGTTGAGTGCTTGGCAGAGAGGACACATAGTAAAGAGTGGTCTTCTTCCGATACAATAAGTGCTGTCCCGTGAGGGAACACAAGCCAGTGGGTGCCCAAGGACACAAGGGTCAAGGCCACCAATCTCAGCTACTGAGGTGTTTAGCGGAAAGTCTTGAGGCGCTTCTGGAATTTGAGATGATCTGCCTCAAGACTGAGGGGGAGAGGGAGGCTGTTCCAGAGGAGGGAGCCAGTCGATGAAAGAGATCAGCCTCCAGCCTGCTGCTTAGAGAAGCGCTTGTCACACAGAGAGTTGGAGCCGTAGGAATGTAAATGTCTGGAGGGAGAGAATTTGGTGAGAGCAAGTTGTAGATAGCTTGGTCCCTGGCCCCGGACAGCCTTATTGGGCCCTAGAGGGCTTTGAATTTGATCCTTGCAGCCACCGGGAGCCAGTGGAGAGAATGTAGGGCTGGAGAAATAAGGTCCCTGGGCTTGAGGCCAAGGATAAGTCTCGCAGCCCTATTCTTGATAAGCTAGAGGGGGCAGAGAGAGGAAGAGGGTAGATTAAGGAAGATGCTGTTGCAGTAGTCCAGTCTAGAAAGTACCATGGCTCTAGAGACTTTGAGCTTCTAGGGAAAGGTGAGGAAAGGAAGGATGCCTCTGAGGAGGTGGAGTTGGGAGTGGGCCTTCTTGGCAAGGTCCATAATTTGAGGGAGGAAAGAGAGGCGTCCAAGATGACTGAGGTTTATAGCTTCATATGAAGGAGCGGGTGGGTGAGCCCATAGAGGGTGGCCAGTATATATTGTTTCTACAAAGTCCACTTCTAACATTGCATTAATTTTGTTTCGTTCTTCTGCTTTGATCAGAGGCTTTTGAGAAAATGCTGATTCCACGAGACCACTCCGATACAGTGTAACTCAGCAACTTTCATAGGCACACCGGGTTTCTCGCATTCTCTGGAACTCACCTGTTGCAATGCCCTTTTCTTTAGCTTCCTCGTTGAGATGATTTCTTATATTTCAGGTTGGGGTCTCACTGCCTGATCCTCAGGCACTCCTGGACTGATACTTCCATTCAGGGGAACAAGCAATGTTTGGCCACCGGGAAGTGACCAACACTCTCCAAGGTTTACTTCTCCTGCCGGCTCCCTGGAGACACGGCTCCCTTGCCAGGCATTTCCACTCTGCTTCACTGTGTGGTCCTTCGGCGTCTCGGGTTACGTTCTTTGGCTTCCTGCTGTTTGGGCTGGCCCTCCTGCTGCTCTCCCTCCTTCCACCAACGCAGCTCTCTCTCTGCCCGGCGTCTTCCTTGGTTCTTTGGTGCTCTGCCTTTTATACACCTGAGCCCCATCAAGGGGTTTCGGGTGCGACCCACTCGCCTGGTTTGCCTGATTCCAATTGGGCCAATTACTGGGACATGCCAAATCTTCAGCTCTGTAGTCATCAGGATCCCCCTTCTTCGTCCCAGTAATAGAGTGGTGTTTCACATAGGAAGTGTGAATTATTCCTAGTTCCCTCTTCTTCCTCGCAGTACTAGGAAGGGATGAATGGGACATTATGGTTTGGGTGTGTATATAACCCATAAAGGCTGAGGAAGGGTTAGATAGGTCAGTGTTAGGAAGGGGGTGGGGGGAGCGTGTCTTGCCTTCAGTTCCTCTCTCCCCAATCCCCAAGGACTCTCCAACCTGGTGATCCACCCCGTTAGTCCACCCCTCAGGGTCGGGATCCAAAAGCGATGGCCTATCCCTGGCCACCTGAACAGAACATCCCTGCGGAGTAGATGTGAGAGTACCTTCTGGTTTCTCACATTAGCCAAAGGTATACCTTGCGTTTACTTGTTCACGGCTGCCCGACGGGAACTTCTTATCATTACAAAAGAAAATTCTGCCTTACCTTCACAGGCGTTCATTGCGCTTGACTTCATCGGCCTTACTGACCGTCCACTGTTCTCGGTTTGAACATTGGGGAGGCCGTGCCTTCCCCATAGCTGGTCCTAAACTTTGGAACCAGCTACCACTTTTGCTTAGGACCACTTATGAATTTAGTCTTTTTAAATCTCACTTGAAAACCTATTTATTGTCTTAATTATCCCCCGTCTTTCGGTGTTACTGTTATTAGTTTCCTGCTATATTTCAGCGCCTTTATGCTCTTGCGTGAAAGCCACGCTACATAATGACTGGATGGATGGAGGGTTCTTCAATGCAGTCCTGATGTATTCAGGGTTATTCAATGCAGGCCTCATTTATGCACGGTTTTTCAATACAGGCCTTGTGCATGCAGGGTTCGTCAATGCAGGCCTTGTGCATGCAGGGTTCGTCAATGCAGTCCTAATGTATGGAGAGTTCGTCAGTGCAGGCCTGGTGTATGCGGGGTTCTCAGTACAGTCCTAATGTATGGAGAGTTCTTCAGTGCAGGCCCGGTGTATGCAGGGTTCTCCAGTACAGTCCTAATGTATGGAGAGTTCTTCAGTGCAGGCCTGGTGTATGCAGGGCTCTCCAGTACAGTCCTAATGTATGGAGAGTTCTTCAGTGCAGGCCTGGTGTATGCAGGGTTCTCCAGTACAGTCCTAATGTATGGAGAGTTCTTCAGTGCAGGCCTGGTGTATGCAGGGTTCTCCAGTACAGTCCTAATGTATGGAGAGTTCTTCAGTGCAGGCCTGGTGTATGCAGGGTTCTCCAGTACAGTCCTAATGTATGGAGAGTTCTTCAGTGCAGGCCTGGTGTATGCAGGGCTCTCCAGTACAGTCCTAATGTATGGAGAGTTCTTCAGTGCAGGCCTGGTGTATGCAGATTCTTCCAATGCAGGCCTCGTGTATGCAGGGTTCTCCAATGGAGGCCTGTTGAATGCAGGGCTCTTCAATTGAGGGCTGATGTATGCAGGGTTCTTCAGTGCAGTCCTGGTGGGTGCAGAGGTATTCAGTGCAGTCCTGGTGGGTGCAGAGGTCTCCAGTGTAGTCCTAATCTATGGAGGGCTCTTCCCTGCGGTCTTGATGTATGTTGGGTTCGTCAGTGCAGTCTGATGTATGCAGGATTCTCCAGTGCAGTCCTGATTTATGGAGGGTTCTTCACTGCAGACCTGATCTATGCAAGGTTCTTTTATTCAGGCCTAATGTATGCTGTGTTCCTCAGTGCAGTGCTGATGGATGCAGGGTTCTTCACTGCAGACCTGATCTATGCAAGGTTCTTTTATTCAGGCCTAATGTATGCTGTGTTCCTCAGTGCAGTGCTGATGGATGCAGGGTTCTTCAGTGCAGACCTGATCTATGCAAGGTTCTTTTATTCAGGCCTAATGTATGCTGTGTTCCTCAGTGCAGTGCTGATGGATGCAGGGTTCTTCACTGCAGACCTGATCTATGCAAGGTTCTTTTATTCAGGCCTAATGTATGCTGTGTTCCTCAGTGCAGTGCTGATGGATGCAGGGTTCTTCAGTGCAGACCTGATCTATGCAAGGTTCTTTTATTCAGGCCTAATGTATGCTGTGTTCCTCAGTGCAGTGCTGATGGATGCAGGGTTCTTCACTGCAGACCTGATCTATGCAAGGTTCTTTTATTCAGGCCTAATGTATGCTGTGTTCCTCAGTGCAGTGCTGATGGATGCAGGGTTCTTCACTGCAGACCTGATCTATGCAAGGTTCTTTTATTCAGGCCTAATGTATGCTGTGTTCCTCAGTGCAGTGCTGATGGATGCAGGGTTCTTCAGTGCAGACCTGATCTATGCAAGGTTCTTTTATTCAGGCCTAATGTATGCTGTGTTCCTCAGTGCAGTGCTGATGGATGCAGGGTTCTTCAGTGCAGACCTAATCTATGCAAGGTTCTTTTATTCAGGCCTGATGTATGGGGTGTTCCTCGATGCAGTGCTGATGGATGCAGTGTTCTTCAGTGCAGACCTAATCTATGCAAGGTTCTTTTATTCAGGCCTAATGTATGCTGTGTTCCTCAGTGCAGTGCTGATGGATGCAGGGTTCTTCACTGCAGACCTGATCTATGCAAGGTTCTTTTATTCAGGCCTAATGTATGCTGTGTTCCTCAGTGCAGTGCTGATGGATGCAGGGTTCTTCAGTGCAGACCTAATCTATGCAAGGTTCTTTTATTCAGGCCTGATGTATGCTGTGTTCCTCAGTGCAGTGCTGATGGATGCAGGGTTCGTTAGTGTAGTCCAGATGCATGCAGGCTTCTTTTGTGCGGTCCTGATGTATGCACAGTTATTCAATGCCCCTGATGTATGTGCGGCTTTGCAATGCAGCCTGCTGTATGTGTGGCTCTTCATGAAGGCATTTTGTGAGTGTAGCGTTTACTGTGGGGGTTTTCAATGTGGCCTGGTGTATTTACATCTCTTCAATGCAGGCTTGGTATATGTGACATGTTTGGAGGGAGGGAGGGAGGGAGCGAGGGAGGGAGGGAGGGAGGGAGGGAGGCAGGCAGGCTCTGTACTGTTCTATGTCTTTATTTCCTGAGAACCCTCACTGTGATGTCCATACCAGCACATTATTCAATTGTTATGCTAAGTTACTGAATTTAAGTCGTATCTACGAAGCCCCAATTTTGGCAAACAAAGTAACAGCCACAGGGGCAGCGTGGGAACTGGTTTGCTCAGCTTCAACCAATGTACTGAAGCTAAACTAGCTAGAACTCTGTCTTCTTGTTCAGTAGCTTGCAATTTAACCAGTAAACATCTCCTCCCTTGCCTTCCTACAGCTTACCATATTGTGGCATGTCCTAGCCCGTGTTGGGGCCCTGCTGGTGACCCCAGTCGTTCTGTACCTCTGCATTTTCTACATTCACCTGTCACTGCTGTGCCGCTCTGGGCCGCACGACCAGATCATGAGCAGTGCTTTCCAAGCCAGCCTGGAGGTAAGGGAAGCTGGATAACCTATTCTGGGGGGTCAGGGTGGCCCCTGACATTCTAGAGCCACCCCTTATTCTGTGCTGGGGATACAGGGTCTTGTGATGGTTGATTTACTTGTTGATCTAAGGGCAGGACAGATCCAGACTGTGACAGGGCAGATGGACCTGCATCGTCCATCTGCTACCCGTGTCTGAGTGAATGGACCTGCCGCCTCCTACAGAAAGGACATCACTGTATTGTGAGCCTCTTGCAGCTCAGACGTATGTCTCGCATACTGCCCTCTTCACATCCATTAGATCTAGTGCTGTTTTGCTGCCTCCCCAAAAGGACAAAGTATGCATGTATTTTATGCTCTGCTGAATTTCGGACAAAGGCAACTCTCCCGCCTGCTGCCCACACCTGGACAAAAGAAGACCAGTATATCCAGGACTCCCCACTAGCTAGTGATGATTGTCTCTTGGCAAGTAAGAAATGGTGTGCTGTGTGTATGTGTAGAATTGAGGTGGCAAGCAACTTTTTATGACTGGCTAATAGCCTGCATCCTGAATTCTTTACCCCTGGTATATTGCTATCCTCCAGGCTCCTAGAAGTCGAGCAGAGCAGTATCTCCTGTCAACTGCCATATATAGGTCGGATCTCCTATTTATGGGGGTATCGCAGTTCAGAAGGTGAACGGTCATTTATCGCTTGGCTCCTTATCTGTTTTTCACTTGTGCAGGGAGGGCTGTCCCGAATCACTCAGGGTCAGCCATTGGAGGTGGCGTATGGTTCGCAGATCACAATGAGGAGTGTTATGACGAAACCTGTGCCGTGCTGGCTGCACTCCCATAAGAACACCTACCCAATCAGGTGAGAGGGCACTTGTGCACAAATAAATCTTGTACAAGAGAAGATTGCACCACTGTATCGGATAAGGCGGCACACCTACCCCATCTTTTGAGAAACTGCAGCTACCCCCATCAAGAGACTGGCAGCTCTCGTAAAAGAAACCCCTACTCATCAGGTGATGGACTGCTCCTGCGAGAATATGAACACTCAGGACCATTGAGTGAGTGTCCGCTCCTGCAGGAACACCTTCCCCCATCATGTAAGGGGCCGCTTCTGTAGAAACACCTCTACCCAGCGGGTGAGGGACAGCTCTTGGAAAAACACCCACCTCTTCTGTAGAAACACCTCTACCCAGCTGATGAGGGACAACTCTTGCAATAACACCCATCTGATCAGGTCAGAAGGTGTTCCTGCAGAAATACCTACCCATATCTGGTGAGGGATAGCTCTCCTAAAGAAAACCTACCCCATCATTTGAGGTGCATCCCCTGGAGGAAACTCTACCCCATGGCTGAGGGGCCGCTCTTGCAGGGACAGATTCCCTATCAGGTGAGGGGCTGCTCCTGCAGGAATACCTGCCCTACTGGGTGAGGGGCTTCTCCTGCAGGAATACCTACACTACTGGGTGAGGGGATGCTCTTGCAGGGACAGCTTCCCCATCAGGTGAGGGGTTGCTCCTGCAGGAATACCTACCCTACTGGGTGAGGGGGCACTCTTGCAGAGACACCTAGTGCCTCAAGGTTGCTTCTGCAGGAACACCTCCCCACCCATTCGGGAAAGAGGTGACACTCCTACATGCTGCCCTGCAGATAAGGCGTGTATCTTCCATGTGTACTCCCTACAAATAGGCAAATACTCCAAGGAAAATAAAGCGACAGAGCAAAAATACTCCCAACAAAAATAGGAATAAGACATGTAGAACATTGTGCCCCTGCTTTCACCCACACAGGTCCATGGATCTGTTTGGACCTGTAGTGCATGTAGTAAAACAGGGAGAAACTATTATTACTGCCTGATCGGAAGAAGTAAACATGTATCTTTTAATGTGCATAAATAACTAGGTGCAAAGAAATAATTACTACAAAAACATTTCCGTTTTCCCGTTAAAACATTTTTACTCGCTTATAAAATACTCCCATTGAGAACTGGAATTACATTTTTACTCCCTAAAAATCATTTTATTCCCAACTTTAAAAAACAGGGAGTAAAGTACTCCCACTTCCAAATGTTATTTGGCACACTGCCCCACATGTTAAGTGTTCCTACAAGAACAACCAACTCCTCACCTATCCTGTCATTTTGGGAGGCTAAAGCGTGTGCACAGCACCATGCCAAAAAGAGCCCCTCACAGAAAACCTGTCCTATCAGATGAAAAGCGGTGGGGGAGGGGGGTCATGCGCAGAACACCACCTACCTCGCCAGGCCTGGGGGATGAATTTGCACCAGGAGTTCAGGTAAGATTCTCGCTCTGTATTTGGAGCTCACATCACATTAATTCCATACCCATTGCAGTCTCCCCCAGAGGGGAGATTAATGGTGGCTGTCCATGTCGGAGCAACACAGGTTCGATCCCCGGGTCCGCACTTAGAAACCTCTGGGTATTAAGCGTGTTATAAATAACCTATTGTGTCATATCATGTTGAATCAAGCTAGTGCCTTCTGGACTCGTGTTGCTCACACCTGGACAGTTGTAAGGATTGATCCCGGCTCTGTAAGCTTGCTTTAGCTGTTGGCGTCCGCCATCCTCCTGCTTTGACTCATTGGTTCAGTAGAGGGAGTCACCCCCATTTCCCAGCTCTGCTATACAGGACCGGTTGGGCGCAGGCCCCCAGTCCCCATTCCTGCGTCTCAATCTGTGCTCTTCCTCCTGGGCAGGTATGAGGACGGTCGCGGCAGCTCCCACCAGCAGCAGGTGACGTGTTACCCCTACAAGGATGTCAATAACTGGTGGATCGTCAAACACCCGGACACGTGAGTACAGAGGTCTACTCTGGATGGGCTGCGTCTCAGTGGGTTTCCACTGGGGTTGGAGCGTTGAACCCGTGACGGTGGCAGGGTCTGTGTGACTTTATTAAGTTGCCTAAGTTGTTTAAATATAGTGGATCAGGCCTTGCTTATTTTCTTGTGTAAAAGGTGCCTCAAAAACTTCTTGAACTCACTCTTCTTCTCTTTCCCCATCAGGCAACAGATGGTGGTGCATGACCCTCCCCGCCCAGTGCGGCATGGGGACATTGTGCAGCTGGTGCATGGAATCACAGTTCGCTACCTCAACACGTAAGTATTAATAGAGAGCGGTGGGACAGCAAGGCAAGGAGGCAACATATGGGCATTCTGTGCACTTGTGGACACAGTTGACAACAGCGATATGTAAGCACCATACATTGCACCAGATGGTCATGGGGGCCCTCTAGAAGCTAGAGAGAGGGTCCCTGCATGAGGAAAGTTGAAAGTCTGAACTGAAACAGCAAGAGGTGCTTCAGGTCACTGCAGATCTGTTAATTCCTCCTTCAGTCACTGGATATAAGATCCTTTTTTCACTCACATCGCATGAGAGTGTTGCTTAGTTACTGGATGTAAGAACATTGTCTGATACAAGGGATGGACCAGCAGTGTTTGATACACAAGGTTTAATAGCAGTGGTCGAAGTGCATGAAAAGAAGTAGTGGAACTATTTTCCCTGTTGGCCTGCCCCTGCTCCCCACAAACCTCATTGCCATACCCCTCCCACAGGCCTCACCTGCTATTTAAGGGATTGTTCAGTGCGGTGCACTTCTTCCTACACATTTATTTTAAAACTAAATCATTCCAAAATGGTTTCTTTGTAAAATAAAAGTATGGGAACAGTGAAAATAAAAAAGATTAGAGGAGCATAGCTCCCGCCCACTTCGAACACTGTGTAAAAGGATTGCTCGATTCACTGCATACATGGCTGCTTCATGATAACTGCATATAAATAATAATAATAATAATTTGGCACTTATCTAGCGCTACGAACCCTCAGGTATCTGAGCGCTGCTTATTATTACCCACGGTGTGTGGTGCTCATTTATCGACCTCGGAAGGATGAAAGGCTGAGTTTGGCCCCGCCGGGATTCGAACCTGCGTTAGCAGGCTCTGCACGCATGTCAAAGCGAGCGTTCTACTCGCTGTGCCACTTGACCGGCTGGTTGATTCACATTGATTCACAAGCTGGTCACAGGAACATTGTTTAATCCTTTTGATATACATGTTAGGGCAGTTTTTCTAAAGTCCAACTAAGGGCTTTATAAAACCATACATCTGAGGCAGTACTTCAGCTTCCAGGTTCGGTGTATTTATCAGGAACTTCTGCGATCTCCCCCTGCAGTGTACAGATGGGGGCAGTCTGGCTGTCCAATCAGGCCAGCCAGCCGCCTATTGGGACTTGGTTCCTTTCAGGCAAGATGAAAGACAAAGGGCTGTGGAGTTTTGAACTCCTCCCTCGCTTCCTGCCTTCTAAGACACTCTGGAGCCTGAGCATGGAATACAAAAGATTACTGCCTAAAACAAAGCTTCCACTGAGGTTGTTCCTGCCTAGAATGGTAAGTGAAGACCTCCGAAGAAAGGAGCCCACCATTCTAGCAGAATGGTGGCCCTCCGGTGCATTACCAAGGCTGATTTAACAGCCTGCGAGTAACGAGACTAAAGTCACTAAGGTAAAGCCACTGCCACCAGCCATTCAAGTAAACTTGCAATTCTAACAAAAATGTTGCCAGGTAAGTAACAAGGGGGATACATTGTATCCCCACACATAAGATGGGGTGTGCTGGGTCAATATATAAAATGTAAAGGGGATGGAAATCCCTCTTTACCCCTTGGTAACAATAGTTCGCCAAAGTACATTAAAGCGAAATTAGCAGGGAAGCCCAAAGGGGCACCCCAGCCTAAGCCCAAAAGATGTAGGAAACTATAACTTCAACCATACACTATGGATAGACATAAAAAGGTCACCCATAAAAAGAGCAAAAGGCTAGATTAGAGGGGGGAAAAGACTCCCACTTACCTAGGGACAAGGAGAAATAATCCCCAAATATGAAAATCTAACCTAACAGTACACATGTTTAATCCACTGGGTATAGGAGCCTTAGTTAAGACAGTGGATGTGCTGCGTCCCTGGATATTAGAGGCTTGCTGGACACACTGGATGTAAGTACCTTATTGAATCACTACGTAAACGGGCATTTGATGCACTGTATACAAAGGAACAGTTTAAGACACTGCATATAAAAATATTGTTTGACACACTTGATGTAAGAGTTTGTTTTAACAACATACGTATCATAACGTTTGACGCACCAGATATAAAAGGATTGCTTCATTACTGAAATGTGGACAGTTTCTCTTGACCTTGTACTCGGGGGTGAGGGGTGGGGGGGTACTGACTCACAAATAGGTAACCCGGTTTTCCTCCAGCTTTCGCTGGCACACCTAGTGATGGAGATGGCTGGGCAATCAAGGACACTTCTAAGAGGGGAGCAAGGTGGGCCAAGGAACATTATAGCATTCAATAAGGGAATGTTCAAATAACGATGTATAAAAAAAATACTTTTACAGGTCACAAAAAAATATTCGATAGAGGGTCTTTTCATTGTTCAGACATTATTGTGACTCTACAGGAAGGTCACTGCCAATGTCAAGTAGATACTTGGGATCCCACCAGCAACTCAGGATCCATATCTGCTCAGTCGGGAGAATGGGCCTCATTACGCGGTAGGAGGTAAATAGCACCATGGCTACCCCTTTACCGCATTCCGGGTCCGGGTTCCCGAAATAGGGATTTACCGGGTCATTCCAACCTTGGAGACCCGGTAAGTCCCCATTCCGGGAACCATTCCCCATTCTCATTCGAGCCCCCATAGGGCTCAATGGGAATGGGGATGGAGCTAATAACGGTACCTCAATTTGTGATACCGTTATTAGCTGTGAAGTCCCTTAACGGTTCCCGTCCTTAACACCTGGTAAAACCAGGCGTTAAGGAAGGGACCCACTAAGGGACCTCGGAATAGGGTGGTAAGGGATTACCGGCACCGGTGCCTTTACCGGTGCCAGTAATCCCTTACCACCTACCGCGTAATGAGGCCCAATGTCTCGAATAGGAATGATTGTGAGTGATGTACCAGCATTTGATTGGCTAAGTGGGATGTTGGTCTTGATGTTGTGGTACACACAATGTTAAGTAAAGGCCCAGTGTTAATAATGGGGCCTAATACTGTATATTTGCACTTGACGACAAGTAAACAAGGTTTGTCCTGGACAATGACTGTGAGAACCTTGCAACTTTGCAAAGTCAACATTGGCAGTCCAGGTCTCCTGTTGGGGACCAACAGCCCGAGTGGCGCGAGAAAGAGGTTATGCAGTTAAGCTGAATGACTCAAGACCCCCAGGAGAAGGTGCCCATCCAGAGGGACAATGAACTACTGAAGCTTGCATACTCTGCAGTGGTTGTCCAGCAGTTGCAGGCCAGGCAAGGCTGACTCCTCTGAGTCCCAACAATGCTTTTCCGTTTGTCGGTTGTTACTTGGTTTGTGCCTCTGCAGCAGCATACCATGCCAAACTGTTAAACGCAGTAAGGCCATACCTCTCCAAGAAATCTGCACTAACATAGCCAGGGCCATCACAGGCTCAAGGCTGGACTATTGCAATGTACTCTTCCTAGGAACATCCACTAAAAACCTGGAAAAATTGCAAGTCATCCAGAATAGTGCCCTTCGCGCAGCCCAAGGCATCTCCAAAAGGGAGCACATATCCACTGCCAGAAAGCTAGCGCACTGGCTCCCAATAAAAGAACGGGTGATGTTCAAAGCGCTCGCTATCACCCATAAATGCATACACCACTCAGCGCCTGATTACTTATCACAAAGGATTCATCCATCTAGCTCAACCCGGCCAACAGGAACACCGTACTCAAATATGCTAACAGTGCCCTGGGTAAAAAGAGTGAGAGCAGGGGGCGCCAGCTTCCCCTACTTAGCGCCCTTTCTCTGGAATGCACTTCCACCAAGTCTATGTGCAGAAGAATCACTCCTAGCATTCAGAAAAGCCATGAAGACCTCATTATTCACTTAATAACTCCTACACTCCTCCTACTCAATTCATGATAACCGCATAGTGCACCCCTAACTATGACAACCATGCACAAATGTACCTAATGCCTTGATTTCCATGTTCTGCAACTATGTTACGCATGTAAATGTTCTATCGCCCAATGATATATATGTTTTTCCCACTTGTCATCCCTGTAACTAAGCTCCCATAAAGTAACAGCGCCACTATGCCTGTGGGCTGCTTTGGGTGCTATACAAATGTAAAAAATAAATCATGAGATCTCTGGCGCTATCCCTTACTGGTGGCTAGGCTGTCTGGTGCATCTGCCTCTTCGTGTCCAGTCCACGCAAGGATGATGAGCATGGCTTTATTTGGTAGTGGGGGATCTTGTGATGTGCAACCTGACTGTCCCCACTGGGTTTGGGAGAGGGGAACGTGGTTCCTCTGGTCACTGAAAAGGCCAGTGTACTCAGACCCTGCCCATGCTTCACCATTCAGTGGGTAGTGGCAAGATGCAAGGCAGCAGCTTCCTCTGGGTTCACTTCAGTTTCGGGCGTCTATTCAATTCCTGGACAGTCTGACAGTGTCCTCCAACATCTGCGGTTCACCTTTGATAAGGCAAGGATGCAAACTCCCAGGTGAAGTAGGAAAGTTAGGAACTGAGTGCACACTCCCTTTCTATTCAAAGGGTTGCATGCTTTCCAACTTTGGTGGCCGCCAGTCACTAGGGGCTTTCGCATTCAGACTTCCCAGGCTGCTTCTTGGGTTGTGTATTCCTCGCTAGAGATCTTCTCTTGGCTCTGAGACAAGCAAATACCATGATCCTACATGGCAACATCTGTGCCTCCATTAATTAATAGGCAACAATGTTTAGCTGTGGCTCAGACTGGATTGTAACACTGGGATTCCTCTAAAGAATTCTTGGGGTACAGTGGTGCCCACACAAGTAAACCTGCAAGACTACTCACCCATGGAACAAGATGACTTCTGGACATCCTAAACCCATTCCAGTCATGTGCACAACGAAACCTTGGGGTATTCTTCTCTGCTGCTGTGTTTAGGGTGTGAGATGAATCTACCCACAGTTAGGCAACTGGGTTATTCTCAAGTCCATATCTCTCTCCTAGCAGTGAATGGCCGAACCCTCTGGAGGGGAGCAGGGAGATTAACGATACTCGAAACCCTTCCTAACAATCAGTAAGTAAATGTCCACACACCTCTATTGGGTAAAATATATTTGTATACTTGCTGTGCAAGGAAAAATAGGTCATGAAGAATTGCAGGTAAGAACCTTAATATAATTGCTACAGTTCAATTTCTAATGATGCGACCATACCAAATGAGGGGTACCAGGAGAGCATGCCAACTGCGCCTGCGAGCTCGGTGGTAGACCAAGTGGAGCTACAATGCCCCAAACTCGAATAGAAGTCTTGGCCTGCGATGAAAGACAATATGCAAATGCTTGCGGTTATAGGAAGGCAACTACGAGCAGCCAAAACATTAAAATAATTTTAGGAGTCAAAGTTCAACAGCAGGAGAGACGGTTCTGTTGAACAAAAATAAGGCTCCCGTGCCGGAAGGCCGACTTTAAAGTTAGTACAGCTGATGCTGCGGTGTGCTGCATCTGTCCAGTAGCTGGAAGCGCAGGTCCAATAGCCAGACAGTGGGCCTGGGGTCACTCATATTCCCAGGTGGTCTTTGTTCAATGCTTCTTCATTAAGTGTCTTTCATACAAATAGGCCTCTATCTCCGTCAAGGGAGTTTTCCTAAAGTTCGCTTGAAGTAAGACTCTATAAAACTATCCCTTGGCATACAGGTCCCCAACTCTTAGTACAAGTCTGTGCTACCCAAAGGATCTGGTAGAATGGCAGAGGAGCCAGGCTTATTTTATGGGGAGGATGTGAGCTGTAGGTACGTTTTAGGACAGTTTTTCTGAAGTGTAACTCAACTGAGAAAGTACAAGAATCCACTTAGTATAGGGCTGTACGACCTGAGTATATGGTAACATAGACAGAGCAGCCAGGCTTATTTTAGGAGATCGAGAGAGGGCTGTTGGAAAGTACACTGAACCTGTAGTACACCAAGGATTCAATAGAAACACTTACAACCAGAGGTATTTTACACAATAAAGTTTATTTTAAATACAAGTATGCCAAGTTAAGTCTTGGGGTAAGTACTGGCCATAGAGTCAAAAACACATTCATAAAAACACATCACAGGTCTTGAAGGTACACAGACCAAAACATAAAACCTTCAGAATACCCAACAGTAATTCTAGGGAAGTCAAACCCCTTCATACATATTCAGTACAGGTCACACCTATTCTTGGGGAGTAAAATCATTAGTTACTTTTTAGATTACGTTCTGTAATAGGGTAGTAGACCCTAGCAGTTGTACTGAGACGCTCAGCAAAGAAATCGCATACTAAACCAACCTGCAAGTATACTTTTCTGAACAGTGAAACACTCATTTAAGGAACAGTAGGAACCTAGAACTACATTTGATAATTTGTAGAGAAGTCCTGGTTACGTTGCAATTGGAATATACCAATATGACCCTTCTTTTTATAAAAGGATCGCACATGGCCAGGTAATACGTGCAGGCAACAGCTTAATGACCTTATTGTATCTTGGAAGACACTTCTGCCACTGGCCTTTGAGAACCAACGGTATTTTGATTCCATGAACCTTACCATCCTGCTTTGATAAAGACCCTCTGGGGTTGAAACACGTGTCGGCTGACCACCTTCTCCAGACAATGTGTCTAGACTATGTTCCAATAAAAATACACTTGTAAAAACCACAGAAAAACGCGTGAGATCCTTTTATAAAAAGAAGGGTCATATTGCTATACACCAATTGCAAGGTAACCAGGACTTCTCTACAAACCTTCTTCACAAGAGATATTGGGTTTACCTCTTACAACCTGTGACCCTGCAAAACCAAATAGAATTTAAAAAAAAACATTCACAGAGCTCAGCACAGGAGTGTTCAGAATCTAGAAACCCAACCCTCTTCTCGTACATTTATGATAAAACAGTTCTACTAGGTGAGTAAGACCTGTGGGTGTAATATACAATTACAGTGGCTTTTCAGCTCATTGGAACACAGTCTAAGATGAGCAAGAACGCTTTACACTAATTTTGGATGCACCAGGCCGACCAAGGTCCGCTAGTCCTAAAGGAACACTTTTCAAGAATGGCACGCAGCTATTCCAGGCAGGCAAAACCTAATGTTGTAATATACTATTACAGTTGCTTTTCTGATCATTGCAACACAGATTGAGGTAAGCAGTAACTCTTTAGGATGGCACACAGATAACACAAGGTAAGTAAAACCTATATACTAAGATAAAGGCACTGTCAGCAACTTCAGGGTAAGTATAACCTAAGGCACACTTATTCTGGACAGGCTTACTGCAAGTCAGGGGAAGCAAGGCCCAATTGGGGACACTCCTACTTGTATATCCCAACAGGAATAGTAAAGTGAACCCAACAGCATTCCTTTTAGGAAGAGGGGAACCCAACTTTCTGATAGAATGGCGAAACAGTTTCTAAGGAAAGAAAGACTTTACATATACTTTTCAGAATGACAGAACATTTCCAAGGTACGTAAAATAACCTTAGGTATACTTTTACAATGTATACAGTTTTTTAATAACACAAATTGTATAGCGAATGAATATATAACAAAAATGATATAACAAAAATAATGAAAATGTGGGGGTGGGTAAAGTGTTAAATATTTTGGGGAAACGGTTGGGGTGGGTTTTTAGGGGTGGGAAACAGGGGTTTGGGGGGAATCCCTCCAAAAAAGAAATACATTTGTTTTGTCGTTCTATAATTTTCATTATATGTGCTTTTTTTATTAAATGCATCCTTATGAAGACATGTAACCCTTTTACAAGTGGCAGTACACTTTCAGTTTAAGTAAGAACTTTTGTAACGGTTCACTCTGAGTTACAGTTACCAACCAAGTTCTTTTACAAGTATGTCACTTTTGAACACTTTTTCTTTTCTAGGCAACGGGCCCAATCCTTAGAGATCTTTCCCTTATTCTTGGAGCATGAGTGTTCTCAGTGGCAGAAGAGGGGTCACTAGGTCTCTAGTGTCCAACAGGCAGTTCAGGATAGGCACAGAAGTAGCAAAAGTCAGAGTTCCTTAGGAAGGAATCGTACAAAAATGTCGCCCTCATTTGTGCATCCCTGCAGTTACTGTGACTTTGGGGGCGCACAAAATAGGGCGACATTAACTGCGCCCAAGCAGAGCAGGGTTTGCGGGGGTGTCCCCCGCTCTGCTTGGGTGCTGTAACGGGAGTCGGGGATTGCAGGGGTGTCCCCCGCTTACCATTTTGGTAAGCGGCGGACACGAAAGAAAAAAATAAAAGCACCCTGCGGCGTCCAGTATGCTGCACCCAGCCTGATAGTCACATTTAGCCTGCCTGTACTTAGCCATTTTAAATTGTATTCCAACAACTGAAATTGCACCCAGCCTGATAGTCACATTTAGCCTGCCTGTACTTAGCCATTTTAAATTGTATTCCAACAACTGAAATTGCACCCATCCTGATAGTCGCATTTAGCCTGCCTGTACTTAGCCATTTTAAATTGTATCCCAACAACTGAAATTGCACCTAGCCTGCCTCTACTCAGCCACTTAGCATGTACACCCTGGGTCTTGCTTACAGGTCACCTTGGCCACCAATGTATATTACCTTCTCCATCATACTAGGAGTACAAACACTTAGCCTGACCACTAAAGCTAACACTTTGAGTCTCTGCGCCACGTCCTATCCCACCCATCTCACCTACCCCATCATGCTCGACACACAACAACCTAATACAGGACTTAAAATGAACCAATATCAAGATAGTACCACTATGCAAAGGCCATGTAATACTGTAGACAGAAACCTAAGATTACGCGCTCGCCTGTCCAAACTGCATGAGCCACCAGCTAAGAAAGTTGAACTACTAAATCTCCAAAAAAACGAAACAGTCACCCTTGAAGGTTACTGCAGAACCCACCAGGAAACATTCAAATCCCAATAGACCTATACTAAACGGCACCAAACAGACTGCTAAAGATAGTCCTAATACTACCTGCCCTAACTTAGAAAGCCACAAACCTTATCTCAAAGGAGCGCTTATAAACGCCAGGTCTCTAGTCGCACACGCAACAGAGATATCAGATATCATTCTTACAGACAACCTAGACTTCCTGGCCATCTTTGAATCCTGGCTACATGATGCGGCAGGCCCTGCCCTATCATTAGCAGTCCCGGATAACTATACAATTCTACGAGCGGACAGACATACCTCCCGAGGTGGAGGCCTAGCAATCATAGCTAAGACCAGCCTATATATGAAAATTATCACAACCACCACTATGAAATCCTGTGAATGCCTCACGGTCAAAATAGCCATCGCTAACTCCCAAACTCTAAACATCATCCTTCTCTACAGACCACCAGGTCCTATTGGAACCTTCGCTGAGGACATCTCAACATCCCTGTCCATAACCTAAAAAATACATCCCAAACAATAGTGCTAGGGGACTTCAATCTAGGCTATTATGACACTAAGGATATCCAATCTACAGCGATTGCCCTGACCCTGAAAGAGCTGGGATTCTCCCAGAAAGTTAAATTACCCACCCACAATAAAGGTTGTATCCTCGATTGGATAGCAGAACATAATTGCAAAGTAAATATCATGGATTCCGTACCTCAGATCTGGACTGACCACCACCTGCTATTATTCACAGTGACAACCAACCCTGCTACTGCCCAGTCCTCACTTGCCCCACCCTTGCCTACTAGGAACAAAAAACTCATGATAGCGGAAAATCTGATGCCCGTCATAATACCTAAATTGAACTCACTACCAGACATTATGGACCCTAATGTGTTAGTTGAATAGTATAATGAAGCTATGAACTCAGCCCTCGACCACATAGCTCCGCTCAAACTAAGAAATAGCAAACCGAAAATACACCTTAACTCATGGTTCACACCTCATCTAAAAAATCTCAGGCTAACCAAAAGAAAACTTGAAACCATTTGGAGACTCTCCCCATCAGTCGAAAATAAACTCAACCTTTCCAAAGCCTCCTCCCAATACAAGAAAGAAATACTATTAGCCAAACAGGAAACTTATAATACTAGAATATCTAAATCGAAATCTAGTGTCGGAGAACTGTTCATCATTCTGAAAGAACTGGAAACTCTCGTTGTACCTCAAGAAAACTGCACCAAGGACAAACAATGGTGCTCTAGTATACAACTTGCCTTAACAAATAAAAGTAGCTAATTTACAAACTAAAATTGCTCTCAAGAAGGCATCCCTAACGCCTCACATCCCTCAGAGCTTAGCCCCACCACCACAGCCTAATCAAGAAGCCCGATTCTGCTTTTCTAAGGTATCGACCATTGAGGTAGAAAAGGTCATTCTGGGACTTAAACCGTCCAACTGCAAAGGCGACCAATGCCCAGCACAACTTATCAAGGATGCTGCGAGAGAACTATCGCCATTTATAACCAAACTTATCAACTCCTCCTTTACCACAGGCACGGTACCGAATAACCTAAAGGAGTCTTGGGTACTGCCACTATTAAAGAAACAAACCCTTGACCCTGCCATTCCCACAAACTTCAGGCCCATCACAACTGTGCCCTTTCTTCTAAAAATTCTAGACAAAGTAGCTTACATTCAAATACAAAACTTCCTAGAATCCAACCACCTACTCGGAACCCGCCAATCAGGATTCCGCCCGCAACATGGGACTGAGACAGCTCTAATAGATCTTAAGGCCCAAATAGACGAATGCAGAGATAATGGCCAAGCAGCCCTTCTCCTCCTTCTGGACCTATCAGCGGCATTCGACTTAGTTGACCACACAGTCCTATGTAGCCACCTTGACTCTGCAGCCCACTTCTCAAAAGAGGCGATAACATGGATCAAGTCATTTCTGAGTAACCGGACTATGAGAATCTTCGCTCCATCAGCCTCAGCAGATCCGATCCCTATAACATGCAGTGTACCACAAGGATCTTGTGTGTCACCCACCCTCTACAATGTTTTCACGAAGCCCCTCTTTGATGAAATGGATCATCTGGGTTTCGCCTACACCAACTACGCAGACGATACCCAGATCCTCCTCCTGCTCTCAGGAGTTTACGCCAAGGATCTGGCCCTAGTGAACAGAATCTATAGCATCGTTCAGGCATGGATGGCCACACACGGCCTATGCCTGAACGATGATAAAACCGAGCTCATCATCCTAGGCACCCCGACCTATATATCCAAACTCAGCCCTGATTATGCCAACTTCATTATTGATGGGAACAACATAAAAGTAGCTAACGAAGTGAAAACCCTAGGATTCTACCTAGACGCCACCATGAACTTTACCAAACAAGTTAACTCACTAGCCTCTGCTACAGCATACACATGCAAACTTATCAGAGCTAGTAAAGAATTCCGCTCCACAGACAGCTGCATTACACTTGCCAGAGCCCTGATACTATCCAAATTGGATTATTGTAACTGACTC
Organism: Ambystoma mexicanum; assembly: GCF_040938575.1. Taxonomy (NCBI): domain Eukaryota; kingdom Metazoa; phylum Chordata; class Amphibia; order Caudata; family Ambystomatidae; genus Ambystoma; species Ambystoma mexicanum. The sequence continues at coordinate 65,056,402 of NC_090929.1, forward strand.
TACATTGGGGCTAATAAACAGACCATCCACAAAATTCAAGTCCTCCAGAACAATGCCCTGACAGCAACACTCAAGATTAACAGAAATGAGCATATATCCTCTAAAAGAAGAGAACACAAATGGCTTTCCACCTCTGATCAAATTCAACTCAAGATCGCCTCCCTCACCTACAAATGCCTCAATAATAAAGCACCTCCCTGCCTCATGGACAGGTTATGCAAAAGAACCTCTTCCAGACCAACAAGAACAGCAAAAGCAAACTGCCTCCAAGTTCCGCACTTCAAACTCTCCACTATAGGAGGACATAGCTTCCCAGTCAAGGCTGCGCAGCTATGGAACTCCCTCCCCCATGGCATCAGAGAACCGCAGCCCTTCACCAATTTCAGACAGAACCTAACTAGGTGGCTGAGAGCCAATGACATCTAACTACTCTAACTTGCTTGACCCTTTAAATGCCCCTCTCTTGACTCCCACTCCCTGCTCCTGGAGCCTACTTACCATGCGATTGAAGCTCCGTGCGCAGCACATCATTCTGACATTGATAACCTGATACGTCACACTGTACATAACTGTATATCACTACCCTATGACTATGCAGGAAACATGTACCCTGTTACCCTTTGTTCCTTGACCTTACCTTGTACATACCTGCCTATTGTAACATTGTTGATGTCTGTATTTTTCCTACTTATCATGTACTTGTAACTAAGTTGAGCATGTCCTTTTCTGTTTGCGCCCTGATGCCCCAGGGTATGGCGCGCCATATAAATAATAAACTAAACTAAAACTAAATGTTAGTGGGAGGAGCTAATGCCACAGGGATAGCAGGGTGCAGGCGGCACACACAGAAGTGTGCCGCCGTGAATGGTAAGTTGGTGTTTGGAGGTGGGGGGTAGGAAGGGAAAATAAGGCTGGGGAGCGGGCACAGTGATCTATATGATCAAGGCGCCGCGCCGTAACTGGCGTCAGCATTTCGTCCGTCGCAGTTATGGGCGGTGCAGTGATCACATACATCCCTTAGGAAAACTGGTCAAACAAGTATTACATTTTGGAGAGGTTGAAAGGGTCCAAGGACTTCTGAGAAGATACAGTAGGAGTATTCCAGCAGTGGGCCTGGGTGAACTGGATGAGAGGACTCACAATCACAAGAAACACCCGAAAGCTCCACAGGAATCACAAAAGCTTAAGGTAAGTAAATACCCCAGTACCTCAGCCAACACAGTACCTCCGCACAGAACAGTTGCAGCAGAAAGACTTCAGGATCTGCAGCCAAAAACCTGGTTGCTGAATTCCTTGTTCTGAAGACAGGACCGTGTGTTAGGCAAAGATTGTATGCAGTACCGTTTGTGTGCACTACAACAACCCTGACCTCCAGGCAATCAGAACCCAACCTTTGGTATAAGCTTGTACTACACAGTTTGGGTAGCGTGTTGAGCAGCCAGGCTTATCGCAAGAGGGGTCAATGTGAGCTGTAGGGGAGTTACACAGAGATTCACAGTGACAAGTATTCAAATAAACACTTGCGCACAAGGTTTATTGAATAAATAATTATAAATGTATCAGTCATTTAGAATAAGCCTTCTTCAGAAGGGAGCAATATAAAAGCAACACACAAATACACTTCAAAACTACACACTCTTAGTTTCTAAATCAGTAAAGATCCATTTGGGATTGCCCACAGTCACAACCTACACCCTCAGGTGACTTCAGTAGTTTGGGTGTTGGGAACATTAATATCTTACTGTTGCATTTAGAATACTTTTAGAAATTGGTTAAAGGAAAAGGTTATTAGAACAAACAGACCACAAATATTCTTAAGCAGGCAAATACTTTTGGATCCCCTAATCAGTCATTCAGTATAACAGGTCAGGCCAAATTCAATGGGCAAAAGTCTTGTATGGGCTGAAGCACTTCTGGTAGGTAAGTAGAAAAAGTCTTTGCACAATGTTTTAGAAGTCTTTGAAGAAAATAATCAATGTAGGGCCACAAGCTGTTTATGCTTGTGAGTAGTAGAAGGTGCAAGCAACTCTACAATGAAAGGTAAGTTCTCTTAGACTGTACAGTACCTTTGGATTGAAGAAAAAGTGCAGCAGATGATTCATGTTCCCGTGCAGCTCTGCAGATCTCACAGTTCCTGGGCCCCATTCGTGGGGACATGGGGGAGGACTCCTGCACTGCAATGGGTGTTCACTGATCGCAACCGGCAATCTTTCCAACAAGTAGCACTTCGGTGTTTCAGCTCCTCGCGACTACCGCAAATAGCAACACAGCAGTTTCTGGCTGTCGAGATGGACTTTCCTTGCTTCTGGGGTCCCACACTCTGTTGAGGGGACTCGGAGCCATTTTGGTCAAATGAGCACCCATACGTGCCTTTATTGGGGCTGTGGAAACAGCCTGTGGGAAATGTGCACTGGATTAGTTAAAAGGATCACTGCTACCAGCCATTAAAGGTAAGCTTGTCTCTGTATCCCCTTTCTCGTATCTCCCCAGCACTCCACATAAGTTGGGGGGTGCTGATCTCACCTAATAAAATCTAAAAGGGATCCAAAGATCCTTTCTACCCCTGGGAACTGTAGTAAGTACACTTTTCCCAGTCCCCCTACCCTTGCACTTGCGCGATCTGAATGACACCTGGCCTAGTAGGATCGTTGTCTGTCTCCCCTTGTCCCCTCCCCCCCCCCTGCCTCGTCGCGCCTTGAAACACAGGCGCGTTACAAATGCCATATCATATAATATATCACTGAACCCAGTAAATACAATAGTTCAAAGAAACTCTTAACACACTTAAGTTCTACTTAAAATATAGAATTATTTTATATACACAAGGCAGGTAAGTAAATACTCTTAGACTAACCAATACACACAGGAATTATTCATAAAACTTTTCAAAGGTGACTGCTTCAATTGTTAGTTGCTCGCGGTTATAATTGTTACAGAGAATTACACTGTCCGTTCAACCCTCTGCATGTGAGTGCTGCTCAGCCCGCTGCATAGGAGTGCTGCTCAGCCCGCTGCATAGGAGTGCTGCTCAGCCCGCTGCATAGGAGTGCTGCTCAGCCCGCTGAATGTTAGTGTGTGCCACTGGGGGTTCAACAATTCAAATCGGTGCAGCACCCATGTGGGGGACATGAAGGCAGCTTGCAATGTGCATATACACAAATCATGTACATGCAACTGACATGCTAAAATGGGACATCTTAAAAAAGCCAGGAAAGGGGTTTATTATGTTTTTCTGTATATTGCACGTTGAATAGTGCAGACATGTTATCCATCGTAGAAAAAAGAAAGGGTGTTCTCATTGGGGCTTCCTGCGGGTAACAGGACTAGCATCGCGATAAGGGCTCCAAACAAGGACTGCTGGAATCGGGGTTCATGCTGGGGGCTTCACGAAGGAGGACACAACTCACATCTGGGCCGAGGGTTCAAACGAGGAATGCAATGATGATGGCGCCTGTCGAGACCACCAGGGCACACTTTTGGCGTTTCAGGGTTGGAGTCGAGAAATCTTGGAGGGCGGGGGAGGGGCTTTTTAAAAAAAAAAACATTGAGGACACGTGATGTCATTTTATGAAAACAGCCCTAGTTCCAGGCTGCCCAATCCATCCTAGAGGGTCTTGGGGAGGGAGGGTGGATTCTCCCTCTTGAGAAATGTTTTTAAATATGTTAAATAATGGGGAGAAATCGTGAACTTTAAAGCACTTTTTTCCAAGAAAATTGGCTAGAAATTGATTGTTTGACAGTTCCAATGGGAAGTCTATGAATTCATGTAATACTGTATGTTCCACAGTAGCTACGGGCGTTCTACCCCTGCTGCATCGAAGCGATGCATGTGCCCTAGCTAGCAGAAACATGGTGTGCCCATTAGAACACCTGGATTCTCAGTGTGGGCATGGCCCTCCCCCTAGTGGAAATGGTAAATGTTACTCCATCCATGCCCCGAGTGTGGGCATGGCCCATCCCCTAATGGAAATGGTAAATGTTACTCCATCCATGCCCCGAGTGTGGGCATGGCCCTGTTACTCCATCCACTTCCCCTAGTGGAAATGGTAAATGTTACTCCATCCATGCCCCGAGTGTGGGCATGGCCCTCCCCTAGTGGAAATGGTAAATGTTACTCCATCCATGCCCCGAGTGTGGGCATGGCCCTGTTGCTCCATCCACTTCCCCTAGTGGAAATGGTAAATGTTACTCCATCCATGCCCCGAGTGTGGGCATGGCCCTTCCCCTAGTGGAAATGGTAAATTTTACTCCATCCATGCCCCGAGTGTGGGCATGGCCCTTCCCCTAGTGGAAATGGTAAATGTTACTCCATCCATGCCCCGAGTGTGGGCATGGCCCTGTTACTCCATCCACTTCCCCTAGTGGAAATGGTAAATGTTACTCCATCCATGCCCAAAGTGTGGGCATGGCCCTCCCCTAGTGGAAATGGTAAATGTTACTGTAAATTTTACTCCATCCATGCCCCAAGTGTGGGCGTGGCCCTTCCCCTAGTGGAAATGGTAAATGTTACTCCATCCATGCCCCAATGGTGTGCGTGGCCCTTCCCCTAGTGGAAATGGTAAATGTTACTCCATCCATGCCCCAATGGTGTGCGTGGCCCTTCCCCTCGTGGAAATGGTAAATGTTACTCCATCCATGCCCCGAGTGTGGGCATGGCCCTTCCCCTCGTGGGAATGGTAAATGTTACTCCATCCATGCCCAGAGTGTGGGCATGGCCCTGTTACTCCATCCACTTCCCCTAGTGGAAATGGTAAATGTTACTCCATCCATGCCCCGAGTGTGGGCATGGCCCTCCCCTAGTGGAAATGGTAAATGTTACTCCATCCATGCCCCGAGTGTGGGCATGGCCCTGTTACTCCATCCACTTCCCCTAGTGGAAATGGTAAATGTTACTCCATCCATGCCCCGAGTGTGGGCATGGCCCTCCCCTAGTGGAAATGGTAAATGTTACTCCATCCATGCCCCAATGGTGTGCGTGGCCCTTCCCCTCGTGGAAATGGTAAATGTTACTCCATCCATGCCCCGAGTGTGGGCATGGCCCTTCCCCTCGTGGGAATGGTAAATGTTACTCCATCCATGCCCAGAGTGTGGGCATGGCCCTGTTACTCCATCCACTTCCCCTAGTGGAAATGGTAAATGTTACTCCATCCATGCCCCGAGTGTGGGCATGGCCCTCCCCTAGTGGAAATGGTAAATGTTACTCCATCCATGCCCCGAGTGTGGGCATGGCCCTGTTACTCCATCCACTTCCCCTAGTGGAAATGGTAAATGTTACTCCATCCATGCCCCGAGTGTGGGCATGGCCCTCCCCTAGTGGAAATGGTAAATGTTACTCCATCCATGCCCCGAGTGTGGGCATGGCCCTGTTGCTCCATCCACTTCCCCTAGTGGAAATGGTAAATGTTACTCCATCCATGCCCCGAGTGTGGGCATGGCCCTTCCCCTAGTGGAAATGGTAAATTTTACTCCATCCATGCCCCGAGTGTGGGCATGGCCCTTCCCCTAGTGGAAATGGTAAATGTTACTCCATCCATGCCCCGAGTGTGGGCATGGCCCTGTTACTCCATCCATGCCCAAAGTGTGGGCATGGCCCTCCCCTAGTGGAAATGGTAAATGTTACTGTAAATTTTACTCCATCCATGCCCCAAGTGTGGGCGTGGCCCTTCCCCTAGTGGAAATGGTAAATGTTACTCCATCCATGCCCCAATGGTGTGCGTGGCCCTTCCCCTAGTGGAAATGGTAAATGTTACTCCATCCATGCCCCAATGGTGTGCGTGGCCCTTCCTCTCGTGGAAATGGTAAATGTTACTCCATCCATGCCCCGAGTGTGGGCATGGCCCTTCCCCTCGTGGGAATGGTAAATGTTACTCCATCCATGCCCAGAGTGTGGGCATGGCCCTGTTACTCCATCCACTTCCCCTAGTGGAAATGGTAAATGTTACTCCATCCATGCCCCGAGTGTGGGCATGGCCCTCCCCTAGTGGAAATGGTAAATGTTACTCCATCCATGCCCCGAGTGTGGGCATGGCCCTGTTACTCCATCCACTTCCCCTAGTGGAAATGGTAAATGTTACTCCATCCATGCCCAAAGTGTGGGCATGGCCCTCCCCTAGTGGAAATGGTAAATGTTACTGTAAATTTTACTCCATCCATGCCCCAAGTGTGGGCGTGGCCCTTCCCCTAGTGGAAATGGTAAATGTTACTCCATCCATGCCCCAATGGTGTGCGTGGCCCTTCCCCTCGTGGAAATGGTAAATGTTACTCCATCCATGCCCCGAGTGTGGGCATGGCCCTTCCCCTCGTGGGAATGGTAAATGTTACTCCATCCATGCCCAGAGTGTGGGCATGGCCCTGTTACTCCATCCACTTCCCCTAGTGGAAATGGTAAATGTTACTCCATCCATGCCCCGAGTGTGGGCATGGCCCTCCCCTAGTGGAAATGGAAAATGTTACTCCATCCATGCCCCGAGTGTGGGCATGGCCCTGTTACTCCATCCACTTCCCCTAGTGGAAATGGTAAATGTTACTCCATCCATGCCCCAAGTGTGGGCGTGGCCCTTCCCCTAGTGGAAATGGTAAATGTTACTCCATCCATGCCCCAAGGGTGTGCGTGGCCCTTCCCCTCGTGGAAATGGTAAATGTTACTCCATCCATGCCCCGAGTGTGGGCATGGCCCTTCCCCTCGTGGGAATGGTAAATGTTACTCCATCCATGCCCCGAGTGTGGGCATGGCCCTTCCCCTAATGGAAATGTTAAATGTTACTCCATCCATGCCCCGAGTGTGGGCATGGCCCTGTTACTCCATCCACTTCCCTTAGTGGAAATGGTAAATGTTACTCCATCCGTGCCCCGAGTGTGGGCATGGCCCTCCCCTAGTGGAAATGGTAAATGTTACTCCATCCATGCCCCGAGTGTGGGCATGGCCCTGTTACTCCATCCACTTCCCCTAGTGGAAATGGTAAATGTTACTCCATCCATGCCCAAAGTGTGGGCATGGCCCTCCCCTAGTGGAAATGGTAAATGTTACTGTAAATTTTACTCCATCCATGCCCAAAGTGTGGGCATGGCCCTCCCCTAGTGGAAATGGTAAATGTTACTGTAAATTTTACTCCATCCATGCCCCGAGTGTGGGCATGGCCCTTCCTCTAGTGGAAATGGTAAATGTTACTCCATCCATGCCCAGAGTGTGGGCATGGCCCTTCCTCTAGTTGAAATGGTAAATGTTACTCCATCCATGCCCACAGTGTGGGCATAGCCCTTCCCTTCGTGGAAATGGTAAATGTTACTCCATCCATGCCCAGAGTGTGGGCATGGCCCTTCCTCTAGTTGAAATGGTAAATGTTACTCCATCCATGCCCACAGTGTGGGCATAGCCCTTCCCTTCGTGGAAATGGTAAATGTTACTCCATCCATGCCCACAGTGTGGGCATGGCCCTTTCCCTAGTGGAAATGGTAAATGTTACTCCATCCATGCCCACAGTGTGGGCATGGCCCTTCCCCTAGTGGAAATGGTAAATGTTACTCCATCCATGCCCAGAGTGTGGGCATGGCCCTTCCCCTAGTGGAAATGGTAAATGTTACTGACCATTTTCCCGATTAATCTGCATCAACACGCATGCATGGGCCTGCTGCTGCGGTCTTGCGCAGCAGAGAATGTGAGACCCACTCATATGAGGGTGGTGCTGCACCTGCTGCTCGAGAGTGGTATTCAACCTGACGTGCTAGTCATGCAGGGGCCTTCAACCTGTGGCTCTCCAGATGTTTTGGACTACAATGTCCATCAGTGCTAGCCAGCCGAGTCAATGGTGAGTGATCATGAGAATTGCAGTTCACAATATCTGGAGAGCTGCAGGTTACATCCCCCTGTGCTAGTGCCATGACATCACACACATGATGATGACTTGGCTCACCTCAATCTGTTAGATGATTTCTGCAGCTGTGCTTTCAAAACAGGAACCGGCATGTTTTCAGACCAGACATTCCTGCTGCCGCTGCGGTTCTTGGGCAAAGCCAGCCTCCTGCCCTGGTAAAGCCGCAGGCTCATTTCTGCTGGCCTTGCAGGCACCACATGTGCATGGGTCAAGATGTAATGTAGTAGCATTGGTCTTTCGCCTTTAAGTCAAAGATCACTATAACAAGCCCTCGTGCCTTCAGAAACAAGATGTGAATTGTCAGTGCCCGAGACGCCATTTTGAGTGGAAATAAGTAATCTATACGCCAGGTCGAGAGAGCGGGGATCTATATTGTTTTCATTCGGAAGGTGTTGGCCCCGCAGCCAAGAGGCTAAAGCGAACCGGGGTGGGAAGAGTGTACCGGAGCAGCCTTTTGCCATTAGACCGGGAGCTGTTATCTTTGCACTCACTCCCACCCCGCCATGAGTCTGGCTTGGTAATGCGTCAAGGCCTGGCGTGTTATTTAAAGGGTATTGATGTAGGTTTTGAAATAGTTTTCCTTTAAAAGACGAATCTGTTTCTCAAAACAATGACTGTAACTTATGTGATGTTCCTGTTACAGCTAATTTGCATAATGCATGGTATTACAGTGCTGGCAGGTGCTCTCATGGCTAATGTATTTTTCTACGGGGTTACCTGCACAAGTTAAACTCATTCACTCTGCAGTGCAACAGCCAAACTGTTTTCTCTTAGTGCTTCAGCCAGAGTCCTCTCCCATTCTAAGAGGTTATCATTCCCTAATATCAGAGCGTTTGTTGCCTCTGGATGCAAGACCAGTGTTCGGTGCACTGGATATAAGAGCACTGTGTGATTCACTGACTATAGCGATGTGGTTCACCTTCTGTATAGATGTGTTGCTGGCACTGGCTATATGGTCATTGCTTTGTGTACTGGAGAGACCAGCATTGATTGATTGGTCGGTGTACTTGATCGTCGTTGCTGAACTGCCCAGTGATCATTATGCTTATGCTTTGCTTTTAGGCATGATGTTGCCGCCCCCCTGTCTATTTATACCCAGGAAGTGACGTGTTACATAGACTACAATGTCTCAATGCCGGCCCAGAACCTCTGGAGGGTGGTGAGTGCTCGAGATGTGCAGTAATTATATGCCATACTTACCTTAACGTGCATAGTGTTTGGTAAGAGGCTAAAGGTGCTTCATGGCCCTTCACTGTCCTCTTTGATACCTCATGTTATCCCAAGACAGATATTAACAAGGAGCAAAGTAAAGTTGCGGGCACACTCGCAAGCTTCCATTTGTACTGTGTGGGAAGTAGCATTACCTACAGTGGAGTGCACGTGCTTCCTTCATGGGGGAAACAAGGAGGGCATAAGTAGGTTCATCTTTTTCCTTGTGCGGCGCACATTGCAAACGGAACAAGCTTGTTAAGTCAGGCCTTGCCTGCATTGAGGACCGCTCAGGCAGGGGAAGACTTAATTACAATAAAAACTCATACGCTGGCCGGTGCAATGTAGACACATCTTAATTGCACACTAACTGGCGTTTCCCCTGTCCATGGCCCATTTCACAGCTGTTTGAAATCTGAGAATGCATCCACTGTTCACTTCGGTCTTGAGTACATGCAGCAGGATTTCTGCGGCGTGGGCTTTGTGGGTGCTTATGGCGGTGATAACGCTGGTGCACGGTAGCGGCGTGGTTGAACCATATGGATAAACATTGACAGTGGATTGCTTGAGCTTCGGGGGTCGCTGAAGCGACTTGTAGGCTTCTTCGCTTATAATGTTGACTGTCGCTCCCGTATCTGAGAAATTCTAGGGGAGTGTTATTGACTCGGAGCATGAGGACCTGACTGTGCTGTTTCACTGTGCTGTTGTGTTGGTCGTCACCTAACTATGGTGAATCGCTGCTGGAGGGTGAACGCATCTCTATGTAGCGGACGTATCTTTGGCGGCCCCCGTGTCTCGAACATTCGGATGGCCTGTGATCTTCACATGCATGTCTGTTATATCCGCGCTCGTCCCACCTGGGTCTTCTGTATTCAGTGTCTGGCCCGGCTTTGTGTGGAGAGTTTACTAGCGTTCTCCGTCACTCCCTGAGCGCTCTTCTGCTGGTTGAATGCAGGGGCGCATTTTGCAGCCAGCACGGAAGTGGTAGTCGCCCCCACAAGCTGCACATTTTTGGCCCAGTGCCAGGCATTCTGCTGTGAGGGTATTCATATCCGCACATGAAACATGTAGCGTCCAAGCGTTTTGGCGGAAAGTTCGGGGCAGTGTGTAGTTTGTTGACGGTGTCAATTTCGGCTGTCTTGGGCTGCATCGTCACTTTGCCCAGGTTGTCCAGCCGCGATTCTACTGCCGCCTCCATGCTTGCCAATGCTAGGATCTCCTCCAGTGACCGTTGCTTTGGCAGTAGTTTCTTCCGGAAAGTTTGGGAGTCGCATCTAACGATGACCTGGGATCTTGGAACATCCTCGTTGGAGCATTGATGAAACTCGCATTGTTTTAGCTTTATTCTTAATCTCATTAAATAGTTGTCCAGAGATTCTCCCTTGTCTTGGCGCGTTCTGTGAAAAGATGTGCCTCTCATTATCTACGTTGGTATGGGGCACAAACTATTCTAATAGTTTGGTGTCTAAGTCCTGGAATGAGTGTTTCAAGGTTGAGCAATTCCCCTGCAATGTCCTGGACTGCCAGTCCAACTACCATAGACAGGGTGTTCTTTAATCTCTCATCATCGTTGAGCCCTATGGCTCCTATGTAGAATTTGAAGTCTCTTAACCATATTGTCCATCGGTTCCATGTGTTAATATCCCCGCAAATATATCGCCAATCAAAAATATCGCCATATTTATGCTGCGATATTAAGACATGGAACCTGCGGGGGACACCCCTACAACTCCTGCATTATTTTTAAAGGAGCGGGGGATGTCCCCGGAAACCCCCGCTCCCAAACCCCCCAAAAATTATCCCCCCGCTCTCCAAAATATCGCTTATGGCCGTTCCAGACGACCATATATACAGTGATATTTTTGGTGAGGATAATATGTCCTGATACCTGTCCATCGTGGTCCCAGGTGGCTGGTGTCGCATAGATCAAACGTGTCTGGTAGGTGTAGCATCTGATTTTCCTCCCCCTGGGCGGGGGGGAGAGCGGGACTCGAGGCACCGCCTCCTGATGTGGAGGCAAAGTTGTCCCCTGACATGCTGCTGTTCTACTGTGGGGGTGCTGCACCCCTAGTTTATTTGTGGGGTGGGGCTTTTCTATTTTGTGCCCTCTTGGCCGCTTGTCGTCGCCCGCCTTGTTTGCCATCGCAGGGTTTCTGTGTGTGCACTCCGCACTGACCCTGGGGTGTGTTTTGCCAGGTTTTATTCTTTGAATGAGGGGGCTCGACCTCTGGCCAGTGCCCCTTTGTGTTTGCCCCTTACTTTATTGAACTTTTCTGGAGGGTGCAGGGTGTATGGCAGGCCCCTTGCAGGCTCTCATTGCGTGTTTCTGGGGTTCTACCGTGCCAGACGGCACCCTCCATGTTGTGCTGCCTCAGGCTTAACAGTGTCCCCTGCAGAACCACTGGGCCTGCGACGTGCAGCTCTTCTGGTGCCCTCACGAGCGCGTCGTTGATCTTGGCGTGAGTCCTATTGGGTCTCCTCATCGCCAGTGTTATGTCAGACCGTGCCCGCCTTGAGATCCGCTCAGGGAAGGGAAGGCTTAATTACAATAAAGATGCATATGCTGGCCGGTGCAATGTATAAAGATGCATACGCTGGCCGGTGCAATGTAGACCTATCTTTATTGCACACCAACGTATTCCCAACTGCTGTTTTCCCTGTTCCCCCTCCTAACCCAGCGTCACTTCCCTTCATCCTGGCCCAGATGTGGGCCTTCCCCTCACAACGATGAGGGAGGGCTGGGCACCCTTGTCACGATGTGACAAAGCTGTAGGCACTCTGCTGAATAGTCGTTGTTGGTCAGCACTGGATGGAAGCACTGGGCCCTCACATTCTCTTTGCAACTGCCCATCTTTCCAAGTGTCTCGGACTGTCCACAATTGCAAACCTCTCATAATGCCTTCCAGCATCAGATGCTTACACTGCCGGTCATTACACGTTTCTTATATTGCCCACTGTTGGAAACTCTACTACGAGTCTGCTCAAACTGTGACAATTGCAAAATTCTCACACACCCCGCCATCGTCGGCCTCTTACACTCCTCACAAGTAGAAGCTTTGCACACTGCCCATTTGTAGTAATTTTACATGCTGCGACCACAGTGCCAGCTTCTCAAATGTGTCCATTGGTGAAAGCTTCCGCCTCTGTGTCCAGTGTTGATCATCTATAGTTCAAGATCCATGCTCTGACCATCATAGGCCCCTTGGAATTGATTGCAGAGCGCCTCGCATTTTATTCTGCTCGCAGTGTGCAAGGTTTCCTGCACAGTGTAAGTCAGTCAGCAGAGTATAGTAACTAAGGCATTCTAAAGAGGGGAAGGGTTTTTATTTAAAAAAGCCCAGAGCATTTCCTTGCATAGAAAGGAAAACACTCTTCAGCAAGTTAGGCATTCTATGCTTGTTGTGTGGCACTCGTGGCAAACCAGAAGAAGGAGCCAGACTAGGACTTACCAGGTTCTAGGATATTTTATTTAAATCCTAGGAGAAAGGCCTATCTAACCGTATTGCTAGGGCGGTAATTCCCTTCCTAATAAACTAAACTAAGGGTGCTTGTCAAATGCCCAAAAGAAAATAGTCCTCTGTCCAATATCTACTAGCTATCTGGCCCTACCACTTGGAAAAATGTAACATAAAATAGACCAGAGCAGTAGCCTCTCCACCTGGGCTTTGTTCGGCCAAACCTCTTGGGATTCCTCCAAAAAAGGTTCTTCAAAATATTCAGAGTTTGTAGATTTTTCACAACACAGTTCTCCAGCATGACAAGTCTTAAGTCTTCACACACACACACACGCCCAACACTTTCTGTTCTTAAAAGGAAGAAAGTGTGGTTTCACAACTTTTGATCTTGTCTTGGATAGTGTTCTTGGGTTGGGTTTAAACACTGGAGCCCCCCAGCTTCTCGCTGTCCCCACTCTTGATGATGATGATTATTTGTCTAGGGCTCCCCATAGCCCTTCTGTCCTCTGATATCGTTAACACCACAGAGTTTCTCTTGTGCGTTGTCCCGTATCCAATGTTCTGGTTTTTCTGGCACCTCTAACCCCTTTGGCTACCCCGGCCTCATATAATAATATTGCTTGGTTGTCTAGTGGTTCCCAAAGCCCTCTGGTGTTCTGATGTGCTTACTTCAGCTGGGTTTCTATGGGGTGTATGCCTGTATTCAGTGTTTGGGTTTATCTGGTTCCTGTAACCCTTTTGCCTTCCACAGACTCTTATATTAACATCACTTGTTTTTCTAGTCTCCCTGAGCCCTCTGGCCCTCCGATATGCTTAATTCAGCAGAGTTTCAATTGGGTGCCTGTCTGTGTCCAGCGTTCAGGTTTCTTCGGCTCCTGTAACCCTTTTGGCTTCCCCGGCCTTGTATAACAATGTCACTTGGTTTTCTAGAGCCCCCGGAGCCCTCTGGCCCTCTGATATGCTTAATTCAGCAGGGCCTTGGTTATGTGTCTGCCTGCTTTCCTTTCTCTGCCCGGCTCGGCAGCTTCAGACTTCTCATGTGGAGGCCAGTAATCTCTCAGCTGCGGTCTGGTCTCGGTTAACGGGTTCCAGGCCCACCAAGGCTTCTGTGTAGTCATGCCACCAGAGGAGCCGTTCCTTCTATCGCCCCCGACTTGTTCTCTGCTTCGGCGTCTCCTTTGTGACCAGCTCGTTCTCCACGCTACTGCTGGCTCTGTGGTCTAGCGTGGCTCCACCCCTCCAGGACGTCGTCCCATCAGAGGCTCGCCTCTGCATAGGATTATTTCTCCTCCATTCAAGGTTCCTCGTCTTTTTATGTTGGTTGCCACAAACGAAAGGGTTGTGCCGTTCCTATTTGACTGAGTTTAGGGAGCATCCAGCATTACTTGAAGCCAAAGAGATTAAAATAAAGTCCCTATTAGTTAAATCCAAAACAGAAGTGCCAAATCAGTCTTTTCAATTCCCATATATGCAGTCAATAGGCCTCATTACGAGGTTGGCAGTAAGGTTTCTGCTGACCACGAAACACTGTTTCCGGTGCCACCGGGACATTACAAGTCCCGGCTGCGCGGGAAGTCATTCATCGGATTTGTTAAGTCCCCATTCCCTTGGAGTCAGTCCGATAGGACTCCAAGGGAATGAGGACTCGGAAGCACTGGGGAAAGCTTACCGGCTCCTTATGTCTGCTTGATAGGGAGTTCCTCGTATAGGAGTCCTTGTCCCCTAGAGCAAATCCCCCCACCCCCCAGTGAGGTCCCACATTACCAGGCCCCTAGGGAGGGTCTTGCTTAGCGGGTTTATCTCCCTAGCCTGAAAGGGTGGTGGCTGATTTCTGGGGAGAAGGACGAATAGTCCAGATTCATGACACACTGCATGCAAAAGTGCATACAAGTTTGCGATATCAGGCCTCGAGCTCAATGCAAGAGGCCTGTGCTCCTGAAGGCAGCTGCTTAAATACTGACCTGCCCTGTGCTGAAACAGGCTAATTAGCACCTAGAGCAGCACACCTGAAGGTAATTGGCCTCCTCCCTCTCTGGTCCTGGGAAAGTGAAAGCTGCACTGATCTGGAAGGCTTCGGGGAGTTGCAGTTCTAAGACGGCTGCATAGGAATAGCCAGGGAATGGGAACTGATACAAGGTGCATTATGGGACATGTATTTTGTGAAATTAAATAAGAAAGTTCCAAAGTCTTGCAAACGGAAAGTAAAGACAAAAATATGAATAGGTATTGTCAAGGGAGTATTATGGGGATGAATAAGTCCCAAATGGTCCACGATGGGTGCACCAGTGGCACAGTCGTGACTAAATGTTGACAGGGATCGCTCCATGAAAAACAAGTCATTGTAAGTAATGGGTCATTATTTTAACTTCTTTTCCCATGGGTGTAAAGGTGGCAGGAGTTACCCACTTACTAACGTTAAGATGTGAGAATGTATACAGTGAGTGCTTAGAAGCCCGCTCCCCTCCGCCCCCCACCCGTGGAGAATTAATTTTAAGCTGGTCTAGCATTAATTTTATTTAAATCCAAAGGATTTGCTAACCATATGTAGCTGTACTTCAACAAAAGTGAAAAACGATTGTTAATATTAACTCGTCTTTGACCCCATTTTCAGGACATAGTGAACCGGGAATCCGACACAGATGTTTGGAAGACGATCCTGTCCGAAGTGAAACTGGTGCATGTGAACACGTCTGCGGTCCTGAAGGTGAGAAATACGGGCGCATGGTTAGGAAAGCCATCATTGGAACTTATTGACCCCACATTTGGAGAGTACTTCTCAGTTTCAGCCCTCTTTATCATATTATTTGATGCACCATAGCCTGGGTGGAGAGCCCTGCTTCGCCTAAATACATAGGGTGGCCAGATTTCCAAACAAAAAACAGACCAGCAACATAAAGCAAATGTGACAGTGACTGCAAGGGCCAGTAGTGGGAGAAGGGCCAGTAGTGGGAGAAGGGCCAGTAGTGGGAGAAGGGCCAGTAGTGGGAGAAGGGCCAGTAGTGGGAGAAGGGCCAGTAGTGGGAGAAGGGCCAGTAGTGGGAGAAGGGCCAGTAGTGGGAGATTTCTGATGTTCCCCTGGATGTAAACGGTGCCCCTTGGGCTGTGACTGAAAAGCGCCAAGGCGCTCCTGCCCAGATTGCTATTCCAGACCTGGCTATGAAGCAGCCCTGTCGCACAATCTGTGAATGCATGAGGCTGCGAACTGACAGGTTGGTAGTGGTTCGTACCCACCCAGAGATGGCAGGTCTGGGCAAATGTAATCATTGCTCAGCAATTTTAAGTGAACCGTTCTGTTGAATTGCACTTAAGATCCGAGTCTAAATTAATTTACTCACTGCAGCTGGGATTCTGCAAGGTCATGTGACCCTTCCCCCCCAAAACCACAATGCGTTTTATTTCAATCAAAATTACTCTCTGGACGAGGGCCACATTCCAGGACAATACAGGCAGAATGGTCATGTCTGGTCACCCTATAAAATAGGAACATCATATTAAACCAAATATTAACAGTAGGGTGAATAAAGTGGAGTACTCCTGCCAAGCAGCCTCAGCCTGGCACTGTGGCATTTACTGATTGGATTAGAAAGGACCTCACAGATGACCTCATCAAGAAGCATCAGAGTCATTTATTGCATTGATGTTTGGCTTCTAAATATTGGGACAGAGCAAATCCCAAACAAAATATCCCTGATTAGTACCTGGCGAGGGGGGAGTGGCGGGGGTGATGGCCACACAGTAAAGCCCCTCCTTCTGAGCCTCCTCGGAGCGGGAGGCCGCCATCTTCCCTTGCTAGGAATAGGCTAAGTGCACTCCCCTGCGTCCCCTTCCCCCATCCCCCTTTTCCACATGCCCAATCCCTGCCTCACTTACCTGGCGCTGCCTTGTCCCTCGCCGTATGGGAACAGTAGTGTTCCCAGCACGTCCCAGTAGCGGCAGTGGCCAGCATGTAGGGAGCGGGGACTGCATGTAGTTCCCTTCTGCCCAATCCTTGGCTGCCACCTTGACTTGTAGTTTTATTGAAGTTGAGAAACGGAAAACATGCTGTTTCTTAACTTGAGATATAAACACTATTAGTACCCCGGTACAACGTGCAAGGGTACTAATAGCAATATAACCGCAGCAGGGGGGCATTACCAGTCAGGTAATGCCCTGGGGCTAACATTAAACCCCTCGCTTCACTCGGGCTTCTAACTTATGCCACTGGGCATTCTGACCTGTAATGCCCCCGCCCCCGCCCCCTGCTCTGGTTATATTGCTTTATTATTACACTGCCTAGAAGCATGAGAAACACACCATGAAGCGATATACAAGCACGTTATTTGATTCTCATTCTAGAATATCCTAGTCCCGCTGCTCCCATTAAAGGAAAGTTACTCTTGCGTACTTGTGAACAAGTGTACACTATAAGTAACTGGACATGCAAGGGAGGAAAGAGGTTGGAAGGTGCATTTGCAACCTTTGCAATGATATCATGCATTTCTTTGTCGTCCATTCAGTATTTACAACTCTAAAGGGTGCATTTACAGCCATTGGAACAAAATCTCATTTTACCTGGTCATGTGTGGGTAGCTGAGCCAGTGGTGCTCTACCTGGCCATGTGTGGGTAGCTGAGCCAGTGGTGTTTTACCTGGCCATGTGTGGGTAGCTGAGCCAATGGTGTTTTACCTGGCCATGTGTGGGTAGCTGAGCCAGTGGTGTTTTACCTGGCCATGTGTGGGTAGCTGAGCCAGTGGTGTTTTACCTGGCCATGTGTGGGTAGCTAAGCCAGTGGTGTTTCACCAGGCCGTGTGTGGGTAGCTGAGCCAGTGGTGTTTTACCTGGCCATGTGTGGGTAGCTGAGCCAGTGGTGTTTCACCAGGCCGTGTGTGGGTAGCTGAGCCAGTGGTGTTTTACCTGGCCATGTGTGGGTAGCTGAGCCAGTGGTGTTTTACCTGGCCATGTGTGGGTAGCTAAGCCAGTGGTGTTTCACCAGGCCGTGTGTGGGTAGCTGAGCCTGTGGTGTTTTACCTGGCCATGTGTGGGTAGCTGAGCCAGTGGTGTTTTACCTGGCCATGTGTGGGTAGCTGAGCCAGTGGTGTTTTACCTGCCCATGTGTGGGTAGCTGAGCCAGTGGTGCTCTACCTGGCCATGTGTGGATAGCTGAGCCAGTGGTGTTTTACCTGGCCATGTGTGGGTAGCTGAGCCAGTGGTGTTTTACCTGGCCATGTGTGGGTAGCTGAGCCAGTGGTGTTTTACCTGCCCATGTGTGGGTAGCTGAGCCAGTAGTGTTTTACCTGGCCATGTGTGGGTAGCTGAGCCAGTGGTGTTTTACCTGCCCATGTGTGGGTAGCTGAGCCAGTGGTGTTTTACCTGGCCATGTGTGGGTAGCTGAGCCAGTGGTGTTTTACCTGCCCATGTGTGGGTAGCTGAGCCAGTGGTGCTCTACCTGGCCATGTGTGGATAGCGGAGCCAGTGGTGTTTTACCTGGCCATGTGTGGGTAGCTGAGCCAGTGGTGTTTTACCAGGTCATGTGTGGGTAGCTGAGCCAATGGTGTTTTACCTGGCCGTGTGTGGGTAGCAGAGCCAGTGGCGTTTTACCTGGCCGTGTGTGGGTAGCTGAGCCAGTGGTGTTTCACTAGGCCGTGTGTGGGTAGCTGAGCCAGTGGTGTTTTACCAGATCATGTGTGGGTGGCTAAGCCAGTGGTGTTTTACCTGGTCATGTGTGGGTAGCTGAGCCAATGGTGTTTTACCTGGCCATGTGTGGGTAGCTGAGCCAATGGTGTTTTACCTGCCCATGTGTGGGTAGCTGAGCCAGTGGTGTTTTACCTGGCCATGTGTGGGTAGCTGAGCCAGTGGTGTTTTACCTGATCCTGTGTGGGTGGCTGAGCCAGTGGTGTTTTACCTGGCCGTGTGTGGGTAGCTGAGCCAGTGGTGTTTCACCAGGCCGTGTGTGGGTAGCTGAGCCAGTGGTGTTTACCTGGCCGTGTGTGGGTAGCTGAGCCAGTAGGTTTTTACCTGCCTGTGTGGGGGTAGCTGAGCCAGTGGTGTTTTACCAGGTCATGTGTGGGTAGCTGAACCAGTGGTGTTTTACCTGGCTGTGTGTGGGTAGCTGAGCCAGTGGTGTTTTACCTGCCAGTGTGTGGGTAGCTGAGCCAGTGGTGTTTACCTGGCCGTTTGTAGGTAGCTCAGCCGGTGGTGTTTTACCAGGCCATGTGTGGGTAGCTCAGCTAGTGGTGCTTTACCTGATCCTGTGTGGGTGGCTGAGCCAGTGGTGTTTTACCTGGTCATGTGTGGGTAGCTGAGCCAGTGGTGTTTTACCTGGCCATGTGTGGGTAGCTGAGCCAGTGGTGTTTTACCAGGTCATGTGTGGGTAGCTGAGCCAATGGTGTTTTACCTGGCCGTGTGTGGGTAGCTGAGCCAGTGGCATTTTACCAGGTCATGTGTGGGTAGCTGAGCCAATGGTGTTTTACCTGGCCATGTGTGGGTAGCTGAGCCAGTGGCGTTTTACCTGGCCATGTGTGGGTAGCTGAGCCAGTGGTGTTTTACCTGGCCATGTGTGGGTAGCTAAGCCAGTGGTGTTTCACCAGGCCGTGTGTGGGTAGCTGAGCCAGTGGTGTTTTACCTGGCCATGTGTGGGTAGCTGAGCCAGTGGTGTTTTACCTGGCCATGTGTGGGTAGCTAAGCCAGTGGTGTTTCACCAGGCCGTGTGTGGGTAGCTGAGCCAGTGGTGTTTTACCTGGCCATGTGTGGGTAGCTGAGCCAATGGTGTTTCACCTGGCCATGTGTGGGTAGCTGAGCCAGTGGTGTTTTACCTGCCCATGTGTGGGTAGCTGAGCCAGTGGTGTTTTACCTGCCCATGCGTGGGTAGCTGAGCCAGTGGTGTTTTACCTGCCCATGTGTGGGTAGCTGAGCCAGTGGTGCTCTACCTGGCCATGTGTGGATAGCTGAGCCAGTGGTGTTTTACCTGGCCATGTGTGGGTAGCTGAGCCAGTGGTGTTTTACCTGGCCATGTGTGGGTAGCTGAGCCAGTGGTGTTTTACCAGGTCATGTGTGGGTAGCTGAGCCAGTGGTGTTTTACCTGGCCGTGTGTGGGTAGCTGAGCCAATGGTGTTTTACCTGGCCGTGTGTGGGTAGCTGAGCCAGTGGCGTTTTACCTGGCCGTGTGTGGGTAGCTGAGCCAGTGGCGTTTTACCTGGCCGTGTGTGGGTAGCTGAGCCAGTGGTGTTTCACTAGGCCGTGTGTGGGTAGCTGAGCCAGTGGTGTTTTACCAGATCATGTGTGGGTGGCTAAGCCAGTGGTGTTTTACCTGGTAATGTGTGGGTAGCTGAGCCAATGGTGTTTTACCTGGCCATGTGTGGGTAGCTGAGCCAATGGTGTTTTACCTGGCCATGTGTGGGTAGCTGAGCCAGTGGTGTTTTACCTGGCCATGTGTGGGTAGCTGAGCCAGTGGTGTTTTACCTGATCCTGTGTGGGTGGCTGAGCCAATGGTGTTTTACCTGGCCATGTGTGGGTAGCTGAGCCAATGGTGTTTTACCTGGCCATGTGTGGGTGGCTAAGCCAGTGGTGTTTTACCTGGTAATGTGTGGGTAGCTGAGCCAATGGTGTTTTACCTGGCCATGTGTGGGTAGCTGAGCCAATGGTGTTTTACCTGGCCATGTGTGGGTAGCTGAGCCAGTGGTGTTTTACCTGGCCATGTGTGGGTAGCTGAGCCAGTGGTGTTTTACCTGATCCTGTGTGGGTGGCTGAGCCAGTGGTGTTTTACCTGGCCGTGTGTGGGTAGCTGAGCCAGTGGTGTTTCACTAGGCCGTGTGTGGGTAGCTGAGCCAGTGGCGTTTCACCAGGCCGTGTGTGGGTAGCTGAGCCAGTGGCGTTTACCTGGCCGTGTGTGGGTAGCTGAGCCAGTAGGTTTTTACCTGCCTGTGTGTGGGTAGCTGAGCCAGTGGTGTTTTACCAGGTCATGTGTCGGTAGCTGAACCAGTGGTGTTTTACCTGGCTGTGTGTGGGTAGCTGAGCCAGTGGTGTTTACCTGGCCGTTTGTAGGTAGCTCAGCCGGTGGTGTTTTACCAGGCCATGTGTGGGTAGCTCAGCTAGTGGTGCTTTACCTGATCCTGTGTGGGTGGCTGAGTCAGTGGTGTTTTACCAGGCCATGTGTGAGTAGCTGAGCCAGTGGTTTTACCTGGTCATGTGTGGGTAGCTGAGCCAGTGGTGTTTTACCAGGTCATGTGTGGGTAGCTGAGCCAGTGGTGCTTTACCTGGCCATGTGTGGGTAGCTGAGCCAGTGGTGTTTTACCTGGCCATGTGTGGGTAGCTGAGCCAGTGGTGTTTTACCTGGCCATGTGTGAGTAGCTGAGCCAGTGGTGTTTTACCAGGTCATGTGTGGGTAGCTGAGCCAGTGGTGTTTTACCTGGCCATGTGTGAGTAGCTGAGCCAGTGGTGTTTTACCAGGTCATGTGTGGGTAGCTGAGCCAGTGGTGTTTTACCAGGCCATGTGTGGGTAGCTCAGCTAGTGGTGCTTTACCTGATCCTGTGTGGGTGGCTGAACCAGTGGTGTTTTACCTGGCCATGTGTGAGTAGCTGAGCCAGCTGTAGTTTGTATTGTTTGTATTGTGGTTCTTAAAGTTCTGATTTGTCCATTACAAATACAGGACATTTCACACAATACAAAGAAAAGACAGGACTGGCTGAGATACTGATGCATGACATGGGTCACTTGATGGGATTTCTGAGTAGAAGGAGGTATTTACAAGTCTAATAATGATTGCTCACAGACCGTGATCAGCTAAGAATCGGCACAGTTCATTGCGATGCTATCCACTAGGCTTCCATTGCAGTCTGATAAGACCACTTTAAAGGAGACTTTGCTGAAAATGGCAGACACCCCTTTAAATACCATGTTCAACAGTCGGTGACACACAGACATTGTAGGGTGACTACGCAGGCTCGCGTAGCTATGCAGCTTCACCAGAGATTATGGTATGGTGTCAAAGCACATATGGCCATGGTTTGGGATATTCCGACCCCGAGGCATTGGATGCTCATGATGGTCGCGTAGCAAGACCTCCAGATCATGGTGTTTTCCTACGTTTGCCCTGTTTTGTGGTTCTGACCCAATCCCACCTCATTCAGGTTGACAAGATGGCCCCATGTGACCTGAACATCACGTTGCAGTCATCGGCTCGTCTTTTAGACATCATTGTTATGCAGGACCCTCAATCAAATTGGTTTAACTGAAGCTACCCCCCCAACTACAAATCCAAAAACCACTGATCTGTTCAATGAAAGCCAAGGATTGGAACCATGTCACCCCGGTAACGTGGACCCAACTGGTTACCCTTACCTGATTCTTCCCATAGGTCTGTTATATCTGAGACGTTTTAACTGCTTGTTCTCCCTACTATTGCAGCTCAGCGGCTCTGCCTTACCCGACTGGGGGTATCGTCAGCTGGAGGTGGTTGGTGACAAGATGGCCAAGGGATACCATCAGAGCATGGTCTGGAACGTGGAGGAACACCGCTACGGGAGGAGTAAAGTCTTTCTGCGCTTATTCTGAGTCCTCCTCTGGCCTAAAGAACCAGCATCCCCGCTCCCTTTCTGTCCGATTGGTTATGCAAGCTGTTACCACAGTCTGGGTTTCTGCAACATTGTGAGGACTGTGCAAAATGTGCTCTAGGCCGTGAGATCACGCAGGCCCTGGGTTGAGCTTTGGGCTACTGTATTGTTGAGGGGATTGCAAGGCAGCGTCTGTCAGAGGTTCCTGTTGCAGTGGCAGCAAGGTAGCGGGCCAATCCTATTTAAAACCCAATAAGCAAAGGGGGGATCTTTTTCTGCAGGCATGAACTGTGAAATTGGGTGTCTGTTTTGAATGCCTCGCCACAATTTGACTTGTCTCAAAAATGTTGAATTTCCGCCCTCCCTCCCCCCAGGCCAGGAGCAGGCAGAGCGGGAGGTGGAGCTGCAGTCCCCCACTCACATGGACCTAAGCAGGAACCTCAGCTTCACAGCCAAGTTCATGGAACTGCAGGTAAGGGATGCAGAGGGGTTCAGACTCCACCAGAGCCTCGCCCCTTCATGGCAGCTTCATGCACAAGGATGCTGCGGGCTGTGGTAACAGTTACATTACATAGCCAAGTACTGTTGATGTTTTATTTCCAGTTGCTGCACTTAGCCGCCCCTGGAGGGAGTTTGGGTCACTGCTGTTGATATGGCACCAGAATTAAAAAATGTGTTTTTGGATATCGAGCAGCAAGGCAAATCTCCCTGGTTCTGCTCTGCACCCATTAGTTGAGCGGTTTCAGGGCACGCAAAGTGCCTGTTTGCAGAGCTGGAGTTGCAGAATTTCCGTGGGAAGCTTGCCCTAGTCCTTTTTTGGTGTTTAACCCCATACCTCACTCCTGTAAAGAAGGATCGTGGTAATGGTGCGACCAGAATGCTTCAGCGTTAATTTTAATGGTGGATGTCATGTGATATATGCTTGTAGGTGCCCCTGAATGAACCAAGGGCTTTTTCTTGCAGTGTTTTATTGCCATTTTAAAACTTCCAGTTGCACTTTTTCTGAGCGGTAGCTAAGTGCAGTCTGTAACATGCTAAACCCTTGTTCCATGAAGGAATAGTTGGAATTTGTTTTGGTTATTCTTTCCTTTTTTTCTGGCATACCAAGATGTCAGTCTTTTTTAGTTTCGTTACTGGGGCCGAGGAGTTGGAGGAGGTTAAGGATGTATTGGAGTCCTTCCTTGGTGGGTGCCAGCATGAGCAGGCATTTTATTTCAGAGCCATTCAATTCAGTGTTAGACCTGGGATTCCTCTAATAATGTGGAGCGCTCATTAATCTGGAGGTTGAAGAGGGTTAAGGTTACGCCTGTATCCCCACTGAGTGTAGGATTGTCCTGTGTGAGTGGCGAAACAGGAGGGTTCCCTCTATTTACCAGATCTTCGACTCTCCTCCAGTGGAAGATGCTGACCCTGAAGACTGAATACACCGAGCACAAGTACAGCTCCTCTCCCTTGGACTGGATCACCATGGATACGAGCATCGCCTACTGGCTACACCCGAAGACCTCAGTGAGTACAGAAGTCATTTCCTTGATGTTCCATCTCATCTTTCTGAGCTAGTGGTGCCCTTGAAAGATACTGTAATGTAAATGCCATCTTTTCAATGTAATGCATGTAAGCATCCAAGTGAAAGTCAGATACACACAGCCTCATTACGAGTTCGGCGGTGTGGCGAAAAACAGTGCTAATGCAGTGCTAACAGTTACCACTGCATTACCACCACATCACCACACCGCTGAACTGCTGGTTTGGCGGTATGGCAGAGGAATGCTGGATGTAATTCCTCCACCTTGCTGACCAAAAACAGCCAAATCGGCAGTATTACTGCCAACGTCCCCATGGAGTTCTATGGAGTCCAATTAATGGGGACTAACACCACCTGTAATCTGGTGCTAACTCCACCGGACCAAGTGGTGGTAATGGCAATACCGTTTGCTATCTTGGAAGATTTACTGCTGAGATGCCACCAAACTCGTAATGAGGCTCATAATGTTAAAGCTGTTCTAGTGTTCTGCGATTGAGCCCAAGGGTACTGTTGTGTAAACTCGAGAATGCAGTAATCAAGAACTATTACTCGGGTATCATTCTCCTCATGCTGATTGGGAATTCTCTTATCTAGAGTTCTGCTTTCCCCCCTTCCCAACTGGTTGGAAATGTCTGCATCTGAAAGCAGGCTTGGAAAAGCATTCTTAAAGATGCTGTAAAATTAAAAGGGTAGGGGTACACAGACAGCCCTCCTATCTCTGCATGCTGTACACAAGCCTTGTATATGTGCATCACCAAACGCCTGTTTTGTCTGCCACTTCGTAGCCCAGAATCGCCTGGCTTGGTGCCACACGTCATTTCATTTTTTTCAGTGTAATTTGTGATGCTCAACAGTGCCATATGCACATTTAGGGCCTTCATTCAAAGTAATTTTTGATTGGCTGAAAACATTGGCCCCCTTGTTTCCATGCCACATTCCTTCTACGTTTCCTGTATCGGTTTTGGCAATGCATTCTCTGTGGCTGGCCGGTACTATGCCCGTCTCAGAAGCTTATCTGGTGAATTCTTGCCCGTTACCCCCTAGAATTGCGCTAGGATCACGGAGGACGCGACTTCAGCTGATGTCTAGGATCTTGGCATTTAACTGTAGAGTTTTAGGAAAGTCTTTTGGAGTTGAGGATCTGTCACCACAAGGGATTTGCCTTTATCCATATCCTGGGCTGAAGAGCTGAACGGTTGACGGTAGGACAAATAACTTCCACCAAAGCCTTTGGAGGAAGCTTGGGCTTTACCCCCAGAAGTCCGAAAGGATGGCCATCGCTGCTGAAGTGTGCACAAGGCACAAGCCGTCTCAGTGTCCGCTTTGATGGCCTGAAGAGACTCGTCCACGGTTTTGCCAAACAAATTATACCCATCGAAGGGCATGTCCAATACCTTCGACTGCACATCCTGGCGAAGGTTAGTGGCCCTTAACCAACCTCGCTGACGAAGGCACATGCCATTGCCCATTTGGCAGAACCCCGTGTTGGCAATGTCGGTGGCCACTGTGATGGCATGGTCCGATGCCACCTCGCCCTCCTGCGGGATCTCCAACACTTCCGCTCTCTTGTCATCAGGCAAGAAGTCCAGGAGGGGAGTGATTTTAAACCAGAGCCCCCTGTTGTAGCGTGCCACAATGGCAAGGGCGTTGGGCATCTTTATGGTCGTCGCCGCCGATGTGATGACTTGTCCCATGGTGTCCAACTTCTTCCCCTGGCTGTCCGTGGGGGAGGAGGTCCTTGACGCGGAAGAACCAGAAGATTTCTTAGTCGCGGCTGCCGAGACTACCGAATCCGGGGAAGGCTGGGACCTCAAACACTTGGGTGCAGAGTACTTCTTTTTGTACCGGTCCCTCTTTGCCAGGGCCGAGGACGGGTTCTTCATGAGGGACAGTACCTCGTCCCAAATGTCGTCCAACAGCGGGATCGACAGCACGGTCTTCCTCTTCGCCTCCTGGTGTTGGTACAGGAAACCCTCTTTCTTCTTTTCCTCGGGGGTCAGTTGAAACAGGTCCAAGGCCCTAGAGATCAAGGCATGGAGCAACCCTATCTTGCCGGGTGGTGAGGCTCTGGGCGGCAGAGACGGGCAGTCTCCTAAACCGCTGCCGTCGTCATCCAGGTCCGTATCCTCCCTTGATGGAGGGGAGGGGGGCGAAGGGTGACAAGCCAGTGGAGGGTGAACTCTCCTCTTCTTGGCAGGGGGCGTGCCTGATGGCGCTGGTGCCGCTGCATCTTTCGGTGCCGCTGGATCTTCCGTCGGCGGAAGGGGCACCTCGTCCAAATCTCCGAGCACAAGGTGTGAAGGGCCTGGAGAATGTCCACCGAAATGTTCACTGTGGGTTGAGGTGGTTGCTGAGGTGGCGGAAGTGGGAGCGACGGAGGCAGCAGTGTAGGGTTCTCCAAATCCTCCACGCCCTGCTCCTCCTCGTCGGTCTAATTGCCACTCTCGACGTCTCCCTCGTCGGGGTCCTTCCCGTAGGACTTGGCCTTGACGAACTTCTTTTCAGAAATGGTCTGGAGAGTAGAAAGCTCAGAGGAGATGTCTGTGCCCTGCAGGACTACCGTGCTCCCCCACTTTCTCTGCGACCAGGGGAGATGGTTTCGCGTAGATGATGGGCATCGCCTTCTCCGGTGTCTTCTCTATGGGCTGAAAAGACGATTCCCTCCTGGCAAGCAGGGAAACACTCGCCTTGGGGGCTGCACCCTGTAAACCTGCGTCCATGGCCTTTGCTAGGAACAGAGGGAAAGTAAAGGGGAAGTCCTGCACTTATATCCCTGATCCTTCAGGTGTAGTGTACTTATATGCAAGGTTGGATCAGTAGAATGGGATGACACTCTTTTAATACATAATTCAAATTTTATTCAATAAATTCATCACACGAAAAAATCATCTAAATACCATAAAAATTGATAAAAAGCACAATTTCATACCAACAATTATAGACACATACAAAACTCATTCAGCCATTCACACAATAGGAAACCCAAGGTGTTTCATGCATCAATAAGTATTGGAAATATAGTATTTCCCTTCATTTAATACATTAAACAATGACCCAGTCCCTAATATTAGGTGTCATGGTATATCCGATGCCGAATTAAGGTCAGATATCTTTCACAGAAAAGCGTCAACACGTGTTTCGGTCGGAGACCTTCTTCAGGACGTAGGGCAAAGAAAACTTCGCCCTGTTCTTAACAAGTATGGGCCCATAACCAATCTAAAAACAATAATAAAAACAAAATGTCATCCCTATTTCTTCAAAAAAGTGGCTGATAATGTCACACTGTGTACCAAATCTCTTAACACACCAGTCCCTACTCACCCCCAGGTTCCAAGTGGAGGGTAGGTGAACGGGATAATGGACATTAATCCTCCACTGGAAACAGTGTAAGTACTGTGCCTGTAGAACCAACATAAACACACGTTTGTGTCCATGCCAATATTTGTATCACTGCAATTAATACCGTGAAATTTAAAAACAATAAAAAACACTTGCAGGCACACGTGGTGCAGCTCAAGAATCCTCACTGAGATATCGTGACCAATGGTCACTCACAGACCAGCGTAGAACTTGCTGGCTCAATCGCTAGGAACACCACCACTCCTTCAATGCAAGCCTTCGCCGGGTGAATCTGGCCCTGCACGACCTTGGTTGAACTTGAGGCCTTCACCTTGGGGGAGGGTCAGCGCCCCGCTCCCTCTTGGCCTTCTCTGACTGGCCTGTCCGGGTCGTCTCCAGAAGCTTACCCGGGTGATCTGACTTCCTCTTCTTCGGCGAACCTGAGCGTTGGTTCGTGGTTGAAGGTGCTGGAGACATTGAGCTCGCCCTGGCTGCTGGGGAGCCCATCGCAATGGCGCTACCGGTGCCCATGGAATCGCGTTGCTTAGCCTTATGTTGGGCCCCCGTCACTGGAGCGCCCTCAAAGGTTTTAGAAGACCGCGCAGTTTTCTTCTTGTGCCTGTGGGAGGCATGCTGTTCGGACTCACCTGTAGCAGGGGCCTTGGCCTGGAGACACTCTGTGAAATGCATGTGCCGATCCTTAACAGTGCTGGAGACCATCTCCTTGCAAAATGCACAGTCTTCCGAATGCAGGCAATAGCGGCACAGGGAATGCCCATCTTCCAAGTAGATGTTCCGTAGGCCACATCCTGGGCAAACCCTGAACAGAGGTGTCGAGTCTTCCTTCTCGTCTCTCATGTCCACGCGGAGTAGGCCTCGAAGAATCTTCTGGAATCTTAACTTGATGAAATTCAGCCCTTGAGGGGTGCTGGAAAATCTGAAAACGGGTCCCTGTTAATCGGATGATGGGTCGATGGAGCTTGAGGCTCGATTGACCAAAAAATAGTAAAACTCTGGAAAAAAGCATAAAACGCAGTAAAAAGCCAGAGAGCTAATCATGAGGACTCCCATTCAAACATGCAGTAAAAATCTGAAGATGGCTGCCAGAAGAGGGGCTTAGGTAGAGGGCAATCATTGGCTGGGGGTAGTATGACCCAAAGAGAAGTGATTGGTTGTTAGGAGAAAGACAGTTCAGGAGTGAAACTGAAACAGATTTTTTCTTTATCAAGGATTCCCAGCCTGACGACGGGGAATATTCATCAGCATGTGAATCCATGCCAGACCCATGCTTTAGAACAACAGTTACAAGTAAAAGTAACTTGTTCCTTCAGCACTCCCTGGTACTCCCTGTCAGTATTGCATGCAGCCTCTGTCGCTGCAACTTGCAGTAATCCTTGCTGCTTGCAGCCATCAGTGCCACCTGCAGCTGTTTGCCAACAGATAGGAAGGAGCCAGAATGGTCCAGCCGTAGTGACATTACTTTTTGCATCACTTCCCCAGGCCCAGATCCAGCTGCTGGGTAATGCAGTCACCTGTTACTCGGCCAACGCTGGGACCCTGCTGTATGTGCTGCTGTTCCTCTGCTACCTCCTGAGACGGCAGAGGAAGATCCGGGACATCTCTGAAGGTAGCAGCCTGCTCATAGGCACATGAAGACCTCTGGGGTATGCCCCGCTCTGTCTCTGTCATACACATTCTGCTGCCCTGATGATGTGTTTTTGTGTTCTTTCAGATTCCTGGCAGGCATGGAGGGGAGCTGGTGCCTTCCTCCTGGGGGGCTGGGCAGTGAACTATCTACCTTTCTTCTTGATGGAGAAGACCCTGTTCCTGTATCACTACCTCCCTGCATACACCTTCCAGGTCATGCTGCTGCCTATCGTGCTCCAGCACACGTATGATCACCTGTTGAGGTATGCAGTGCCAGTCTGAGGCAGTCCTGCAGCAGTGCAGCTTGTGGATCAGGGTTCAGGTGCATGGACAGAGCCGTGGGGGGCAGGGGTGAGGGGGTTCGATATTGGCAAGCATGATGGTACTGTAGATCAAGATGGTGGTGCCTTGTCAGTCCTGTGTGTGCCAGAGCAAGATGCCTCTTATATTTAGGACGCATGATGCGTGGGTGTCCTAGTACTGAAATCGTGACAGCATAATGGAGGTAGATTGAGAGAGGAGTATGTGTGTATCTCTGTATTGGCGATAACACAAGCTCCCAGTCAGGCTTCAGATCGATTGATTCTTTGTGTCCATGTAGTGCAGTAGCAGTAGGCGCTGCAGGTCAGGTCAGGAGTCAGTTGAATTAACAGAGCTGTGCCCCAGTAATGGAACCACGGGGGGTTATGTAAATCGGCGCACAGAGATTTTGGCAAACTTGTGTGTTGAATTACATTTGCCAATTATCAGCACTGTTTGTGTGTGTATATACTAAGGAAAGAAACTGTTAGGGTCTTGAAATGCCATTTTTCTCATGTGCTGTCATTTTTGTCTCCCGTAGGACCCCAACCTTAAAAGCTGTGTTCAGCGCCATGGTGGCTGCGTGGTTTTCCTCTGTGTACATGGTATACCGGGCATACAGTCCCCTGACGTATGGCCAGCCGGCCCTTCCCGCCTCAGAGCTGGGGGCTCTACGATGGAGGGACAGCTGGGACATCCTCATCAGGAAGCATTAGCCAAGCCTCCTCCTTCAGGGAAGGGTACACTTCCCCTCCGCGTTCAGATGCCTGAGGAGCGTTGTCCGATAGGTGGATCCTCTCGAACACAGATGCGTACCCCGCTGCCATCATGTAGGGTTTCC
Source organism: Ambystoma mexicanum (assembly GCF_040938575.1). NCBI lineage: Eukaryota > Metazoa > Chordata > Amphibia > Caudata > Ambystomatidae > Ambystoma > Ambystoma mexicanum. The sequence continues at coordinate 65,086,117 of NC_090929.1, forward strand.
AACTGATCCAGAAGCACCCACATGGATATCTAGAGCAGAGGAACATGCCAAGAAGCGGCCTGCATTGTGTGTGTTACTGCTCATGGTGGGCCTCCAGCAAGTTAGGTAGGTATTCAGTAACACTAGAATAGTGCTGTCTCTGAGAAAGGACTGGTAACCATAGAGAGGCCCACAGAACATTATCATACCCGAGGGTCCAGTAGCAGAATAGGTATTCAACAGCACTAGAATAGTGCTGGCTGTCCTAGTGACGGCCTCTGAGGCGGGACAGACCAGCGTGGAGAAGCCGGCTGACAGAATATTCATTGTACCCAAAGGGTTTTGAGCACGATAGATATTTAATAACATTAGACTAGTGCCGGTCTGGGGGCTTCTTCTGAGGAAAGACTGACGAGACAAAAGAACATTACGAAAATGATGGCCCGCTTAGAAAATAGGTGTTGGATCACACTGGAATAATGCTGATTTTGTGCCATCTGACAAGCAAGGAGCAACAACCGTAGAGAAGTAAGCCAAGAGAGCTGTGTTATTATGGGAACACAAGCCATACAAGACATGTGACTATCTATGCAGAGCTCACTGTGCCCATCCCTGCTGGAATTCAGGGTTTTGGAGTCCTTTTTTAGAGGATGCCCTCAGAATGTTGAGCATGCTGCGGTCCGGTATAGCAGGCCAATGTATACCACCTGCACCGGAGACCTCTCAGTATGCCAGAGTAATCCCGGTTCTCCAACATGGAAAGGTTGCTCCAAGCCGGACCAGATGGATCTTTTGGATGGTTGGAGCAGAACGTTTGACGTTCTTTGGACGAGCCTCTTCAGCACTGCACTATCGTTGACTGGATAGAAAGAAAAAAGCGGCGAACCCTGCTACATCACTCCTTTAGCCGCCTTCTGGCAGACCATGCTCTACAGGTGGCTTACAGGATACCAACAACGAGACGATCCCGTACTGCCATTTCCATCAGTTTGCGCACAGCTTGTTCGATGCTGATAGAATCCACGAAGACTCTAACGCCTAACTTAGTTTTGTAAATTTATTGTAGATCTATTTTGTGAAATCAGTATTTTTAATAGGTTTTCTAAAATACATTTCTTGGTTGAAATAACATGTTGCACTGTGATTTTTTTTCTAATTAATCAGGGTGTTTTAGGGGAGGGAATACGTCCAGTGCAGAGGCCCCAGGTCTCATGCTAAACAGTCTCATGGGTAAAATGGTGCAGCCCAGCTAGAGGACACGGAAACATCTACAAAGAAGTGATGAGCAGGAGCTATCTGGAATCTGCCAGTAAGCCGTGCTACCCAAGGGGACAGTGAGCTTGTACACTGCGTGCCCGCATCAGTTGCAAGCTAGAACCGTTCCGCCATTATTTGACCAATTATGCTTTGTATGTCTTCTAGCTATGTCCTAATGTTGCTTAGTATGCATGCCGATCTCACACACACAGTTAATGGCATACCTGTATGGCAACAGTTGCCATGGGAGTCAAAAGTAGTTGCTGGTGTCAAGCTAACTAGACAGACCAATTGCAAACATAACATAATTATTGCAGACCGACTGTATTTTAAGGTTGCCTCAGGGCATGTGCTCAGCTCCAGAAAACATACAGAGCATATGGATTCTGTATTATGAGGCCCCATCTCTGGACCAGAAGCTGCAGTACCTTGCATATGAGCTCTGCAAACATTCACAAAATGACAATGAGCTCCAATATCAATGTTATACACTTTGTGTTCCTGGAATTTCCAGATAAACGGAAAGAGCAGTGGGTTAAACGGAAAGAGCAGTGGGTTGGTTCCTACGTTGCAACACAGACCACCCCGTATGGCAAGAGTGCATATATTTCTTTATTTTGTATCACATAAACAAACTGGGTACAGGGACCCTTCCTTCATTCAGAGCACTGTGCACAAAACCAGAGATCATGACAAGACAGACATAGCAGCATTAATGTCATGGGTGTAAGAAGTGTGTGCAAACATGGGTGGAAGACTGCAGCAGCTGGAGTAGAGGGGGGCATGCAGGTAGGTGCGTAAGAGGACACAAACGGGCAAATGCCATACTGAAGATGTCAGGAGCCTTCTTGTGGCATGGCCCTTAGATGGAGAATACGCAGCCAGTTAATGGTTGCTGTGAAGCGGTGCTGCCCATTCAGTCGGCAAATGGTTGACTGCTTCGGACACTACAATCAATGTCACATTATAACTTTACTTCATTTAGCTTTTCCCCTTACAAAAATAGAGATTGAACCGACTTGTTCCCACGTGTCAGGTTTTGTGCTTCTCTTCACCTTAAACAGCATACAAGAACGAAGCCATAGCAGGAGACTAAACTTAGTCCCCCTTAAACTCAGACAACATGTAGACTGTACATCATCAGCCGGTGGACATCCATATGCACGTCCACTTCGGCCGTAGTCCAATTCAGTTCATTCACATTCATTATGTCGTCACTTCCACACCGACCCATATAGATACTCTCATCTTCCTGCTTCTCCATCTTTTTTGGTCTCAATTTCTTTTAAAAAAAAATGTTTTTACAAGGGAGGCTTGGAACCCTGGACCCCAAAGTAGCCCCTGCCAGAGACATTCCTGGCCACTAAAGGGGGGTGGAGGGGCTCCTGCACCTCTCTCCCCAAAGAAAACGTGATTAAAAGTGCTTTAAAGGCATGATGTTACAGGACTATATTGGTATTAGGGTTACATAGCCAGTCCTCCACTGAGCATTCCAGGAAGTTACAGGGCTATTTCTGGGACAACGGTTTCATAGCCAGCCCTTCAATGAGGATTCCATGCAGTTGCAGGGCTATACCAGGGTTGGGGCTTCATAGCCAGTCCTCCACTGAGCGTTTCAGGAAGTTACAGGGCTATTTCCGGGACCACGGTTTCATAGCCAGCCCTTCAATGAGGATTCTATGCAGTTGCAGGGCTATAACAGGATTGGGGCTTCATAGCCAGTCCTCCAATGAGCATTCCAGGAAGTTACAGGGCTATTTCCGAGACCACGGTTTCATAGCCAGCCCTTCAATGAGGATTCCATGAAGGTGCAGGGCTATACCAAGATTGGGGCTTCATAGCCAGTCCTCCACTGAGCATCCATGAAGTTGTGCAATCAGATGTTGGAAGTTCGGATTTGGGAAAAGAGTGCTTTCAGGGAGCAACAAAAAGTAAATCATCTTTACTAATGTAAAGCAAGCCTGTCCAGTTCAGCCAAGGAAAGAGCATTGCTGACGCTCTGTACCAGCCACAAGCTTGCTGTGGCGGTCTTTTCTAGAGCAACCAGGGTGGGCGGGTGTTCTATCATAGGGCAGGCACAAGAATCCAGATAAGGGTGTATACATCGGCACAGGTTCAGCTCCAGGTCTCGTCCTGTGATGCCTCAGACACCCCTTAGTGTGGGCGGCTGCTGGACTCCATGAGGGCTCGCTTTCCTGGTGCCAGAACAGTGCTAGAGCCAGCGTCTCCTTTCTCGGGAAGAGTGCGCTTGGGGGTCCGGCCGTGTCCATTTGCTGCACTTCGCTGCCACCTGCCGAGGTCGCCGCTCAGGATGTCCTGGATATGCTGTACAATGAGGTTGATGGCAACTGTGAAAGAAATGGGTAGAGCTTTAATTCGGAAGACACACAAGTACAACCAGGCACCTATGAGCAAGAGACACCCACTGAGTTACACCTATTAAATGATCCCAGGGCAGAGGGTGATGGGCGAGAGGGGCACACATGAACAAGAGAGACCCACTGAATGCTGGTAAACAGAACATCCACCAATTAAAGTGAGATGTCAGGGGAGAGGATGGTGGGCAAGGCAGTACCCCTGGGGTGTGACCAATTGATTATGAAGGCTTTATACAGGCCACACCCATTTCAGTGCCTCATTTGGACTCCTCTAAAGTACTCCTTCGTCAGCTCACTAACACATATAGATGATGAGTCTGGGATGCTCTGTAATTTGGCACCCTCGGCTGACAAATGTGATGCTTTAATACCCCTTACCCCTGCAACCTCTCATGAGGTTGCTTTTAAGGCCCATGTGGGTAAGTCAGCATCTAAGGCGTATCAGAGCGACAAGTTAACATGTTGCAAAGCGCCGGAAAATACAGTACCTCCAGTTGTTAAACCATACCCTCATAAAATTCATACAACACTGGATTCTTCCAAACAGCCCATGACCATCCCAGTGCAACGTGAAGATACCTCGAAGACCTCCTCGCCTCAGTGTACTCTAAAATATCTACTACTTAACACTAGGTCACTCCTGAAACATGCTACGGAAGTGGCTACCCTTATTGAAGAACTTGATCTTGATATCTGTGCCTTAACAGAGACATGGAGTCATGAAGCAGCTGACCCCACTCTTACGCTAGCCATTCCGGAGGGCTACCGCATGATTAGACAGGATAGAGTGCAGAATAGAGGGGGCGGGGTAGCTCTTATTATCAGATTCACGCTTAAAACATGGGAGACTAAGATTGACACTATCGCAGGATCCGAACTGCTGTTAGTCAAGGTAGCTATCAGCACTGTAACTACACTGAACATCCTTCTGCTCTATAGAACTCCCACATCCGATTCCACCTTCCCAGCTCTAATGAACAGTCTCCTTTGATCATTCATAAAACCCAACACCAAATTAGTTCTCCTGAGAGATTTCAACCTCTGGTTGGGTTGCGATACGGATTCTGTCGCCAAAGTGATGGAGAGCACACTTGATTCTTTGGGTTTTTCCCATTACATTAGAGACCCCACTCATATTAAAGCACATAACCTGGACTGGGTCTCAACCTTGAATTTGACCAACATAGAGGTGAGGCCATGCCCATGGTCAGATCACTCCTGTGAGCGTGGAGCGGATGAAGAGTGTGGAGCGGCTGGAACGGATGAAGTGGGTGTAATGGATGGTATACATGGATCGGACGAAATGCATGGACCAGAAGGAATGCATGGAACTGATTGAACATATGGAGCGCATAGAGCTGAGCGAGTACATGCGACAGAAGGAATGCATGGAACTAATAGAGGGCATGGAATGGTTGGAGTGCATGGAATGCATGGAGTAGTCACTACGGATGGCGCGGACTCAACGGATGGAGTTGAACAGACGAAGCTGACTGAACAGACTGAGTGAATAAAACAGATAGAATAGATGGTTCAGATGTGCGCTCCATCTCAAGCACCTACTGAAAACCACCATATTAAATCACCACGCTTACTCTTTTCTATACACCACCACTCAACTGGAACACAGCAATACTATGACACATTCGGTATAGCTGTTCTCATACCAACACCTGCCACATACTCCCCATCATCCTAACTAAACACAGCTGGCTGCACAACCGCCAGCCTAGGCGTTCTCCTCTGGCCTAACGCAACCAGAATCGGTCTGGTATCATCCTGCCAGACGAACAGATTCACCTGATCTCCCAACCACCACACCTACCGCTAAGAAGCAGCTATCATACGAGTGCCATGCCTGCTGCACACACATCCGGTGCTCACATGCACCTTATGACTCTCTCTCTACTGACTTGAACTATGGTTTCCGAGGGCGTTCAACCTACCAGCGCCTTGAGATCATACTAATGGTACATAAGGTGCTATATAAATGCAAAGTAACATAACATAACATATGTTTGCACTCAAAGATCGCATTTTTCAATAAAAAAGTGATTCAGCCTAAAGTGATGGTGGCTATTAGAAGCCGGAAAAACCTGAATAAACAACTCTCTGAGCCCCCGGGCCTGAGCCCTCAATAGTAAAATTGGTAATCTAATCAATCTGGAAGACATGTCGGCCACATTGGTGAACTCCCTTAGCCTGGCTACAGAGAAATTCGCCCCAGCTAAGCTAAAAACTCAATCAACAGTGCAGAGAAATGCCTGATTTAATGATGACCTCAAGGAACTTAAATCTAAGAAAACTAAGCTTTCTTATGCTTGTAGGCAACTCCGAGAACAATGCAGTTTAGCAGCATATAAAACTGCTGCAGCTGAGTTTAAACAAGCTACTCTTATAGCTAAAAAGGAGTCACTTAATGCTAGAATATTCAACGCAAAATCAGACTGCAAAGAACTCTTCAAAATATTAAAGGAACAATCGCACACCCCAGGCCCAACGCAAGACACTATTTCTAAAACCGAGTCTTGGTGCACAGAAATCCAACAGGCCAAGTTTAATAAACTTGAAAAAATCAGAAAGACAATAGAGGTGAAAAAGCTCTCCTTGAATAAATAAGAGATGGAAGATAATATTTACTCTTATGTTACTAAGGATAAGGAACAGCCTACCTTTCATTTTATGCCCCTATCAGAAGAAGAATTGGCTAAAACTATTGCTCAACTTAAGAGTACGAGTTGTAAAGGAGACCCCTGCTCTTCCATTATGATCAAGGAATGCTCCCCCATCTTGATCCCAGCACTCACTAAATTTGTGAATGCCTCCTTTATGCAAAACTGGGTACCAGATAATATAAAAAATGTCTGGATTACTCCACTCTTGAAGAAAAATAACCTGTGTCCTCAAACACCATCTAACTATAGATTGATTACTAATACCACCTTCTTATTAAAAATCCTGTGTTGAGTTGCTTATAACCAAACTTCCATATTCCTTGAGCAAAATCAAATCCTACATAAACATCAATCAAGTTTCCGTATAAATCGCGGAACTGAGACAGCCCTTCTTGCCCTTAAATCTCATCTTCTACAAGGCATGGACAAGGGGCATATTGCCCTTCTTATGATCGTAGATCTTTCGGCAGCCTTCGACATGGACCATTCCATTCTGTCCACCAGGTTGAGGGATATTGCCAATTTCTCCAATGAAGCAACACAATGGATCTCCTCCTTTCTGAAGTACAGGCAAGTGACGGTCGCAAGCGACCTGGCAGAAGCGAATCCCACAACACTTTTATATGGGGTTCCACAGGGAGCATGCATTTCCCCCTGCATCTATAACATCTTTGTGATTCCCTTCTATCAAATGCTTGAAGAAATTTGGTTGGTAGGATCAGTAGGCAAACTTGGAAAATTGGGTTCTAACTATATTAATTTTAACATAGACAGTTGTATTATTGAGGTTATGAACAAGGTGAAAACTCTGGGTATTCACCTTGACAAAAATTTGAATATGAAGGCACATGTTACTAGCTTGACCTCCTCATTGTCCTATTTTATTAAACTCTTCAGCCATCCACGTCCTCATCTCTGAAAAAAAACTCTGAAGCACTAACCAGGGCCATAATAGGATCCAAATTGGACTATTGTTGTAGCTTGTTAGTGGGCATCCCCAATCAGATGTTCAACGCCTCCAAGTAATTCAAAATGGGGCGGTGAGAGTTGTCAAATGCCTCCAGAGGAGAGATCGTGTATCTGAGGCAAGAAAAAGTCTCCATTGGCTTCCGATCCCAGCTAGGGTATCCTTTAGGCTCCTTCTTATCACCCATAAATGCCTGATGGGCCAAATGCCAACCTATTTGACAGAAGCCATTGTTATCAAACACCGCACCAGAGCCCTAAGATCAGACAACTCCAATCTCCTTAATATTCCTTGGTGCAATTCCAATAAGGCACGTCTTGGTGCTTTCGGCCTGGCGGCCCCCCCTAGCCTGGAATGCCTTAACACCTATGTTGAGAACTACATCTTCCACAGAAGTCTTTAAGAAGAAGCTTTAGACTCTGCTCTTCTCCTGTTTGTTCATTATCCTGAACGCCCTCTCACTGTACCGGGAAGACCTTGATGTTTCTCTTTCTGTGCTGTTTGTTTTATGTGTGAGAGTCCGCGCCCGTCAGCCTTTGGGTACCTAGTGCGCATTACAAATATTAAACATAAACCTATTGGTATGAGATGTGCTGGCTGGAATCTAGCCATGGCATGTGTACCTTAGGAAAGGTGGCTGCCCTGGTCCGTTCTGGTTGTGTTCACAAGTGCGATATGTAGGTGTACAAATCTTTACCCTTTTCTGCTTTCTACCCTGACACAGCCTATACTTGGCATAAACAACCACCAAACCGAGTGTGATTTCTCTATGATCTGAGACATTTCTGCAGAGTGTGGCAGTTTCCCTGCAGTAGTCCTTCTTGGCTTCCATGTGATGGCTGTGCGGATTCAGCCCAGAGAATGGAATCCATCTTAAAAGAATGACCATGCTGCTTACATCCCCTGGCTTTGGTGTTCTCCTTCGAAGCCCTAACAATCGGCCCCAGAATGGGTAGGCAATCCTGTTCACTGAGGGCTTCTGTGTGGATAGTAAGCAGAGATTGTCCCCCTGTCTGACCTTACTCTGATGTATGAAAATAATAATAGACGGGGCAGGACTGGAGTCAAAGATATCAGGGGAGAGAGGGGTCTCCTCCCCCCCACCCCCTGATATCTGTCTCTGGAGCCAGCCACACCTCCACCTCCTCAGGTCAGGAAAAACACTCTGAATGATCTCTCCATGGAAACTGTTCCTGGAGAGAGGCAATGGCTGTTCCTCCAGAAACGTAGTGTTGCGTGAGACTTTCCTTAAGAGAACGACCCTCTCTGGTGTGGGGATTCCTATGGGAAACTCTGGATGTGTCCGCATGCGATACTCTGATCACATTATGTAGGACCCTGCTTACCTCTTTGCACCCACTGCTGGTGGCTAGGTTCTGGATTTGGAACACCAAGCTTGTTCTGGAAATGGACCGTTCTACAGAAGGTACCTTGCTGGTTTGCAGACCTACCCCCCGACAAAGGGATCTTCTGTCTGAAATGTGCATCCCATCGGACCCGTGGACCAGGAGCCTCCACAGTTGTTTTTTTCTCAGAAGTACAGCCCATCTTTTAGTGCCCAGGAAAGTTATGACCATGCGGCGGTGACTCAAGGACCAGTCAACCTGGCGACCTGTAACCTTTCTCTGAGCCATTTGTTACTCCCTTGCTGACAAGTCACCCAAACTAGCCAGGGAGCTACTATTCCACTACTTACCCCATTGTCAGACTCCGAAGACACCTAGAAGCTATCCCCATTACTCCCCTCTTATCCCACTGTCCCCTGGTGTTACCAAGCCATCACATGCCTGCTAGGACCACAACACCTTTGGTAGCCTAAATGGCTACTGGAACATATTAACCTTCTTTGTTACCTGCTCTGATCACTTAGAATTGTGAGTTCCAACTATCTACAAAGGTCCCAAGGCCTCTGGATCTGAGGAACCCAAACACAGCGGGATTGGGAGCACCCCCAACTGCAGAGCTTGGCTGGGATCCACCCAAGGACAGGCATGTCTTCCGCTCAGCATTCAAGCTTACCTCTCAGATTTCCTACTGATGGCGCTAGCTCGCAGGAACTTTGAACCTTGCCTTTTCTAGACTATAACCAGTAGCTTAGTCTTGTCAAATTCATCCATGTCCTGACTTAGTACGTACCCCAATAGCTTTGAAGCCCAACTTGTTTTCTTTTTTTCCAAACAACTTTTATTTTGTACAGTAACAAGCTTTACATTGGGTACAGGACAGTACGAGAGCTGTGTGAGCACAGTTCCCGGATCTGCAAGCTTTCCGGCCAGCACTTAATGATAAGGATTTGTGTTAGCTGCGACTAAATCTTATTGTTCCCCCACATGAAACCAGATCCTCCTGCCGGCCCGCCAGTTTATATTTAGTTTGTAGTAATGCCACGGCAGACAAGGCGAATAGAGGAGTAATCGTACCAGTCTCCTCCACACTACTTACGTGGGACGGGCAGGATCACAGCAGAGAGAAATGCCGCATCATTGGGGGCCTAGCGGCCATTGCTTGGCATAGTCAATGAATGGGGCCCACACCAACACATACCTCAGATAGCGTCCTTCATATAGCGCAGTGATTTTGTCTGCCACCAGTATAGGAGCATTCCCTGTCCGTGATGCAACGGGAGGACTTGAGCATCCGGCCCCATATTCTCAGCCATGCCTCGTCCTCGATGGGACTCTGCAGATCGTTTTCCCATTTGGTCATATATGGCAAGCGCGCAACAGGCTCTCCCGTGTCCAGAAGCCTGTATAACTTTGAGATCTGCCCCACCTCCGTACCGTCCTGCAAGGTCAGTTTGAGGGCAGAGAGAGGTCTATGAGCCCTCTTCTTCATGAGTGGGTGGGAGGTCCAGTGCCTCTGCTGTGTATATCTGAAACGCTCCCCCTCTTCTAAGTTAAAGGCAAGTTTGCATTCTTCAAATGACAATGGCCAATTGTCTTTGTAAAGTTGGCTTAGGCATATGAAACCTCCCTCCACCCATTTGTTAAAACCTCCCTCCCCGCATCCTGGCGAGAAACCTGGGTTATTCCATATGGGGGAAGGGGCCCCAAACCCTTAGAGATTCCCCATCTGCGAAAGGCCCTTCCCAAGTAATAGAGTGTGCTTTTGGTAGTAGCACGCAAGGAGCAGCCCCTCCCTGGCCCCAGATGTTTTCCCTCTACGTAAGGCAACCGGGCAAGGTCGACTGATGAATGGGCCCGCTCGATCAATTTCCATTTTGGTGTTACCGTGGACCCTGCCCAGGTGAAAACATGTGAAAGTTGTGCTGCCAGATTATAGCGAAATACATCCGGAACCCACAGAACCCCCACTCTCGCTGGTTTTAGCAAAACCCTCTTGGATATTCTGGCCCACGTATTCCCCCAAATGAAGCTAAGTATCTTCCCCTGAAGTGAATGAAGATCCGAGTCCAGGACCCTCACTGCCAATGCTGAGCACAAGTAGAGCAGACGTGGGATCCGGTTCATCTTGACAGCAGCAATGCGACCGAACCACGAGATCTCTTGATGTCCCCACCTCCCCAGATAATTCGAGGAACAACGGGGGAAAATTAGCACAATATACTTCAGGGGGCTTGCTCGGCGATGCAAACTTCCAGGTACCGGATGGAGTCCCGGGACCATTGTATGAGGGCCATTGCAACTATGGTCGCTTACTCCTGGGGCCTGAGGGACACATCCAGACCATGTGACTTGTTGTAGTTTACCTGGAATCCAGAGGCCCGGCCGAACTCGTCCAGCTCCGCCAGCACCGCCGCCAGGGAGGGGGTGGAATTGCTCAGAGTCAGCAGGATATCGTCGGCATAAAGGGATACTTTATAATCTGCCCCTCCCATCATCACCCCTTTAATGGCCTCATTGGATCTAATGCGGTTGGCGGGTGGCTCCATGCATAAAGTGAAAATTAACTGGGACAGTGGGCAGCCCTGCCTCGTACCTCTTTTGACCGCCAGACTGGAAGATAATGCCCCGTTCACCCGGAGGCACGTGGATTGGTGTTGGTAGATTGCCATAACCCCACCTATGGGTTCCAACCTATGGACTCTGGTCCGAAACCCAAAGCTCTACAAATCCCTCCTCAGGTAGCCCCAAACCACTCTATCGAAGGCTTTGTGGGCGTCCAGTGCAATGACTCCCAGATCCAGGCCCGACCTCCTGCCCACCTCCAGCAACCCCAGTACGCGTTGCACATTATCCGTTGCCTCCTGCCCCGCTATAAATCCTGGCTGGTCCCCATCTATGAGCCCAGGTAAAACCCCCATCATGCGATGGGCCAGTATTTTTGAGTGTAGCTTTGAGTCCAGATTAGTGAGTGCGATAGGGCAATATGAATCACAGAGTGAAGGACCCTTCCCCAGTTTAGGGAGCAGGACAGTAGTTGATACCCCCCATGGACGGGGTGACTCTACCGGAGAACCCAAAGGAGTTGGAACAACCTCACCAGGTGGGGAGCTGAAATGTTGCAGAACTTCTTATAGAAAGGGGCCCAGAACCCATCGGGCCCCCGTGCCTTATTTTTCAAAGATTTTATAGCCCATTCCACCTCCCATGAGGTTATTGGCGCCTCCAGGGCCTCTTGGTCTGCTAGTGAGAGGCGAGGAAAGTGAGCATCCTCAAATAGTGATTCTAGGACTCCTCCAGGGGGAGTTCCCCGCAAAGTGTGCTTCCAGGATGCTTGCTTTGGCTGCCTCATCCCACTGCAGCACCCCTTTTGTATGCCTCAAGGCCTGAACCGAGTTCCTGGATCGGAGTTTGCGCAGCTTTGCCACCAGCAGTCGGTTGGCCTCAGAAGCCCAACTTTTAATGGTTATCCTTGATGCTGAGGATACAACAGCTGCTTTCTCCCAGTGTGACGACTGGTTCCACTGGTAACATCGCAGTGAAAGCCCAAAGGCCTCTTATGAAATAGAAAGATGCAGCATGCCTGGAAACTAGATCTCATGACCACACCAGAATAAACAGAACCAATCATGGTAGCAGCACCCTGGACAGTTTTGCATTAGGTGGCAGTACTGATGAAAAAACACACAGGTGTTATGCATCCATCTACTAAAAAATAGCCAATTCCTGTAGTAACATCAGATTGATTCGTCAGGCATTTTGTATTTTTTGTTTTATTCTTGTCAAAAGATCTATATGAGGAGCTACTAATTGTTGAAACATGGCATCTACAGCTGCTGGATATGGCTCCGAATGTGCTTTTCCACAGGCCGCCTGCCTCGACTGTTAAAGTTTAGTTGCGAGCAAAAGATCAATCCCAAAGTCTTTGTGAATTCCTAGAGGTTCACACACTCTGTCCCTAATTGTGTGCATGTCAAACATATAAGCTAGCTTGTCTATATAGAGTTGATACCCATTGAACGTCTTGACGGGACAGGTGAATCAGTCTGAAGTTAACTAGAATGATATGATGGAGTGACTACTTGTGTAATCCCCCCGCCCCTATAATTTGGTCCATCAGATGCGTGAATATGCAGAGCTTGTCCTATCGCTTCCAGGGACCCTGCTCCCGCTGTCTAACAACAATAGTTCACAGTGGAACCGAGGAAGAATCCCTTTGGTTTTTTACTTGTGTGCCTGCTGGTTTACTGCTTTTCTCCACTCTGCTCTATTCCTGGAGCTCACCAGGTGTGTACATACCAATGTACCCCTTGGGAAACTCTGCCCCCCCCTTCCCGAGTCTCTTAGAGTAATACCACACATGCACGCTATGTGAGTACCTGTCATCTGAAGTAGTAGGGACATAACATTTCAGGGAGTACATCTTTTCTGGGGAACAGCCTATTGGCAAGGCACTGCAGCCAGGCTTTCTTTCTGTAGTGGGTGAGTGGAATTGGGCAGGGCAGACTACACTGTAGAGTCCACACAGTTCAGTGAAATGGGTACTTTTCTGTCCCTTATTATTTGGCAAAGCCAAATATTCTGTCATTTGAGTATGCTGCATTGAGTAGCATTCATACCAAAAGTTCCAGTTATCACACCCCAATCCTGCAACATTATAATCGCCAACGGCAGGATTCCCGAATGTCTTTGTTTGAAGTCAGGTGGGGTCTTTACACTATGTTCCAAAATAGAAATGTGGTATCAGCGTGATTGAACTCCTTATTAGCGTGGTTCACTTTTACGTTCAAATATTCACTTTACTTGTATTTTTATTTTGTTAATTAGGTTTATAGGTCAATTCAGAACTTTTTACCCAACATTGCACAACTTTTTTTTAGCATTATACAAATAGTTTATTAGTTAAAATCACATTTCATCATCAAATACAAAAAAAGAACAATCACATAACCACTTAGTTGTAAAAACTCCTAAAATTCATAGTATACAAAACAAGTCTACAATTCATTAATACCTTTCCTAAAATACTTAATAATCACATATATTCAGTGATTGGAAAAATGTCACTGTCACTATAGTTAATGAAGTATATCGACCACTTAATACCATCTCGAGCCGTCTCTCTCAGGACAACAAATTACACTCTACTTTAAATGTATCAAATGCACGACGACTTTGTCCCCTCAAAGCTGTACAATCTTCTAGGATATGGATCAATGCTTCTCGTGCTAAGTGGCAAAACCTACAATGTGCATCATATTGAGAGTTCTTTGATCAAACCGCTAAAACATCTTGACTCGGAATCACATTAAACCTAATTCTTAAAAATTGTGTTACGAAGACTGCAACAAAGGAACTTCCCTGAATATTTTGGTAGCACATTAACAACTTTCGGTTCTAGCAAGAGGTTATCATACATTTTATATGTATTACTCCCTACTTGGGTAGACAGCCGATATGCTATCCAAAGTTTGGCTTTAACTTTATTTGGGTTATTCGACAAAAGGTCAAGAGAAATGTCTGCGTCTTTCATCACTAGGGAACTGTCATCTTTCCAAGTTTCAATCCATTTGTCCCCGCCGCTTTCCATTACTAATTACATTTTTATCATAACCGAAATGCGAGGTGGCCTACCAACATTTTCTGTAAAGAGAAAGTTGCTTCCATGCAGTTATACCCTGCAGAGAAAGAAGTCCGAACTCATAACGAATTATTGCAATCAGCGTGCTCTTTGAAAGAGGTAGCAAACGCTTCCAAAAGATTCCACCAAGATATTGCCACTTAACTTTACTTGAATTAATTAAGGGATCTGCACCGTAAGTAATGATCGGGATTACCTTCTGCTCATAAAACATAAGTAACCAGCAGAATTTACCATATTTCATATTAACGATGGAAGCCTGCGGAGCTAGAGTTATTTGTAAAATAAATTTCTGCATGCGTGGAGTTTCCCCTTGCTTGCTATTGTAACAAATCCCTAAATATCTATATTCTTGTACTATAAGGAGCGACTTTGTGCTCAACGACCAATTTGTACCTTTAAAATTTCCCTTCTTAGTTGGTTGAATTTTCATCACGTTTGACTTTGGGATGTTGAGAGTTAGACCATTAAGCACATTTAACTGACTCTGCAAACCAATAAGGGTTTGGTCTATCAACATCAAGTCATCGGCACATAAAAGCCATTGCACCTCTTTAAAACCAATTTTTGGGTGAAACGCTTGTGCCGCTTCTAAATGTAAATTAAGATCCACCAAGAATAAATTTAAAAAGCGTTGGAGCCAAGTAACATCACTGTTTCAAGCCTCTAAAAGTTGGAATAGAGGGAGAAAGATCACCCTGTTGGTTGAGGCGAACGGCAATGTTGTATCTACGTACATGGCTTTCATCATCTCAAGTAGCACCTCAGGGCAAGCCCTCCTCTTAACTTCTTCCTAAGAGCACTTCTTGGGATGCTATCAAACGCTAACTTAAAATCAATAAAAGCCAAATATAAAGGAGTTTTAGTTTTAAAAGCCCTTGTTTTAAAAAATCCAATAAAACACAATTAATCAATGTCTCCCGATGCTTAATAAATCCAGACTGATTGGATCATTTACCTTTGCATCTAAAATGCAATGAAGCAAAAATAATTCCTGACGGATCTAAAAGAGCTATTGGGCGATAGTTTTCCGGTAAAAGTCAATCACCCTTTTTAAAAATGGAAATAATTATCGCTGTTAACCAGGACTGCAGGATTAATTTGGCCATTAAAATTTGATAATAAATTAAAGTTAGAATATCCGCCCATAATTCTGGGTTTGCTTTGAACATAGTGTTGGATAGCCCATCCAGACTTGCGCTCTCGAGTAGCTGATGCGCTTAATAAACTCAGATTTTCATCTTTTTCTATTTCCATCTGCCATTTGGCTGCAGGTACCCAACCTTTAGATTCAACAGCATAACAGTCATTTTTATCCAAATGTATAAAATGAGCTGCCGAAGCCTCTGGAGATATCAGATTAGTCTGATTTCTGCCACGTTACCCGACCCCATGGCCTTCAACATTGCTTCAGCATCGTGCTGTAGAATCAAGGCCCTACGGCTTCTCAACCATTTGGAGTATTTCTATTTTATGTTTAATCTTTCAACCTCATAGGCCGACCAGTTCAATTTGGGAAGATTACTTATTTCCCTTCTCATGAATCTTTTCCTAGCCACTACTTCTACATCATATGTATGCTTGTAAGGCGGTCTAAGATCTTAGACTTGGTAGTAGTAAATAAATGCATTACACTTGCATACAAATCTTTAGGCCATACCCCTCGAAACAAGGATATCTGATATAGAGAGATTGCAATTTTAAGGTATTCCAAGTCAACCGATTCTGACCAACGGAGACTTGAAGATCAAAAGAATAGTGGGCACCTATGGTTACATTTTAGGGAAACCACCAATTTGGGGACATAGGGCCTCATTACGAGTTTGGAGGCAAATAAGGGCATGGCTGCCTCCAAACTCAGGTCCGGGTTCCCTGAATGGGGAAATACCGGGCCATTCCGACCTTGGAGGGCCCGGTATTTCCCCCTTCAGGGAACCCGGACCATCCCCATTCCCATTTGAGCCCCCATAGGGCTCAATGGGAATGGGGAGCATACTAACAATGGGCCCGTTGTTAGCATGCTGGGCTGCTCGCAGGACCCGCAATCAGACCTCGTAATAGGGCGGTAAGGGGTTAACGGCTCCGGCGCCTTTACCGGTGCCGTTAACCCCTTACCGCCCACCTCGTAATGAGGCCCATAGTTGCATGATCACTATTCCTAATAGAAAAACTTGTCATGTCTACCAAACTATGCATCGCCGTAGTTGAAACAAACATGTAATCGTTAATGGCCAACTGCATGTCCCGCCTCCAAGTAGGTTGGGCCAGGGCATCTCCCTTATTGGCGCCATTCAACATCAATGGGTCTCTTGAGTCCATTAAAGACCATAAAGCATCACCTCTCTCTCTGGCTACTAAATTTCCTTTAATTTTATGTGGGAAATCCTGATCTAAATTTGCTCAGGTTACAGTAAAATCCCCTCCTATAATTATAAAAGAGATAGAATCGTCTCGTAAGCAATTATCTAGAACCTCCGCTAGATGCCAAAGGGATTCCAATATACGTTACATAATGCTATTTTCTGACTAAAATGTCCCCCTTCTGGCCAGAAAAGTTTAGTTAACTGAATATATGGATTATATGCCACACATTCTTCAACTGTTAAGGCCAAATAATTCCTTACTGCTGTTAGAAGACCTGATACTGGTCTACCTCTAGCCTCTATCAGTGCTGGGGGGGGGGGGGGGGTCAGGAAACTGTAAAACCATCCATAACTGGGGGGGGGCAGGTTTCTTGTAATAACACTACATCATATTTTGCTACCTGTTCCACATCCCCCTCAAAAGATGAGAACAACCTTTTGTATTCCAGGACAACATGGAAATCAATAGTTTTTGATCTTGTTCTAGTTGGTCCCCATGAGTTAACATTCGCTAAAATGCCTGGAAGCCCGCACCATGCATTAGGGGCTTGCAGTAAGAAAGGCTGCACTGTGCGCTCTGTAACCTGACGAAGCCCTCTATCATTCGTAGCTTTAGTAATTTGTAAAAGAGGGTAGCCTCTTGGCTGAGCACTGTCTGAAGTTGGCAGTAACAGAGGCCGATATTTCACCTCGGTTTACCATCTTTACATCATAACCCATTGGTAAAAATAATGGGGTCATATCCAGAATGAAGTTTAATATCATTCTTGAGCCGACATGGAGCAGGGCTGCATCCAATCTATCTTTAAAAATAAATTCCGCCGATTGATATCGGCTGATTGTAAACTTCGCAGTGAGGGAATTAACTTCAAAACATTCGAGCGGTTCAAAATCATGGGCTTGGATGATAAAGGCAACCGCTCCAATAATGAGCAATTTAGATCTTGAACAACGTCCGGTCTATTATGGAATACCTGCTGCGTTTTAAGATCAGGGCCTTCACTTGATGTAGACCTAATCTTTTTCCTTCCAAGGTAAAGTATCCCGGTTCAGGGGTTACCCTCTGCACTTTTGGAACCAGAGCCGGAGGATTAATTATGGTGCTACAGCTGCCAGAATAGTAGAAGGTGGGATAGTTTGCACTGCGTTTGAAGCAATAGAAAGATCATTACTTCTAAATAATGGAGGTAAAGCCCTGGAGGATGGCCCCATATCAGTGGCAAAGAAGGGGGATATTGGAATGTCGGAGACATTGGAGTGGACACTGTGGTTCTTGGTGGAGGTGTAGTTAGGATATTATGTTATACTTCCACCGATTACTGGGTAAGATTTGTCAATATGGCCATATTTACATCATATTGGGGCGAAGCTGTGAAGTCTCGACAGACATCACAGGTTGCATAGAACT
Source organism: Ambystoma mexicanum (assembly GCF_040938575.1). Classification (NCBI taxonomy): domain Eukaryota; kingdom Metazoa; phylum Chordata; class Amphibia; order Caudata; family Ambystomatidae; genus Ambystoma; species Ambystoma mexicanum. Next base: position 65,104,128 of record NC_090929.1, read on the forward strand.
CTGGCTCTCTTTACCACTGGGTCCAGGGGGTGATAAGACCTGAACTGTCAAAGATCTTCAAAACCTCCTGGAGCCCGTGGAAGAGGATCTCAGACATTCCTTTCATTCTTGGTTGCCTTCCTTTGTTTGGCAGCCCACCGTTGCATATTCCTATTTCGAGTTCAAATTGGAAACTGAGGGTAAGGCTCATCGCGAGGCTCCATTTCACCGGGCCTAGGTGATTGAGACAATTGGTGAACTGAGCCCTGCAATTTTAAGTTGGAATCTTGCACCTCAGGTATTTCTGAAAGCTCAGCTCTAGGGCTGACATTCTATGAGGAGGGCTCAAGCAGAACTACCTCTCCCTCATTTACCTGTAATGCCCCACCCAAAGAGGTGACTAGGCTGAGCTGTGGGCCTACCTCACCAGCAGGCAACTGTACCCTAGTTCTCAATGATGGTAAATTAGTTTGACACAAAGCTGTGATAGACCCCTCAAAAAAAGAAAACTTGGTTAGCAAAGTAGAAAGTGCCACAGATTGCTCCGACAACTTGTCGTCAATAACCTCCTATGGCTTTACCAAAGAGGTAAAGGCAAAGTTCAAAGTCTGGATTGAAGACTGCGGCATGTTAGCCGAGTCTTGAACTCCCTGCATCCATGGCTGAACATGTCTGGATGGATGACCTGAGAATGGCGAAAAAGAGCTCTCTGAACTAGATTGCGAATGAGCATACTATTCTGGGGACAAAGACACTATTACTATTAAAGGGCCCGCACCACAATAGCTGAAACACTGCAATCCGACGTCTGTAATATGCTGTCTCAGACTGCCACTTCCGCTTTAGTTTTATTTCTCCAATATCTCGTCCCCTTTCCTACACACTTGTGACAGATAGTCCCCTATGGAGACCTGTCTATAGGCCTTGGCAGTGCACTGTGAGCCGCCCATGCAGTGACTAGGTGGGTACCTGGGGGTTCTCCTGTCCAACAGCGGTGTCTTTCTTTCTTTGCCTAGACAATAGAGTAGTGCCAGAGACATCCCACATTGTAATATTGACTATTCTTCCCCAGTGAGAGGGTGCCATCCCCATAGTATAGCAGGGAGTGCCCAGTTAGATCTGCATGCATATAAGGATCAAACATGAGGCCCAGGGTGCCCGTCTTTGAGCCCTGGGGCCCTCTGAATAGACACATGGCCCAACTCTATGCCCACCTCCATGTAAGCCCCTACGTGAATTTCTTACCCATATTGTCGACTCCGCGAGGAATGATCACGTCGGCATACTTCTTGGTCTGGTGAGAAAACAGTGCAGGTACAGTGAGTGCTGGTGCTGCCACAGACCCCAAGGGTAAAAACATCTGCAGTCATAGAAGGCGATCACTGAGGGTCCCACCTGTGCAACAATACCCCATGTGAGCTGGGGAGACCTAAGGCCTGTCTCCACTAGTGCTGTGTGGCCCACTCACTCCTGCAACCACCAGTGCCGTGTGACATTCACAACCTTGCCCCCTCGCTTAGTGCTCTGACGCGCGCCTGCCTTCACCAGTGCAGTCACACTCTCAGTCCTTCTCCGCCATTACTATGTGGGACTCACAACCCCGTCTTTTCCAGTACTGTCTGGCACTCACAATCCTGCCTTCATCGATGAGCAGGGGCAAATTCAATCCGGTCACCTCCAGTGCTGTGTGGCTTCCAACCCTCAAAGTACTGCAAGGCTTCCAAAATGCTTCCCCCTCCAGTAAAGGATGGCTTTTGCAATCCTGACCGCACCACTATTGCTTGGGCTTCACAATCTTGTCTCCTCCAGTACTGAATGTCCCTCTACATCCTGCCTTGATTGGGCACATCCAAGTCCTGTTGCAACACGTGACCCCCCCTCACCCGCCCCCCTGCCTAAAAGCGGTTCCCAGGTCCTAAAGCAAAACTGCATCCCCAGTTCTGTCACAACCTCAGAAGCCACAGTTCAACTTCAAGCTGCAATTCCACGATTTTCCTTTATTCCGGGCGCACGCGGTCACAACTCATTCTGGGACCCCCTGTCTGCTCTCAACCTGAGCACCCGCTGTCCGGCTTCAACGTAAGAACCCACAGTTTTCCCTTGTTCTGGGCATCAATTGCCCTGCCTCAATTTGAATGCAGACCATTGTAGCGCTCACGATCTAGCCTCAATACTGGCCCCCCCGGCCTGCCTCAGTATGGGCCCCCACCGCCCTGCCTCAGTATGGGCCCCCATCTCCCTGCCTCAATTGGAATGCAGACCGTTGTAGCGCTCACGATCTAGCCTCAATACGGGCCTCCACCACCCTGCCTCAATATGGGCCCCCACCGCCCTGCCTCAATATGGGCCCCCAATGCCCTGCCTCAGTATGGGCCCCCAATGCCCTGCCTCAGTATGGGCCCCCAATGCCCTGCCTCAATATGGGCCCCCACGGCCCTGCCTCAGTATGGGCCCCCACAGCCCTGCCTCAGTATGGGCCCCCACAGCCCTACCTCAGTATGGGCCCCCACAGCCCTGCCTCAATATGGGCACCCGCATTCCTGCCTAGGCACTATTTGTTCACCCGGACTAGAAACACCCTTAGTCTGGCATACCTTTGGGATACCCAAATCCGTCCTCGGTCTGAGCACCCACATTCCTGCCTCGGTATGCATAATGACAATCCTTCCTCAATATGGGCACCCACAGTCTGGTCTCAGGCTGGATACTGCCTGACCTGCCGGAATATGGACACTCAAAATGTTGCCGGAATATGAGAGTCAATATCCCACTAAGACCCGCCCCGTAAATCCACCACCTTTCGTGAACAATAAAGACAGACTGCAGCAGTGATGCACCCAGCAATGTGGTCTTTTTCACGTGCAGCCCATTACGCATGCTGCCTTGCTCATCCTGCCTCAGATTGCTTCCCTGCGCTAAAGGCTAGCAAAGGCTTATACTGGTGTAGCCCATTACGCATGCTGCGTTGCTCATCCTTCCTCAGATTGCTTCCCTGCCCTAAAGGCTAGCAAAGGCTTATACTGGTGTAGCCCATTACGCATCCCTCCTCAGATTGCTTCCCTAAAGGCTAGCAAAGGCTTATACTGGTGTAGCCCATTACACATGCTGCCTTGCACATCCTTCCTCAGATTGCTTCCCTGTCTCTAAGGCTAGCAAAGGCTTATACTGGTGTAGCCCATTACGCATCCCTCCTCAGATTGCTTCCCTAAAGGCTAGCAAAGGCTTATACTGGTGTAGCCCATTACACATGCTGCCTTGCACATCCTTCCTCAGATTGCTTCCCTGTCTCTAAGGCTAGCAAAGGCTTATACTGGTGTAGCCCATAATGCATGCTGCCTTGCTCATCCTGCCTCAGATTGCTTCCCTGCCCTAAAGGCTAGCAAAGGCGTATACTGGTGTAGCCCATAACGCATGCTTCCCTGCTCTAAAGGCTAGCAAAGGATTATACTGGTGTAGCCCATTACGCAGGCTGCCTTGCTCATCCTGCCTCAGATTGCTTCCCTGCCCTAAAGGCTAGCAAAGGTGTATACTGGTGTAGCCCATTACGCATGCTGCCTTGCTCATCCTGCCTCAGATTGCTTCCCTGCCCTAAAGGCTAGCAAAGGCTTATACTGGTGTAGCCCATTACACATGCTGCCTTGCTCATCCTGCCTCAGATTGCTTCCCTGCCCCCAAGGCTAGCAAAGGCTTATACTGGTGTAGCCCATTACCCATGCTGCCTTGCTCATCCTTCCTCAGATTGCTTCCCTGCCCTAAAGGCTAGCAAAGGCTTATACTGGTGTAGCCAATTACCCATGCTGCCTTGCTCATCCTGCCTCAGATTGCTTCCCTGTGCTAAAGGCTAGCAAAGGCTTATACTGGTGTAGCCCATTATGCATGCTGTCTTGCACATCCTTCCTCAGATTGCTTCCCTGCCCCTAAGGCTAGCAAGGGCTTATACTGGTGTAGCCCATTACGCATGCTGCCTTGTACATCCTGCCTCAGATTGCTTCCCTGCCCCTAAGGCTAGCAAAGGCTTATACTGTTGTAGCCCATTAAGCCCTCTGCCTTGCACATCCTTCCCCAGATTGCTTCCCTGCCCCTAAGGCTAGCAAACGCTTATACTGGTGTAGCCCATTACGCATGCTGCCTTGCTCATCCTGCCTCAGATTGCTTTGCTGCCCCTAAGGCTAGCAAAGGCTTATACTGGTGTAGCCCATTACGCATGCTACCTTGCACATCCTTCCTCAGATTGCTTCCCTGCCCGTAAGGATAGCAAAGGCTTATACTGGTGTAGCCCATTACGCATGCTGCCTTGCTCATCCTGCCTCAGATTGCTTCGCTGCCCCCAAGGCTAGCAAAGGCTTATACTGGTGTAGCCCATTACGCATGCTACCTTGCACATCCTTCCTCAGATTGCTTCCCTGCCCCTAAGGCTAGCAAAGGTTTATACTGGTGTAGCCCATTATGCATGCTGCCTTGCTCATCCTGCCTCAGATTGCTTCGCTGCCCCTAAGGCTAGCAAAAGCATATACTGGTGTAGCCCATTACGCCTGCTGCCTTGCACATCCTTCCTCAGATTGCTTACCTGCCCCTAAGGCTAGCAAAAGCATATACAGGTGTAGCCCATTACGCATGCTGCCTTGCTCATCCTGCCTCAGATTGCTTCCCTGCCCCTAAGGCTAGCAAAGGCTTATACTGGTGTAGCCCATTACGCATGCTGCCTTGCTCATCCTGCCTCAGATTGCTTCCCTGCCCTAAAGGCTAGCAAAGGCTTATACTGGTGTAGCCCATTACACATGCTGCCTTGCACATCCTTCCTCAGATTGCTTCCCTAAAGGCTAGCAAAGGCTTATACTGGTGTAGCCCATTACGCATGGTGCCGTGCTCATCCTGCCTCAGATTGCTTCCCTGCCCTAAAGGCTAGCAAAGGCATATACTGATGTAGCCCATTACGCATGCTGCCTTGCTCATCCTGCCTCAGATTGCTTCCCTGCCCTAAAGGCTAGCAAAGGCTAATACTGGAGTAGCCCATTGCGCATGCTGCCTTGCACATCCTTCCTCAGATTGCTTCCTTGCCCTAAAGGCTAGCTTGTAGCCCATTATGCATGCTGCCTTGCTCATCCTGCCTCAGATTGCTTCCCTGCCCCCAAGGCTAGCAAAGGCTTATACTGGTGTAGCCCATTAGTCATGCTACCTTGCTCATCCTTCCTCAGATTGCTTCCCTGCCCTAAAGGCTAGCAAAGGCTTATACTGGTGTAGCCCATTACACATGCTGCCTTGCACATCCTTCCTCAGATTGCTTCCCTGTCTCTAAGGCTAGCAAAGGCTTATACTGGTGTAGCCCATTACGCATGCTGCCTTGCTCATCCTGCCTCAGATTGCTTCCCTGCCCTAAAGGCTAGCAAAGGCGTATACTGGTGTAGCCCATAACGCCTGCTGCCTTGCCCATCCTGCCTCAGATTGCGTCCCTGCCCTAAAGGCTAGCAAAGGATTATACTGGTGTAGCCCATTACGCAGGCTGCCTTGCTCATCCTGCCTCCGATTGCTTCCCTGACCTAAAGGCTAGCAAAGGCGTATACTGCTGTAGCCCATAACGCATGCTGCCTTGCCCATCCTGCCTCAGATTGCGTCCCTGCCCTAAAGGCTAGCAAAGGATTATACTGGTGTAGCCCATTACGCAGGCTGCCTTGCTCATCCTGCCTCAGATTGCTTCCCTGCCCTAAAGGCTAGCAAAGGATTATACTGGTGTAGCCCATTACGCATGCTGTCTTGCTCAGCCTGCCTCAGATTGCTTCCCTGCCCTAAAGGCTAGCAAAGGTGTATACTGGTGTAGCCCATTACGCATGCTGCCTTGCTCATCCTGCCTCAGATTGCTTCCCTGCCCTAAAGGCTAATACTGGTGTAGCCCATTACGCATGCTGCCTTGCTCATCCTGCCTCAGATTGCTTCCCTGCCCCCAAGGCTAGCAAAGGCTTATACTGGTGTAGCCCATTACCCATGCTGCCTTGCTCATCCTGCCTCAGATTGCTTCCCTGTGCTAAAGGCTAGCAAAGGCTTATACTAGTGTAGCCCATTACGCATGCTGCCTTGCTCATCCTGCCTCAGATGGCTTCCCTGTGCTAAAGGCTAGCAAAGGCTTATACTAGTGTAGCCCATTACCCATGCTGCCTTGCTCATCCTGCCTCAGATTGCTTCCCTGCGCTAAAGGCTAGCAAAGGTTTATACTGGAGTAGCCCATTGCGCATCCTTCCCCAGGTTGCTTCCCTGCCCTAAAGGCTAGCAAAGTCTTATACTGGTACCGGCAGACAGAACTCCTCAAATGCAGGCTTGACGAAGGAGGTGTACTGTGTCAGGATGTGCTCCAGATCGCGTCCTCGTTTCATGTCTCGAAGCACTGTAAAATAAAACTATGATTAACCTCACAATCACCCCAATGCAGGAGCAGAGCATACAACATAGACATGTAGGGGTCTTGAGGAGGTCTTTATGCCCGGAAATCAGGCAGCAGTATTGACTATGGAGGCATGCCCTGCCCAAGGTAGAGAGGTAGGGTCATAAGGGGGATGTATGTCCAGGATGCAGGCAAGGGTATTGAATATGGTGAGCTGTCCTGCCCAATGTAGAGGTAGGGGGTCATGAGGAGGTCTCTGTATGTCCAGGATGCAGGCAAGTGTACTGAATATGGTGAGCTGCCCTGCCCAATGTAGAGAGGTAGGGGGTCATGAGGAGGTCTCTGTATGTCCAGGATGCAGGCAAGTGCATTGAATATGGTGAGCTGCCCCGCCCAATGTAGAGAGGTAGGGGGTCATGAGGAGGTCTGTGTATGTCCAAGATGCAGGAAAGTGTATTGAATATGGAGGCCTGCCCCGCCCAATATAGAGGTAGGGGGTCATGAGGAGGTCTCTGTATGTCTAGGATGCAGGCAAGTGTATTGAATATGGTGGCCTACCCCGCCCAATGTAAAGAGGTAGGGGGTCATGAGGAGGTCTCTGTATGTCCAGGATGCAGGCAAGTGTATTGAATATGGTGAGCTGCCCTGCCCAATGTAGAGAGGTAGGGCTCATAAGGAGGTATGTCCAGGATACATGCATGGGTATTGAATATGGAGGGCTGCTCTGCCCAGGGTAGAAAAGTAGGGGTCATAAGGAGGTATGTCCAGTATACATGCATGGGAACTGAATATGAAGACACGCTGGCCAAAGGTAGGGTCCAAGGAGGTCTGTATGCCCGGGACAGGACATGTATGGACAGAACACATGCAAGGTGCTACACCTAAGGGGGAGAGGATGGGATCCCAAAGAGGTCTGCATGTTCAGGGCGGACATATGGCCATTTCATGTGGATGGGTGATCAATCCAGGTTAGACCAATCTGGGACTTGAGGAGGTCTGTGTGCGCCAAACACGTGACATGCATGAGCATTTACTATTCCAGGAAGTACATGCATGAGCATTTCCTATGCCAGGAAGCACATGTATGAGCATTTCCTATGCCAGGGTGCTGTTTCAAAGCTAGAGGCCCTGAGATGTGTTAGCTCTGTGCCAGGTATGGACGTTATATCAGCAGAAGTCCTCGAGCCAAGGGAAGCAGGTGTGGGCATTCCATAAGCAGAGGTACTCGGCCCAGTACTGGAGCCAATATAAAGGTAGTGACCTACGAGGGGTCTGTGCCCAGGAAGGCAGGTGTGGGCATTACATAAGCATTACATAAGCAGAGGTACTCGGCCCAGTACTCGTGCCAATCACAAGAGAAGACCTCACTTAGAAACCACAAGAAAATCAGAAATACCTCGACCAACCCCAGTAAGTTACAAAGAAAGATCAGAGGAGGAAATGACGAAATATGAAAGAAATCCTCGGGGGCCTCTAACACCAATCAAAAGAACCTGCACGCAGAGGGTTACAACGGTCCAAAACTTTAATGAAGACAAAGGAAAAATCCAACCCTCTACAAAATCTTTGGGCAAGGCTTCCGAAAGCCTTGATTCTGCAAAAAAAATAGCAATTCAAGTCTATCAAAAACTCCCGCGACGACTCTACACGATGCTCAAACAACAACCAAGCCAAATTATGCTCTTGGAACACCCCTGGGTTTATGCATCTTACAGTACCGGGTGACGTCAACTTGGCTTCATTTGACATCCTGTGCCTTCAGGAAACTTGGCTTACCGCCAAGCCTATCCTAGATGTATTTGAAATAGTTTTTGCAACAGCTAAAAAAGGACCTAAAGGGAGACCCTCTTCGGGACAGATAACTGCAATTAGGAATGGAAAAGGAATGAAACTGATTAAAATCTTGACAGTATCACTCTTTATGATCTCAGTACAAGTAAAATGGAACTACTGGAATGTAGTACTGAATAAATCAGTGCCGACAACAGCGATAATCATAAACATTTATTGGAACCCTGACGCCATTTCTAATGAAGATTTTCTGGATATGTTGGAAAAGAAATTGACAAAGCATACATTGAATACTCTGAACTCCATCTGTATGTCTGTGGAGACCTGAACGCTGTATGCGCTAAGAAATTGACAGGAAAGGCCGGAACTAAGGCTGAACTTTGGGGGGAAAAATGGACTTTGCTGATGAAATCTAAAAACCTTGTCAATGTGGACACACTATTTCCAAGTACAGACCAGCTCCCAACATGGGAAGGTCGTAGCTCATCGGCAATAATAGACTATATTTACGCCTCGTCTGCCTTACTGCAAATTATCGCATCCTTTGACATCGTTAAAACCAAAGCGAGCGACCATAACTTGCTATGTCTAACATGGCCAGTTACCTCAATGGAAAAAACAGCGTTTGTCCCAAAGCTAGAAGTCAATTTGAAAGGAAATCAAATCGCTCGGAGCTTAAACAATGTTATCTCGCTGACAACTAACTACGCCAAGTTGGAGTCATTGGACAGTGTTTTCATTCCACCATATTATAGCGCCTTGTTGAACATTTTCAAGAAACCCAGACTGAAAAACAGAACATCTACGAACAAATCTGTCCATACCTATGACCAAACTCTGGTTACCAGAAGACGCCAGTTTACGAAACTAAAGAGAAGATTCGCGAAAGTCAGTTCCAACACCAACAAACAGGCATGGATCAGCGAGTTAAGGTCCTACAAGTCTTGGCTGATAGAGCATCGACATTCCTTGTATCAAAAAGACTCCGAAGATATGTTGCGATGTGTGTCTAGCAAAAACTCTCGCGAATTCTGGGCTCTGATCAATGCAACCGAACGGGTCAACTCAGATTCATTAATCAATGGTATTGCAGAGGCTAAATGGACATCACATTTTGAAAATCTCTTTTTTGATTCCTCTGCTGATATCACAACTACACAGGATCAAAGTACATCACCCTGGGTTGAGCTCCACGATCCTAAAGATATACTGGATATCTTGAAAAAACTGAAAAACTCAAGGGCCCCAGGGCCTGATGGGCTGACCAACATGCATCTAAAAGAACATCCAGTGGCTTGGGCGAAGTTCATTAGTGCAGTTGTCCGAAGAGTGACAACAGCGAAAGTTCTACCGGAATCTTGGACCAATGCTGTGGTTGTTCCCATTTATAAAAGAGGGACGAGAGACGAGCCCAAGAACTTTCGGCCGATTGCCCTGTTAAATGTGATCGGCAAGGTCTATGGCTCACTACTTCTTCGACACTTCCAAAATTGGGCAAAGGAGGCTCCTTGCAATGACCCGCTTCAATCTGGTTTTAAAAAGAATGTGAGAACAACCATTAACATCTTAACGGTTAACATCTTAAAAAGCAAGTCCCTTGCCGACGGCACGCAAACTTATATGGCTTTCATTGATCTGAGCCAAGCCTTCGATCAAGTCAACAGATCGAGGCTTTGGGAAAAGCTAAGGTTGTGGAAGTGTTCAGCAGCTACTATATCCCATTATAGCACTCCACACGGCTACAAGGGTCCAAGTGTGGCTCGATCACCAAGGTGCACTTTCTGAGGAGATCCTAACAAACCAGGGGGTTAAGCAAGGTTGCCCGTTGGCCCCAGCGACTATAAAGAAACAGAGCACAAGGTCAGATCATTTCCGCTGCAAATTGGAAACATGAAAATTTTGTATGCGGATGATATCATCATCGCTGACCAAACAGCAATAGGGCTGCAGAGACAATTTACTAACTTTGCGGAATATATTGCTGCAAATGGTCTCGAAATAAACAAGCCCAAGACCAAAATTTTGTTCTTCGGAAAAGGGAGACAAAAAAGTGATTCCTTCACATGTTCCATGGAAGGAGAGCATATTGAGAAGGTCACAGAATTCAAATATCTGGGAATTATGGTGGATAACTCGCCAAAGGAAAACGCAATGCAAAAACAGCTGCTGGCAAAAACAAAGAGCTTAATATCCCAGGCAAAAGCGATAGACAAGAAATTTGGTTGCTTCTCCCTCATACCAATTGTGGACTTTTACAAAGCAAAGGTCGTCCCCACACTTGTGTACGGCGCTGAAGCCATGCCCGGGTTACCTAAAAAATCTGGACCACACCTGAAAGCCAATACAGGAGGGAAGTTTTGAATTTACCAAGCTCAACGCCACTGGTCCTGATAAGACGTGAAAGGAGTCAGCTTTCAATGGTCTCGATAGTAGAAAGGAACATCATGATGCTGTTCAGAAAACTATTGTTGGAGAAACGTCCCAAGTTACTAGAAGCTATAAACAACGAGGCAGAAGGAGGTCGTTCTGCTGTCCTGAATCAATGGTACAAAGATCAAGAAGTGAAACTGGACTTAATCCAATGTTCCAAAAAGAGCTTATGGAGAATCCTATGAAAATCCCAAAACAAACTAAACAAGCTCAATTGGATTAATACCTTGGATCAGGCCGCTTTATACAAACTGGTGTCACACCTGCCTCTCATGACCTATAAATTACATGAACTACAGCCGTTCGTGAAAAAATATCCTAATCGCAAGCTGAGGAATACTTTCCTGAGAGCCCGCCTCAATTTACTCCACACCAACGAAATCCTGAAGATACGAGGCCTGGCCACAACAAACAAATGCAGATTTTGCAAAGACCTGTCGGTAGTGGAAAAGACGAGACGTCTGCTTTTAGTGTGCCCAGGAGTGGAGGCTATAAGAAGACCCTATTTGAAGGCGATGTTAGCTGCGGCACACACTCTTGACGAGGAGACCTGGTGGTCTAGGTTAAGCGGAGGCGGCCGTACAACCTGGGTCACAGCTACAGCGAATATCTTGGATGCAATTCTCCTAACTGCAGATAAAGAAAAGTAGACAGACTGTAAACTTGAAGGAACGTAATACAACATTTTTTTAAAAACCCTCGGGTTAAATAAAGTAAAAAAACAAAATATATAAAGGTAGGGACCTATGAACGGTCTGTGCCCAGGGAAGCAGGTGTGGGCATGCCATAAGCAGAGGTACTCTGCCCAGTACTGGAGCTGACCTATAAGGGGTCTGTGCGCTGTGTTGCAGGTGTGGGCGCTACATAAGCAGAAGTACTCACCCCAGTACTGGAGCCAATATAAAGGTAGTGGTGACCTATGAGGGGTCTGTGCGCTGAGAAGCAGGTGTGGGCGCTACATACTCCGGGGAATCTCGACCCAAGTTGGGGAAGTAAGAAGTCGGGACCCGGCCCGCTGAAAACCTCAATGAGCAGAGAGGATTTTGAAAGACCAATTCCAGTTTATTAGTGTCACGGGTATAAAAGAAAAACTAAATGATGCGTTTCGTAGCCGACGGGCCACTTGCTCACATATATAAATAAATAATCCCAGACAGTCACTAGTACTCGCGCAAACGGTGAACTATTAAAGCATGTAGAGGCACTGGCATGTTGGCATGTAGAGGCACTGGCATGTTTCTGCCCGCTGGAAAGGTTTCCCATCTGATAAATACACCTTCTGTGGGGGACTTTGTTTTGCTGGTAAGTGCAGCTTTGCAGTACTGAAGGTCACAAGGGACACCTGCTCCTTGCCTACCGCTGAAAGGAGGTGGGTGGGGGGGGGGCGGCAATGCACCCTAACCCACGACAGGCTTCAGATGAAGTTTTCCTTCCTTCCTTTCCCTCCCTCCCTCCCTCCCTCCCTCCCTCCCTCCCTCCTTCCTTCGTTCCTCCCTCCCTCAGAGTGCAGTTGACTGTCAGCTTAGGTTGGATGCAGCATAATTAATACAGGTGCACTTGGTTATTCGTTTAACCAGGGAACTCTTTGTCTTTGTTTACTCCAGCCTTGCACAGTCCTGTGAACCCAAAAGACCCAGCTGGAACTCAACTCCCTACCATGCAAAAGTTTGCAGCAGGGGGCTGGGCAGCAAGGAACGAAGCCTCCTGAAACCATCCCCTCCACGGCGAGACTGCAGTCTACATGGAAGACATGCAGGGTGGCGAGCTTGCTGGAGGCTGCCATGCCACCACCTCCTTCATCTGGCCTCCCATTTTCCGAGTTCCTCTGCTGTCCAGGTTTCCATTGCAACACCCATCTGTCAGAGGTGGACGGCTCTTTTCTCTTTGGCTGATGGCTCCATTTTGTGTGAGTTTTTCCTCCACCTTACCTCCAAAACCATAGTTCGGCAGTGCGGTAATGCAGTGGTAACTCTATTACCACTGTTTTTGGCCACACCACCAAACTCGTAAAGAGGCCCTTTGTCCTCTTGCCTTTCCGGTGCAAATCATAACCACGAGCAGAAGAATGATCTCTCTCAAGCACTAAATGCAGACTTTTCTAGGACACCAGAGATTCTGGCACCAGAGCACCAGGAAGGCGCGATGCTCAACATCCAAACAATGATGTCTGGTAACTCCACAGCCTTTTTATTTGTTTGATTTTAGACAATTTTCAAAAAAACAAAAATGGGAGCATAGACCGTACACTCCTTGAACTTCAAAGAATAACGCTGTGTATTTAACAAATTCACCAAAAAGGCTCTATAATGGGAAACGAAATGTACCCAAATCTCAAAAAAGAAGGTGTGTGTAGTGCATTTCCCTAACCCGACTACTAGGTAAAAAACCAACAGGAACTGGCGGCTGGACCACTGGGGGGAGCAAGGGAAGCCGGATACAGGACTCGAGAGTAAGAGTCATTTCTAAAAGAAGTCAATTTCCTGGAATGATTTCGTTGTAGTCTACCTAGAGGTGTCCTGATTTAGTAGTCTGTGTAACCTCTCTCGCCAGCACAGTGCAGAGGCCTTACCCTAAGCCGGGTTTTACACATGCACTCTTACCCGACCTCTGCCCCCTGTTAGTATGGCTGAAGGTCTCCTCTTTGGAATGAATTGCGAGGCTCACCACCACCCTCCTTTGCCCTTGTAATGCCATGCATACACCCATGTTACCTCTGCGGGAAAGCCGGACATCAGAATCAGTGTCCACAAAAAGCTTGAGCTGAAACAGGTCCCGAATTTCTTGGCTATAAAAGACCAGAATTCCCTCAAAGAGCAGCACATCAGCAGGGTACACGACAGTGGTCTCTGGCAATCTGTAAGTGGAGTAATAAAAGGAATGTAGATGAGTAGATTATGGACGAGTGCACATTAAACATTTTAAGAGGAAAGGTAAAAACACAGTGTATAATGGTTACCAGACACAGTGGGTCTGCTGTGGACATTGAGGGGTGCAACAGACACCAGGCAAGGGTCCCTGTCGATGCAGGGTTCCAAAGCTCCTGCTTCTACCACTAGGGGAGTCTGGGTAGCTTGAAACCAGCAGCCACCAGTAGGTACATTTGGCTCCCGATGCCAGCTGGTACCTCACAAACATGCCTATGTGACATTAACCTGTAGTGTTTGGGAATTCTAGTATAGAAGAATTAGGAAACATCTTTGATATATTTATATATAATGGCCAAAAGTTAAAGTGTGCATCACATGTGGAAGTTAGATTTGGAGTGCGCCGTGTGCTGACTCCTGGTTCCCCAGCGGTAGCTCCTGCCTACTGGCCGATGCCCGACGCCCAGGAGCTGGTTTTAGCTCCTATTTACCTGCTCTTGGTTCCCCTGCCTACTGGCTGATGCCCGACGCCCAGGAGCTGGTTTTAGCTCCCGTTTACCTACTCCTGGTTCCCGTGCAGTAGCTCCTGCATACTGGCTGATGCCCGACACCCAGGAGCTGGTTTTAGCTACGATTTACCGGCTCCTGGTTCCCCAGCGGTAGCTCCTGCCTACTGGCCGATGCCCGACACCCAGGAGCTGGTTTTAGCTCCTATTTACCTGCTCTTGGTTCCCCAGCGGTAGCTCCTGCCTACTGGCCGATGCCCGACACCCAGAGCTGGTTTTAGCTCCTATTTACCTGCTCTTGGTTCCCCAGCGGTAGCTCCTGCCTACTGGCCGATGCCCGACACCCAGAGCTGGTTTTAGCTCCTATTTACCTGCTCCTGGTTCCCCAGCGGTAGCTCCTGCCTACTGGCCGATGCCCGACACCCAGGAGCTGGTTTTAGCTCCTATTTACCTGCTCTTGGTTCCCCAGCGGTAGCTCCTGCCTACTGGCCGATGCCCGACACCCAGAGCTGGTTTTAGCTCCTATTTACCTGCTCTTGGTTCCCCAGCGGTAGCTCCTGCCTACTGGCCGATGCCCGACACCCAGGAGCTGGTTTTAGCTCCTATTTACCTGCTCTTGGTTCCCCAGCGGTAGCTCCTGCCTACTGGCCGATGCCCGACACCCAGGAGCTGGTTTTAGCTCCAGTTTACCTGCTCCTGGTTCCCCAGCGGTAGCTCCTGCCTACTGGCCGATGCCCGACACCCAGGAGCTGGTTTTAGCTCCTATTTACCTGCTCCTGGTTCCCCTGCCTACTGGCTGATGCCCGACGCCCAGGAGCTGGTTTTAGCTCCTATTTACCTGCTCTTGGTTCCCCTGCCTACTGGCTGATGCCCGACGCCCAGGAGCTGGTTTTAGCTCCCGTTTACCTACTCCTGGTTCCCGTGCAGTAGCTCCTGCCTACTGGCTGATGCCCGACACCCAGGAGCTGGTTTTAGCTCTATTTACCTGCTCTTGGTTCCCCAGTGGTAGCTCCTGCCTACTGGCTGATGCCTGATGCCCAGGAGCTGGTTTTAGCTCCCGTTTACCTGCTCCTGGTTCCCCAGCGGTAGCTCCTGCCTACTGTGTGATGCCCATGAGCAGGTTTTAGCTCCCGTTTACCTGCTCCTGGTTCGCCAGCGGTAGCTCCTGCCTACTGGGTGATGCTGGACGCCCAGGAGCTAGATTTAGTTCCTGCTCATCGAACCTTAATTTCGAAACCCTGTAAATGCTTCGAGCCAAAGGGCACCATGAGGAGGCAGGGCAATGTGAAAGGCACAGGAAGCGATGCAGGAATCATGTGTGGCCGAAAGGGTGGCAGGGTATACTGCGGACGCCTGTGGGCACAGAAGACTGTGAAATGATTACGGGGAATGCCATCTGTGGTTCGTGGCCTCCACAGAGATGCAAGCAACTGGGAGGCACTGTTAATGGTACAGGAGACATAGTAGCACATGGAATGCTGTGTGAGGGTTAGGGATGCACAGTGCCAGGAGGGCAGGAGATGCTGAGGGTCCTAGGGGGTGTTGTCCAAGGATAGGTAAGGCAATGGGAGAGAAGCTGGTGTCCAGGAGGAGACACTGTATTAGGTTTGCCAGAGACGTGTATTGCGGGAGTCCTGGGAGACAGCTCAAATGCAGACAAACCCACATCCTCTTTTATCACCTGAATCCACGTGTAGACCACACTCCTATCTCAAAGCTCTTCATCACCGCTCTGGACATGTTTTGCATTTATTTATTTTAAGAGAGATCACGCCAGATGTCACTGATGAATTCAGAAATGGATTGCGCAATAACATGCTAGGTCCCATTTTGCTGATTGCCCAGGTGGAGAGATGCATGTATTTAACCCCTACCAGATCAGGCTTTCCACCGAAGTGTAAGTAAATACTAACCCACAGAGGGCAACATTTATTCTGTAATCTGGCCAGGAGCGCATTACGCAGTTTTGATTCAATCTTCATGGATTATATTTTCAGGGTTATCCAGCCATTCCCGTCCGATCCCTCAGGAAGGCCAGCAATTCTTCAATTGTATCGCCGTCTCATATCCTCAAGTTCCAGGAGTGCACTGTATAACTGATGTGCCCTACTTTATCTCACCTACAGTGTTTGAGTGTCCGTGATTTTAGTGTCTCGATCAGACGCTCTGATATTTAGTCCAGCCAGACCTCATCACAAATGCACTCTGCCCTTTGAAAAGGATACGTTCTTCAGACAGCAGGAGCTCCAAGTCAAGGCTGGCAGAATCCACATGCACAGATCTTGCCGGTGAGGGGGGCAAGCAACTGTCTGATGAGCTTGTCTTGTGCATCGAGAATTTGAGGTTCTTGAAATGTAGCCCCTTTCAGCATGTACGGACTAGGACAAACGCAGTATATAGATGCTTGGCCAGTAAGGAAACGTTTAGCCATCCTATACTTTATTTCAAGACCCCTGCAAGACACTTTGGGGGCCATCTGTGTGATGTACAAGATAAAAACCATGCCTAAAACATTGACCTATGCTTTTTAAGTTCTGCTATACATCAATTTGAATGAAGTGGGAGCAAGGAGTGGAATTTACTGCATCTGCGACCCCCCCCCACCTCCACATCCACCATACCAATCAGCATGCATTGCTGCCAGCGTCTGATTTTCATGTCAGAGGTCATAGATTGGGTCTGCCTGCTTTATTTCCTAGGAATTCATTGTACATGCTGCCTGCTATGTGTAAATGCCAGGTCGCCATTTGCACAACTCAAGGTATAAAGGCCATTTTTGCCGGCTTTTAACCTTTTTTGCACTGTTATGCAAATTATGAAAAGTGCATGGAGGGGACTTTTTTGCAGTCCGTCCCCTCCGTGCAAGTTACGAGGTATTGGAACCTATTTCCTATAGCCATAAAGCTGGGCACCTCCTCTGTGCCAAAGATGTCCTCCTGCAAGATCTCAGGTGGGGGATTTAGACCATTTTATTTTATTTTATTTTTATTTTATTCAAATTTGTAGAGCGCGCGTCAGCCCGGAGGCATCGCGGCGCTTGTTACAGGCAAAATCTTAGTTACATAGGGTACAGTAATTACATATAATACAAAAATTACAGTGGACATGTATATAATAGAGATGCAGTATATTTACATGGATTCCTGAGCGTTTTAGTTATTTTGCAAGGTATGAAGTTTTCAACTTCTTGCGAAAAATGGGAAGAGAGTTTTCCGCTCTAATGTCTGCAGGGAGGGCGTTCCAGGTCTTGGCTGCAATGTAGGGGAGACTTAGTCCTCCAGCTTTGGCTTTTTTGATGAGTGGGATGCAGATTAGGTTAGACTATTGCGTCCTGGTAGGACGGGAGGAGGAAGGTTTGAGTATGGTTTCTGATAGATAGGACGGGGCGGAGAGAGAGAGGCATTTGTGAGTGAGGGTGAGGATTTTGAGAGTGATCCGTTCTTTGACCGGGAGCCATTGGGCTGAGTGCCTGGCCTGTGTGATATGCTCTCTTCTTGGGATACTAAGAGCGGCCCGAAGAGCATTGTTCTGCGTGACTTGTAGTCTGTTTATGTTTTTGGCAGATGTGCCGGCTAGGAGTGCATTGCAGTAGTCCAATTTGGCTCCAATGGTTGCTTTAGCTACAGAGAGGCAATTAGGTTTGGAGAGGTAGGGCTTGATGGCATTTATGAGCTTGATGGTGTGTGCGGAAGCAGAAGTGATTGCGCTGACTTGTCTGGTCATGGATAGAGAGGAGTCAAGGTATACTCCCAAGGTCTTTACGGCTGTGGATACGGGGATGATGGAGTTGTCAATGGAGAAGTTGGCGTATAGTTTGTCAAGTTTGTCTAGGGTGTTCTGTTGACCTAGTATCATGATTTCAGTCTTGTCACCATTGAGGCAGAGGCCATTAATTGCCATCCATGCCTTTATGACGGAGTAGATTGTGTGGAGTGCCTTTGCGTCTTCGTTGTATGATCCTGAAAGGGGTAGAAGTACTTGTGTGTCGTCCGCGTAGTTCGTGTATGTAATGCCGTATGAGTCAATTTTGTCAAAGAGGGGCTTGGTGAACAAGTTATAGAGTGTGGGTGCAGTGCAGGATCCTTGAGGGACCCTGCAGTGTATTGTCGTGGGAGTGGCATTGGCGATGCCTGAGAAGACGTTCATGGCTCTTCCTTCTAGGAAGGAAGAGATCCAGAGGGCTGCTTCTTTGGAGAAGTTGGCTGAGTGTGTGAGGTGTGAGGTGAGGGTCTTGTGATCAACCAGATCGAAAGCGGCTGAGAGATCTAAAAGGAGCAGAAGAGCAGGCTTGCCTTTGTCCATGATTTGGGTGATCTGATTCTTCAGATCTACCAGGGCTGTTTCTGTGCCATGTCCTTTCCGGAAGCCTGATTGCCTAGTCCCGAGGATGGAGTGGGTTTCCAGAAAGTGTTGGATTTGGCAGTGTGCGGCTTTGTCCAGTAATTTAAGCAAAAAAGGCACTGTGGTTATTGGTCTGTAGTTGTTAGGTTGTAGGGGGTCGAGAGTAGGTTTTTTTAGGAGAGGCCGGACCCATGCCTCTTTGAGGTTAGCTGGGATGATGCCTGTTTTAAAGGACGCATTGATGAATGCCGTGAAGAGCGGCACAAAGCAGTCTGCGCAGTCCTTGACTAGTTTGGGTGGGCAGATGTCGCCTTTACAGGGGGAGGGTTTGAGGTTTTTTAGTAGGTTAATAACTTCTGATTCAGTGATGTCTCTGAAGGAGAAATCAGGTATGGTGCGCTTGGAAGAGGTGGGTGGGGTGTTGCTAGGTTTAGATCCTGTCTGTTGAAGTGCTTTGCAGTGGTCTTTGATTTTTTTTTGGAGAAGGTCAATTTTGTGTAGCTTGGCAGCTTGAATGCTGGTACCATGCATCAGAAACAGGAGCGAGCGCAGTAGAGTTCCACGGGCGTGGTAGAATTCCACATGCTCAGGAGTAGTAACCCATAGGACTTATTGCAGGCAAAGCGGACGTGCAATTAGCAGGACCGGCACACGCTTGCCAGCAGATTCTCTTTTCTCAATAAATGCTCTCATTAAGGGAAATCACAGCAGACTGTGAAAAACAAAATATTGCAGAACAATTCCTTCCTAGTCTCCGGAAAACCCCTACTCCCAAAACCTCTCCAATCCTGCAGGCCTTTTTTGAAAACTTTTCCAAACCCCCGTCAAACAAACTAGAAAGAAGAGCCCACCACGGGCCAGAGTTGGCCGCTTAGGGCGGGGAGCGCTCTTCCATAGCCATACTAACCACCATTGGGTATCCAACACAACCAGTTGCCCAGAGGAGCACTAATCTAGCAACCCAGCTACGAAGCAAATCTCCCCTCACTTCACTGCCTGGCCCTCCAGAAAGAACGTGCTCTCTTCAGATCTACAAAAATTAACTGGAGGGGGACATTAAAGCACCAAACACTATTCATTTGAGCACCCCTAACCTATGCCAAGTCCTTTCTTATAGATGGAAAAACCCTTACTCAATCAGAGAAAAGCGATCCTCCACCCCTCAAACCTGAGATCCCTCTTTTTCTGGCCACTGATATGATATGACTGCCCTCAGCAAGTTCTCGCTGATGGTCGGGGGGGGGGGTGTTGGAGCACTGCAATGATAGTCCCCCCTTGTGTCCTTAACCACAGCCAAGATTGCAACTTAACATGCAAGGCTTTGGGAACTATTAATGTCATGTCTTCCGGGCCCTCTAAACCTGGAAGAGGTTTGCGTCAAAAGAAATCAACGACACAATTGGGAAGTGGATAGCGGACCCGTTCCTGCAGAAGATTGGCAAGAGGCCCCAACGTCTCCACGTGAAATAGCCATCCGGGCTCGGTTCAGGCTGGCCCACTTCAAAATCCTCCATAGAATGCACTGTGCCCGTGGCTTACTGTTTGAATGCGGCCGTGCCACACCCGGCAGGGCACTTTGATCCTGCAACGCCGCAAAATTCAGAAACTGCGGCTCAAAGTCCTGAGAGCAACATCAGTAACAGCCGACCAGCCTGTGCCAGAGGACCCAAAGTTCTACCTACTGGGCATATGGGGGGGAGACTGCCTACTCTGGCTAGGACAAGCTTTTGATGTCAAATGCAATGATTGTGCCAAACCCAACATAGGGATGAAATGGGTTGCCTCGAGCCTCCCACTCGGTCTAACTGGGAGCAGGATCTAGATAACTGTAGGTGAATGGAAGAGTGTGTGTGTAAATCCTGTGGCTGCCCACAAATGTGTCAAGATATGTAATACTTGGGTGGGGGGGCGGCGCAGAGCGGCTAATTAAGTGTGCATGTTCCTGTTTGACAATCTGCACGGTTTCTGCAAAGACCTGATAATTAAAAAAAACAAGATACACAACAAAAACTCAAACTGTGGTGGGAAACCAAGCCCCTTCCTGTTGGTCCCGACTTGCACCCGCCTTGTCTGTATTCCAGGCGCTGAATCCGGAGGTTTGCGTTGAGAATACTCTGCAGCACCATGATGAGTCATCCACAGAGTTTACCATGAGTCTTCTATCTCCTCCTCCTGCTTTCTTCCACCTCACACCACAGAAAAGGAGTTCTCAAGTCTAGTGTCGCTTTCAGCTTTTCCCACGGTAGACTTGGGGTGTGCTTGAGAGAGCCCGGCTGGAACTTCTCGTGTCTCTTAGGTGGCACCTGACCAAGCTCAGCTGAGGAGGTCACACATGGGGAAACAAGGGGGCCAAGGTCCCTGATCCCCAGGCCACCTGTCGATCTTCGGTCCTCATCGACCAGGCTGTGTTCGCATGTTCCCATTGCCATGTGGCCCGTGGCCTGCCGTTCAGATCTGAAGATCCATGCCACAATGCTGTCCCCCTCGACATGTGGTGCGGCTTTCACAGCTCCTGGGTCGCACAAGACGCAGTGATGACATGCAATCCCAGGCCTTAGGGGTCAGCCTAGGCTGCCAATGCCCCCCCACCATACTGGAGGCATGTATCACTGAGAGCCCCCACTGCTGCACCACTGCAGCCTCTTAGTCACTGGGTGTGGGCTCCAAGCTCTGTATCAAGCCAGGAATGGGGGTTCTGGCTGGCGGCCGTGCAGCACCTGCCTCGGTGCTTGTAAATTCTGCCTCCCCCCACAGCTGAATTTATTAAAGAATGTATATATATATATATATGTGTATATATATATATATATATATATATATATATATATAGCTTCATAATTATGAACACAGATGTAACAAAACCCATAGCAACTGCTTATGATGAAGGAAACAGCATCAGAGGAAATTCGGTGGATAAAAGTCATTTCACTGAACAATGTTAAGGTGACAACCTTGGATGCAAGGTGTGAGGCATGTAACTAGGAATCCAATGCATTAATGTCAGTATGAAAGTCACATGCCAGCGTAAACATATGCGCTTTAGACAGGTGGAGTATATGGAAGTGATGTAGGTGTTAATTTTGTTCCATCTTACAAAAACATGAAAATCCCTCCGAGTGCAATAACAGATGTAAAAACGATGCACGTGACTGTCTCCCCCTGTTTGACCTCTTAAACCTGAATAATATGACTGTCTATCTGGCGAAGGGCAGACAAAGGCCCGCCAGCCAGAGCAATGGTAGGGCGAAGCGAGGGCCTCAGCGATGGCTGTAGGCCGTTACTAGCAA
Source organism: Ambystoma mexicanum (assembly GCF_040938575.1). Classification (NCBI taxonomy): domain Eukaryota; kingdom Metazoa; phylum Chordata; class Amphibia; order Caudata; family Ambystomatidae; genus Ambystoma; species Ambystoma mexicanum. The sequence goes on from NC_090929.1 coordinate 65,125,699, forward strand.
TGTCCACTCCCCTGCCAGGGCATGAAAGCCATTTGCACCCCGTGGTTCATCCAGGGTGCAATTGGCTTTCTTTTTTTCTCTCTCGGGACATTCGGGCTGCTTGCCCAGTCAGTCTCCTGTGGAGGTGTGGGGGGATGAAAAAAAGATGTCCAACGCCGCAGGGAAAAGGGACTACATCCCGTTTCCATTTCTATGGCAACAGCCGTAGTCGGAGGTGCTGCGGACCGGAGCTCAAAGCTCCGGTCCCGCAGATATGTGTTGGTGGGGAGGGGGGGGGGTTTGATTGGTTTGGGAGGCAATAGGGGGTGCCTCCTGCTAGGTAAGATTTTCATATCGATGATAAATCTTCCTGACCATGTGTCAAACTCAGAACTTTTTGCTTTGACTAGGTAACTATTTTACCTTGTCCCTAGGTGATGGGTAATTCTTTCCCCCGCTCACCTAGTCCTTTACTCTTTTTATGGGTGACCTTTTTATGTCTCTTCATAGTACATGGTTCAAGTTATAGTTCCCTACAACTTTTGGGCTTAGGCTGGGTTGGCCCTATGGGCTCACCTGTTAATTTCTCTTGCATTTACTTGGGTGAACTACAGTTCCCATCATCCCCCCTCACACTTTTTATAGTGAGCCAGCACACCCTACCTTATGTAGAGTGCTGGTGGATACAATGTATCCCCTTTCTTACTTACCTGGTAACATTTGATTACAATTGCAAGTTTCCTTGAATGTGTGGTGGCAGTGTAACTACGTTTGTCTTTTTAGTCTTATTACTCGCAGGCTGTTAATTCAGCCTCGGTAATGCACAGAAGGGGCACCATTTTGCTGAAATGGTTAGCTCCTTCTTTTTCGCCATTTCTTGTATGCTTGCTGTTCCTGAGGTCTTCCCATGCCATTCTAGGTGGGAACGACCTCCGTGGCTGTTTTGTCTTCGGCAGGAGTCCTGTGGATTCCTCTCCCAGGCTCCAGAGTGTCTGGAAAAGCAGGAAGCGAGGGAGGAGTCCAGAACTCTGCACCCCTTTCTCTTTCACATTGCCTGAAAGGACAAACTCCCAGTTGGAGGGGCTGGCTGTCGTGGCTGGACAGCCAAACCGCCCCTTGCTGTAAAATGCAGAAGTTGTGATGTAGTTCCTGATAAAAACTCTGAAACTGGAGGTTGCTTACAAGTCGACCACTAGAGCTTCTTTTGTGAGCTGAAAAGAAAGGGGAAGATGAAGAAACAACGGTTGCTGTGATTTCCAGCAACCGGAGAGCCTGCTGTTATTCTTCCTCCCAATCGACCTGGGCATCCCAAAAAGGAAGACTCGGACTCAGAGCCTTATGATATCCACTAGACTCAAGAAGACCCGCATTTTCAGCCATCCCACGTCGTGCTGAAACCTGGACCCAATAGCCTGGGACCTCGAGCCACTGGGCGGTGCACAGTCTTCCGAATCAAGCTGAAACTTTGGTGGCATCCTACAGGACCTCCAGAGACATGAAACGAGACTGAAAAGTCCCCCCTTCAGAGTGCTGGACTTTGCAAGTGACGAGAATCCGACCGGCGATATTCAGTCTTCTTCTGGTGCCTAAAAAGGGCACCAAAATCCACCGAGCCGCATCCAGCCGCAAGGAGAACCTTTGCCTGGAGCCTTCCAGTTGATCCCTACTGCAGAAGCCCTTTCAGTGTCCTGTCTTCAGTCTTCATGACAAGGAATTCAGCGAGCGGGTTTTTGGCTGCAGGTCCTGAAGTCTCCCCCATTACAACCTCTTCTTCTGTGCTGAGTAAACCATGTGAAGATCCTCTTGCCTAGAGCCTTCCCTGTGATCCCGGCTGCAAAAGTCCTTCCAGTGTCCTGTCATCTGTCTTCACGATAAAGGAATTAAACGAATGGGTTTTTGGCTGCAGATCCTGAAGTCGTCTTGCTGCAACTCTTCCTCTGTGCTAAGGTACTGTGTTGGTTGGGGTATTTACTTACCTTAAGCCTTTGTGATTTCTGTAAAGCTTTGGGGTGTTTCTTGTGATTGAGAGTCCTCTCATCCAGTTCACCCAGGCCCACTTTTGGAATCCTGCTAGGGTGTCTTCTCAGAAGTCTCTGGACCCTAACTAAATTTAAAGCTAACCACTTACTTGTTTGAACAGTCTTCCACAGGAACTCTGACTTTTGCCTGCAACAGAAGCCTATCTCACCCTGCCTACAGCTGGCACCTAGAATACTGGTGTCCCTATCCTGCCCATGAGTGAACTCGTGCAATAGACTAGGGAAGGACTGGATAAGTAAAGGATTCTGTCTTGAAAAATATAACAAGTGTTTAAAAGTACTTTCTTGTGAAAGAGTTAGTTGGTAACTGTAACTCAGAGTGAACAGTTACAAAAGTTTGTACTTACCTTGGATGTGTTTTGCACTATTCTGAAAAGTATTTAGTTATTTTACTCACCTGTGAATTGGTTGTGCGTCTTCCCCAGATGTAATGCTGTTGGCTCACTTTTACTATTCCTGTTAGGATAAATGTATGAGCGCCCCAATTGGATCTTGCTTACCCTGACTTGCTGTTAGCCTGTCTAGAATAAGTCTGCCTTAGGTTATACTTACCTTTAAGTTAGCTGTGTGCCATCCTAAAATAAGGTAAAGAGTTATGTCTTACCCCAGTCTGTGTTCTACTGATCTGAAAAGCAACTGTAATAGTATATTACAACATTAGGTTTTACCTGCCTAGAATAGATGTGTGCCATTCTTAAAGTGTTCTGTAGGTGTAGCTGACCCTGGTCTGCCTGGTGCATCCTAAATTAGTGTAAAGAGTTCTTGTTCATCTTAGACGGAGTTCCACTGAGCTGAAAAGCAACTCCAATGAAATATTACACCAAAAGGTCTTGCTCACCTACTATAACTATGCGTTACCATAAAAGTAGTAGTTATAGGTATATACTGTTCCTTTAATCTGTGTTCCACTATTCAGAAAAGAATCCTGGTAACAGGGTTAGTTGATTATGTGATTTATTTTCTGAGTTTCTCTACACACCCTTCAGGGTCTACTACCGTTGACTTACTGTAAAGTACTCTTAAAGCAACTAATGGTTTTTACTCCCCGTGAATAGGTGAGGCCTACACTAAATGTGCATGATAAGGTCCGACTCCCTAGAATTGCTGTTAGGTATTCTGAAGAAGGTTTATGCTTTGGTCTGTGGGTCTTCAAGCATTGTGTTGTGTTTTTATAGTGTGTGTATGACTCTATGACCAGTACGTACCTCAAGACTAACTTGGCATACTTGTATTTATAATAACCTTTATTTTGTATAATACTTCCCGTTGTGTTCCTATTGAATCCTTGGTGTACTACAGGTTCAATGTACTTTCCTACGCCCTCTCTCCCTCCTAAGATAAGCCTGGCCGCTCTGTCTACCATAACTCAGGTGGTAGAGCCTTATACTAAGAGTGGAGTCTTGTACTGCCTCAGTTGAATGGTTTTACTAAGCCCTTAGTTGGACTTCAGAAAAACTGTCCTAACATCTCCCACATTAAAAATAAACATGGCGCCACTCGGGGAAGGGCCTCCGGTGGATGGAACAGCGGCCGGGGAATATGCAGTTTCGCCCACTGTTCCAGTTACCTGATTGGCTAATGAGTCTTCACCGGGTGCGAATGCAGGTCTTGACTACTAGTTATCCACTCGCTATTACACACACTCTCTCTGGAACGCTGCACTAATACCCACCAGGGCAGGAGGGGCGTGTGCCTCTTTTAATACACATGCTGACAGAGTAATGGTCTTCATGCGTGTTCCGGTTAGTGTGTTTTGCTCTTTATTTCACTTGATGTCAGGGATTCGGCCACCGTGATCTGAGTGTTCAGACAACATGGCCGCCAGGTTGAGATCGGGCAGAGAGAGAGAGAGAGATGTCATGGCGTCCCGCTACCCTGCATTCTGGTTCCCCTGTTTGCTACAGGGTTTGCTTCTCTGGTTCCAATGTCCTCAATCTGAGCGGTCTCAGGGGCTGCTGTAGGATTCACGTTCAGCTCCAGTGCATGCTCCATGTCAGGTCATGCACAGTCGATGTGTGCTGCCGAGGCCCAAAATGCACACAGAAACCAAATGACCGGCCCATAACCCTGTAAAACCAGGGGTCTGCTGTTCCTAATTAGAGGATGATCTTCTTGGGATTTCTTTCCCTACAGAGCATTGTTAGCATGTGGACATAATCCTGGACTCTTGTTTCATAATTATTTCAATTTAGGAAATTAAAGGTGTTTGTTTTGACTTGGCTAATCCTCCTGAGCACCCATAGTCATTCCTCGGACGATCTAAAGGGTCAGCAGCCGGCTGCGTATCGCCGTCAGGGGTTGCAACACGGAGCAGGTAGCTTTCCTTGGCCCCCACAGCCCCCCAGTATCTCTCACTGGGAAAGCACAGGTGACTTGGTCTAATGCTTTACTCCTACAGCTATACAGGGCAATCTACATGTGATGTAATGTTCGTCTTTTTTTTGTGTTTAGAGTTATAGATACTAACTCGGGGTTCGCAATTGCTGGGAGCTATTTCGCTATGTGGCTTGTAACACAAGAGCCTTGTAAGCTTGATGCCAACAGCTACCAAGACAACTGGTGCTACACAAACACACACACCTATCATTAACTGTGTGTTGTGTGTATAGAGGAGCATTAGGACTGGTAGGAAAGAATTTCTTTTTGGTGCTCTACTTCCAACACCTCCAATGGGACGCCCCTTCTTTTGCTATTGTTTGCTTTCTGACCTGACTTTTGGGAGGTAAGTAAAGCCCCCAGCTTTACTTCCCTTGCCTTTTGCTCACTTCTGTGGGGAAACTGATCGGTCCCTAAGACAATCAGTCCTGGGAGACTGGTTTCCCTTAGTGGATTTCATAACGTTTGAAAACTGCACACATCGCCTTAAAAGGAAGTGCGGCTAGAATACTTTGTATTCTTATAACCTTTTCTTTTGTAACTTTATGGTCACAAATACATGTCCAGTATGGGCTGGTGGAAGCGGATATTTTCCTACCATGTGTTTTATTTTTTACTTGTGCACTTTTGCATTTTAACACACAATGCCATGGCCGTTTTGTACTTTGGCCTTCTTGCTGCACTCGGGTGCAGAATTGCCATCTATGGAATGCCCTTAGCTGGGCAAAGCCTCTGCTTTCCCAGGCTACGTGTCAGTCTGTGTGTGTGGCTGGATGTGGCAGCTGTTTGCCTGGACCCAGTCCACATCTGAGCCACAGCGTGGCAGTTGTTGAGTAGAATGTTTGGCATGCGGCTGTCCATGATTGGACAGTCCCTGCCCGATGGATGGTGCATATCCTTACCATTGGTAGATGTGGTGGCGGCTCCCGTCCAAATCCTACATCCGAGCACCAGTGTGGCAGTTGTTGGGTAGAATGTTTGGCATGCGGCTGTCCATGATTGGACAGTCCCTGCCCGTATGAATGGTGCATATCCTTACCATTGGTAGACGTGGTGGCAGCTCCAGTCCAAATCCTGTATACAAAAGGCGACTGCAGCCATAGTTGGAGCCAAGACCCCTACGAAGAAGTGCAGCACGCTGAAGACTATGGATGACCATTGCAGCTGATCAGCATTGCCTCTAGCCCAGTCCTGATAAAGCCTGGCCCCTCTGCCCTGATCTCAAGAAGGACCTCATTGGTGCTTTGACCCCTTGACTGGTGGGAACAACCTGTCCCGACTCCTGCTCGAGGAACTGTGCCACCTGAGCCTTCGGCAGTGTCCCTGCAACACCCGGTGGTCTGGCCAGATCTCACCTGAGCTATCCCGCTGCAGCTATTGCCAATTTGAGTGCATCCTTGGAACTTGTTGGATCCTGCATCCCAGAGTGCGCCCTGGCCCCAGCAGCCCGTGGCCACTCCATCAATATCGCCACCCCCTCAGCCTCCGAAGACAGGTTCTTCTAAAGGTTTCTGGCACTGATGCGAATGCCCCAGATGGGGTATATCCTTTGGGTTGCTACGAGGGACATGCTCCCACAGGCCACCCCACCGGTACCCTTAGTCATTCCTCCAATGGATCAGGTGCCTCAGGCCCCAGCGCTTCCCGTGCTTCTTTTGCCAGCTCCTTCTCCGGCCCCAGCGCTTCCCGTGCTTCTTTTGCCAGCTCCTGCTCTTTTGCCAGCTCCGGAGCAGGAGCTGGCAAAAGAAGCACGGGAAGCGCTGGGGCCTGAGGCACCTGATCCATTGGAGGAATGACTAAGGGTACCGGTGGGGGGGACCAGCAACCCGAAGGATATACCCCCATGCCACCGGGAGTACAGGCGGTTCCACAAGCTCCTGTTCCCACACTGCAGCCCACGGTACCCAGTACCCCTCCACCAGTTCTGGATCCTTCGAGCACTCAAGCGGACACAGACGAGGAGGACGACCCCGACACACCATCATGAGCGAAGGCCTTCCACGAACACCTTGCGGCCCTGCCAGAATACCTGGGCATTCCTCAGCCCGAGGTTGAGCAGCCAGAGGTGGGGGTCCTGGCAGAAGTCCTCACGCTAAGGCCCCCCCTCCAAGATGGGTATGCAGAAGGACGTTGTTGCCCTGGCCAAGAAGGGATGGCTCAAGACACACTCAGCCCAACCTGTCAATCGGCACCTCAATGCCAAGTACAGGCAGCAAGAGGGGGATACACTCTTGCTTTCGGCTCATCCTCACTCATCTGTGATCGCTGCGGCGTCACTCTATTTTAAGCCTCAGTCGTCCTCGTCCACCTCGTCCTCTGCACTGCTAGGCAAGGAGAAGATCTTGGAGGCGTATGTAAAATAAACGTGCCCCAACGCCTCCCTGCACCTGCGTCAAGCCAACGACGATGCCATGCTGGCAGCTGCTAACCAAAGGTTCTGACGGGCAATCACGGACTTCCACCCGGAACTCCCGCCCCAAAGCCAGGCTCACTTCTAAGCGGGACTAGGAGAAGCCAGGCTGGTAGCATCTACTTCATGAGTCCTCAGTGGCCCATATCGATACCTCTGGTTGGGCCATCTGCATCCCCACGGACATGAGAAGGATGGCCTGGTTCTGAAGTTCAACCAGGACGTCCAGGAACGCATATTGGACCTACCATTCGAGAGTAGTGACCTCTTTCACTCCTCCACGGATGAAGAATTAGATAAAAAGAAGAAAACTCACAGACCGCTAAGTCTTTATCTATTCTGATGAATGCCACTTTCAAGGCGTACACCCAGTCCAATCCACGCTCCGACAAGGGGTGGGTGCCTGGATAGGTCTGAGACTTCCAAGAACGGAGGTCCAGGCAACCTTACCGTTCCCCGAGTCAGCATCGGAGAAAACAACAAAAGGGGAGGGGGGATCCAATCCCCCGCTCCTCAGCAGCCTCAGAGGGAAAAAAGGCATGGCACACCCCTTTGGGTCCATGTGTCTCCAGTGGGGGGCAGGCTTGCCTCTCATGTGCATTTTTGGCGCCAACATTTTTCAGACCCCTGGATCCTATCTGTAGTCTCCACAGGGTACCGCCTACCGGTCCCTCCCTCCTCCCCTCCTCTCCCACAGAATGGGACAGCAACTCTGATGGCGGAAGTCCGGTCGCTCGCCGAGAGCCAGGCAGTGGAAGAGGTTCCAGCCTCCCAGAGAGGATTGGCTTCTATTCCAGGATTTTCACCATACACAAGAAGAACCAGGCTGGCCTGAGAGTTGTGTTGGACCTTTCCACCCTCTTCCTCTCCCTACCTCTACAAAAATTCAAGATGGTTAAGCCAGCTCTCATTACAGAGACACTGAACAGGGGAGACTGGATGTGCTCCCTGGATCTGAAGGACACTTATCTACACGTCCCAATTTGGCAGCCTCATCAGTCCTTTCTGCGGTTCAGGAACATGGGCTGCCATTTCCAGTACAAGGTTCTACCCTTCAGCCTCAACACAGCCCCCAGGGTATTCACCAGGCTGATGAATGTGGTGGCGGCTCTCCTCAAGGCCCAGGGCCACCACATCTACCCATACCTCGACAACTGGCTTGTCAGGGCCTCATCTCCGCAGGCGGTTTTTCACACCTCCTCCGCGCTTATGAACACACTCCACGGCCTGGGGTTTACTATCAAAATCAAAAGTCTCAGCTGCAGCCCACGCAGAAGCTGACCTTCCTGGGCCTCATCTGAGACACTGTCTCCGAGAGGGTGTTTCCCTCAGAGGACAAGGTCACGGCCATCAAGAGAGCTACTACTCACTTCCTCTCCAGGACTGTGACTTTGGCCTGGTGGTACCAACACCTAATGGGCAGTATGGCGGCGGTCCTTCTGGCCGTCCCCCATGCGAGACTCAGGATGAGGAGGCTGCAGTTGCACTTCGCAGCTTCCTGGAATCAGGAGAGGGGCTCACAATCGGAGCCTGTGGACATTCCCACGTCTCTCCAACCCGGACCTCCTCTGGTGGTCTGCGGACTTCAACCTACGGCGGGGCAAGCCCTTCCAGCAAGCCTCTCCCTAAGGTCACTGTCAGGATGGACACCTCCCTCGAGGGCTGGGGAGCCACTCTGGACAACCCCAGCGTCCGTGGAGTCTGGACATGGCAGGAACAAGAGTGCACATCGACTGGCTAGAGTAGAAGGCAATATGGCTGGCCCTCAAAGACTTCCTCCCTCTCATAGAGGGCAAGACAGTACTTATCTAGACGGACAACTCCACCAGCATGTACTATGTGAACAAGAAGGGTGGTACCAGATCCCCTCCACTTTGCAACCTTGCGATCAGCATGTGGGAGTGGGCCCTGGAGAGCAACATCTACCTCATGGCTGTCCATCTCCCAGGTGAAGCCAACCTGGAGGCGGACAGACTCCGCAGACTGGGGGCAGACAATTACGAGTGGCAATTGAACGACCTGGTACTGGAGGAAATCTTCCGCAGCTTGGGGTACTCCCAAGTGGATCTGTTTGCCTCCCACGTAAACTAGAAATGCCAGCAGTTCGCCTTCTGGCAGGGGTAGGGCCATGGCTCCCTGGGCAATGTCTTCCAGCTACAGTGGAACTACATGAGGGCGTACGCCTCCCCGCCCTCCCCTCTTTTCCACAGGGTGATCTGCCGGATAAAGCAATAGTGTCACCTCAGCATCGTTTTGATAGCTCCCTGGTGGCCGGCGAGACCATGGTTCTCCGAGTTGCTCAGCCTATCAGACAGGCCTCCCATTCACATACCACTGGGCCCAGGTCTGCTCCTGACACAGCAGGGGGACAGGGTCCTCCACCCTGCTCCTCACAAGCCAACCCTCGCAGCATGGTTCCTGAACAAGTCACTCTGAAACACGTGAACCTATTGCAGGCGAACCTGGAGATTATACAGGGCGCCAGAAGCAAAGCTACCAGGAGCCACTACAATAGCAAATGGTCTAGATTCTGTCATTGGGCCGGCTCTAAGGAGATAGACCCTCTCAAGTGCTCTTTGGATGATGTCCTCTCCTTTTTGGCACACCTCGCACACTCCGGAGTGCAAGTCGACACATGCCGCACTTACCTGGCAGCCATTGGTGCCTACAGAAATTCAGAGGAGGGTCTCTTTCCCTTTTCCTCTAACCCAGTGGTCAAGCGGCACCTGGCGGGCCTCCACAGACTCTACCCACCCATAAAAAGGCCTCACCCAGCCTGGGACCTCAATGTGGTATCGGGTGCATTGGCCCACAAACCATTTGAGCCAAAGGCGTCCGCTGACATCAAGTGGGTAACACTAAAGACAGCCCAGCTAGTGGGCCTCACCTCAGCACGCAGGGTCAGCGAGATCCAGGCCCTCATGGCGTCAGTACCCTACACCACTTTTCACAAGGACAAGGTGGTCCTCCAGACGCACCCTGCTTTCCTACCCAAGTTCTCATCCACCTTCCACCTTAACAACAAGGTTTTTTCGACCTACTTTCTTCTCCAATCCCAAGGATGAACCTCAGAGTGTTGCATCGGCTCGATGTCAGGCGCGCTCTGAAGTATTACTTGGACAGGAGTTCCGCAAGTTGGATGCCCTTTTTGACACTTTTGGAGGTTCAAGACCAGGCTATCGGGCTTTCAAGGCCTCCATCTCTAGGTGGATGGTCGCGGCCTTCAAGGAGGCCTATGAGGGGCAGCACAAGCCACTTCCGGCTAATTTGCATGCTCATGCTATCAGGGCCTAGAGTACGGCTATTGCGTTCCAATGCCATGTTCTCTGGCAGGTCATCAGTAGGGCGGCCACCTGGGCCACCCCTCTCTGCTTTTTGCAAGCACTACTGTCTGGATGTCACCTCTAGGTCAGGCGCGTCTTTCTGTCAGGCTGTTTTGAGAAACCTGTTTACTTAAGGAGGGTCTCCTCTCCACCCTAGGGCTACACTCAGTTGTAATCGCCCATACAGTATGGAGGAAAGGGGACGAGACGTAAGAGTAATTAATAATTACTCACCGAAGTGACTAACATACTCTTAGTCCATAGTCCCGTTTCGTGCATACGTCCCACCATCCTCCCCCCTAATAATACTGGTGTCATTAGGCAATGTTGCATATTGTCGATGCGTCAATGAGGACTGATAAGACCCACCGGTGGGCGGAGGCAGGCGAGTGACCAGGACTGTACCCCTGCGTGCCTCTAAATTTAAAGGGGAAGAAGGTTTTTCTGGTGAAAAAGGTTCCGTCTCCTGTCCCTCGTGAGGGATGCCCATACAGTATGGAAGAAAGGGGACTATGGACTAAGAGTACTTTAGTCACTACGGGGAGTAACCATTAATTTCTTCACCACATTCGTTTTCCTTATTTTCAAATGCTAAGTACCTCTGTTTTGGCCATCGGCATAAAAGTCCTGTGTACCATGGCTCAATTTGTGGCTTGTGGCATTGCTTGTTTTGTGAAACATTACAAAAAAAAATGCGTGATTTCCTAACTAGAAGTTTGGGGGGAATGTAGCGAAGCCAAGTCCAAACATGTCCAGTACATAACTTTTTTCTGTCATTTTTTCCAATTTTTTCACAAACGATGGGAATTTTAACTGCATAGTTGTTGCTTAACCTGTGCAAATGACCCCTTCCTTAACTTGTAATTTTGTCTACTTTTCAGAAATGCATGCCTTTCTGTCTTCCCATTCAGCTTTTCTACTCTCCTCTTCCATTCCCTTCCCTCCATGCATGTCCTATTGAAAAAAAAGGGAACAAAACCGCCTACTTCTCACAAAACTGATAGAAACCTTATAACAAATATGCTTTTTTGTTTCCACTCAACCTGTTCTTGAAAGTTTGGAAATTGAGGAATTCAGAACAGCAAACCATTTGTTCCTTGTTCTTACAAGGAAAACACCAAAGGCTTCTTTGTACCTCATGTTATTGGCATTTTCTGAAAAAACACAAAATGTGGTCACTTTTATGTTATTTTCTCAAACACCCCTACAACAAACTAGGAATCCTTGGTGGTTTGACGACAGCCTACATGTGGGGAGAAAATGGCGCAAATCTGGCTGGCATATCACTTGTAACAATAAAGTTACAAGGATTGAATGCGGCATAGCAAAATGTCCGAAAAAGGGCTCAGCACTAGGAGCAAAAACCCTCAGCCGTTAAGGGGTTTGCAGAACCCCAAAGGCAAATGTACATTTGTATTTGATAGTAGTTGTGTGATAATAATTACCAGAGGTTTTCATTGATTAGTTTGTTCTTAAAAGCCTAATAAATAATTGTATGCATTTGTACCCTTCTGTCGATCTGGAATTATTGGGAGTGCTTTGCGAGTGTCTCGTCTGAGTCCTAGACCCCTCTGACACCCCTCCTGAGACGAAGCCTTGCTACTCTGCTACTCCATCTTGACTGGGGTTTGGCTAGACATCAGTCTCTTTCCTGTTCACCAGAATAGGGCGGCCACTCAAAATCCACTGCAGGGTTGATTCGGAAAAGCCATCTTAACAAGGACAAATGTAGAAGACCTTGAAAGGAGAACAGTCCTATGTAAAAGACAAAATATTAGTGTGCATCTCATGTGGAATGTTAGATGTGAGATTTGCGATGTTCCATCTCCTAGCTCCCCAGTGGTAGCGCCTGCTTAATGGGGGATGCACGATACACAGGAGCTGCTTTTCGCTCCTTTTCAACAAATCCTTTTTGAGATCCCTTTACCTAAAAAATGGATACATCGACACAAAAACATAGATGTAGCTTTGGTGTAATAATGTGTGGTCATTTCCAAAGGATTTACAAAATAATAGCCAGGTGACTCCCATCTTACCTGGAATGGGTGATAAAGTCATATGTGGGTACGTCCACTGCTAGCCCAGCAACGACGGCCTTCAGGGTGGTGAGCAGCAAATCATTGTCGAAAGCATCTGGCAGGATAAAAAGTAAACCAGGGTTTGTATGACGCGCAACACTGGGAGGGAATACTTGTCGCAAGGTCTGGCACTGAAGGGAGAAGGAATCTGTGCATCGGGTCATACACAAAACATACAGGGGTCAATCGTGCTGCGCCATTTAATCCCCATGTGCTTTCCCAGGTGGGCAAAGGCTTTACTTGGTCTTCCTTGGACCTGTCTTCTGACCGCTTCCTAACTTGTGGGGAGCCTTACTCCTGCAACAAAGTAGGAAGAATACTACTAAACGCTACAGATTTAGGATTTAGAAACCCATGTGCACATCCCTCCAAGTTCTAGGGGATCGCCCCTCATATACATTGCCAAGCCGAAACTCAAACCCAAGTGTCCATTTTGATACTCAGTGATCAAATTGTGCTCTCAGCATTAACCTTGTTGTGCGTTCTTTTTTTGGTGAAAGTATTTTCACATCTATTTTCCACTCACAAGCTTTTCAATAAAACGTTTAATTCGAGTTCGTGATTGGTCTATTTCTTTCATGAGCATGCATCCTTTCCCCGACTGGTGATTTGCACAATGTCCATGTCACATGTCTAACATATCTTCATTCAGCGCAGTGAACAAAAAACGCCGGCCTCATCTTGGAAGGTACAATTTGTCGGTACTGTACATTTCACCAAATCAGAAATCTTGGAATAGTTTTTTCTTCGAACTGTTAACATAAGTAGGTACATTTTAAAACACAGATTGAGGTGAGGGGATAGGATAAGGCAGGGGGAAGTAAGGTGGGGGAGGGGTGGGACCCCCCGCCCCCACATAATAAAAAGACATTTCGAAGAAAAAAGAATTTGAAGATTTGACCTTTAGGTGAAGTGGATTCCGTGAAATCACTAACATCTACAATTTGTACATAGCGAAAAAGGGGGTGGGAGTGATGTACTGGGCTCCGAGAGGGTGTCTGAATGACCAGGCAGTACCATGCGCAAATTCACAACCGCAGTACGCGGGTTGTTCAGGGACCATTATTCTGGACATGTGAAGTGCAGGCGCCACGTGGGGCTGCTAAAGCACCAGTGTAACTACCAATCCTTTTGGTTCTTGAAATCCTTTTCCACATGAACACAGTAGTATGGTAGTGAAAAAGACCCCGGCCCGGCTCCTTGCAGGTCTAGCCTGTTCTGATGACGATCAGGATTTGGTCATACCCCCCAAAAAAGGCCAGGGTGGTTCCTCGGCTCCAGTGTCTGGAAGCACAGCTCCACATCTTCCATAAGGCTTGTGCATTGGTACTAGAGCTTGAGGCGGCCTGCACAAGTCCACGTTTACAGCCATGGGGGAAACTTCTCCATCCTGTGATGCAGGGAAGGTTCCAAAGAAAAGTAAACCTGATTCTAAACACTGCCAAAGGCGGATAAGTAGTTCCACCAGCCCAGGAATCTATTTCTTCTCAAAAGAAGCACCATCACACTGAGAAACCTAATAGCAGGTAAGTACCATTAGTGCCACTGCTGCCCACCGCAGAAGCTTTTCTTTTCCACCATGGTACTGGGCTCGGTATTGAACATTGCCATTTCTGATTCTCTACCCTTAGGGTTAAATCCCTGATGAATCAATGTTTTTTTAATTATTTACAGATTAGTTAGTGGAACCTTTCATTGCTGCTTTGTGTACTTATGGATCAGCTCTACAATGTTCCGATAGTCCAGAGATCTCTCCTCTTCGACAAGCACTTTCAGATGTGTGTTTAGCAAGAGCCCAGATGAGTTACTTTCAATATAAAGAGGTTGCTCAGAGCTTGGCCTGCATCACTCGCTTTGAGAAGGCACCCTCTGCGCACTCACCCATGTCCTGTCACAGTTCTTCGAGAGAGAAGGTCAGACTGTAGCTTCAGAGTCTGACAGATGGTTAGAACCCTTGTCCTCAGAGTTACTGACTCTCAGACCAAAGGATCATGTACAGCCTGTTCCCTGCCTGCCTGATACTAGTGTCTGTTACAATATCCAAGGAGCTAGATCACAGACAGAAAAGGGAGTGGTTAATAATGAAGAGGTAAAAACAACTCATTTTACATTGAACGTAATGCAAACAAAAATAAAGACTTTTTAAATGAAGAAAGTACAAATAACCAAATGTATCATTTTACATTTTTTTTCCTACAAAAGCAATATCTGTGCAAATGTATGTATTGGTTTTTAAAATATGTTTTTGATTTCTTACTGATTTACGAGTGCCTCGAGAAAACTCTTGCCATATCATCAGCCAGGTAACATATCAACCTCTTATTTGCACTTACCTTTGACCAGTTTTGAAGGTATATTGTACAGGGGAGTCGGGGGGGGAGGGGAGACTGGGGGAAAGCCACCACCCACTCAAATCTTCCAGCACCATTTCAATCTTCCTCTGCTCGCTTCATCTGCTCTGAAGCATACCAATTTCAGCCAAAGTCTTCCTGTTTGTTTTGGTTTAGTTTATGCTTTTTTTAAAATTAAATATTAAAGTTGAGATGTTTGTGCTTTTTATCCTTGTTATGTTGTTGTTTTTACATGTTCAGTATGCATCAGGGATTTCACAGTTACCTGAGGCTACACCATTGGACATTAGCTGCACCACTCCGGGTCTCCCCACCAAAGACTCCAGTGTGGCGGGATACCGCCGCTGAATGTTCTGCTCCCCTAAGAGATGGTCCCTTTACTCAGATGGGGACTTGAGTTACAATGTGGAGCGCACCTTTAGGAGGGCCTGGGGGAGTTTTCAGAGCCACCTTTTCCCAAGAGATTGAATAAAAAATACAGAAGGTCCAAATCTGAACCTGTGACTCTGTGGCCTCATCTATGTAGAACATGTCAGATATCGCTGTAGCTCTTGGGAAGGGCTACACAAGTCGCACAGTCTTTCCACAAGTAGCATGTGCCATAAAAGAATGTCTTTTAGAGTTCTGGCCTAGCTCTAGAATAATTGAATCCTGCCGCGGACCTGATAAGTTGTTTTATTAGGGTGTAGAATGAATTTGAAGCATTTATAGATTTGATAACAGGAGATGCAGCTGATAAATTGAACTTCTTGTTGTCATTGGCCTAGGAAGTTGCTTTCATTCAACAAGGACTTGACAGACCCTTTATCTAATCTGTACTCAGATGACCAGGAACAAGTTCTGGAACTTCCATATGATATATGTTCCCCAAGACATACGCCATGTGGTTGGTTTTACAGCAGTGCAAGATGGTTTTGCTCATGCTCCAATCTTTCACCACCTTAACTTCTCGAACGTCTGCATATGCGTTACCTCGTCTTTCCCGATTTCACAAGTCTATGAAGGTGTACAAAGCAAGAAAATGATACTCCAATATCAAGAAAAAGGAGATTCTGACCAAAGGGGAAACAGACAACTGTGGTCGTCAAGGACACCGCCAACAAAACTGCCTTACTCTCTCTGGGAGCTGGTATCGGACCCTCCTATTACTTGCAGCACAGAGACTTTTCAGAAATGAAAACCCGCCATTTTTATTATTTTATTTTTTTGGTTCTATGCAAGCAATTAATGCGAAACCGAAAAGTGCTCAAAAAGTTATTTGGAGGGGGGAAAAGGATGCAATTGCTTTAGGCTAGGGGTCGGCAGGGGGGAAAGAGGATACCATGTGAAACTGTAGAGTTGGGGGTCTTCTGGGGAGCCAGTTGCAGTTCAAATGTTTTCAGATTACTGTTAATCGCGAGATTCCTGCAGCTTCAACGGAAGACGGGATAGAAAAAGAAAATGTGTCACACATACAAAAAAGAGTCAAAGGGTGTAATGGGAGAGGGCCTGGGGGAGCAGCCAAGGTAAGTTGGGGGACCATGGAAAGAGGAGGGGGCACTTGCTGAGTGCCCAAGAGGACTGGGAAGAGTTTTTGACTTTCCAAAGTTTTAAGATTATTAGGGGAGTACCACAGGCATGGGTAGTTAATTGCAGCTGTATGTGTAGTTCATTGTCATTATCGGGAGAGATTAAAGAAAACATTAAATGTTACACCTACAGTGTAAATGCCATGGCTAATGGGCCCCAAAGACCGGAATTGGTGCAGCAGTACAGTGGCCATGGCTGATAGTCATGGCTAGTGGGCACCAACGCAAGTTATTGGTGCAACATGTACAGTGGCTACGGCCGAAGGCCATGGCTTGTGGGCCCCAAAGAAACTATAGCACAACAAAACCCTTGAAATTCTGTGATGCCATCATTCTGGTCATACACTGTGTAACAGGGA
This sequence comes from Ambystoma mexicanum, assembly GCF_040938575.1. Lineage (NCBI taxonomy): Eukaryota > Metazoa > Chordata > Amphibia > Caudata > Ambystomatidae > Ambystoma > Ambystoma mexicanum. Next base: position 65,142,182 of record NC_090929.1, read on the forward strand.
GCCTAAATTTAAGGTGGACTTGCTTAAAATACAAGTGCTGAATTTCAAGGGTTTTGTTGCGTTAAATCTGATCACCTTAACTCTCTCTTAACAAAAGGTTTTTTCACTGAATATTTATATTAATTATCACTAGCCAATTGCTAGGTGAGAGTACACATCCTGCACCCTGTACTTGCATACATGCAGGGTGCAAAATGTGCAATCTCCCCTAGCCATTGATTAGTGTTAATTAATTGACATCAATGACTCTTAGCGAGTAAGAAATGGTGTGCTGAGTGCGTGTATAGAATTAAGGTGGCAAGTGACATTTTATGGCTGGATAGCAACGTAACATTTTTGCTATATACATACATGTTAAATGGCCGTTATGGTTAAGTTACTCTAACAATAACCTGTGAAATTCAGAGAAAAAACGTTGTTAAAAAGGTGTGCTATGGATGCAATGCAAAATCAAAAAAACCTAAGAAATTTGCCAGTTATCGTAAACTATGCAACCATAGCTCGCGCTCCCATCAGGCACTGCTCAGACTAACACACAGGACATCAAAGATGACATCACAAATGGCATCACATATGCTGGGAAGTTCTTTTTTGCTTAGTGTAATGTATATATGTATGCATATGCACGAATGTCCTCGAACTTTTGTCAAGTTTGCAAACATCACTGTAATGACCCTGATTATATAAAATTTTTGCAGACATTGGAGAAGGAATACCATCCGATTTTGGGCCTTTTCTGGTCATATTGCACTGCATCCTCACCACCCTTCACGTCCATAGAGATTGTGTAATTTGTAATGTTGCGTTTTTTAATATTTTCCCTCTGCAGAGTACAGGTACACTTTGCAAATCCAACATGGTATCAGTTTCAACCGTTTTGTCACACCTCACATTTCTCAATTGACCCATGAGCGCCCTCGTACGATGCCCGCAAACGTTACACGGCTCACCGATTCATTTAGAGGCGTCAGTGGACACCAAGGCATAAAATAGGCAGTGTCGCAGAGCAATCTGCTATGCGATTCTGTAGTTTTGCTAATTAAATTGGCACTTTTGTAGAAAAGTTACCTATTTAAGTTACCCTGTTCAATGAAAGCACAGCTCACCCTGCATTGCTCTCTTGCCTTCAGAGCTCTCTCCACCCTCTTTTCTCAGTTCACTGCAAGTTCAAAGGGGCTAATGGAGAGAGTGCCGCAATAATCATCCCCTTCACTCGTATGCCAAATGGCCTGTGTGGGAGTGCTACGGACATTTAATTTTTAAAATAATTGCAAACCAGAAATAATCGGGATAATACTGTTATGAAGCTAACTGTAACCTGTCTGCCAAAGACCAGTATGTGTTCGTTTTTTTTTTTTTACAAAAGGCTTTCCATTCCTTTTCTAAAAATGCAATAGGTTACATAACATAATTACAGTATTGCTACTGTAAAACACAGCAATGTCTCCACGCTTAACAGTGAAGTGTAAATCTAGATTTAATTTTGTTGGCAAAGATGCATCATATCAATGAGTGGACACTTTTGAAAATATACATGACCACGCAGTCAAATGCTTTGATGGCAAACCTAGTCCTGTGGCCTGCTGGTTACATACGGCTTGCTATAATATCAAGAGAGGAAACCCGGTAGACCACTGTACAGTGTCTACTCTGTCTATATCCGGGTGGATCGATAACAAATCTAAATAGAAGACAGAGCTAGCGAGACAGGTGCTAGTCTCAAAACATATAGACGAAGGGGACCAAACGCATCTAAAAATCTATAACATCAATTTTAATAGCAAATCAAATGGTTAAAATACATGATTAAATTCGGTGGTTCACAATACAAAAATATACAGAAAACATAGGAAAACGTAATTGGCAATAGATGCTAATTAACACAAAGTCAGGAAATAGCACGGTACATCTAAGACAACCTGTTGTGTACCAGATTCCATTTGAATTATTGTATCATATTCTCACTTCCCTGTTGTCAATCCAGAGAACCGTCTCAACATGTTTCTGTTCACAAACATCATTAAAGAACATTCATCGGGAGAAAACAATAATTAACACGAAAAACCTAGTTCCTATAGAGTCACAGACTTGATATGGGTCAGTCTCATAGCACCTTGTATGGTGCTCGTGGGGGCTCTCAACTTCTATAGTTAAGTTGGGATAGGAGGAAGAATCAATCCTGCCAAGGTGGATAGTGGTAGGCGGGCCACACTGAAGTCTCTAAGGTGGTGCGGGTAAGTTCTCCGCAATGGGAATCAGTTGGTCCTCTCAACGAGACCAAGCGTTTGGAGGGCTTCAAAACAAAAGATTCTGCCGATATCAACCGCATGTGTTGTGTAACATGTAGCCAAGAAGTAGATGTCCAAATCTAGCTGTAGCGGCGTGTGAATATCACTCACTCTCGAAGGGAGACGAACGCCTTCGGGGTGCAGCAATGCGTGGGCAAACCGTCTGTGCTGGAAAGTCGCTGTGTTACCCGTACCATTACGAGGCACTTTTTGTAGCCGGACAGTGACTTTGAGACTTCAGTGTGGCCCGCCTACCACTATCCACCTTGGAAGGATTGATTCTTCCTCCTATCCCAACTTAACTATAGAAGTTGAGAGCCCCCACGAGCACCATAGAAGATGCTATGAGACTGACCCAGATCAAGTCTGTGGCTCTAATGTGTGTGTGTTAATCATTGTTCTCTCCTGATGAATGTTCGTTAATGATGTTTGTGAACAGAAACATGTTGAGACACTTCTCTGGATTGACAACAGGGAAGTGAGAATATGATACAATAATTTAAATGGAATCTGGTACACAACAGGTTGTCTTAGATGTACCATGCTATTTCCTGACTGTGTTAATTAGCATCTATTGCCAATTATGTTTTCCTATGTTTTCTGTATATTTTTGTATTGTGGCCAACAAATTTAATCATGTATTTTAACCATTTGATTTACTATTAAAATTGATGGAATAGATTTTTAGATGCGTTTGGTCCCCTTCGTCTATATGTTTTGGTACTAGCACCTGTCTCACTAGCTCAGTCTTCTATTTAGATTTGTTTACATACAGCTTGCAACTGGTGCTCAACCCATGAGCTGATCCCATACTCCTTGACATTCTATATTACCATGTTGGTTTATACCCGATACCCTGAAAGTGAAATGGTCGCAAACTACAATATTCTGCCTAGTTTGCCCAGTTCTCTGCATGCTACGCTATCCACTTGGCTTAGTCTTTTACATAATGAATACACAAAGCTAACTAGATATTTACTTAAAGTAGCGATAAATAGTTTCATCCAGTCTGTACATCTACAGACCTACTGGAAAACTGTACACTGTAGATGGCCTCCAGAGCTCACTTTGCTCTAGGATTATGATTGCATTATATATTTGCACCTACAGTAGGGCGAGCCGACCAAACTGTTTTCAGAGCCTTTTAATCATATCTATTTGTGTCCATTCATGCAGCTAACCTTTTTACAGACACTCATCCAGGGATTGCAAAGCATTTTTGCGCACTCGCATAGTCGAGTAGATTTTAAGAAGGGCCAGTACTATTTGCAGGGGATGTTGGAAACTTTTATTTAAACTTTACTTTGTTTGCAGTAAATGTCAAATAAAGGTTTCACTGTGCATGGCTGGCCCCACCAGAGGCCAGCCATGCACAGTGAAACCTTTATTTGACATTGGGTTTGTGGTGACATGCACCATTTTAAAGAAATAATTTGCAAGGCCCGAGGTATCCCACTTATGTCTTACTTCAGCAGTATACAAAACTGCTGTATTGGTGCCCATTTTGTATCTTGAGTGACAAGTATCTTCTGGTGGCATTAAAAACATTAGTACAAAAATGCTAATCAAATGGGTGTGTTTGCTAATCAAGAAAAGTTTAATTAGCAAACTCTGCTAATCAATTTTTGAAAACTAATTTATGCCTCGGGACACTGAATAAGGAATAAGGAAGTGGTACACGGACACAGAAGGAACCCTTTTTTTTAACCTACTTTTTGGGCATTTGAAAGAAGAAAAAAAATAATCTACTAGCCGGAATAACACCAAATTTGCATAAGCATGCTTTTGGGACCAGTCTGCTGCTCCTAGCGTAGGTTTTATGAAAATTGGTCCAGCGGTTCGGGCATAACCACAAGCAAACCTTTTTCACCCATTCAGGTCTATCCAGATTTCTAAATGTCTGGGACCCCCTGCAACTTTTAACACCCTCCGCTCTTTGATAAAACCACACCAAACTTTGCATAGAGTTTCAGAGTTGGGTCTATATTTTATTTACAACGTTTTGCGCACATTTGTATAACAGTGTCAACATTATAAGCTACCCAGATACACCACTTCCTGTGGGAAAGCCAACTTAACCATAACTACAGGATTGATACCACAGACCCCGTTATAAACATATATAGTGAAAAAACATTGGTAAAGGGGCGATACGTTTTCAGCATGAAATCTAAAAACCAAACAATCGCCAGTCATAGTCATAGTAAACTACGCAACCATAACTCGAGCTCCTGCCATGCACTGCTCATACCAACACGCGTGATCACAAATGGCATCATCGATGACATGGCATAGCCTGGGACATACAGTTTGTTTAGTGGCAGTAAGCGGAAATCTTCCCCTGGAGGTACTGCTTTGAAAGACTGACAAAGACACTTTGAAGGTTCTACACATGTAGACATTAACTTTACCAAATGTGTTTACTTGAGCTCCCGGTGTACATACATGGCACAATAAGCAGGCTCCAGACAGATAATACTATGTATATACTTTATATCTGTGATGACAAACTCTAATCTTTCATGCTCTGGTCATCCTATGTGTTACCTCCTTTCCAAATGTTACCTGTGGGCTTCAGTGTTCCATGTATCCACACACGTGCCTCGTATGTGTTGTATATTTAGCCCTTGATTGAAGGTTTTTTATTACTCAGGGTTGTGATGGCCAGTAGAATTATAAATTGTAAGCCTAAATCTACCATATGAGGAATACTATACTTCTATGGTCCATGCTGTAGCCACTGCCTTTGTAAATGTATTTGAAGGTTGGTATAGTCTTAACAGAACTTTGATAAGCAGTTTGTGTTTGAATAAGTACATTTTGCGATACATGCACTAGATCATGAGACCGACTTACCAGTGACCCTTCATATGCAGGTTGCAATACCCCAAACACAACCACTTATAGGTACTTTCTGTCAGATTTTTACAGATTCTGAATGTAATGTGATGTCATTAGTGATGCCATTTGCAATGTCATCTGATATCATGTGTGTAGGTATGAGCAGTGCATGGCATGGGGCTCAAAATATGTTTGTGCAGCTTACCATAGCTGGCAAATGTCTCTGCATTTTAGATTTTGCGCTGCAATCATATTGTAACAGTGAACTTTTTTCACTGAATTTCACATTGTAGCAACTTGACCAAAACGTCGCTTTAACAACGTTTTTTTCCCTTGAATGTCAATGTTTTTTATACATGAAAATGTTTTATGCTGTTCCAGAACCATAAGTAAGTTATTAAGAATCCCTCTTTTAAAATCTGTGAAAGAACTATCAAATTCCTTTAACAAACATATTTGTGCAGCACCTATTGATGTGTGTCACCTTAAGCAGCGATGGGTGACTTGCCTCGAACCTGAAGTTCGGCTATGCCCCAGGCCCCCACCAAGTCACTCACAATATCCCCTGGACCTGGCCTGTGGCCTAGCCTGGTGTCCATGGTATCACTGCATATTATCCCCACCAAAAATATCGCTGTATATAAGGTCGTCTGGAACAGCCATAGGCGATATTTTTGGGGGGATCATTTTTGGGAGCAGGGGTTTAGGGGGTACCCCCTCGGTCCTTTAAAAATGTGGGGCTTGCGGGGGCATACCCAGCAGGTTCCATGCCTTAATATTGCCGCAAAAATATGGCAATATTTTTGTATGGCGATATTTTTGCGGGGATATTAACACATGGAACCGTGTCCGTTATACAGCCATAGTGGGGCCTTGGCCCATTGTCCATAGCGTTCAGCCATGGCGAGTGGACCAAATCCGTGGAACAAATCCGTGGTGTAGGCCCCGCCAAGCAAACCACAGTAGAATCTGGGCAGGACATTCTAACATAACGTCTCTTTACCAATGTTTTTCAGTTCATTTCAACAGGTTTTTTTATAACTGAAAAAGTCATGCTTTTTCAGCACTGTATGCTAGTTATAAAAAAAATCCTCTTTTAACATAAATCAAAGAACTATGTTTCCTCAAACAAAACATTTTTGCAACGCACACTGATGTTTGTCACTTTGAGCAGCGCATTCTGGGGGATGCAAGTTACGGCTGAATTGCCAGGGTCATGAGGTTCTGCCATGCCCGAGGCCCCACAAGGCCACCAACAATAGCCAGCGGACCTGGCCAAGTGTCCACTATACCCCACAATGGGAGGGCGGGCCATTGTCCATGGTCAGTGGACACAGGGGCATGGCTTTCAGCCATGCTGCAGGCACTGCCAATCAACCCCTTGGGCCTGGCCTGCAGCCAAGTCCAGGGGCCATTTCAACTCCTTTGCCCAAACCCCAGACAATATGGCCACGGGCTCTACCTCTTACACCAAAGTTATATCACTAATTGTACAGGCTGTTTTTCGCAATTTTGGGAGTCTGTGAGGCGGGGGGTCGGGGGGGGCACCGGACAGATTCAAAACTGCGCACAAATTTGGTGAAAATACATCCTGTGGTTCGGGCTGTTGGCACGACACAGATTTTTTTTAAGGCAAGTCATTCTGAATTTCACATATGTTGGGCCTCCCCTGTAACTTGGTCCTCTCTTGATGAAACTGCGTGCAACTTTCCCAAACAATTCTAAGTTGGGCCTTTATTTTAGAAAATGTTAAACCTTTCAAAAAAGTGCTTTTCCTATGTGCAGTGCAACACACACATAACTATATGAATACATATGCATGAATGTCCTTGAACATTAGACAAGTTCACAAATATCACAGCAATGACCCGAACAGCTGAGATGTTTCTCAACATTGGTAAAAAACACGATATCCTCTTTTCCCAGGCACATCCCATCTTCACCGCCCCGTACTTCCCCAAAGGTTATTTCATATGAAGACAAATGTAATGTTTTTTGTAAAAAATATTTTCGGACCGCGCTGTTCACACACTACGGGTAGAGTTTGCGATTCCAACATGGTGTCCATTTCAAAATGTGTAATGTTCCTCATGTTTTTCAACTGACCAACCTGCACCTTTACGCAATGCATGCAAACGTTATGCCCTTTCCTGATTGGTCCACTAGCGTCTACGAACATCAAATCAGAAAGTACGTCCGCAGACCAGACTGAGACATCACTAATTTTGTTAACTACTTTTTGGGTGGATTAACACAAAATTTGCAAAAAAATCAAGCCTTCTTGCGACGTTACAATGAGAATCCCTCTTTAACACTAAAACGGTCTGCATCAAAACAAACTCCCCTGCCCACCCAGAATGTCCAACTAACCTTTTGTTCCTCCTACTCTGATGTGAAACCAGCTCTTTGCCTTCTCCAGGCATCATTTTGTGCCATTTTCTTTTTCAGCCGGAATCACATGATTCAAGTAAAAAAAGAAAATGGTCGCTTTCCATTTCTGAAAAGCCTCATTGCAGCAAAGCACCATAGGGGGTACATAACAGCAGGCACCCCCTTTGCAAAAAGATAAAAAAAACAGGATGGATTTACACTGAACCAAAAAAAGGATCATCTACAGTACTTTGTGCCCAGTTTGTTTCTTATTTAGTGTAAATCTGTCGAGCAGTTCAGAGCGAGAACATTTTTCTCTATCAGAAAACGAATAGGATTAGGCCAAAACAGGTTTTTTTTTATTTTCTTAATAACTTCTTAACCATTTAATGAATTTTCTCCAAAATGTCCATATTGGGGGGAAATGTGCCAGACATTTTTGGGGAAACTTTCATCCATATCTATCTGGCGAGTCAAAAGTTACTCGTAAAATATTTTTAGGAAAAGCCAGTGAAAACGAATTGTATTTCAACTAGGCCAGCAACATCCACCTTAGATGAATATAGTTATTTATAAATTATTGGGAGGCATCCTAAATAAATATATTTCTGAGGCTTGTGGAATCTGCTTAGATCACATGCTGTGCATAGGCCGACATCTAGTGGAAGCTGCGGAGTATTACAGTTTGTTTTTCTAAACTCGAAAATGGGCGTCGACACAGGGCGTGCCAGTAATACTATCCCTAGTGTGACGTTCACTGTACCCATGATCCCTCACGCGTCTAGGCCCCTCAGATTGTTTTTTTCCACCATACTTGTCGGAAGCATTCTGCGGAGTTCCCTGGCTTTAGCCATAATTTTGCAAATAATATAATATTTCCCCGTTTCTTCCATTCCCACGTCGAGTCACCGAATTCTAAGCTCGAAGCCGGACCGGAGAAGAAAAGAACCGTTGAGAGCTGCACAACGGACTTTGGGCCTAGGAAGGCCTTGGGCCTCAGCCCGGGCCTTGGAAGGCCTCTAGTCTTGGCCCTTCAAGTAGGGAGAGTGGGGGGTGGTACATACTCTACACATATTTATATATATATATTCCTACACACACTAGCCTGCTGCCACAGGGTGCATATGGAGGGTACCCTTTTCCAATTTTGCCCCAAGTGCAACCGTAAGTACCCTTGGGTTGACAGACACACCACCTGTAACCTCTGCTTGCCGAGGGACCACCCCGAGGCGAACTGCAGAGCGTGTAGCCGGTCCAAGGCTAAGACTCTAAAAGGACCATTCGACCAAACGTTGGGCCCACCACGCCAGGCAACGAGAGGCCATGGAAGCGGGCGGCACCTTCAGTGATGGCAGCAACGCCATACTATCGGACGGCGAGGGCAACGTGGAGTCGAAGACAGCCAAGGGCAAGCCCCGACCTCGGAAGGTTGTCCGGCAGGGCAGCTATGAGGAGCACACCCGGCAACGCGAGCGCTACCCACACCACTTCCACTAAACACTCAAAGTGCAACCGAGACTCGACGCGCATGTCGAGTTCTCGGAAAGAGGCACGCAAAGAACGGTCCACCTAATCGGTTTCCTCTGGGCGTTCTCGGTCAAGATCGCCGCATGACAGCAGGCAACCATCCACTGTTGCCAAGAGTGCCTCACTCACCAAAGTAATGGAGGTACGATCGTCGGAAGACGAAGCTGACCTCCATCCCCAGGCCGCACTCTAGGAGCCGGCGTCAGCAGACCGCTCGACGGCGGTTCCCGTTTCCCGACGTCCTCACTCTAAGGAAAGGGACACTACCCCCGAATCTCGACGCCAGACGTCGAAAACCTCTGAGAAGGTGAAAACACCAGGGAAACACTCTTCCACTCATGGGGAGGGGGGAAAACAGCAGAAGAAACCTTCTCAGCCTTCTTCTACACCTCTGCTACATAAAGACAGTGCTAAATCTTCTGATAAACAGCTGGCCAAGACCCCTGCACAAGCCCATAGGTCCAGTCAGGTCATAGCAGGGAAACACTCCCAGGAAAGGGTAATCCCCAGCTCCAAAGAATGGTCCAGTGAGGATATAGACAGGGTTATGTCTAGAATGTCATCCCTAGCGGACTTCTATGCCAAGAACCCATATCACTTCCTCTCCTAAACCCCGGACGGGGCTACTCCCTCAGGGTCTAGGGAGCCGCTACCCCCTGGTAAGAAACCTCGAGTTGAGGCACCAACACAAGGTCGGTCTTCTGACCCTTTCTACGCACAGCCATACGCTCGGTATAGTCAGGATCCACTACAAGATGAGGATCCAGAATTGGTAACGTTGGACGACCAAACTGGGGTGGGCTACTATGGGGATGACGAGGACCAAGAGGAAGATGACCCAGAAGTCTACAGGGTAGACTCCCCGGTAAGCAAAGAACCTCAGGTAACAGACTCTCCAGTTGACAACCAACCTCTCCTAAATGAGGTTTTGTCTAGAGCGGCTGAACACTTCCGCATAGACACCCAGGGAGCACAGGAGGAGGGGGACTTTGCCGAGGAACTAGTAGGAGAAAAGAGAGCCATTGCCCAGGCCATCCCTAGTCTCAAGTCTATACAAAGGAGAATTGATCCTTCCCTTATCAATCCTAACCTCACCAGGGCGGTAAACCCCAGAATCGAAAAATTGTTCAGGGCAGCCCAATCAGACCCGCTTTACATAAAGGGGCAACTGAAACCTGACTCCCTGGTAGTGACTAATACCCGGAAGAGGGCGGGAACGCCCCTATCTTTGTCTGAGCCAAGAAGATCTACGGGTTGGGAAGGAAGGGTGCCTCCACTTCCGCCTACCAGGCAAGGATTGCCAACTCCACCACTCTGCTGGCTAGTTACAACTGCCACCAGTGGGAGCAAGTTGCTGCACCTATCGACTCCGCACCAGAACCTTTAAAGGGCCAGTTGGCACAAGTTCTATCGGAGGGGAGAGCGTGTCCGGTTGCATCCTTAAGGCAACCTTTGATGCCGTGGATAACGCTGGCACACTAATAGCAGAGAGCACTATCATTAAGAGGCATGCTTGGTTAAGACAGTCAGAGTTTAAAACCGAGACACAAGCATCCTTAATCGACATGCCGGTGGAGCCTAATCTACTGTTTGGCAAGGCGGTAGAGGACGGATTGAAAAATTCCAAAGACGAGTATGAGACTCTGAAATCCCTGGGACGGTTGACCAACAAGCCCTCTAATCAAAGAGGGAATGGCAATTTTCGTCGCCCACGCGGCCAAAATTCACAAAGCGGCTCCAACTATTCTCAGGGGCAGGTTACATCATGGGGTAATAACCAGCAGTCTACCCAAAGTTATAACGGGGGAAACAAGAGGGACCGTGGTAAGGGAAGAGGCAGCCCCAGCAGAGGCGGCCCGCCTCCCGCAAAACAGTGACGCCGAGATCAGGGTTCCTTCCCACGCATCTCCAGTAGGGGGACGCATTACCAACTTCACCCAAGCTTGGGAAGGGATCACATCAGACAGATGGGTGCTGTCCACAGTGTCCGCAGGATATTGCATTTAACTGCTCGGGCGTCCCCGAAACCACCACCCACGACAAAAAGTACATTCCTTGGACCACCAGAAGATCCTCCTCGAGGAGATCGTCAATCTTCTAGAAAAGGACGCGATAGAACTCGTCCCGGGCAAACAGGTAAACAAGGGTATTTATTCAACTTACTTCCTTGTGCCAAAAAAAGATCTAACAATGCGCCCAGTCTTAGACTTATGCCCTGCAAACTAGTATGTCAAGCCCCAAAAGTTTCGCATGACTACTCTCCAAGAGCTAATCCCCCTCCTAAAAAAGGGGGATTACATGGCAACATTGGACATGAAAGATGCCTATTTTCATATTTCCATGTTCCCAGCGCACAGAAGATTCTTGCGCTTCAAGGTGGACAGTCAGCACTACCAGTTCAAGGTGCTGCCCTTCGGTATAGCCTCGTCTCCAAGGGTATTCACCAAGGTTCTGGTGGTGGTGGTGGCGGCACACCTACGCAGGGAGGCAATCCCAGTGTACCCTTACCTGGACGACTGGCTCATCACGGGGGAGACCCGAGCAATTTGCAGTTTAAACATTCAAAGAACGATCAACCTCCTCTTCGAATTGGGTTTCTCCATAAACGAGAAATAAAAAAATCAAGCCTGGTGCCAAGCACCTCCAAACAGTTCCTAGGAGCTGTACTAAACACTCAAGAGGGGGTTGGCCTTTCCATCAAAGGAAAGAATTCAGAATATACTACTGCAGATTCCTCAATATCAGTCAGGTCGCCAGATAACGGTGCGCAAAGTGATGCGTTTGCTAGGCATGATGGCGTCACGTATTTACCTGGTCCCCCACGTGCGACTGCGCATGCGTCCAACGCAAGGATGGTTGGCGAAACAGTGGTCTCAGGCAAGTGGTCTGTGGAACGATCTAGTGGTCATTTCGCCAACACTGGTACTAGGTCTTCACTGGTGGACAAGAGAGAACCTGTCAAAGGGGAAACCCTTTTACGATCCAGAAGTACAGGCTGTAGTCACTACAGATGCATCCCTGTCAGGGTGGGGAGCACACCTCCTTCACCACACAGCTCAGGGTCTCTGGTCTCACACAGTGGCCAAGAATCATATCAATCTGCTAGAGCTTCTGGCAGTATTCAGAGCGCTTCGAGCCCCACCTGTTAAACCTGTCAGTGCAGATCTTAACAGACAGCACAACAGCGATGTTCTACCTAAACAAGCAGGGAGGGACTCGCTCACCAAATCTGTCCAAACTTGCCCAACAAATTTGGATATGGGCACTCAGACGGAACATTTACCTGTCATCTCAACGTGTTCCAGGGGATCTCAATTTTCTAGCAGACGCCTTGAGCAGAGATCCTCTCCCAAGAGAACACGAGTGGTCTCTACACAGAGAAGTTATAGAAGACATCTCACAGTGGGATTTCCCCACTGTAGACCTATTCGCCACAAGCGAAAACAGACAATGCCCAGACTTCGCATCCAGGTTTCCCCAGCCAGGCTTCAAGGGGAACGCCCTGGGGACGAACTGGTCAGGGATGTTTGCTTACGCTTTTCCACCAACTCCTCTGATGAGGAAGGTGGTCAAAAAGATGCACAGGGAATCTATGACGCTCATCCTAGTTGCTCCCATGTGGGCGAGACAACCGTAGTTCCCACACCTGCGCAGGCTAGCAACGTGCGAACCAATCAGACTCCCATGCTGGAACAACCTACTATCCCAGCACCAAGGTCAAACAGTGTATCCTCAACCCAGCTCAAGGAACTTGGCAGCATGGCTCCTGAAGTCAGAGTTTGGACACCTCAATTTACCACAGAAGTGCATGGACATCCTAAAGGAATCTAGGAAGCCCAACACTAGGCACTGTTATTTTGACAAATGGAAAAGATTTGTTATCTGGTGCCAGAATAAGCAAATCAACCCAGTTGATTGCACTTCTTCCACTATTGTCACCTACATGCTCCACCTGCTGGACACAGGGTTGGTATTTAATTCACTAAAGGTACACCTGGCAGCTCTGTCAGCATACACCACCTCCCATAACAAGGTCTCATGGTGAAAAGTACCAGTGGTTAAAGCCTTCATGGAAGGGGTAAAGAGACTCCACCCTCCAATTTCTAACCCACCACCAGGATGGGACCTTAATGTGGTGCTGGCTAAACTCATGGGCCCCCCATTCGAGCCCATGCATTAAAGCAGTCTCAAACACCTGACATATAAAACTGCCTTCTTAGTAGCCATTACATCGATAAGAAGAGTCAGTGAAATTCAGGCTCTGTCAGTAAAGGATCCTTTCTTTACTGTTCATAAAGATAAACTGGTTTTACGAACACACCCAGGCCTCCAGATAAGGTGCGTACCAGGCCTTTTTACGCATGAAAATCTTGCAAATACGACAGCTTTATTATTTTCCTGTGTAAATTTACACACAAGTTTAGAGCAGAGGGCAGACAGTGCAAAGGTCAGGTTACTTAACAGAAACCCAGAAAGCTTTTGATTTTTATAATTTTGATATCTATGTTCTATGTACAGCGCTTTGCCAAACTCGCTATATAATAACCATTTGACCATGAGATTAGATGTAGAATTTAACATTGGAGTGCTTGCCTGTCTGCACTGTTGTATCATAACATTGGCATACCATTAGGTAGTAATAACTCCAGGAAATTAGGACTTTCATTAAACATCAAAAGACAATCCTGCTATAGAACCTCAAAACACACAATACAATTCATGCTTGCTTTACTATGTAATTGGCTAGGTTTTTATGTTTTCAACATTTAAACATATACAGGAGAGATCAAATGGCCAGACTTTAGAGAAATAATGAAAGGTGTATTCTGTCACAATGCAGAAAGCTGGCGCATAGCAATGATTTCCATACCGTTTTTGTACACGTCGGCTGGCTTTCACATACATTTTACTCTCTTGTAAAGGAGAAAAGTCATGTTTACTCTCTTAAAAACACATTTACTCTCAAAGTTTAAAAATGGGGAGTAAAATACTCCCATCTCAAAATCTTATCTGGAGCACTGAACACACCCTAGGTTTTCACCTAAGTTTATTTCTAAATTCCACGTAAACCAGTCCATTGAGCTTCCGGCTTTCTTCCAAGAACCCCAAAGCTCTGCTGAGGTGAAACTACACACCCTAGATGGGCGTAGGGCAGTCCTATATTATGTAGACAAGACCAGGCCGCTAAGGAAAACAGACCAACTGTTTGTCTCCGTAGCTACAGGCAAAGAGGGAGATTGCGTCTCTAAAGGTGCCATCTCTAAGTGGATTATAAATTGTATCCAGCTGTGTTATTCCCTTTTTGAAAAAACTCTGCCTTTCATGCCAAGAGCCCACTCTACAAGAGGCATTGGGGCCACTTTGGCTTTCATTGCAAATGTAGCCCTTGACACCATTTGCAAAGCAGCTACTTGGAACTCTATTCACACTTTTACTCAGCACTACTGCATTGAGACTCATTCCAAGACAGATACTCAAGTGGGACAAGCGGTTCTTAGACATTTATTTGCTCAGGACCCTTCTCAATCCCACCTCCTTCTTCTAACACTGCTCGCTAATCTATGTACAGCATGTGATCTAAGCAGATTCCACAAGCCTCAGAAGGGATACATTACTCATAGTAATTGTATTTCTGATGCTTGCATCTGCTTAGATTCACATGCAACCCACCCTTCCACCCCTCCGAGAGAAGGCGCATGGATGCTTGTAGTCTTATCTATCTATCTGCTTGGATAATCTGTACTCGTGCTACTCCTCATGCTACCTCATGTCAGAAAAAATACAATCTGAGGGTCCTAGACATGCGAGGGATCATGGGTACAGTGGACGTCACACTAGGGATAGTATTACTGCCACACCCTGTGTCGACGCCCATTTTCGAGTTTCGAAAAAACAAACTGTAATACTCCGCAGCTTCCACTAGATGTCGGCCTATGCACAGCATGTGAATCTAAGCAGATACAAGCATCGGAAATACGATTACGGTGAGCAACGTATCCCATATAGGAGGACCCCTGCCGCATAGGAGGCGCATGGGGATTCTTAATTCTAAAGCTACAACTTGTATTGGGTAAGACCCCTTTGCTGGGCTGCTGTCGGGCAGCAAGATGGGAAGGAGTTATACCTGTGGGCTAAGGCTTTGTAAATCGCCATGAAGGTAAACGTTCTAACAGCTCAGGTTGCACACTCCCTTTAGGGGTTTCTACTTCAGTTTGGTGTTCCACACTTTGCATATCAAAGCCTCAATCAGTGCACCAGAGCCATGGGCAGGGATCGAAATTGAGGGGAGCTGGGAGATATTTAGCTCCTGCTTCTAGTCTAGCAGACCCTGGTTAGCTTAAAACCAACAGCTACCAGGAGATACTTTTAGTTCCCCTGGCAATTGGTGTCCTATAAACATGCATATGTGACATTAATGAGAATTTTAGAATGCTTATAAAGAAGAATGTGGGCGCCTCTAGTACATATTTAAACATAATGAATCATATAAAATGAACAAAGTTGATGTGTATATCTCATGTGGAAGTTAGATGTGCAGTCTGCTGGGTGCCCGCTCCCGTTTCCCCAGCGGTAGCTCCTGCCTGACATCCAGGAGCTGGTTTTAGCCCCTGCTCACTGAATTTTAATTTCAAACCCTGCTTGGGTAGTACCTGAGGTTGCAACTTCCATGCATGAGCCTTTCTGCTTATCTTCGGACACTTTGTGCCAGTACACCCAGCCCACCCCCGGTTAACCCCACTTCATCAATTTATTCCCTTCACTACACCCAGTAGGTACACACTCTGTGCACACAGGTTGCCCCACAGTACACCAGGCCCTTCCCCCTGTCCCCAATACCCAATATTATCCCTTCAGCAGACCAGGCCCTTGTCCTCAAAACTCAACAGTTGCCCCTCAGTACACGGCCCAAAATCCCTCTTCCCTAGCTCTCTAGGTGGACGCAAGCTGTACCTGGGTGGTCAAAGTTGTACTGTCCTTTCAGGGCCTTGGCCTTCTGCTCCGGGGTCAGCACCTTGTAGAAGCAGTCCTGGCTCAAGATGACCACTTTGCGCTGCCGGCGATCAACCTCGTTCTGTCCCAGGAGCTCCATGATCTTCTCGCATACTGTGGACTAAGAGGGGAAGAAATAGAGAGCAGGCATTGTGAGGGCCCATAGAGGAACAAGCTTAAGGGGGAGGCAGAGCCCCACCCGGACCAGGTCCACAGCGGGACTGGCCCTTCAGGGAGCCAGGGAACGTCTGCCACAGTCCTTCACAAGCAGTGCATGGGGTGCGGGTGAAGGGTGGAGAGAGTCCATTGAGAAGCCCCACCAGGAACAAAGCAAAGGACGGCCAGAGCATGTGTAGGGTGGTCAAAGGCAGGGGAGCCTGTGGTCTGAATCCTAGTGCCAGAATGGGTGGTGTAACCCCCCCTAGTCAGGTTTCCCGGGACTCAGTCAATGAAGTTATAGTACCCCACATTCTCTCATGCTCACAGTGCCTCCCCATTTCAATTGCTGACCATGGTTCACGTTTCAGACTTTGAAATAAACGTACAAGCTGCAGTCAAGGAATCGGAACAAGTTTGTTTCATGCTTAATCTTACATGCAGACTGGACATCCAGTTTCCCATTAGTTCCATAACATATATTTGTATTTTTATTGTTTTATATAGCGCCTTAATCCAAAGCGCTTTACAGATAACAACCAGTAATACATAAAACATGGAACAGTAGACGCAAAACAGTAAACATGAATCAAACCATAGAAATCAGCATTTAGAACCATTTGTAAGTAAGAAGGGAGAGGAGGGGGGTAGGGAAAGATCAAGAGGGAGAGAGTAATATGTGAAGTGAGCAACAAAAGAGGGGAATCACAGCAGAGACATGATAAGATTTAGATAAGAAGAGTAGAGTGAGGATAATAGAAGGAGGTAGAGAGAAGGGGAAGGTATCAGGTAGGGGAGTGAAGAAGTGCTCTCAAAGAGGAGCGGAAGGAGGAATGGGTGGGAAAGGAGCGGATAGAGAGAGGTAGGGAGTACCAACATATGTTGGTATTCCCATGTCAAATGACTGTTGCCCTCTGTCTCCTATTGGAGCTGTGTCTCAGAGGTGAAGCTTCAGTGACTGATCTATGGGGGTATTTCACCCCCTCCCAGGTATAACCAGTTGTCCTCTTTAGGGTCCAATCAGTTCTGAAAGTGCACTGTGGTAGCAAAGCTCACAGGACTGAGCTTCCTGTCTGCCATTCAATTACAGTCTCATTCCTGGAAGCTGCCCTTTGCCGGATAAGGGATGCCCAACAGGCAACTCATAAGGGTAAATGGGTATTTGGGGGCAATTTTATCTTCTGTGACCCTTTCATATGCAAAAAGTTCTAATTTTGTGTTTTAAGGGTAATGGGCCATATGCATTTATTTTAAAGCCAAGCCCCCACCACCACTCACAGTAGTTACCTGGTTAGTTTGGTATAGGAGCACAAGCAAAGAAAAAGGCGGAACATTCCACGTTCGGTGACGGAACGCAACAGGGCCTTTAACTCCGGCGTCCAGACTGTTCAGCACGGCCCTGCAGAGAGCAACATTTCACAGAAAGAGCTTCGGAGCGCGACTGGACCAAGCGGAGCGCACTTCCATGAAGAGAATTCACAGCGTACCGGCGCGAGATAAGCAGCGCACGTTGGATATATGTAACTGCCAAAACTTCACAGTGCGGTCAGCAGCCACGCTCAGAGAAAGGACAACTGCTAACAAGCAGAACACGGATGACACCTGGCAGCTCCTGCTGGGATAAAAACTAACGGGCACAGTCCCAAGAAAAACTGAGACGCTGTTCAGTCAGCGCATACCCTGACCCGCTTAAAAAGACAAAATACTGCGAGTGCTCACACTGTGACGGGAACAGGCCCAGGTATCCTATTTACTATCCACTATTGGCTCAGTGAATCTCTGCGAGCAGGCCATGAGCAGCTCTAGTGAGGGCGGAATGGCCCACTCTAGCCGAAAAAGGCTTCAATGGGTCATATTATTCAGAAAGCACCGATTGCTGGGCTAGAGCACAGTGCTAAGCACATGAGCCTAATGGAGGATTAGTTTGTGTTCTCCCAGTGAATGGAAGAGCTCAGAGGGTCAAGAGACCCTGGGAGAATCAAAGGGGGAAGAAAGAAAGCCTGCAGGGTCCATAGTGCCCAGACCCCCGGGCTCGCTGCAGAAAGAAAAAGTGACAAAAGGAAGGCAGTAAGGTCAAGGGAGAGAGATAACACATGGCAGGAGGTCACCTCATCCAGCGCAGATGAGCATGAGGACCACAGCTGGCATGAGCCGTCAAGCGAGGAGGCAGTGGAAACAATGTCATACTCCAGTGAAGCCCAAAGCAGTAAAACTTCCAAGAAAAGTAAGGGAGCAGGAGTACAGGAGAAGGACGAGAATGAGTTCAATTCAGATTTGCTTATTCATCCCAGATCCTCAGAATGGGAACCGCCAGCAAAGGCTGTGGCATACTTAAAGAAGAGGCTAAAAACACCACTTTCTAAAGAAGCCAGGAATAAGTTAAGAGTGAAGCGTACCAGGCCGCATCTATCTCGAGGTATAGCAGAGACCTCGGATATTGACGAGAGGATGCTCACGTTCATGAGGAGATTCACCAAGGATGTAAAGAAAGGCCTGGACAGATCCTGGAGATCATGCCAAGATAAAATGTTAGATGTGGTGGGCCCACTAACGAAAATCCTCCAACTGGCAGAGAAGGCGAAACAGAAGGAAGAGACGATAGATCCCACTGTATTGGCAGGCTGGACGCAGAGGGCCATATGCCTGTTGGGTAATGATAACAGCGCCATCACAGCGGAGAGGAGGAGGTCTATTCTAGTAAAGATAGACCCCAAATTGAGTGAATTGGTGACGCTGGAGGCCGCAGCAGCTGACAAGTGCAAACTGTTTGGTGAATCAGTCATTAAAGAAAATACAATCTGCCACCACTTATGCGGCTCTAGATAAGCCCCAAGCATCCCTTAAAAAAGTATTTGGCAGGCAGATTTTCTGACAGGCTGGCACAGGTTGCTTGGCCAGCCGATTCTCCCACGTCAGGCCTTACAACAACAGAATAAATTGGAGAGAGCACAACGACAGAAAACCCAACCCTTTTTTCCTCCTCAAGGGGAAGAGGTAGAGGAAGGGGCTGGCGTCACTCTGCATGACAGCAACATAGTGCAGGTGAGAGCAAAAGCAGCGCAGCAACTTCAGCCAAAGAGCGCAGGGATCCCTGCAGTAGGCGGGAGAGTAGCACAGTGCATGGAGAAGAGCTGGAGAGAAATCTCAGGACATCCCTGGGTCCTAGATACAGTCAGGTCTTCCGAGGCCAATTTTGTTCAGCGAAGAGACCAGCAGCTGCTGGACGCAGAAATCAGAAGCTAGGGTGGAAGAAAGCTATTGCTTAAACGCCAAGACGCCATAGACAGGTTCATAAGCAATATGTTCCTGATGAAAGGCAAACGCTAGCGGAGACCGGTGATCAATCTCAGAGAATTGAATGGATGCCTAGTTTACAGACATTTCAAAATGGAGGGCATCCACCTCCTAAGGACATAATACAGCAAGGAGACTGGCTTGGCAGCGTAGACCTCAGAGGCGCCTATCTGACAGTAGCCATTGCGCTAGAACAACAAAACTTGCTGCAATTTCTGTGGGGAGGAGAGGCGTGCGAGTTTACGGGTCTGCCTTTCGGACTAGCATCAGCACCCTGGAGTTTCACCAAGCTGAGGAAGCCGGTGTCAGCCAGCTAAGAGAACAGGGTATTTGCCCGATCGTATACCTGAACAACACATGTATAATGTGTCAGGACAGGGAACTGCTTTAGCAGCAAGTGACAATAGCAAACGATCTTCTGCAGCAGCCGGGCGTTCGAGTAAATTGGGAGAAATCTCAACTATGCCCGGAGGAGTCGATGGAATTTCTGGGATTTGTGGCAGACACGACCCCGGGGACTCTCAGTTTACCAGTGGACAAGGTGAAAATGATCAAAAAAGAGATCAGGAACACACTGTGATTTCTCTGAGGGAGTTTGCCAAACTGGTGTGTCGTCTGCCGTCCTCCATCGAGGCCATATTCCACTGACCTCTCCATTACAGAGCCTTTCAAAGGGTGAACATCCAACATCTCAGGAAGGGCCTGCCCTACGAACAGAAGATTCCGATATTGCAAGAAGCGAGGGCAAAATTGGAGTGGTGGTTCCAAAAGATTGGATGCCTGGAACGTGAGAGCAATATTTGGCTCCTCCACAGACCTAGTAATAGTCAGACGCCAGCTTGTGGCGCTGGGAAGCCCATTGTGGAAAAATGAAGGAGATTGATGTGCACATCAATTGCCTAGAGTGGCTAGTGGGTTCCTTTGCAGTGAAATTCTGGACCCAGAAGAGATTTCATTGTTGTGTACTCCTCAAAATGGACAATGGGCCTCATTACGAGGTAGGTGGTAAGGGATTACCGGCACCGTTAAGGACACTGGTGCCGGTAATCCCTTACCACCTTATTCTGAGGTCCCTTAGCGGGTCCCTTCCTTAACGCCTGGTCTGACCAGGTGTTAAGGATGGGACCCGTTAAGGGACTTCAGAGCTAATAACGGTACCGCAAATTGCGGTACCGTTATTAGCTCCATCCCCATTCCCCTTGAGCCCTATGGGGGCTTGAATGGGAATGGTTCCCGAAAGGGTGACTTACCGGGTCCTCCAAGGTTGGAATGACCCGGTAAGTCCCTATTTCAGGAACCCGGACCCGGAATGCAGTATTAGCACCATGGCTACCTCGTAATGAGGCCCAATGTGTCCGCAGTCAGATATATCAGGGCAGAACGAGATCCAGAATGCTAGCGGAGCTAGCAACAGATTTTTGGCATTTATGCCTGCAGAGGAAGGTTTCGGCGACAGCAGCGTGCCTACCATCTACCAGGGTTACAGAACAAAGTAGTGGACTGGAATTCCATATATCTCAGGGAGGCCAGCGATTGGCAGCTGGATTCTGAGGTATTCCAGGAACTGATGTCATGATGGGGTCCAAGTCGGACAGATCTATTTGCATCAAGGCTAAACAGACAACAGCCCCGTTTCTTCAGTTGGAGACTGTACCTGGTGGCGGAGGCAACAGATGCGTTTCTACAGCCCTGGGGGCCAGACAGAGAGTATATGTTTCCTCCTTTCACAATGATTCCAAGGACTCTGGCACAAGCAAAAAGACAAAGGATCTCTCTGGTGTTAATATGGAGAGGACAAGCTTGCTTTCCCAGTCTGTTGGAAATGGCTTGCGACAAGCCGACAGCTATGCCGAGATATTAGACGATTGTGCTAGGTGCAAACGGGAACCGCCATCCCTTGGTACAGTCGGGCAACCTGAATTTAATAGCGTGGGCGATTTCCGTGGATCCTGGGTTATGCCGAGTCTTTTAGGAGAAGCTGAACGCATCATCGAGGAGTCGTGGGCTCCCGGAACCAGAAAGGCTTATAAATCAGCATGGGCACTGTGGCATAGCTCGTGTCTGGAGAGGAACGTGCATTCCACTAGAACAGATGTGGTGCACGTAGAGAATTTCCTGGCCCAATTGGCGGTACAAGGGAAGGCATATAGAACAATTGATACAGCGCGCTCTGGGATTTCAGCGGGACACCCACGTGTTGAAGACCTACGAATGGGAGAACATCCCTTGGCATGTAGGTTGCAGTGTTGAGGCTTTTTAGGAAATGGCCAGACAGACAATGCAGACATTTCTGGAAAGCCCCTTTCAGCCAAAGTGACAACACTTTTAGATCTGGTATCATGCAAAAGAGTATCGGAGGTGAGAGCATTAGAGAATATTTGAAAGACGGTGTCCCCAACAGGGGTGGAGTTCACTGTCACGAAAAGAACAAAGACAGGTTTAAGAACATTGTCCTATGATTCATTCCCGGATCAGCCTAAGCCTTGCCCTAATCCTTTTTCTGCCCCTTTCATCTCTACCCACCATCTATCCTAACCTTTGCTCTCTGCCCCTACTCTGTCACTCCTAAATCTTGCACTCTGGCCCCCCTAAACCTTGATCTTTTCTGCCCCTTGTCAACTCAACCCACTATCGGACCTGGGCCTGCCACTTGCTCTCTATTCTATTACCTCTTGCTGTCTAGAATCCCCACATGTTCTGCTTTGACCGCTCCCCAAATGTTCTGCTGCTGTCACCCCTGACCTCTACTGTGTCAACCAAACTGGTCACCAAGGGCCCTGTGGGGAGGCGTCAGGGGCTTTCAAGACTTTCAGTTGAAATGGGCCATGGGTCTAAGGGAGGGTCACTGAACAGCTGCCCACATTTTGGCAGTCTCGTGACGCAGCAACAATCGGGACATTAAATGTGCGCTTTGCATCAAGCAACATTACAGGCTGCCTTGGCTGGTGCCCTCAGGTCATCAACTCCCACAGGCCTCTTGCAGTGTCCAGCAGTGTTCTATTCACCTCAGTGGGCCTAAATCCGAGTATGGAGGTAATCATGGTGCTATTTGCGCTATGACTACCTCCAATACCGGTACCGAGTCCATCCTGGTTCAATGGGGACTTACCGGTCTATTCCGACCTTTGCGGGACCGGTAAATCCCCATTGAAAAAGCCATTCCCCATTCCCATTCGAGCCCCCCCTAGGGCTCAATGGGAAGGGGGAAGGCACTAATAACGGTACCGCAAATTGCGGTACCGTTATTGGCTCTGAATTCCCTTAATGGGTCCCGTCCATAACGCCTGGTAAAAGGAAGGGACCCGCTAAGGGAACTCGGAATAGGGCGCAAAGGGATTACCGGCACCGGTGCCCTTACCAGTGCCCAGTATCCCTTTGCACCCAACTTGTAATGAGTACAAAAAAGAAGGTGGGTGAGGCGCGCACTCCCGGTCCTGGTCAATTGAACCTGTTGCAAAAAATAAGTAGCTGGGTCACATCCCAAAATGGACAAATATTCACAGGGTTAGATCCCTTCTGCTGCAAATCAGGTACTCAGTAATAACAGGGTTAGATCCCTCAGCTGCAGTTCTGTGGTCTGTAGTTGTTCTCCTCCTAGCGCTTTCTTATCTCAAATAATCATCAGGGAGGCTGTTGAGCAGGTGTGTCTAATTAGACTCAAAGGATTCTGGTAGCTGTAGTGAAAACGTTTTTTTCTGTTCAGGTGACCAGCAACCGACACCCCTCCATAGCACAAGTCCTTCCCAAATTTGGGGGAGGGGAGAGAACCATCTTTATGATTCTCCAAAGTGGGGCACAGTCACCCCGTGGCGCTGCCTCTGGAGCCCGGGACTCCCATAGCATTCAGTACAAAAAAGAAGGTGGGTGAGGCGCGCACTCCCGGTCCTGGTCAATTGAACCTGTTGCAAAAAATAAGTAGCTGGGTCACATCCCAAAATGGACAAATATTCACAGGGTTAGATCCCTTCTGCTGCAAATCAGGTACTCAGTATTAACAGGGTTAGATGTCTTGCTGCAAATCAGGTACTCCGTAATAACAGGGTTAGATCCCTCAGCTGCAGTTCTGTGGTCTGTAGTTCTCCTCCTAGCGCTTTCTTATCTCAAATAATCATCAGGGAGGCTGTTGAGCAGGTGTGTCTAATTAGACTCAAAGGATTCTGGTAGCTGTAGTGAAAACGTTTTTTTCTGTTCAGGTGACCAGCAACCGACACCCCTCCATAGCACAAGTCCTTCCCAAATTTGGGGGAGGGGAGAGAACCATCTTTATGATTCTCCAAAGTGGGGCACAGTCACCCCGTGGCGCTGCCTCTGGAGCCCGGGACTCCCATAGCATTCAGTACAAAAAAGAAGGTGGGTGAGGCGCGCACTCCCGGTCCTGGTCAATTGAACCTGTTGCAAAAAATAAGTAGCTGGGTCACATCCCAAAATGGACAAATATTCACAGGGTTAGATCCCTTCTGCTGCAAATCAGGTACTCAGTATTAACAGGGTTAGATCCCTTGCTACAAATCAGGTACTCAGTAATAACAGGGTTAGATCCCTCAGCTGCAGTTCTGTGGTCTGTAGTTGTTCTCCTCCTAGCGCTTTCTTATCTCAAATAATCATCAGGGAGGCTGTTGAGCAGGTGTGTCTAATTAGACTCAAAGGATTCTGGTAGCTGTAGTGAAAACGTTTTTTTCTGTTCAGGTGACCAGCAACCGACACCCCTCCATAGCACAAGTCCTTCCCAAACTTTAAGTCTAATTAGGCACACCTGCTCAACAGCCTCCCTGATGATTATTTGAGATAAGAAAGCACTAGGAGGAGAACAACTACAGACCACAGAACTGCAGCTGAGGGATTTAACCCTGTTATTACTGAGTACCTGATTTGCAGAAAGGGATCTAACCCTGTTATTACTGAGTACCTGATTTGCAGCAGAAGGGATCTAACCCTGTGAATATTTGTCCATTTTGGGATTTGACCCAGCTACTTATTATATTTTTTGCAACAGGTTCAATTGACCAGGACCGGGAGTGCGCGCCTCACCCACCTTCTTTTTTTGTACAACTTGTAATGAGGCCCAGTGTCTTCTCACACCAGGTTTCTATACATTTTAGCCCTTGCTGACAAAGTACGATTAACAGCTTTTCCGTGGCCATTAGTGTGTTCAGCTCCCTGCTGGCCACCTGTCCCATGATCATCTGTGACTGCTTACCCAATGTTTTCTCTATTATAATTTGAACACCCCTGGTGGCTCAACATTTTTATCTTAGCTGCAGGCAAGAGGTCCACAAAACTCATTTTGAAATGGGCCCCCAGGGTCCCTGACACATCTTCAGCAAGCCCTTTCTCGCTGTCACCTCCACTTTAGCAAGCCACTGACCTTTGGCCCTGTAAAGGGTAGCATGACATCCTTTATCACTCAGATCCTCGCCCTGTCTTCTCTGCCCCCTGCCCTCTGGGTCACCCCAGAATATATGCCCCGTTCCCACTTCGCTCCTCACCTTGCCGCTCGCTGTGCCTCCGCTAACGCCTATGAGGAAGGGTCTCTGGTGGGGCCGCTCTTCGCTGCCCGCTGAGGCCATGGTCAGGGCACCGGCACCGGACACCCCAGGTTGGATTCGCGCAGAGGCAGGCACCAGCAAAAGTGGACTACATTTTCCGACAGGCCCATGACAACACTCGTGTAGCTATCTACCGCGTGTAGCCGCGAGGCGCTATGGGGTGTGTAGTTCTCACACCGTGTTATGATCACCAGCAGTCCGCGCATGCGCAATGCGCGTATACTTGGACAACTTTCCTTTCATTTTTTTTGACAGGTCACGAGGAGCAGAAAAATGCAGTAGTTGCAAGCGAAGACGGACTCCTCGGCATTACAAAGCTTGAGTTACCAAGGTGACAGAAGGCCGTGGCAACAACAGTAACAAAAGACGGACTGTAGTAAACTCAACACGCAGAACCCAATCTAAAGTATAGAACATTTGCCTGCACAAGGACAGATTCTAAATAAAAACAGACAGCATGATGTCTAATATGGCAATATGTGTATGCTGTTTGCTTAACACGCAATACTATTTACAGTAATGTAATGTAAAATTCTGAAATTGAAGAAAATTTCAGTGGGAAAAACACAGAACAGAAAACACTTTAAACATGGGCTAGTGACACGTGAAATGAACTCTAATTTGTTTCAGGATCCCCCCTTACTCTTGAAATTCAGGACATCAGAGGTTGAAAATGCTACTGGCTGGACTAGTGAGGGATTCCGGCACAGCTACTTTATCCACCAGCATTGCTTTCAGTCAGTGCTGACTCCGTTTCTGTGGGAAAGTTTAGATTTTCAACACCAACCTTATAGAAAAGTCATAATTCTATTAAAGACACAGAGGTGAAGGACTATGCTTTTTCCAAACTTTACTTCTCGAACAGCAATTTAAATGCACAACATAAATATATACAACAAAGCGAATAAGCTACAAATACCAATAGCGTTTGAGTCTTTGGTAGTTCATATATTATTGGTGTGTACAAAACATGTGACTACATTTAACCAATCCCTGTTCATCCAGTCCAATAAACTGTGTATTTCCCGTAACCTCGCCCTCTTTCTTTCATTGGACATAACTCTTAACGTTCGCGCCCCAACCGAATAACACTAATTGACTGGCTTTCTTTCACTGCCTCAGGAACCTGACGGCTTGCTATCCACGTTGGAACCTACAAAATAAGACATATCTCACATTTTTATCTTCTTGGGGTGGGCAATTATATACCATTGTGACATAACTTTATCTATTTTACCATGTCATCATTATATATAGTGTCTATACATTCACGATTGATAGGGTGGGATAGTCCTTCGCCTCTGTGTCTTCAATAGAATTATGACTCAGATTATGCATGTTCAAAGCTTACCTTCCACCAGCGTCGCAATCTTTTAAATAGGTTTGCATAGCTCTCAACCATTTGTGTCGCAAAGGCGGGTGAAATCACCCGATTTTGTTTTTGGCGGGTGAGACGCCCATTGGAATGAATGGGCCTGCATGAGGTTTGGCGGGTGAGTCAGCCCTCTACAAGGCGGGTGACACCCGCCAAAAGCGTGTGAGTTGAGAGCTATGGGTTTGAAATAAAAACATTTAAAAGTTGATTCATACGACCAATTTGCTGCATTCAGGATCTCTTCCATCCTCGTACGTTGAATGCTTTAGAAGCCATTGCCCCCTCACAGAGTGAGCACTGTAACATACCACATCAATACCCGCCTGTTGCATCACCCATCTCGCCAGGGTCGCTGGGGTTACCGCCCCAAAAGGCTTATACAATACTATGAGCAATTGTATCACTCCGGCAGGTCTCAGTTTCTCTGTCATGTTCTCGTAAGCTGCCATGCATCGAACCGGACAAAGCTTCAACTGGTCTGGAAAAGCATCATATGTTACTGACCTCAAACCAGTCTTAGTTCTTCTCGTGATAGAGAAGTTCACTCCCATTGGAGATACTGATGTCCTGGTAACCTCTAACGCTCTCACATCCGATACCCTTTTGCATGATATGAGGTATAAAAAAGTTGCCACCTTGGCAGCAAGTGTTTTTCTGGATAGTTTGGCATTGATTGTCCGGCATTCCACAAACATCCTAAACACCCTCTGTAGATCCTCTAGTTGGGTGCACAGCAACTTTATGCCTCTCAACAATCTACATATCAATGGATGCTCCCCTACAGCGATCCCTTCAACATGCATATGACCCGCTGAAATTGCTGAACGTGCTGTATTGATTGATCTATAGGCCTTCTCCTGTGCTGCCAATTGTGAAGGAGGTTTGCTACGTGCACCACATTTGGTCTAGTGGAATGCACGTTCCTCTCCATACACCGGCTATGCCACTGTGTCCATAATGATCTATAAGCCTTCCTTGTTCCTGGAGCCCATGACTCCTTGATGATGCGTTCAGCCTCTCCCAAATGTTCCGGCCTAGCCCAGGATCCCAGGAAATTGTCCACGCAATCAGGTTGAGGCTGCCCCCTGTACCAACGTGGGACTGTTCCCCATGGGTCCTCGTAAAATTGTATCCTATCTCGGGAGTACTATCGGAGTGTCGAAAGCCATCTCCAGCAGTGTGGGGAACAACACCTGTCCTTTCCAATTTGGTGTCACTAACACTAACGAGGCCTTCTGCCTCTTTGCTTGTGCTAGCGTCTTTGAAATCATTGAGAATGGTGGGAATGCATACTCTGTCTGGTCCCCAAGGACTGGAGAAATCATCTGTCGCTGCTGCTTCTGGATCCGGTCTCCAACTGAAATATCAAGGTAACTAGCTGGTAACTATCAAGGTAACTAGCTGTTCACTCTCTAAAAGCAAACAAATCGGTCCGACAAGGACTCCGTTGTGCCATTAGTTCCCAAAATACCTTTGTATCCAGCTTCCAATCGCTGGCATCCCTGAGGATCTGGAGTTATGATATGATATTTTATTTGTATCGTACCCATACACAAGTGTTTCAGAGCGCGACGAGGCAAGGGAGGGGAAACAAGGGAAGACAAAACAATGATTTTACTAGTCCCAGTGATATTGAGAATGTGCAAGTGCAGGGGAGAGGGAAGGGGGAAAGTACAAGGGGCATGGGGGAGTGGAAAGTGCTGAACATGTGATAGAACAACAATAGGTAGTGTGGCCAGCAGGTGGTAAGTGCGAGAATAAGGTGTAGACAACAGGTGTCAGATAAGTGCTGGAGAGGGACTGTAGGGTTTCAGATACAGACCCCAGTGCAGGGGTTGCCAGGAGGCATTGCAGGTGTGTGGCTGGGAGGGCAGAGATCTGAGCCTGAAATCAGAGGGTAACTAGGTGCCTGGTGCCAAAGCAGAGCAGATTTAGCAGAGTAGAGGAAGGACGTAGGCAGATGCAAAGAGAAATATCTTGCGGTGCTTCCGAACCAGAGATGGTTCTCCTCAACTTTCAGAGAGGCAGGGAGGCTGTTCCAGAGGGAGTTCCAGTCTGCAGCCTTGTTCTGCAAATACTCTGCTGTCACGGACATGTTCCTCTGTAGGCATAAATGCCAGAAGTCCTTTGCCAATTCTACTAGAATTTTGGATTTCATTCCGCCCAGGCGGTTGGTATACCTGACCGCAGCTACATTGTCCATTTTGAGTAGAACGCAACATTGCAATCTCTCCTGGGTCCAACATCTCACTGCAAAGGACCCTGCTGGCACCTCTAGGCAGTTGATGTGTAGACCAAGGTTCCCGACTCAACCATCTGCCTCTCATCGCCACTTCTCTGCAACAAGCTCCCCAGCCCCATCGGCTGGCATTGGACTCTATTACAAGGTCCGGGGATGAGCCAAATATTGCTCTCCCATTCTAGGCCTCCATATGCTGGAACCACCGCTCAAATTCCACTCTCGCCTCCTGCAATTTCTGAACTTTCTTTTTGTATGATAGCCCTTTCCTGAGATGCTAAATACTCAGTCTCTGCAGGGCCCTGTAATGGAGTGGACCCGGGAAAATAGCCTGAATGGATGACACCAGATGGCCCACTATCCTGGCTAAATCCCTCAGTGATATCATCTCTTGCGCCAGTGTGGCCTTCATCTCTTTTTTGATGGTGTTTACCTTGTGTATCTGTAAACTGAGGATCCCTTGCGTCGTTTCTACCGCAAAACCTAGAAACTCCATGGATTGTTCTGGCTGCATCAGAGAGTTCTCCCAATTCACTAAAACGTCTAGACGCAGTAGCAGGTCGATTGTAAACGCCACCTGCTCCTGAAACAGTTCCTTGTCCTAGCACATTATATATATGTCGTCCAGGAAAATAATCAAACGGATGCCCTGTTCTCTTAGTCGGCTTACCACAGGCTTTGTTAGTTCGGTAAAGCACCAAGGCGCTGACATCAGACCAAAGGGCAGGCATGTGAATTCCCATTTCTGCCCTCTCCATTCTCATGTCTGCCCTCTCCAGTGGAACAGCAGGAACCTCTGTGATCCGCCGCAATGGGAACTGTTATATAGTTGTCCCTTAGATCTATCCTGGCAAGCAAATCCCTCTCTTCTAATATGTCTCTTTAGGTGGTGGATACCCTCCATTTTGGAGTGCCTGTAAACTATGAAGCTGTTCAACTCCCTGAGGTTGATCACCGGCCTCAGTTTGTGCTTGCCTTTACCCAGAAACATGTTGCTTATGAACCTGTCTTCAATGGTAGTAAATTGAATAATAGCAGCTTTTTGGTGCTAGTTTTCCTATATCTGTCCTGCAATTGCTGGTCCCCTTCACTGAGCATAATGGGCATCAGTAATCCTGCATGTACTGGTTGGTAATAGAACTCTAAATGGAAACCTTGGACTGTATCCAGGACACAAGCATCTCTGGATATAACCCTCCAGCTTTCTATGTATTGTGCTACTTGTTGAGACGGATTTCTGAACTCTGTCCTGGTGGCGCAGAAGTTCAGAAGACCAACCTAATTACTTGGAACAGGGTAACCTCTGGACAAGCCAGACCAATCAGGGTAGCGATCGCGGCGGTCAAGACTAGGTCTCAAGAGGGGTGAGGGTGACTGAAAGCCCGCAATGAGCACACAAAGCAAGGACACTTAAAAATTACTCCAAACAGGTGTTATATTAAAAATATATACACATTTATTCCAAGGCCTTTAAAACAATGACCGTAGCGAGAAATCACAATACAACTCTAGTAAACCAACACATACCATACCAATACAATATATATACAAATACAAGTCTCAAGCGTTAGGTGCACGAAATGTGTAGTCCACCTAAAAGGGAAGGAAAACAGGCAGTGGGAAATAATGCTTAGACCCAGTCCGCGTTCAGAGGCACCTAACTAAAAGGAAGTCCGAGCCCTACGAAGAGTGGAGCCTTGTGCTCAAAAGTACCTGTACACGCTGGTGCCAACGGGCAAAAGGGGAGTCTCTTCGAGGGAAATCAGGCAGTTCAGTTTAGTACACAAATGAAGAAGAACAGTGTTCCGCGACTCAAGCGCAGCCTCCGCTGTGGGCAGAAGCAGAGCGCTAGTACGGAAAGGCGTGCTGTTTTGACACAGCGGGGAAAAGCTATGGGCTCCTGCAGGAGGGCGACCAGTTCCTAGCTATGCTACTCACCGGTCCCCGATGCAAGCAGACCCAGGCTTCTCCGCGTCAGTTTCAGTCGCTGGCAGGTTCAGAAGAGCAGGGGACGTCTCGTCGTCGTGTTGAGTCTGCAGCAGCAGAGTTGAGTAAAAGACGTCCCAAACAAAGGAATCCGCACAGTTTGTTACCACAGCAGGGCAACGGAGCGGCCGTGTGTATCTGAGCCAAATGTACACTACTCACTTCAGACCTGGGAACGCCAAGTGTACGAATCGTGTGAGAGTGACAAGGACTCGAAATACTACACAACCTGGCGGCGGTTACAGAGCAAGACTCCTGTGTAGGCTGGTCAGTCTGCTGGATGGCCCAGTGACGCTTCCGAAGGCTTACTAGCAGGAGATGGTGAAGATGCCGAGAATAGCTGTTCCCGCTATTCCAAGGGTCGAAGTACCAGTACAGGCCTTCTGGTTCGATCAAAGGTGAAAAGGGTTTCACAAGGCGACAGCAGTGAAGTGGAGCAGTCCTTCAGCGGGTCACCAGCGATTCCTCGGTTCAGCCTCTTGGTTGCAGGATACTTGGCTCCTGTATTCCTTCGTTCGTGAGAACTCAGGAGATCGACATGGTAGTGGTGTTTCCAGCCCCCTCTTATCCACGGTTCCCTTCGCGCCAAAACGGAGGGGACCCAATGGGAGATCCGCTCATCAACACTCACACCATTCGTGGACCTATCACGGACCACGGTGGTCCCAGGCATTCACACCACCCTAGACTCTCTGGCACCCAGGATGTGTATTGGGACCAGACATCCCAGCCCACATCCTGGAGGCACACACCAGGCATGTAGAAGCCCGCGAAAGCATCCGTGTTTCGCAGGAAAGTACATGCCCAAATAAGGAAGGCCCCGGGTCGGCTCGACCTGGGGAAGGTGAAGGGAGCAAGACAGTCAGCGGACAGGACAAAGGAGCCTCGTGGTCTGGCCATTTTGGGAGCAAGGCCACCATTTTGGGTTAAGCGCGAGAAACGCGCTTAAAACGCCAAAAGGAGCTCAAAACACAAGAAACGATCGCTGCCACCATTCACGTCCGTGAATCACTTGCACCGATCAGTTACAATCCTAAAAGAGTATCCAGGGCCTGTAGAAGGCTAGAGACCCAAGAGAGCAATAATTTAGCTTGCAGTGCCCTCTTGTGTCATGTTGCACGAAAGCCGCAACATGATAAAAGAAACTACGGAAAACAGCGTTTCCCGGTACTGACTGTCTTAAGGACATGTCAGTTTCCTCGTAAGAAAGGATCGAAAGCCCAGAGGAGTGCGGCAGAAGGCTGCACTTCTCTGGCAAAGTCGAGAACAAGGTGAAAAACAACAGCAAAAAGTTTAGGGGTTGCCACATGGAAGGAAAATTACCTACAATTATGAAATCTTTCCTAACACTCGCCCCTCCCAGACTATGGACAGGGGGAACTAATCCACCCCTGGATGAGTCTCTTGTTCAGGTCGGTTAAACATTCTGGACAACCCATCAGCATTGCTATGTTGGACACCTGGCCTATGCTCAATAGTGAAGTCGAAGCCTTGTAGACTTATGGACCACCTAAGCAACTTTGGATTCTCCCCCTTCATGTTCATTAGCCACTTTAAGGGCTTATGGTCAGTTTGCACAGTGAAGTGGGTCCCGTAGAGGTAGGGCCTCAGCTTCCTTAGGGCCCACACAACAGAGAAACATTCTTTCTCTACCGTGGACCATCTGAGCTCTCTGTCCTTAAGCTGGCGGCTAATAAAACCAATAGGGTGTTCCTTACCCTTCTCATCTACTTGTGATAGTACAGCTCCTATCCCAGTGTCAGAGGCGTCCGTCTGCACGATAAAAGGTCTTTGATAATCAGGGGCCGTGAGGACAGGGGCATGGCAGAAGGAGTCTTTTAAGCCATTGAAGGCCTTCTCACACTCGTCGGTCCAAGTTACCTTCTTGGGTTTCTTCGGAGTTGTGAGGGCAGTCAGAGGGGCAGCTATGGTGCCATAGTCTGCCACGAAGTTTCGGTAATACCCCGTGAGTCCTAAGAAGGCTCTCACTTGTGTTTGTGTAGTGGGGGTAGGCCAGTCTTGTACTGCTTGTACTTTACTGGGAAGAGGCTGTATCCTCCCTCCACCTACTTCATGTCAAAGGTAAACCACTGAGCCTTGTCCAATCTGGCATTTACTAGCCTTTATGGTAAAGTGTGCTTTCTGAAGAGCCTGGAGCACAATCCCGAGGTGTTTCACATGGTCTTCCCAGGTGGCGCTGAATACTGCTATATCGTCCAGATATGCAAGACAGAATTCGTCCAACCCATTCAAAACATGATTCACAAGCCTCTGGAAAGTGGCAGGTGCATTCTTCAACCCGAACGGCATTACCCGGAATTGGTAAAGGCCGTCTGGAGTAGAAAATGCGGTCTTCTCCTTGGCATGTTCTGCTAAAGCTATTTGCCAATAGCCAGCAGTGAGGTCAAACGTGCTGAGGTACTTGGAGGCACCCAAAGTATCCACCAGCTCATCTGTTCGAGGCAAGGGGTGTGCATCTGTCTTGGTGACAGCATTCAGAGCCCTCTAATCCACGCAGAACCTCAATTCAGAAGTGCCTGCCTTTGGAACCAAAAACCACAGGGCTGGACAAAGGACTACTAGAGGGTTCAATCACCCCAAGGTCTAACATCTTGTTGACCTCGGTCTTAATATAAGACCGTACTTTGTCTGACATCCTGTATCCCCTACTTTTGGTAGGTACACTGTCTCCTGTGTCTATGTTATGTTTGCACCAAGGTGTCAAACTAGGCGACTGTGAAAACAGGGGGGAAAATTGCCTAAGCAAACTTTTCACCTCAGCCTGCTGATCAGAAGTCAGGTGAGGGGCCACTCGGACACCCTCAAAGGAGCTATCTGAAGGACCGCTTTGGAACAGGTCGGGGAGAGGTTCAGACTCCTCTTCCTCAACATCTGAAGCCAGTAGCAGTGCTGCGATTTCGACTCTTGGTACGAAAGCCTTCAGCCTATTCACGTGAAACACTTTTGGAGCCTGTCCAGGCCTTCCAAGGTCCACTAAATAGTTAACCTCACCCAGGGGCTCCACCACTGTGTAAGGGCCTGACCATTTGTCCTGTAAAGCTCGAGGCCTTATGGGATTCATGATCAGGACTTGCTGACCAGGTGTAAAGTTGATGAGGGAAGCTTTCTGGTCGTACCAATGTTTCACCAGCGCTTGTCCTGCCTTCAATTTATCACTAGCCAAGCCCATCAGAAGTGCCATCCGTTTTCTGAGCCCTAGCACATAATCAACTACGTTGGTAGTAACAGGGGGAGTGGGCATCTCCCATCCCTCTTTGACTATGGCTAAGGGTCCCCTTACAGGATGACCGAACAGAAGTTCGAAGGGGCTGAAGCCAACACCCTCCTGTGGAACCTCTCGGTAGGCAAACAGTAAGCATCGTAAAAGAAGATCCCATTTTCTTCTCTGAGGTTCTTCCAGAGCCCCAATCATGCTCTTTAACGTTCTGTTGAAACGTTCCACCAGACCATTGGTCTGGGGGTGGTATGCAGAAGAGAACTTGTAGGTGACCCCACATTCTTTCCACATAGCCTGCATATACTTTGACATAAAGTTGCTGCCACGATCCGACACAACTTCTTTAGGGAAGCCAACCCTAGTAAATATGCCAAGTAAAGCTTTTGCAACTGACTTGGCAGTTACAGTTTTCAATGGGATGGCCTCAGGATATCTGGTTGCCTGGTCGACCAGCACCAGGATAAACCTATTGCCCGAAGATGTTTGCGGGTCAAGGGGACCAACAATGTCGATCCCTACCCTTTCAAATGGTACCCCCACAACTGGGAGTGGTACCAATGGAGCTTGGATTGTCGAGCCAACCTTACCAGATAACTGGCAGGAGGCACAACTCCGGCAGTGACTTTCTACTTGCACCCCCATCTTGGGCCAGTAGAAGTGCATGGATAACATTTGCTTGGTCCTCTTAATACCAAGGTGACCAGCAAGGGGCACTTCATGCGCCAACTGCAAGAGGAAGGGCCTAACAGCAAGGGGAACCACCAACCTCCTATGGTCTCCTTCTGTAGACTCTGTGGGCTCACTATACAGGAGTCCACCTTCCCAATAAATCCTATGCGTCCCAGAAGTTTCACCCTCAAGCTGGGAGCAGGCCTGTCTCCTTAGGCCTTCCAGAGATGGGCACTCATGTTGGCCTTTACTGAATTCGTCCCTATCAGGACCTCCTTCAACTAACAAGTCTTTTAGTTCAGGATGGTCGTTGGGGTCAAATACTTCAGGCATCGCCACCTCCTTGTCAGGCCCGGGCGATTGACCAACTTCCTCCACCGCAGTGGTAGGCGAGCTCGGGGGAATATTCTCTTTCCCTCGTCTTGACTTGTTTACTCCTTTCGCCTTGGGTTTCCCCTTTGGCTGGGGCGGCGTATTGGTCTTGGCCAATGCTGCCCGTGCTTGAGACCGTGTGTAGGGTCTTTCGGCAGTGTCTCCTACGAGCCCTAAAGCTCTGAGATCATTACCTAACAAGACCTTTCCCGGGACGTTTCTCTGAATGCTCACTGGAATCCTGACTGCTGTACCATTTAAAGTAAGATTTACAGGTATTACTGGGAACATACGGAGTGGGCCGTCAGCCAACTTAGTGGGCATCAGAGTAGCTCTGGCAACTTCCTCTGAGTCTACCAAGGTAGAATCCACTACAGTGCGACTGCACCCACTATCCCTAAGAGCTGGAGTATCTACCCCATTGATCATCACACTGTCTTTAAAGTAGTGCTTGGTATTATCTGGAATCCTAGCATAAGCCTCTGAGACTTTAGGCTCCCAGGAACCCAGGGAAACTAAAACTACCTCAGCCTCTATCCCGCTGGGAAATGAGTCTGAGGAGAAGGATGCTCCTGTAATCTCTTCTTCCTCGTAGGAGGAGAAGGCCAGATTAGCGGAGTGGACCCCCAAAGGTCTAACCTTACAGCGGGGACCCCCCTTCACGTGGTCAGTTGCTCCACAAGCAAAACAAGATCCATTGGGTCTGTTTACATAGGGAGGCTTATTGTAACCAGAGTTTTGTTTCGGAGGCTGACCTCCACTACCCTGTGAGTTCTCTTGTGTATTACCCTTATTTTTCTTTTTGTGGCCCTTTTGAGAAGAAGATGTATTAGATTCTCCACCCTCCTTATCTTTGTACTTTTTCCCTTCCTCCTGCTTACCAGTATGAGTTTTGTCCTTATGGGACACTCGATGTGACACCCATAAGTCTGCTGCAATGGCCAGCTTCTAAGGATCTATCTCCTTCGAATCGGCCAAATGCTGCTTAAGCTCCGGGGAAGAAGATGCAAAAATGTGTTCCAGCATGACAAGATTTATCATGCCTTCGAAGGTAGAAACCTTATAACCTTCGACCCAGCCAGTTAAGTTTTTCAAGGATTCGGTGACATAAGATACCCAAGTACCACCTTCCTTTTTCTTATACTCTCTGAATCGTTTCAAATATTGGGCCGGAGTTTTCCCAAACTTTAAAATGAGAGTTTGCTTTAACATTGCGAAATCAGCTCGCTCAGCCTTTGACATTTCCATAATGGCACTACAGCCAGAATGGGGCAGTCTGCTGAGTAACCAGGCAATCTTATCAGCATTGTCAACTTGTTGAACTTCGCATGCATACTGAAACGCATTCAGCCAGTCCATAATGTCATTCCTTTCCTCATACACACTGAGCAGATCTTTCGGAAACCGTGGATGAGAGGAAGCCCCAGACCCATGTCCAGGACCCTTGGACCCATTTGCAACCTGAAGCTTGGCCAGTTCCAACTGGTGATCCCTGTCTTTCTGTTTTTCTGCCTGTTTGATTTTTAGTTTGGCTATGCTGAATTCAAGCTCCTTCTGCCTAAACCGCAGCTCTTGCTTCTTGAATTCAAGCATAGCCTCCCCATCAGCACTGGCAGAGGAAACATTAGACATCTCATCCTCCCTGTCCTCGTGGTCGCGGTGGATCAGTGCAGCGGCAGAACCGTCGGTTCTACCAGTGAGAGCAGCCCCACCTCCTTCCGCACTGTCCTCAGAAGTTATAGCGTCAAGCTGCGCTTCTTGCCACGCCACGATTCTTTGGATCATATCCAATTTCGTGCCTTGAGAGGAAACACCTCTCTCCGCACACATCTTTTTCAATGTTTCTGATTTGGAAGCATTTAAAGTTAACAAGGTATTTGGTTCCATACTGTTAGATAGGACTATGGCCTTTTTAAAGTTATACTACAACAATTCACTACGTGTCCTGGTAGGAATAACTTGAAATGCCTTAGTTAGTGCGCAACATTGGATACCTTCAGTCGTATCCCACCGCTGTACACCAATTTGTTAAGACGGATTTCTGAACTCTGTCCTGGTGGCGCAGAAGTTCAGAAGGCCAACCTAATTACTTGGAACAGGGTAACCTCTGGACAAGCCAGACCAATCAGGGTAGCGATCGCGGCGGTCAAGACTAGGTCTCAAGAGAGGTGAGGGTGACTGAAAGCCCACAATGAGCACACAAAGCAAGGACACTTAAAAATTACTCCAAACAGGTGTTATATTAAAAATATATACACATTTATTCCAAGGCCTTTAAAACAATGACCGTAGCGAGAAATCACAATACAACTCTAGTAAACCAACACATACCATACCAATACAATATATATACAAATACAACAAGTCTCAAGCGTTAGATGCACGAAATGTGTAGTCCACCTAAAAGGGAAGGAAAACAGGCAGTGCAAAATAATGCTTAGACCCAGTCCGCCTTCAGAAGCACCTAATTAAAAGGAAGTCCGAGCCCTACGAAGAGTGGAGCCTTGTGCTCAAAAGTACCTGCACACGCTGGTGCCAACGGGCAAAAGGGGAGTCTCTTCGGGGGAAATCAGGCAGTTCAGTTTAGTGCACAAATGAAGAAGAACAGTGTTCCGCGACTCAAGCGCAGCCTCCACTGTGGGCAGAAGCAGAGCGCGAGTACGGAAAGGCGTGCTGTTTTGACACAGCGGGGAAAAGCTATGGGCTCCTGCAGGAGGGCGACCAGTTCCTAGCTATGCTACTCACCGGTCCCCGATGCAAGCAGACCCAGGCTTCTCCGCGTCAGTTTCAGTCGCTGGCAGGTTCAGAAGAGCAGGGGACGTCTCGTTGTCGTGTTGAGTCTGCAGGAGCAGAGTTGAGTAAAAGACGTCCCAAACTAAGGAACCCGCACAGTTTGTTACCACAGCAGGGCAACGGAGCGGCCGTGTGTATCTGAGCCAAATGTACACTACTCACTTCAGACCTGGGAACGCCAAGTGTACGAATCGTGTGAGAGTGACAAGGACTCGAAATACTACACAACCTGGCGGCGGTTACAGAGCAAGACTCCTGTGTAGGCTGGTCAGTCTGCTGGATGGCCCAGAGACGCTTCCGAAGGCTTACTAGCAGGAGATGGTGAAGATGCCGAGAATAGCTGTTCCCGCTATTCCAAGGGTCGAAGTACCAGTACAGGCCTTCTGGTTCGATCAAAGGTGAAAAGGTTTTCACAAGGCGACAGCAGTGCAGAGGAGCAGTCCTTCAGCGGGTCACCAGCGATTCCTCGGTTTAGCCTCTTGGTTGCAGGATACTTGGCTCCTGTATTCCTTCGTTCGTGAGAACTCAGGAGATCGACATGGTAGTGGTGTTTCCAGCCCCCTCTTATCCACGGTTCCCTTCGCGCCAAAACGGAGGGGACCCAATGGGAGATCCGCTCATCAACACTCACACCATTCGTGGACCTATCATGGACCACGGTGGTCGCAGGCATTCACACCACCCTAGACTCTCTGGCACCCAGGATGTGTATGGGACCAGACATCCCAGCCCACATCCTGGAGGCACACACCAGGCATGTAGAAGCCCGCAAAAGCATCCGTGTTTCGCGGGAAAGTACATGCCCAAATAAGGAAGGCCCCGGGTCGGCTCGACCTGGGGAAGGTGAAGGGAGCAAGACGGTCAGCGGACAGGACAAAGGAGCATCGTGGTCTGGCCATTTTGGGAGCCAGGCCACCATTTTGGGTTAAGCGCGAGAAACGCGCTTAAAACGCCAAAAGGAGCTCAAAACACAAGAAACGATCGCTGCCACCATTCCCGTCCATGAATCACTTGCACCGATCAGTTACAATCCTAAAAGAGTATCCAGGGCCTGTAGAAGGCTAGAGACCCAAGAGAGCAGTAACTAAGCTTACAGTGCCCTCTTGTGTCATGTTGCACGAAAGCCGCAACATGATAAAAGAAACTACGGAAAACAGCGTTTCCCGGTACTGACTGTTTTAAGGGCATGTCAGTTTCCTCATAGGAAAGGAGCAAAAGCCCAGAGGAGTGCGGCAGAAGGCTGCACTTCTCTGGCAAAGTCGAGAACAAGGTGAAAAACAACAGCAAAAAGTTTAGGGGTTGCCACATGGAAGGAAAATTACCTACATTTACGAAATCTTTCCTAACACTACTCTCCTGCCAACTGCGGGAATATCTTAACTTCCGGATTGCAAGCGCTGTGCTTGATCTCACCTGTGCTACCATGCTGCTGACCCTCGGCGTGAGGCCAACCCCTTCCTCAACCTCTTTCCATTGAAGAATGGGTTTGGCTTTCGGTGGTCTTGCTCCTTCCATTGACCTTTGTCGCTGTAGGACCTGCCACAGCGGTTGGCTGAGCGGCCCCTTCTTCTGCAGGCCCATCCAAATACCTGTCTGGTGAGGACCCTCTTAAGCGATGCTTGGTTCTTGTCTAAAGCACCGTAAGTATTCGCAAATCTGGACATTTCCTTAATGAACTAATCGCCAAACAATTTGCCTTTGGCTGCCACTTCAGATGTTGCCAGTTCACTCCGTTTAGGATCAATCTTTACTAGGATAGACCTTCTCCTTTCTGTTGTGATCGCACTGTTGGCATTACCAAACCGGCATATGGCTGTCTGGGCCCATCCGGTTAGTACTGCAGGGTCTATGCTCTCCCCTTTCTCTTCCCCTTCATCAGCCAGCTGCAGTATCTTTGTAATTGGTCCCACAACATCCATCAATTTATCTTGGCAGCATGACCTCCAATATCTATCGAGCCCTTTCTTGACATCTTTCGTATATCTGCCCTTGAAGGAGAGCATTCTTTTGTCTATTTCCGGTGTTTCAGCAATTTCTTCTGGCAGATGTGGTCTGGGAAACTCCGCCCTTAGGTTGTTTCTGGCCTCTTTGGCCAGCAGTGTTCTGATATGATATGGCATTTATAATGCGCTTATACACAGGTATTTCAAGGCGCGACGAGGCAAGGGAGGGGAACAGAGGCAAGACAGACAACGATCCTACTAGGCCAGGTGTCATTCAGATCATGCAAGTGCATGGGAAGGGGGAGAGGACAGTGCAGCACATGGGATAAGAAATAATAACAATAGGTAAGGTATGGCCAGCAGGTGGCAAGTGCAAGGGTAAGTGCAGAAAACAGGTGTCAAGTGCCGGTAGTGGGACATTTGGGATACAGTCCCCAAGTGAAGGGTTCCCAGGAGGGCAGTGCAGGAGTGCGACTGGCGGGGGTGAGGGGAAACCTGGGCCCGAGATCAGAGGGTGGCCAGGCAGCCAGTGCAAAGTCAGTGTCAGCCAGGAAGTCAGCAAGGGAGAGGAGAAAAAGCAGAAGCAAAGAGAAAGGTTTGAGGTGCTTCCTCAAGTTTCAGGGAGGCAGGGAGGCTGTTCCAGAGGGAGGCCCCATTCGAAGAAAGAGATCTACCACCAACTCGTTGCTTGGAGAAACGACTGACCCTGAGGGAGTTTGAGGCAGATGAGCGAAGAGATCGAGACGGAAGGTATTTAGGAAGAGAGAGTTGAAGGTATTGAGGCCCTAGGCCCCAGAAGGCCTTGTGGACGATGCAGAAGGTTTTGAACTTAATCCTCGCAGCCACAGGGAGCCAGTGTAGAGATTTCAGTCCTGGGGAGATACGATCCCTGGGCTT
Source organism: Ambystoma mexicanum (assembly GCF_040938575.1). Taxonomy (NCBI): domain Eukaryota; kingdom Metazoa; phylum Chordata; class Amphibia; order Caudata; family Ambystomatidae; genus Ambystoma; species Ambystoma mexicanum. The sequence goes on from NC_090929.1 coordinate 65,182,706, forward strand.
GAGGCCAAGAACAAGTCTTGCAGTCCTGTTCTGGATAAGTTGCAGAGGGTGGAGAGTAGAAGCAGGCAGATCTAGAAAGACGCTGTTGCAGTAGTCCAGCTTAGAGAGAACCAGAGCTCTGGAGACAGTGAGCTTCTGGGGGAAGGAGAGGAAAGGAAGAATACCTCTGAGGAGGTGCCGTTGGTATTGTGACTTCTTAGAGACGTCAGAGATGTGAGGAGAGAAGGAGAGTGTAGAGTCGAAGATGACCCTGAGGTTTTTAGCCACACAGGTGGGAGCCGGAAGAGGGCCAAGAGAGGCCGGCCAGAGGGCTACAGGAAAGGAGGGAGCGGGAGTGCCAATGAGGAGAATCTCAGGCTTACTGGCATTAATTCAATGGTCATTGGCGGCACACCACTCCTGGATAGTAGACAGACAGTCAGAGATGAGTTAAGTAGAGCAGGAGCCCGAGGGTAGCCTGTAAATCAGCTGGGTGTCATCCGCATAACACTGAAAGTTGGGGCAGAGAGCTGCGCTGCGGTGGGCCAAGAGTGCCAGGTCTTGGTTGAACAGCCAGGAAGAGAGGTTAGACCCCTGGGGGACACCACAGGTAGAGAAAAAGATAGCGGAGAGGAAGGACCCAAGTTGGACCTGAGAGGGTTGGTCGCAGAGGAAAGAAGCCAGCCATGCCAGAGCCTAACCGGTGATACCCAGGTTATCACAGAGACGGTTGAGAAGGATGGCGTGGTTGACAGTGTCAAAGGCAGAAAAGAGATCAAGCAGGATGAGGTCGCAAGGGGTGTTAGAGTCAAGATTGGAGAGCAGGTCTTCAGGGATGTTCATGAGAGCAGTTTCTGTGCTTCTGGCAGCTCTGAAGCCAGACTGATGGTATGGAGACACCCAACAGATTCAGTGTGGAGATTAAGCTTGGAGATGGCCAGTTTCTCCAGGAGTTGCCCAGGAAGGAGTGATGGAGATTGGGCGATAGTTGGACGGGCAAGAGGGGTTGGCAGTTGGTTTCTTAAGAAGAGGGTGCACAAGGGAGTGCTTCAGGGGGGATGGGAAGACTCCAGTGGCGAAGGAGTGATTACAGAAGTCAGCCAAGGCAGGAGCCATGGAGTCGATGTGGTCCTTGATAGTTTTAGAGGAACAGGGGTGGACCTGTTTCAACAAGACTTTCATAGATCTGACTTGTCTAGAAACCTCGTCTACGGAGAACAGGGGAAAGGCAGAGAAGGAGAGAGGAGAGGTGGCTGCAGAATGGCCAGAGGAAGTGTAGGGAGTGGGGGAGGGAGGGGATAGGAGGAGAGAGAGGACAGGATGTCCTGAGTTTTAGAGATGAAGTGAGACGCCAGTGCTGTACAGAGGGCCTGGGAAGGGACAGGAGAGGTAGAGACTGCGGCAGGATTGGCCAGTTCCTTGCAGATTTTAAAGAGTTTAGCCGAGTTGTGTGATGCCGCAGAGATGCGGGCTTGTATATGCGCTCTCTTCTTGGTTAGGACAGAGAGCCGGTATTGCCTTTGCAGCAGGCGGCATGCGAGTTTGTCAGAGGATATACATGAAGCACGCCATTTCCTCTCGGCCGCCCTTACACTTGCGTTTTAGGGTGACGAGGTCAGTGTCGTACCAACAGTTGCACTTGGCTTTGGGCTTCAGGTGGATTCTCATGACAGGGGCAAGGATATCAAGAGTATCAGAAATAGCAGAGTGGAGAGGGCTGTGTCAGGATGAGAGTCAGCCAGGGGGGTGGGAGGATGAGAAGGTGGCTGTGAAAGCCTCAGCTGACACGCGCTTCATGAGTCTAATGACCGAGAAGGTGGGTGGCAATGATGGAAGTGGCTTGGCCTGGGGGGTGGGGAGGGTGAGGTCAGAGGAGAGGAGAAAGTGATCACTCCAGGAGAGAGGAGTGGTGAGAGGGGCAGAGAGGGGAAGGTCTGAGGAGATCAGAACATCAAGAGTGTGCCCTGCAGAATGAGTCGGGCCAGAGGGGAGAATAGAGAGTGAGAGAGAGTCGCAGAGGTCGTGAAAGAGTCCAGAGGGAGGACTGGAAGCATCTAGGTGGATGTTGAAGTCTCCAAGAAGGAGGAGTTGATTAGTTGAGACCAGGAGTGAGGAGGAGTGGTCCACCCACTCAGAGAGGAAGGATGAAATCTGACCAGGTGGCCGATAGATAGTAGCCACGGTAAGTGAGTGGCTAGGGGAGAGAGAGAGCCTGCAGACGAGGCATTCAAAGAGGAGTAGGCCTGCATAGGAGTGACAGAGGCAGGAATCCACTCGGGGAAGATCAGGGCTACACCCCCACCTGAGCGGTTGGCCCTTGGCACGGAGAGGATCTTGTAGTCGTCAGGTAAGAGCGAATCAAAGCTTGTGACAGAGCTGGCTGTGAACCATGTCTTGGTGAGACCAAGGACATCAAGGTCTAGTTCTTGCAGAAGGCGGCAGTTATCAGAGGAGTGTTTCACAGCAGAGCGAGAGTTTAGATTGGCAAGATCGAGAAGGTTGCCATCCTTGAAGGACCTCCGGGGAGGGGTACATATCAGAGGTACGCCCTTTGGAGGTGGGGAAGGAGCTGAGAGGGAAGGGTACGGCAAGGTAGCCAGGGGGAGGCAGAAGGGGGAGATGAGGTAGTCAAGGAAAGGGGAGAGGGGACAGCAGGAGAAGAAAGGAAGTTGATGAAGCACGGGAGGCGTTTATCAAAGAGATGAAGGTTGGCCTGAGGGCCTTGGACCAGGACGGTCCCATTGGAGTAGACATTAATGATGACTTTAGAGGAAAGGAAGGATGCCAGGAGGGCGTCCCAGCGGGTGCCACCATTAATGGGAGAAGAGGAGAAGGGGGAGAGCACAGAGACCATATGAAGGGTCCATAGGTCTGGCGAACGTACGACAAAGAGGATGTCAGTGAGAGTTTCCTTAGAGGAGGCACTGGTGTAGGTGTCAGCGATAGGGAGGCCTGGGTTGGAGACCAGGATGTCCTTTTTAAACTTTTTCTGACCAGATTTAGTGAGGGGAGCAGGATAGTCAATAAAGAAGCAGTTAGAAAAGATAGGAGAGACAGAGAGCACCATAGAGTAAGTGGGAGAGGGTGGAAGGGAAGACTAGCGAAGGTCAGTGGAGTAGGCAGACCAAAAAGCAGGAGGCAGGCAGGTTGCGCAATAGGACAGACGACAACACTCAAGAAGGAGTTATCCAAAAAATACGCCGGTTTGAGACTGGTAGGAGGGCTCACCTAAGTTTGAGAATCCTAAAAAGGGGAGAAAGGTCTAGGTTTCACAATGCATTTTAAATACTGATACAGTGCAAATTGTAAACGACAGTGGGAGAATAAAACTACCTAAGTTTGAGAATCCTAAAAAGGGGAGAAAGGCCTAGATTTCACAATGCATTTTAAATACTGATACAGTGCAAATTGTAAACGACAGTGGGAGAAAAAACCACCTAAGTTTGAGAATCCCAAAAAGGGGAGAAAGGCCTAGATTTCACAATGCATTTTAAATAATGATACAGTGCAAATTGTAAACGACAGTGGGAGAAAAAACCACCTAAGTTTGAGAATCATAAAAAGGGGAGAAAGGCCTAGGTTTCACAGTGCATGACAACACCGGAGCACAATCAGGAAGCGGGCAGGTGCCAAGGGGACACGAGGCAGTGAGGCACACTAACACTAAAGGGCTTAAAAACAAATAACAGAGTCCAGAGAGAAAGTAGCTCAGCTCCTCTCACCTGCGGCACCTCAATGGAAATGGTGCGTCGTGCCTGTAGCAGTGGATGCAGGGCCCAAGCACGTACTCGGAGGCGGGAGGAGGGAGGGAAGAGGGACCAACAGACAACACCGGAGCACAATCAGGAAGCGGGCAGGGCCCGGGGGACACGAGGCAGTGAGGCACACTAACACAAAAGAGCTAAAAACCAAATAACAGAGTCCAGAGAGAACGGAGCTCAGCTCCTCTCACCTGCAGCACCTCCATGAGCTAATCTGACAGGAACAGACCCAAGACTCCTGTAATTCTACCTACATCAGGTCTCTTTATCAGATTCGCCACTATTTAGCTGGCAGTTCCCATTCTGATGACCGGGGATGAATGAGACACGTCTGGGTAAAATCCATCCCCATCTTCCTCCAGATTCTCCCTGGTCTTCCTTTTCTTGGGAGCTTGTTTTTACCCTCTGTGGAAGATGATAGCTTTTCCGCCCACTTCTCACTGGATTCCTTCCGCTAGCTTTCGTGTCCCTCGTTAGAGCTGGCTGAGGATATTTCACCCTCAACCTGACTGCCTTTCTCTTGCCACCTTTCTCCTTCCATGGCATGCCAAGGGGTTGGGGGGGGAGTCTGGGCATCGTGTGCCCTGCAGGCCTTCTTTCTTCCCCCTTTCTCTCTCCCAGGCTCGCCTGAACCTCTGATCTCATCCATCCTTCAGGAGAATCTTAACCAATCCTCCATGAGGGACAGATGCTGTGATCCATGTCGCATGCTAGCACCCAACGCCTTTTGGATTACCTGCCCATTCTCGGCTGAAGCCTTTTTTGGCTTACATGTGGTCTTCCCGCTTCACTGGAGCTGCTCATATTTCAATGAACTCAGTGATCTATGGAGGTAGAATTACAGGAGTCTTGGGCCGGTTCCTGTCAGATTAGCTCAGGCAGTATATAATCAGTGGGTGAGAATACAGCTGTTTTAATAGCTTTACAATTTTTAGCTGGGAATGTGCCCGTCAAAATAATTATTTATTTCAACCAGCAGGGGTCGTAGTAGTTGGCAGTTACCTGCTCCCAGATTTGACAGCGCAATCTCTTCACACTGCGTTAGTCAATGCTCTGTTAGTTTGATAAGCAGATTGCCAATATATATAATGTTTTGGCTGCTGCTCTCCTCAAATTCTCTGTTTGCCCCACGCACTTCAGTCCACACGGAAACGTGTCTCCTCAGGGCCGCAATCACCGGGTCCTGTCGCGCTGAGAGATTGCTTTCTGAGATGAATATGCCCCCTGCTGGGAGCTTGTCTCTCGCGGATACCGGAGCGGCTGCCCCGTCGTTTCCTAATGAGGAAACGTTCCACCTTCGTTGCGCTCGTTCCCCTTATCTATATAAAGTCCTAACACGAGCACGGTGCTTACACATATACATATTCAATTGATAAACCTTAAATACATAGGATAACAAAATTGAGTACTTATCTACTGCTGAAGCAGCAAAGAAATAGGATAAGGGTACAGGAAAAACACAGTTTATTGGACTGGATGAACAGGTATTGGTTAAATGAAGTCACATGTTTTGTACACAGCAATAATATATGAACTACCAAAGACTGAAACTCTATTGGGATTTGTAGTTTATTCGCTTTCTTGTATATATTCATGGTGTGCATTTAAATTGCTGCTCGAGAAGTAAAGTTTGGAGAAAGCATACTCCAAATATCCGGTCTTGACATAGAATTAGCACAATCACAAAAGCCAGATTTTATTTGGTGCTCACATTGGTTTTATCAAGTTTTATTTTTAAGGTTAAATAATTTTTATCAGTATTTCCAAACATTACAATTAATTAAAGAATAAATAAGTTGATTCCTTAGAAGATTTCATAAAACTTTACAATATTAGAGCGAATTTGTTTGGATAAAATAATTTGCTGTTAACAAACCAATATTTATAGTTCAAACAAATGTTTATAAGATTGAAAATATTAGTTAAAGAATTAATAGTTGATTCCATAGAAGATTTCATAAAACTTTACAATATTAGAGCGAATTTGTTTGGATAAAATAATTTGCTGTTAACAAACCAATATTTATAGTTCAAACAAATGTTTATAAGATTGAAAATATTAGTTAAAGAATTAATAGTTGATTCCATAGAAGATTTCATAAAACTTTACAATATTAGAGCGAATTTGTTTGGATAAAATAATTTGCTGTTAACAAACCAATATTCATAGTTCAAACAAATGTTTATAAGATTGAAAATATTAGTTAAAGAATTAATAGTTGATTCCATAGAAGATTTCTTAAAACTTTACAATATTAGAGCGAATTTGTTTGGAGAAAATAATTTGCTGTTAACAAACCAATATTCATAGTTCAAACAAATGTTTATAAGATTGAAAATATTAGTTAAATGGGATAAAACACACAGGGGACATGAACAAGGCAAACTAAGATAGAAAAAAGGAAAGAAGAGGGAGAAGGGGATAGCACAATTCGAAGCGAGGTGAGTATTTTATGTTAAGTATGATATATTTGGCATGACATTCGGGTAGATTTTCATGAGACAAAGCATGCATTTTTCAGTTCTATGGAAAGAGCACATGGAATTCCAACAAATGTTATATTCCAGTTTAAAGCAATAAGATGAAAGGCAATATAGCCAAAAGAAATAAACAAATCCGGCGAAGGCATCGAAGTGATAAAATGATTCACTAAAACACCAATCATTAAATTGGCTAAGAAGCAGTCAAATGAGAGCACGAGACAAGCATAGAAAAACATGCTTATTTTCTCAACCTCAACTCAGCTCTCCTCTTCTTCCTGACCACCCCTTCATTTTTCTTTTTTTCTTCGTGTTGTTTGTCTTGTCTCTGTTTTTTGTGCGTCCTGAGGCCCACGGGCAAGGGGCGCATTATAAAAATTTAATAAAATAAATTTAAGTTTATACGGGTTGTTAAACATTGCACAAAAAAAATCATGAAAATTATACAAGCGCAGGAAAATTACACAGACGTTGAGTGTGATGAACCAGTCATATAGGGAGCTACAATAAATGAATGCTTGGCGTTATGAATGAGAAACAGCCAGCTGGGCTTGAATGAGATGCAGTAAGGTACATGCTCAGTTGAACAGAACATGAAACCAGAATACCATTGTAGTGCCACATTAAGTTGCAAACACTGAAATAGATTATTGTATTGTATTTGCATTTATAAAGCACAAACCACGGGCCAAAGGCATCTGGGCGCTAGCAGGCAACCAGTGAGATTGTCAAAACCATTGTTAAAATATGAAGGTTTTAAGAGCCTTCCGGCAAAAAGAAAATGATCTGATATCTCTCGCAAGCGGCAAGGAAGAGAGTTCCACAATGTCGTGGCAAGAACTGAGAAAGATCACCCTCCCACTCGGGCCTTGCAAAATGTAGACATTTTCAGCAAATTGCTGGAGTAATACAGAGAGCCAAAGAAGCTGATGTAACAAAAGAGAAGCAAGCGCAAGCCTTGATACTTTGAGCGCTAAATGCGCTGCTGAGTTCTGGAAAGTTTAAAGACGTTTGACCAGAAACCAAGATAAATGCCATTACAATTAAGAAATATTACCCGAGTGGGGGGAGCATTACCAGGCCAGGTAATGCCCCCCTTGCAAGGGTAATATTGCTATTAGTATCCAGCACGATGTACAGGATACTAATAATTTTTTTTTTACGTTGAGAAAGGAAAAAAGATGGCCATCATGGATCCGGAGAAGGTAGAAGGGACTACGTCTCCATGGCAGTCGTTTGCGAGGCTGCAGTGATGTGCCGGGATCACTGTGGTTGCTGGCAACAGTGAGGGACCAGGCAGTGCAAGGTAAGTGGGGTGGGGTGGAAGAGGGGGGAATATGTTGAAAAGGGGCGTGGGGGAAAGGTACGCGGGCCGCCCTTACCTGAGCACCCAGCGGGGGAAGATGGTGGCTTCCTGCAATAAGGAGACTCGGACGGAGGGATTACCACTGTTTTGAGCCTCCACATTGCCTAGGAGGCTGACCCCCCCATCTCCCTGACCTCCTCGACGGATACTATTCGTCCAGAAATCCCATAATAGAGGCAGTAACTACTGTAGATTAAAACTTTGACATAATAAAAGGAAGAACCTTCTTAAGAAGTTTACGTTTGATAACGCCTGAATTACAAACCAATGAAATTGGAGCTTCTCTCGAGCCTGTGGAAAGAGGTTTTATGCCTAGACTCTTAGCTGATACACTTGGGGCTGGACAGAGACCCAAGGAATCAGGCCAAAGATCTGTAGTTGACGATGTGGACGGGCTGGGAGAGACAAACACCAAAATCTCGGTTTTCTCTCCATTTGATTTCAGCCAATCGTTGGACATCCAGTTACCTATTGCTCATAGACATGCTCTAAGTCTGGAGGGTGGATCAGGATCTGGAGAATCGAGTCAGATGACCAGCTGTGTGCCATCAGCGCATGTATAAAAGCGTACCCCATGAGACATAATTAGATCTGCCAAAGGACGTAAGTAAAGATTGAAAAGAAATGGAGACAGAGAAGAACCCTGAGGGACACCACAGGAAATGGCAACTGGGGTAGGGTGAAAAGGAAATATGGACACTGTTTGTTTTCGATCCGATAGGGAAGAGGAAAACCATGTCAGGGTAGCTCTGGAGACGCCGGCCTTCTGTAAGCACTGGAGCAGAATGCAATGATCAACCGTATCGAAAGCCGAGGAGAGGTCAAGGAGAATCGAGACTCACACCTCTCTGCAATCCTGAGATAAAGCTACATCATCCAGAATGGAAATCATCACTGACTCCATACTGTGAAGGCATCATGAAGCAAGACACAGACAACAGATTCAAAATTCAAAACAAACACTTTTATTAACTTAAATGTCAGGGGGGGAAAAGGCCTAACTCGCCATTTGCTAAGGTGGGATTTCCCTACCTAAATAAAACTGGGGCAAGTCTAAGCCAAAGAGTTCAACTGAAGATTCTGTCTGTGTCCAAAACCTATACTTGCCCTCACAACCAATCTATACACTGTTTAGGGATGTCAGCAACCAAAAGAAACAGTGTCCAACATAAAGGTCTGAGCCTCTTCCAGCTCACAGCTTCCTTTCAGCTCCCTTCCGCAAGTATAAAACAGTTCCAGCTAAAAGTCTCTAAATTACCTCTCTTGGGTTTCCAATGATACCGTTTTAGACAGTACTCAGGGTTCCCTTTCCCCAAGTTCCAAGTAACACAGTTCCAACCACAAAAGAACCTTAATACTCTGGTCCCAAGTCAATAAATGGAGCAAGTCTCAGGGTTCCCCTTCCCCAAGACTTAATTTCACCAGCACAAAAATATCATTTGTCTTTTTTAAAGTTCTTTGTCACTCTTCAGTCTTCTTTTTATGGTCAGTTTTTCATGTACAAATTGTAGCTGTGTTTGAATAAACTTCAAAGTGTTAATTAATTCAAAAGTAACTGATGTATGATTTTTGCTTTTTTGTCTCTTATTTTCTATCTGCTTGTTTTATTTTAGATAATATTGAGCTACGGATGAAATTATGTATTTGCGAGATATTAACTGTTTTGGGAAGGGATGCACAATGATTTACATGCATATTTAATATTTTTGGTTTTTATTTTTGAATATGTGATCGTTTTAAAATGTACTATGTTGAAAAGTTGTTTCAACAACTAAATCAATACAAAAAAATATTAATTCTGCTTGCAATGTGATTCTCTGTTATATGCAGTTTTCACATCATTCGTTTTAGAATACCTCATACACCGGTTTCACATGGATTTAAAGTTTAATTTAGAATATGCCAGCTAATGGTTTTACTCGAATTTAAAATTCAGTTTTACAATAGACATGGGTTGTACTTGTTAAGGTTTTCGTTCAGTTCAGTGTTCAATAGACACGGGTTGTCATACAATAGACATTGGTTGTACTTGTAGTTGACGATGTGGACGAGCTGGGATAGACAAACACCAAAATCTCGGTTTTCTCTCCATTTGATTTCAGTCAATTGTTAGACATCCAGTTACCTATTGCTCATAGACATGCTCTAAATCTGGAGGGTGGATCAGGATCTGGAGAATCGAGTCAGATGACCAGCTGTGTGTGATCAGCACATGTATAAAAGCGTATCCCATGAGACATAATTAGATCTGCCAAAGGGCATAAGTAAAGATTGAAAAGAAATGGAGACAGAGAAGAACCCTGAGGGACACCACAGGAAATGGCAACTGGGGTAGGGCGAAAAGGAAATATGGACACTGTTTGTTTTCGATCCGATAGTGAAGAGGAAAACCATGCCAGGGTAGCTCTGGAGACGCCGGCCTTCTGTAAGCACTGGAGCAGAATGCAATGATCAACCGTATCGAAAGCCGAGGAGAGGTCAAGGTGAATCGAAGCTCCCACCTCTCTGCAATCCTGAGATAAAGCTACATCATCCAGAATAGAAATCATCACTGACTCCATACTGTGAAGGCATCTTGAAGCAAGACACAGACAACAGATTCAAAATTGAAAACAAACACTTTTATTAGCCCTTTAAGTGCCATGGGTATTACTCCCCAGTGCCAGGGCCTTTTTTGGTGATTGCGGTATGTGGCCATTCAATGGTTTGTAACTTTTATGTTACATGAGATCTCTCGGCCAAATTTGGCTCCTTTTTTCCCCCCATGTAGGCGGTCGTAACACCACCCAGGAATCCTAGGTTGCTGTAGGGGAGTGAGAGAAAATAACCAAAAAGGGGGGAAATTTGGGGCTTTTTCAAAAAATGCCAATAAACTGATGTACAAAGTAGCATGTGGTTTTTTCCTTGTAAGAGCTAGGAACAAATGGTTTGCTGTGCTGACTTCCCCAATTTCCTGGCTTTCAGGAACAGGTTGAGTGGAAACAGAAAAACATTATTTTGATGTGGTTATCAACCGTTTTGTGAGAGGTAGGTGATTTTGGCCATTTTTGCCAATTGGACATGCATGGACGGAATGGAAGAAAAGGGTAGGAAAGCCGATTTGGAGGACGGAAAGGCATATATTTCTGAAAAGTAGACAAAATTCCAAGTTTAGGAAGGGGTGATTTGCGTAGGTCAGGGAAAAACTAGGTAGGGGAAACTGCCATAGATTAGGGGAAAAGCAGGAAAATGACTGAAAAAAGGTATGTGTTGGACATGGTTGGCTTGGTACGGCAATGGCTTCTATGAATTTTGAGAAAAGCAATGCTCCGCTACATTCCCCCGACTCTTGCAGTTAGGAGAGCACACATTTTTTGTAGTGTTTTACAAAACAAGCAATACCACAAGCCAAACACTTAGCCATGGTACACAGGAGTTTTACGCTCACGGCCTGAACAGACGCACTTAGCATGTGTAAATCGGGAAAACCAATGTGGTGAGGAATGGCAAGCATACATTTTTTGAAAGAGCACAGACAGACCTTTTCAAGTGTGGGTGACTTGTGCAGGTTACAAAAGAGTATGGTGCCTAAAGCAGTGACTAAATGTAGGTCACATTTGGGAAATGAAAGGGTTGTGTGACAAAGGGCACCAGCAAATGGGTCAAAACATTATGAAAACCACACAAACACAACACATGGCCTACCGACCCGCTTTCCCACACGTGTCCCGATGAAAACGGTACCTCACATGTGTGGGTGCACCTACCTGGCCGCCAGGGGGAAAGCCTAAAACACAAGTAACCCCAAGTCTGTTTTCAGACCGGAATTTCAGACGCTCTGCCGACCGGCACAACATACAGATATGGGCCTCGGGTGTCCAAGCCACCAAGGAAAACAGGGAACCCCATGCATTTCCGAAAAGAGGACATCCGTGGGAATCCGCAGAGGTATGATTTGGGCAAATCACCCCAGAATTTATTACCCAGACACCCCCTGCAAAGTCCGAAATGTGGGAAAAAAAAACGCATTTTCCGCACATTTCGCTCAGCTTACCCATCGAAACACGCCCCCAACAACACGTGGCCTACCATCCTGCGTTCCCACACGTGTCCCGATGAAAACTGTACCTCGCATGTGTGGGTGCACCTACCTGGCCGCCAGGGGGAAAGCCTAAAACACAAGTAACCCCAAGTCTGTTTTCAGACCGGAATTTCAGACGCTCTGCCGACCGGCACAACATACAGATATGGGCCTCGGGTGTCCATGCCACCAAGGAAAACAGGAAACCCCATGCATTTCCAAAAAGAGGACACCCGTGGGAATCTGCAGAGGTATGATTTGGGCAAATCACCCCAGAATTTATTACCCAGACACCCCCGCAAAGTCCGAAATGTGGGGAAAAAACACATTTTACGCACATTTCGCTCGGCTCACCCAAAGAAACATGCCCCCAACAACACATGGCCTACCGTCCCGCGTTCCCACAGGTGTCCCGAAAACGGCACCTCACATGTGTGGGTGCACCTACCGGGGGCGCAAAAGGAAAAGGGTAACCCACTGGTAACCCCAAGCCTTTCGCCACTGCCCATTTTGGTCATGTGGGCAACCTACAGATTTGGGCCTACGGTGTCGAAGCCAAACAGAGAACCCCACGCATTTTCCAAAAGAGGACACCCGTGGGAACCCACACATGGCCAAATTGGAGGGGCGGCCCATCTCATGTAGCCCTCCCCAGGGGCAGATAATGGGGGGGGGCTGTCCTGCACTCCTCCCTGGGCTCAGGCGTCCGTTCCTAGGAGTAGATATCTTGTCCCAGGGAGGGCTGCATGACATGGCACCCACTCCATTGTGGCTGGGAGGGGAGGGGGTCAATGCCCCAACCCATTAGAAACTTCCCAGACCCTTTTGGGTGCCCCACAGCCCCCACCTAAAAAGCGTTCCACCATTTTCCATTTTTTTCTTTGTTTACAAAACTTGCCTTGGTGCAGAGGGGCACATTGGTGTGCCAATCTGGCCCCAGGGTGCCCAAACCTTACTGCCCCACCCACTGGGGGGCCTGTCCCACCATTTTTGGGGGCCCTCTCCCCCCTAACCCCAAATGGGTGGCAGGGGCACCTCATGCAGGCCTCCCTGGGCCTCCTACAAACTGCTGCATGAGGTACACCCCCCCTCCATTTGGGGTGGGGGGGAGAGGGCCACCACAAAAGGTGGGGCAGGACCCCCAATGCATGGGGCAGTAGAGTTTGGGCACCCTGGGGACAGATTGGCACACTAATGTGCCCATCTGCGCCAAGCGAAGTTGGGTAAACAAAGAAAATAATACAAAATCGTAGGCTGCTTTTTAGGGGGGGCTGAGGGCCACGCTAAATTGGCAGCAAATGATGTACTGCAACGGGGGCTGGCCCTCATCCCCCACTCATCCCAAATGGAGGGCCCCACCTCATGCAACCCTCCCTGGCGTCAGATAGGGTAGGCCCCACCTCATGCATCCCTCCCTAGGGTCAGATGCCCCTTCCTAGGAGCAGATATCTGCCCCCAGGGAGGGTTGCATGAGGTAGGGCCCTCCATTTGGGGTGGGGGCCCACCCCGTTGCAGTACATCATTCGCTGCCAATTTAGGGTGGCCCTCAGCCCCCCCTAAAAAGCAGCCTACGATTTTGTATTATTTTCTTTGTTTACCCAACTTCGCTTGGCGCAGATGGGCACATTAGTGTGCCAATCTGCCCCCAGGGTGCCCAAACCCTACTGCCCCATCTATTGGGGGTCCTGCCCCACCTTTTTTGGTGGCCCTCTCCCCCCCACCCCATGCTTTGGGGGCTGGGGGGGGGGAAGAGGGCTGCTTACTTGAAGCAGCCCCCCCCCAACTCACAAACGGATCCATGGAGGTCCAAGTGGGTTGCTGGTCACGGATCAGCGCTCTGCGCTGATCCGTGACCAGCAATGGCTCATGTAGATGGTGTCCTTGGAAAGGGGAGAACCTCCCCTTTCCAAGGACACCACTTTTTGCCATATACCTGGTGGTCTAGTGGGCCCCAGGGCCCCAAACCCCCGCCCACCTCCCCCCTTCTCTCAATTTCTTTTTTCTTTTCAGCCCTGGGGGCAGTGATCATCTGCCCCCAGGGGTCTCTGGCGCTGTGGCCCCATGCTTTGGGGCAACAGGGGGAAGAGGGCCGCTTACCTAGTAAGCAGCCTCCCCTCCCCCCGCGTCACAAACGGATCTGTATTGATCCGGTGACATTGCTGCCCACGGATCGCACGCCCTGCGCTCGATCCGCGGGCTGCAATGCCACACAATGGATATCGTTGTAAAGGGGTGAATCTCCCCTTTCCAACGATACCCACCTCGATCTCCAGCTTGAGATGCACCCGGAGATCAACGCGGAGTAAGAAGGGCTCTTACCTTCTTTCTTTCACTGCAGCAGCCGAAAATGGCTGCTGCAGAGAATTTACTTTCGGTTTCACGCGGACGTGCTTGACGCACGCCGACTTGAAACTGAAGGTAATCCAGCCCACTGGCAGTGAGGGGGGACCTCCCCCTCACATAGCCCGGGGGTTGGATTACAGTTTTGCTCGATCCCTGCGGTGCAGGGATCGAGCAAAGCAGAGTGCCAAAACCGACGAGCCGGCTTGTTGGTGGCAACCTGGAGCGCTTTCCACTGACGAGCCGGCTCGTCGGTGGCACTTAAAGGGTTAACTTAAATGTCAGGGGGGGAAAAGGCCTAACTCGCCATTTGCTAAGGAGGGATTTCCCTACCTAAATAAAACTGGGGCAAATCTAAGCCAAAGAGTTCAACTGAAGAATCTGTCCGTGTCCAAAACCTATACTTGCCTTCACAACTAATCTATACACTGTTTAGGGATGTCAGCAACCAAAAGAAACAGTGTCCAACATAAAGGTCTGAGCCTCTTCCAGCTCACAGCTTCCTTTCAGCTCCCATCCCCAAGTATAAAACAGTTCCAGCTAAAAGTCTCAAAATGACCTCTCTTGGGTTTCCGATGATACTGTTTTAGCCAGAACTCGGGGTTCCCTTCCCCAAGTTCCAAGTAACACAGTTCCAACCACAAAAGAACCTTGATACTCCGGTCCCAAGTCAATACATGGTACAAGTCTCAGGGTTCCCCTTCCCTAAGACTTAATTTCACCAGCACAAAAATATTGTTTGTCTTTTTTTAAGTTCTTTGTCACTCTTGAGTCTTCTTTTTATGGTCAGTTTTTCATGTACAAATTGTAGCTGCATTTGAATAAACTTTTAAGTGTTAATTTAAAAAGTAACTGATGTATGATTTTCGCTTTTTTGTCTCTCTTATTTGCTATCTGCTTGTTTGCTTTTAAATAATATTGAGCTTTGGATGAAATTATGTATTTGCGAGATATTAACTGTTTTGGGAAGTGATGTACAATGATTTACATGCATATTTCATATTTTTGGTTTTTATTTTTGAATATGTGATCGTTTTAAAATGTACTATATTAAAAAGTTGTCAACAACTAAATCAATAAAAAAAACATTCATTCTGCTTGCAATGTGATTCTCTGTTATATGCAGTTTTCACATCATTCGTTTTAGAATACCTCATACACCGGTTTCACATGGATTTAAAGTTTAATTTAGAATATGCCAGCTAATGGTTTTACTCGAATTTAAAATTCAGTTTTACAATAGACATGAGTTGTACTTGTTAAGGTTTTCGTTCAGTTTGGTGTTCAATAGACACGGGTTGTCATACAATAGACATTGGTTGTACTTGTTAAGGTTTTCGTTGAGTTCGGTATTCAATAGACACGGGTTGTCACTCAATAGACATTGGTTGTACTTGTTAGGTTTTTCGTTCAATTCAGTATTCAATAGACACAGGTTGTCATTCAATAGACATTGGTTGTATTTGTTAAGGTTTTGGTTCAGTTCAGTATTCAATAGACACGGGTTGTCATTCAATAGACATTGGTTGTACTTGTTAAGGTTTTCGTTCAGTTCGGTATTCAATAGACACGGGTTGTCACTCAATAGACATTGGTTGTACTTGTTAGGTTTTTCGTTCAATTCAGTATTCAATAGACACAGGTTGTCATTCAATAAACATTGGTTGTATTTGTTAAGGTTTTGGTTCAGTTCAGTATTCAATAGACACGGGTTGTCATTCAATAGACATTGGTTGTACTTGTTAAAGTTTTCATTCAGTTTGATTATTTAATAGGCACATGTTGTGCCCAGGACACACTTTCCATTCAACCCACTGTGCAATATTTCTTGAATTCACTTCAAACGAAATGCCCAGCTTTCGAAGACTTTCGAGAACGTGTTTCCTCCAACACGCGACCACTCCGATACAAAGTATTCCTCGAACAGACAAGTGCAAACGCATGCGCAATGGGTTGTTAAATTGCTAAAAGCTCACTCAATGCGCTCACAGGTTTCCCAGCAGCGTGGTTTATGCAGCCTTCTACGCTCCACGTCAGGGGTCCAACTCCTGCCCCTCAGGCACTCATGTGGTGCCCTCATGACACAGAGAAACAAGCATCTTTACCACAATGAAAAGAGACTGGTTCTCCACAAGACTCCCTTCACAATGTTCTGTCTGCTCCATGGAGCCCCAGCTCCTATGCCACGCTTCCATAGACCGCCTCTCTCTGCAGACCTCAGCGTTTCGGCATGGCTTCCAATTAATGTTCCCTGCTGCTTATAAAGTAATACCTTGCAGTCTCACTTATTATATTCACTGCTGATAATACAGTCCCAAGTATGCACTCATCTCAAATGCACCCCTTATTATTCATATGTATGGTGAAGAACACAATTGAAGCTACAGCAATTGAGGTGAGCTCACTTGTGCTGTACATTATGCGTAGCTCTGCATTTTTGTAGCTTAATAGATAAAAGAAGTGGGTGTTGGGACTGTCCCCTATAAAATGAGAGAATGAAAGAATTGAGCAACACTTGGATGGAGAGTGATCATGGAAAAGACATGGAGTAAGGGTGTCACAATGATGAGGGTGTGTCCCGCCTCAATAGCGGCACTTAATAAGAGCACAGAGGTTTTGAATGTGCAATACTGTATTGGATAAGGTATTGATTGAACTAATGGAATATGTATATCTCCCATCTCTCTGCCCTCTCTGGCCCTCCCCTTTGCCCATCCAAATGTGTCTCTCCGAAGTGACTTTAATGTAATTCTTTGATCACATTTTCGATGATGGAATTGTTGATTATTATACATATCACATTGATCTATGATAAATGTAAATAACTAATCTAACATATGTTTAACATGTAATGTGAAATGATGAACTAGCCTGACCATATGAGGTCGAACATAGGGGCATTCAGTCATTTAAACACTACTTGAAATACAATTGGCAGTCTCAAATTGAATAATTCAAGAACAAGGGGTGTCCTACTTGTATGCAATTCTGATTGGAAGCAGAGATTTATGGTCTGTAGCCATCACTATGGAGCAACTATGAATGTATACATGAAAGGGACAACATCGCCAGAGCCTCTCTTTGATTAGGGAATACCTCTGTTC
Source organism: Ambystoma mexicanum (assembly GCF_040938575.1). NCBI lineage: Eukaryota > Metazoa > Chordata > Amphibia > Caudata > Ambystomatidae > Ambystoma > Ambystoma mexicanum. Next base: position 65,199,797 of record NC_090929.1, read on the forward strand.
AGTTACCATCAGGGCCCTGGTTCCATAGGCAACATGATTTAAGTTGCCTTTACATCTGGACTACTATGGCCCCTAAGCCATATAGATACACATTCACTTCCACTTCTGGTGTGTCAAAATGTGCCAGGGTGGCTGGCAAGGAGAACTGATTTGGTCAGCTGGTAGCAATGCACCTCCAGGGCGATCCATGACCGCGACAAATATTTCTTGGCCAAACTGGAGCAGCTCAGAAAATGTTACTATTTTTGGGATGAAACACTCACAATACGAGACCATCTCCAAGAAGCTGCGAACATCTGGTTAGTGGGTGCCAGAGCTGACCAAACATAGATCCATTTCTTGGGGTCAGTGGAGAGGTCAGATTATTTTTTTTTGTATTTATTTTTTTTTATTTTAGACTGTTTATACAAACCTTTAAAATATTTCTCGACACATCAACAAAACATGTGACATACATCATTTTACATCAATCCACAAGTTCCTCAGTTCCTCCTCCTCCCTCCCACATCCGGTTTACCCCAACACTCCTTTTCGCAGATACTTTAGTCCTAGACGACATCAACCAAATTTAGCTGCCCTTCAATTGTTTTTAAAAATTGTGTCAAAGGAATTAGCAGTTTCAAGTCAGTTCCGTTAAACATATGGCTCCATCACTCGTCCGCACACAGGGATGGATGATTAGCGCTTCACGAGCCCAAATATAAGGTTCTTTCATTACGAAAGTTGGATCAAAAAAGAACCAGGTGCTTCAGTGATTCCTGCTCTTCCTTGCAGAATCTACACGTTGGCGTTGCCTTTCCACATTTGTAGTCTCTCCTTTGTTTTAAAAAAGTTCATGCGAAATAACATAAATCGCCTACGTGCTTCGGGATCTGGGAATAGGCTGATATATCGCTGAGCTGTGTTAAATGCACGAGCTTCAGCTGGTACATCTATCATCAGTTTCGCGACAGCTCTTTGTGCACAAGTTCTCTCCCAATCTATACGCCAGATTTTTATTTTTACAGCATTCGGGTTTTCATGTAACATGCTTATCTTAATGTCAAATTCCAATAATAAGCTTTTGCATCTTTGCATCCACATTGCAACTAAGCTCTGGTCTTTGGCCGTTGCACTATGGAGAATTTCAAATTGGAGAATATGTTCTTGAGCCCAAGGTCAGATTATTTTTCTAAAATGTATTTTATTGGCGATTTATATTGTGCTTAATGCCAGGATCATCCAGCTTGTAAGCGCTCCACTGAGGATCAAACCCAACTTGCATGGCATCCTCTTGTCCCTTGGGCAAGTGTGTTACCCCTGAGCTATACCTCTGGCCTATTCTCATGGACAATGTACCTGGAAAACTCAAAACAATGATTTAAGGAATTCACTCTTTACTGTTCTGAGTCAACCTTTGTGATTACAGTCTTGTGAGTACATTCAACACTCTTTCAGTATGTTCTGCTTCAGAGGATGCATGGACTAAGATGTGATTGCTGACATTTCGACTGCTTGGCAGCCTTCTTGAACACTCCTGATGCTATGTTGAAAAACCTTTGCTGCTGATGAAATACAGAAGCTTAACTTCTGATAATGATACAAGCCTTCAAGGGCCAAGAATGTTGTGATATACAGAGAGTCTGGATGTAGCACCACCTATCGATATCCCACATTTAAGTCCAGTTTAGAGAACAGATATACTCCCTGTAATTACGCCACTATGTCATCTATCGTTGGCGTGGGATGGTGCGCCATCTGGATAGCCTTAGTGTGGAGGTGCATGTTGCCACAGATTCTGACCTTATTGAGTTGCTTGAGCTTGGTTGCTACCACAATCGGTGACACCCATGAGGTTGGGCTCGACACTCTCTTCATTTTGTGTTCTCTTTCTAGTTTCTCAAGTCCAGTTCCACCTTCAAGAGATGGAAAGGCACTCAGTGTGATGCCTCATTGCCATGGGGTGAATGATTTCATTGATGGATGGAAAACTACCCCTTCAATAACTGTAACCCATGTAGACATGCTAGGTCTGCTATGTAAATACCAAACTCAAAGTGCAATATGTCAAGTGTTTCTGCTGTGCCAAACCCTAGGGGCATGTCCTTACCCACCTTCGTAAAACAAAAATGGGCATGCACCTTTTTGTGTTCATGGTTGACCACAACCGGGAGTGTACCCTCTAGTGAAATTGGTGTTGATCCTCTAAATCTAAATATGCAGATTTTCATCAGTGTGAAAATCTGTCGCAGAGAGATCAGAAGATAGTGTTACATGACATTGACTGATGCCTCACATCAATGAGAACTGGGATTTACTTGCCTTGATAGTCACACAAAATCTGAGTTGTCATCTTCTGCATGGCCCAGCACCCAACACAGTGGTTATGACCAATACTTCATCCTCAACATCAGCGCCAGCATTTTCCTCTTCAGCCTGGGCCACTTCCACCTGTGCAGCCAAGGCTTTCAGCTGTGGAGGACCTTGGTGTGTCCAAGGTCGTGATTTCAGGGTTTGTTATCTGCAAAATTGTGTAAAGTGGTTAAGCTTTCAACGCAAGCTGCACATCAGCCATTTTGCTTTCCATTGGCCATGGTGGGGCAATGACCCGCAATAAGAGTCATATAGGATTAAAGGCATGGTTAAAGGGACCTTGTGCGTGGATTGAGGGGTATCTCTCGTCTGCGCCATTAGAGCACTTGTGATGGTGCTTACTTTTTCCACCTGATGTGTCTTCAAGGCGCTCTTCATATGTGATGCTCTAGTGTCTACCAGTTCATGAGACCAACCAACTTCCAGGATTCATTTCAGTCTAATGCCTGGTTCCTTTAGAATCTGCTGCCACAGTGTAGTTGAGGTGCACCCATGTGTGAGTTGAGCACTCACCCTATCAGTCTTGTCCATGAGCATGCAGGTCAGCAACAACTGGTGAAATTTCACATGGAAAGTGTCCAATTATTCGCTCTCCTGTTGGTGGGCTTGCCACAGGTCGTATCACTCCTAGTCTGCACTGACCAGGGGATTGAAATAGTTCAACATTGAGTCTTTTGCAGCCCCATAAGGGTTGCCATTCAGTTTATGTACTGTAAAAATCTTATGCACAGTACTTGTGATATTTAGAAGCACTGATTTCTTGTCCACATCCGTTTCCTCTCTCACTGCCCCAAAATACATTTTGACCCACTCAACCTCTTAGACCCCTGGTGGACCTTGACTCAATGAGGCTCCCAATATATAAAATGTGGCCCCAGAAGAGATGTGTTAGTTCAGACATTGTTCCCCCGTCTGCTTCCTATGTCACAGAGGGGATGGGAAATTAAACTCTGGATAAGCACTCATGGACATCACTTTCCTAGTTCCATTTTCCAGATATAATTAAGAGTTTTATGGGTTTCATGGTCCACTAGGGGGAATGTTGCATATAGGGCTCGCCGCCCTAGCCTCACAAGGAATGGCTGCCCCCTAGGGAGAATTGAAGTGATCCCAATATCAAGAACTGATTGATGTTTTCAAACCTGAAATTGGAGATTTTCTCTGCTACTCTAGAACCAAAGGACTTGGAAATAGGGATTGAGAAATAACATAAAGAGTTTTTATCTAAAACCTCCTTTATTACTCTGGTGCAACATGAATTGCTTGATGTGTTTGAGAAAGTAGTCTTAGGTCATCTTAAGACTCTAAAATGCTCATCAAGGAAAAACACATGATCATTCTTATAATGAACTTCAAGCTTTAAAGAGGTTATCTGTAAATAGAGATATAATCGTAAAACCGAGAAAGGGGGTGGCCTTGGTGATAATGAATGTGGAACAATGTGAGAAAGAGAATGTCTGAGGAAACTGAATTACACAAATCACTCTCTTCCTGTAGATTGTGACCCTGCAAAAGAAGTGATTCTTTTGATTAAAGATGTTTTAGAGCAAGCAGAGTTAAATGGGTGAATCACAGAACTTAACTCATATCCAATTATGCCAATGTTCTATATTTTACCAAGGATACACAAATCTATTGTAGAAGCATCAAGTAGACCTATTATTGCATCCATCTGGAATATATTGGAACCTTTGGCTCAATATCTAGATGAGATTCTGAAACCATTCATTCAAAACACAAGAACTTATTTGAAAGTTACGGGTCATCTGCTGAGAAATTTGGAGGAGCTTGAAATTGACCCCAATACTGATTTCCTAGTGACTTTGGATGGGACTAGCATCTGTACATCCATCTCCCATTCTGAGATGTTGGGTGCTATGAAATGGTTTCTTCTTCAATTTGATAAAATTGGCAAAAACAAAGTCTTTATTTTAACTAGTTGATACTGAACAGTATATTTTGGGTTTAAAGAACAACACCACATACAGTTCTCATGGTACTTCTATTGAAGCCATTATATGAATTTATTAATGTTATCTACTCAATTAATTGTACAGGAAGATCAATGATAACTCTGTTTTAAGTCATGCAAAACATTTATTAACAACATGTGTTTTATATGGCCAGATACACAGACAACACTTTATCTGTTTGTGTAATACATCAATGATGTACATACATATATTACATATACAGAGCAACACAGAGATTAATTTCCTAAATGTGAGAATCATTAGTTTGGATAACAAATTGGAGACATCTTTGTTCGTGGACCAGCTGATAGAAACAATCTACGGCATGCAAAAAGCTGTCACCCCAAAAAAACAGTATAAGACTTGCTCTATGGTCAGTTTTTACACATTAAAAGGATAATATTGAGAAAAGCTACTTTGCATGTACAAAATAATCTACTTAAAGAAAAATGGAGTGACAGTGAATATAAGGAGTCTACTTTGGACGAAGCACAACGGAAAGTATCAGTCATTCAGAGAAAGAATCCCCCAATTTAGTATCAGTTACCACCTATTATAGGCAGACTTTGGACATTAAGAAAATCATTAGGAAACACTGGAATATTTTAAGATTAGATGAGCTTAATGAACCACTCTTTCCTTATCCATCTTTTTTCCCCTATAGATGTATAATATCAATAGTTTATAGAAGATCATATATGCACAATTAATTGTTGTGATATCATAATACTTGTGCATGTTGTACTTTGTTTTTGGGAAAATGTAATACATTATACTTCCCCCAAAAAAGAAAACATGCTTCAATGAGAAATATGTTAGCTAAAGCAGAAGGAGTTCAATATATAACCACTCGGATGAACTCAAAAAGAGGTACCTTCCCTTGTCAGAACTTGCAACGCTGTAACAGCTTAATAAGGGGCAATAAGATTCAACACACTCATTCCGATAAGCCAATTTATTTAAGACATTATGCAACTTGTGATTCTAGCAATGTTGTCTGTTCTTTTAAATGCCCATGTGGTTTGTGTTTAAGGCTTCCAGTTTTCAGTTTTGTACTGATTTCTACACATACATACAGATGGAAATCAATCTGCTTTCTGTCTGTATATATTTATAAAAATGAAAAAAAATGAAAAACTGGTCTTTCTGTCTGGTTCTCTATGATGTCACTCATACATTGCAGGCAAATCGCATTGCAGATTGCCAGCATGGATAGTGTGAAAGTAGAATAAAAATAGCATTTAAGTTTTTCTAATTGCTGACAGCATATATCTCAAGGCAGCAGCAGTCACAGGAGCAACTATTTGTTGTTAAGGAAAAAATGGAGCTAGCATTTCTTTCGTTTATGGATGCATGTGTGCTTTAAAAAATGCATTTTTTTAATTAGAATACATGCAGAACAATACTTGTTGCGAATTATCTTTTTATATGACAAAAAATAAATGTGGATATGACAAAAAATAAATGTGGATAAATAAAGAAAAAAAAGGCCAAAACATAAATATGGCTAAATACAGATGTAAATGGCAGAAAAATGAATACCATAAAACCAAAAGCCTTATTTAGATTATATATGTATTGCATATGTAGTTTATGTTATGTGGGGTTAACAGCGAGAAAAGCAAAACTGAGATGGTCAGACCATATATCTAATGTTGGAATTGTCAATATTAAATCATCCATTGCTTTCACTACAAAGAATGTAGACAGACTTTAGCTCAAATGCAGTCGGTTGTGTTAGTACAGAGAAGTGGAGGTAATATCACAAAACTGCTAAAACAATACAAAATGTACTGTATTGAGAAACTGTCCTTGAATCAAGAGAGATGCACTTAGTTTTGGAGTGAGGATAAATGTGTGACTGATCATTTTAATATATTGAAATAATATGGTTGAAATTTGGCCACTATGAGGAATATTTTAATATGAATATGAAGCTGATCAGTTTATTCACTTAGAGTTTGAGAAGTGTTGTATAAATTGATACTGTATTGAACGCATTTGGAACTCGAGAAGAGACTAACAATGTGAACATCAATTTAGATATATGTCTTACCAACATTAATAGTTTTGTACTGATAAATCTGCAGTGTTAAATGTCCAGTGTTTGTACTAAACTTGATGCTTTAAATCTCTAATTGCATATGCAGGATATTCAACTTTATTGTTATTTCTTCTGTATATTAAAACTAATTATGAATAGGGAACTCCAAGATGGCAAACGTGAGGGTATGGACGTGAAAAGAAGCAGCATACTAGTGGTTACAACATTCAGAGTAATGGTTACCGTTACGTGAAGGGAAGATACCTATACAATGAGGACGCTGTAAGGAACATGGTTTAGTGATTTGTCAGTCAGTTTGTAGAGGAGGCAGAGGCCATGAAAGAAGGTAAACCAGAATAGGTGACTTTGGAGTTATGCATCTTTGTAGTTAAGCATTATGCATGTGGATTTTTATTTCTAGTCATGGTTTTCAATTTTGTAGTTGAGGCGTTTGGACAAGATATAGCTACAAATAGAGCAACACGAACACTTGTGTAGATCTGCGCCAGTTGAGTTTTGAACATCAACATTTTATGAGAAAGATCATCATAAAGCGCCCTTCGTGGTGACACATGTTTCAGCATTCACCGCCTTTTTCAAATCAGGGCATGTGGTATTTTAAAAACGAAAACTCTATATAAATAAAATGTGTCAATCGAACCAAAGTGTATAAACGCATACAGTAATGTTCAATGCAACATAGTAATATACAGTTGTGTGACAGAAAGTCATGGGTTGGTGTAGGGGAGGAGTATTAGTATGTTAGAGAAAAGAGACAAAAATATAATAAAACAAATATGAAACATATCAAGACTAGGTTATAAAAGCATTGAAACATAGATGGGCGAGTTCACAATTGCTAATATAAAAATTATGTAGACCCATGTTAAATCATGATTCCATTTTAAATTAGAGGTAATTGAGTTCTGTTGATTATGAGGCTCGTAATGAATAGTCAGTTATATCAATGGTGTGACCATTCTCGGAATGATTCAATTTCCTTTGTGGCTAATTATGCCATTGAAATTAAAAATGAATAGGAACACATGCAAACTGTATATATAAAATGTCCTTACAATTTGTCTTCTATTGCTAGTTCAATCCGGTATCGATTTATAGGGTTAGATCCCTGCAAAAAGTTAAAAAAACTGTCATGCATAAAAGCAGCACTTGGTGGCCGAATAGTTCGATTATACCACTTGTAATTGTACATTTTTCAGTTAGAGGTACTGTTCATTCACAAAGGTGCAAGGATTGTGTAATTGTTTCAATTTGTAAGCCGCTCACCCTGTAGGGTGTGCGCTACGTGATGCAGTCTCTCTCATATGAAATGGTTACTATCTTGGTATTTAACAAGATGCTAGGGCATCCATGAACAGAGCTAATTTTCATTCTAAATTCGTAAATTTCAGACGGTCTCATACCGTTGTCTTGTGTTAAAATTCACAGCGTTGGCTGATTTGAAAAAGGCGGTGAATGCCGAAACACGTGTCATCACAAAGGGCACTTTATGATGATATTTCTCATTAAATTTTGATGTTCAAAACTCAACTGGCGCAGATCTCCACAAGTGTTTGTGTTGCTCTATATTTCTGGCGTTTTTTTTGGCTTTTCTACCGCCTCACTCACTGAGATGCGACAGTCAAGTGAACCTATGGAACAGACTTTAGGCAATGGAACGCTTTATTAAATCAGTGACAACTAGACAAGGTGTCGCCAATTTGACCAGCCTTTACTAAAGCCAAGGTTTCAGTGTTATATCTACAAATAAAGTTGGGTGGATTTATGGTTAAAGTGTTTTTTATTCTTCAAAATAATATTTCTTAAAGATATGTTAATGATAAATATCATTATTGTTCTCTATAGGTTTGTATATGATATCCTTATAGTTCGATATAAAATTCTAAGACCTCTAAAACATCTGTGCGGTACTGCAATAGCAAGAGCCACACATAGAGTTTATCCTTGAAGGGATATCCTACAGTAAAAATAAACAACGTAGTCTGCATCGGATGATTTCCATATGTGAATAAGGTTAGAGAATCCTTTTGAAGTTATAATGAGATGTATATTGACACAGTAACAGTCTAGTTTAATAATACTAGCTTTGTGTTGTCGATTAGATTCTGAGAGAAGTTAGTATCCTGCTCTCTAGTAAAAAAGGGTGTGCTGATACCCGAAACACATTGAGAGTACATCAACACTGGATATTTTTCATGAAATTAAAATTAAGGAAATTAGTACATTATTGGTTGTGTTGAAGTACGATCAGTGTTTAAATGAAACATGATGATATGTTTGATTGATATATATATATTAAAAATCACTTTGGTTGAATTTGTGTTGGATAACATTAAAGAAAAGTTTAATTCCACTTGTGAAATTGTGTTAAATTATATTATATGCGAGTATATATTTACTGTGTGGACTACATGCTATTTGATTGCAAATCAGTGGATCACTGTGATTTTAACGAAATTTGAAATAATGAAAAAAAAAATGTAACAATCCCTACATTTTTAATTTTGGGAGCTCTCCCCCCCAAACCCCCTCTTTCTCTCAGTTTATAACCACACCCATTTTAATCCTTTACCCAACCCTGATACATATTTTCTTTACTACAAATTCAGTATTTTGGGGGATTCAGGGTTTTAAAATGTATTTCATTATTTTCAATTTGTTGATTTCACTGGATACCCCAATATGCAAATGGATATTTGTCCTCTGTGAAGGGTAAGTGACCAAAACGTGCTTGTAGACCCTCCTAACTGGAAGAAATTCCACAGAAAAGGCTATTTCAACCATGTTCGTTCTTAGTAGAGAGGGCCTGCCACACTCTTGTATAGTTTGTAAACCTTGGGGTTTCTCCCTAAGTAACCCGAGATGATCCAGACATGGAGCCTTTGCTCACTGTGCCTTAGAGAGGCTCATTTTAACCTCACTGAAGAGGCCCAACACGGCTGAAACATGTGTCTGGGGTTGCTAATGGTACTCTTGTTCAGAGGAGAATTTCCTAGCATTTCGGTGCTGGAAAGCCCTTGTGGGGGGGACCAGAGTGATATGAAAATTGATATTTCTCCTCTCTGAAGAGTCAAATAGCTCAAATGTGGTTGTGGAACCTCCTGAGTGGAAGAAATGCCAAAGGATAGGCTATTTGATTCATGTTCGTTCTTTCTCAGTAGATGGGCTCCCACACTCTTGCATAATACATACTATTTGAATTTTATGGGATATGTCACCAGTGTTTACACATGTTAATGATGTAACGTTTTTTAACAATTCAGGTAACAAGCCACATGTGTCACTGAGATACTCAGTAGACATGACTGGAAGTTCACCACCATTTCATAGCAGCCATTAAAGGTTTGCATTTTTGTTCATTTTGAAATGAATGTCATTGTCTTATAAGGAAGTACTATTTTATATATAACTTAACTATCCAACATCTCTGGAAGACAACCTATACCGCAGTCCAGTAGGAATAAGCCCAACGGCTTTCCTTGGCAACCTGTTTACTCTATATTGTGCCCCATTCTATATTGGGACTGGTGTGGCCATACCTTTTATTTAAAATATAAGTGTTACTATATACCTTGTCGGCACAAGGTCTCGACTGCTCATCCACCTGAACCTCTAGGTGAGCCAAGGGGAGCCCACGGGAACCTCTCTTCTACCTAGATCAGGTTTGCACTGAGACACCACACGAGGGGAAATGATGGCGCTTAGTGGTACCGGAACTTTACTTCTCTACTGCTACAGGTACGCCCAATCTTCTTGGAAGGGCCCCACACAAAACACCACTTCAACTCTGCTTCACTCGAGGGTTCTCTCTCGCTCTCTGCCTCAGGCCAGACTCACTCTCGTCCCTCCCTCCTCGAGGGCGATCATGCACATCTGATGCCATTCGAGGGCTCTGAGAAAAGCTGCGGACAGTCAGTACTTACCATTTGGGTGCCGCTGGTTTGCTCTCTGATCCACACGCTGTTCCACTCTGTCGTAGCATGTCTCGTGTCTTGCCATATTATTGAAGTCACAAGTAGGTGCATTGTTGATGTGGCTGATTTGTGGTACGCAATTCCTGCTTCTGCACAGGACACCTTGAACAGGCGAAGAAGGCGGCAGGCAATGGTGAGCAGGCAGATCCCGTCCTTGGGGGAAATGGTCTCCAATTGGCCACCCCAAGTTGCAGCCTACCACATGTAGAGCCTTGCTATAACATTCAGTGTATTCCTACACAATGAGTACGGGTGTCCACGCCACATGTGTGCATGCTCAAATGGCTACTTTGTTTAATTTTGGATATTAATGGTGAGCTGGCTTAGCATCGTGAAGTCGAGGAGCACTGTACGGCAATGGGTTGATATGAACACATGTCAGGGCACACAAGTTACCACATGGTTGTGCTACATTAAGCAGTGGTCTTCAAACTGTGGGACAGACCCTCTTAGGGGGGCCCGAGAGATGGGCATGAGTGCAAGGCTCTTTAAAAAGGGATTATGGTAGCTGCTTTTAATGAAGCAATAAACCCAGAAGGCGGAAGACATAACCAGGTGAGGTAATGCCCCGGGGCTGAGTTACAGGCCGAGCGAAGTGATGGCCTTAACGTTAGCCCCGGAGCATTACCAGACCTGGTAAGGCCATTGCCAGGATGGCTTTGTTACTGTAAGCATCCCGGGATGTTTTACTGGAATGCTAATAGCTTTTTTTAAATTGAGAAACTGTCAGGCCGATTCATGGAATAAATGTGCGCCGAAAATCCCGGCGCAGGGGGGCCAATACGTGCGCTGCGCCGAAAATTAGCGAAAAGCGCAGGGAAACCAGCGCACGTCGATTCATGGAAGTCCGTGCGCAAGAAAAGCAGAGGACGTGCGCTGAAAAAGCGCGCGGCGCAGGCCGGCGCACAGGTCAACCAACGTCGTGCGCCACGGCCACTGCGCTATCACTCCGAGCGCAGCGCACAGCTCTAAAGTAGGCGGAACCCAGGGCGGGACACTCGGAATGGGGAATAAAATGGGGCACAACACTCGGAATGGGGAAGAATGTGGGCGGCACGGGGAAAGTATAGGAGGCAAGTGCGCGGAACGCCCACACGCTCGCATACAACACGTATTCATGGAATAGAATAGGGCAAAAAAGCGCACGCTCAAAGCAGCGCACAGGCACAAACAGGCACAAACACGACCGCCACAAGAAAGCAGGCGGTAGCGTCTCTGCGCCTGCAAGAAATGTGCGCTAAAAGGTGCGCCAACAAATAGCACCTATATACAGACATGATCAATGTCCAATACTGTGGCCCTCCAGGACAAATGACGTACAAAGGGGTACCCACAAACACAGACACGCGCTGAGAGAAAAAATAAACGTGTGCGTGCATACCGGGGTGCGCGGGAAGTTGCACACGCGATATGGCCGGGTACGTGGATTACAGGGGTGCGCGGGAAGTTCCACACGCGATTAGTCAGGGTACGTGGATTTCAGGGGTGCGCGGGAAGTTCCACACGCGATATGGCCGTGTACGTGGATTTCAGGGGTGCGCGGGAAGTTCCACACGCGATATGGCCGTGTACGTGGATTGCAGGGGTGCGCGGGAAGTTCCACACGCGATTAGTCAGGGTACGTGGATTTCAGGGGTGCGCGGGAAGTACCACACGCGATATGGCAGGGTACGTGGATTTCAGGGGTGCGCGGGAAGTTCCACACGCGATATGGCCGGGTACGTGGATTGCAGGGGTGCGCGGGAAGTTCCACACGCGATTAGTCAGGGTACGTGGATTTCAGGGGTGCGCGGGAAGTACCACACGCGATATGGCCGTGTACGTGGATTTCAGGGGTGCGCGGGAAGTTCCACACGCGATATGGCCGGGTACGTGGATTGCAGGGGTGCGCGGGAAGTTCCACACGCGATATGGCAGGGTACGTGGATTTCAGGGGTGCGCGGGAAGTTCCACACGCGATATGGCCGTGTACGTGGATTTCAGGGGTGCGCGGGAAGTTCCACACGCGATATGGCCGGGTACGTGGATTGCAGGGGTGCGCGGGAAGTTCCACACGCGATTAGTCAGGGTACGTGGATTTCAGGGGTGCGCGGGAAGTACCACACGCGATATGGCAGGGTACGTGGATTTCAGGGGTGCGCGGGAAGTCCCACACGCGATATGGCCGGGTACGTTGATTTCAGGGGTGCGCGGGAAGTTCCACACGCGATATGGCCGGGTACGTGGATTTCAGGGGTGCGCGGGAAGTTCCACACGCGATATGGCCGTGTACGTGGATTTCAGGGGTGCGCGGGAAGTCCCACACGTGATATGGCCGGGTACGTGGATTTCAGGGGTGCGCGGGAAGTTCCACACGCGATATGGCCGTGTACGTGGATTTCAGGGGTGCGCGGGAAGTTCCACACGCGATATGGCCGGGTACGTGGATTGCAGGGGTGCGCGGGAAGTTCCACACGCGATATGGCAGGGTACGTGGATTTCAGGGGTGCGCGGGAAGTACCACACGCGATATGGCAGGGTACGTGGATTTCAGGGGTGCGCGGGAAGTCCCACACGCGATATGGCCGGGTACGTGGATTTCAGGGGTGCGCGGGAAGTTCCACACGCGATATGGCTGTGTGCTCCCAGGCATTACCTGTACACCCTCCACGGCCCCTGCAGGCAGCACACACCACAGGGAACTACCCTGCACACCTGCTCATGTCTCCCACCACCCCCACCCCCCATCCACCAGGGACACCCTCCACCAGGCCCCCACCCATGTCTCCCACCACCCCCACCCCCCATCCACCAGGGACACCCTCCACCAGGCCCCCACCCATGTCTCCCACCACCCCCAGCACTGTGGGGAACCTGCCAGCAGGCCCCCACCCATGTCCAACCCATGTCTCCCACCACCCCCACCCCCCATCCACCAGGGACACCCTCCACCAGGCCCCCACCCATGTCTCCCACCACCCCCAGCACTGTGGGGAACCTGCCAGCAGGCCCCCACCCATGTCCAACCCATGTCTCCCACCACCCCCACCCCCAGCACTGTGGGGAACCTGCCAGCAGGCCCCCACCCATGTCCAACCCATGTCTCCCACCACCCCCACCCCCCATCCACCAGGGACACCCTCCACCAGGCCCCCACCCAGGTCTCCCACCACCCCCAGCACTGTGGGGAACCTGCCAGCAGGCCCCCACCCATGTCCAACCCATGTCTCCCACCACCCCCACCCCCAGCACTGTGGGGAACCTGCCAGCAGGCCCCCACCCATGTCCAACCCATGTCTCCCACCACCCCCACCCCCCATCCACCAGGGACACCCTCCACCAGGCCCCCACCCATGTCTCCCACCACCCCCAGCACTGTGGGGAACCTGCCAGCAGGCCCCCACCCATGTCCAACCCATGTCTCCCACCACCCCCACCCCCCATCCACCAGGGACACCCTCCACCAGGCCCCCACCCATGTCTCCCACCACCCCCAGCACTGTGGGGAACCTGCCAGCAGGCCCCCACCCATGTCCAACCCATGTCTCCCACCACCCCCACCCCCCATCCACCAGGGACACCCTCCACCAGGCCCCCACCCATGTCTCCCACCACCCCCAGCACTGTGGGGAACCTGCCGGCAGGCCCCCACCCATGTCCCCCTGGCCCCAGGTCCTGACGATACACAATCATGGCAGTAATGGCCAGCATACCCAGCACAAACACCCAGGCAAGGATTGCATGCACCCACATAGTGAATGCAATCACATGACACAACCCCAAAGGCAAGTATGCAAAAGAACACATGTCTGTCACACACACATACAAAATGGGTGCAAGTGAATGTCAAAACCCATATCATGACATGTAAGAAACCAAAGAGAAAATAACACAAGTGTAAGATAATATAAAAATGTATTAAAAACACAAATCAAGTAAACCAATAAAACATACAACTATGTGGCAAAGTAAATAAAAGGTCCATGTCCGAGAACAAAAATGATAAACCAAAAAACAAAGGATTAATAAATCAATATAATTTGTCCAAAGCAAAACCATGTAGTAGGAAATCAAAGAAAAACCATTACGTCATGGTGTAAACAATAAAAAAATTAAAAAACGTATCTCCCAAAATATAACAATATATACAGGAATGTTCCAGGGTCCATGAGCCCAACAGCACAAATGAAACCTAATACTAACTAATAAAATAAATATGTACAAAAAAGTGGCCATTGTCCGAGCGGTCCAAAATAATAAAAATAAATAAAGGAAACCTAGCACTAACTAACTAAAAAACTATATACAAAGGCAGCGGGCTAGTCCTGCGGCTCACTCGGTGATGCTGGCCAGGGCATCCTCGAACTCCATGTCAATGTCCTGGAGGCGGGACTCTGTCCTGGCCCCGAGGTCTCGCAGGGACAACCCCATGTGCTCACCAAAATCCCTGCGAGCCTCCTCGAGGCACTCAGCCCGCCTCAATGCCCGATGCATGGAGATCTCCGCCCTGGCCATGGTGAGCCGCTCCTCTTCCGCCCGCTGCCGCTCCGCACCTATCCGCTGGCCAAACTCCTCCCACACGGAACACACCGCCATGCCAGGGTTGCCCTGCCCTCCGGCCGATGCCTGCCCCTCTGATCTTGATGGCCCTGAGCCATGATGCCTCCCACGTCGAGCCCGCTGCTGCCTCCGACGCCACTGCCTCTGCCAGCACGACGGCATCCAGGCTGATGGTAACCACCGACGCCGTCGTGCACGTGCCCTGCCCGATGATGCCGGCACATCTTCCATCTGCTGGGGTCCACTTGCTGTGTCGTCCACCCCTGCTGGACCTCCGACTCCCAACTGTGGCAGGGATGGGATCCCCACCGAGCTGGCTGCATTGGTCGGGGCAGGTCCACAGGGGGCCATGGTGGCATCTGGGCCGGAAGACGGCAAGGAGAACGACCGTTGGATAGCCTGCACAGAGGAGGAGAGGGCCGTCAGATTGGCCAACACATGCAGGAACCCCCCGAACATGGCCGATCCCAATTGGGCCACGTTTGCACGGTGCACTTCGTGATGACGTGCGTGCTTCTCCCGGGAAGCACGCACGTCATCACGAATCACAGCCGTGCGCATCGCGACCCCAATCAGGACCTGCTCCACGCGGCCAGGGGTTCCCACGGCCGCAGGTGGAGGGGAGTCAGTTGACATGGACATCCCCACTACCTGTGGACGGGCCTGGGACGGGGCATCCCTGCTGGTGCATGGTGGTGCACTCACAGGGTCAGGGACAGCGACATGCACAGGCACCTCCACGGTGACCTGTGCTGCCTCCTGCCCCTGGCCCTGGACTGCACCACTTGTACCAGCAGGGATGCTCCCACCAGGCCCCATGTGTGCACCAGTGTCGGCCTCCTCCTCCTCTGTGCAAACCACCAACCTGGATGGCTCCTCACCGTCTCCCGCCGTAGCAGGCCCCTGTGGGGGCTCACCCACCCCTTCCGCTGCAGCCGTGGGGGCATCCCCGCCGCCTTGCTCCACAGCGCCGTCTCCGCCCTCTTCTGCACTAGCCGCTGCGTAGAGGGAGACAAAGGACACAAGCATCAGGCTACTGTAAAATGGTCCCCTAGACAGGAAGCAATAGCAGATGAGCACCCCTGTCAAAGTACACTTCCATCATGTCCCTCCACAACACATGGGTCAGTCCAGGCAAAACACACACAGTAACAGGCATGGTGCATGCCATGCACATTTCCATGCATGTCCAATTGACTCTTGAAACATTCAATGATATGTGACTCACATGCATCATGGCTCATGCATATCACATGCACACACTTCACCTCAGTCACATCCATCTGGCACCAAACACAACGAACACAGGCGAAACAAGGGTTAGTTGGGTGCGTCACAGAATCTGTGCATTGTCACACACATGTGTCATGCATCCATGGCATGCACAAGTCACAGACACGCAGGTCAGGCACACAGACATGGCTACCATATATGTACCTGGCATCAGCACCCATCCTTCACCCCCATCCATGTCCAGGTACAGAGACTGGCATGCTCTCATGTCCTAAATCTGCATAGGGCTCCCCATGCCACATTTCAACACATGCAACAACCATGTGGGTCACACATCACTGGTCGCACATGCATTACCATGATGTCCCTGCACACATACATGCATACATGGCCCATGGCACACATACAGGCAAGTATCATAGAACCAGCACACCGCAACATGCCCTGTCTCACACAGTAATGCTTGCACACTTACCGCTCAACTCCAGACGGGCCTCCCTCTCAAGGACCTGGGCGTGGAGCGCTGGGCGTACGCGTTCCAGGACCCTCTTCTGGATGGAACTCATGCGGCCCCGGCCCCCCTCCACGAGGCGCCGGGCCTTCACAAGGGTCCTGGACCTCAAGTCCTCCCAGCGCTTCTTGATCTTCTGGACGTTGCGGGTTGCCACCCCCTCCGCGTTGATGGCAACCACACAGTCGGCCCAGATCCTCTCCCGTCCTTCCTTGCTGGCGCGGGACGATCCAAAGAGGGCATCATACTGCCCCAGGACATGCTCCACCAGGACACCAACTTCGGTGGCAGTGAAGCTGGTGCCCCTCTGCCCCTCTGGCCTGGGGTTGCCACTGGTGCCAGATGTCGAAGTGCCCGACATGGCAACCCCAGAGGCAGGTGTGGGTGGGCAACTGGGTCCTGGGGCTGGGCTGTGGAGCGATGTAATCCCAGTTGGGAGTCTTCAGTTCCAGCAGGGGTGGACACAGCAACTGGACCCCTGCAGATGGCTGATGTGCAGGCACCAAATGGCAGGGCACGGTGGCAGCAGGCAGGCAGGCAGGCAGGCAGCAGCAGATAGCACGTGGGAGGCTGCTCAGGGCACTGGGGGGGCAGTAACTCGGCCTTCTGGGCAGGAGCGTGGTGTTCCGTGTGTTTTCGGGTGGCCAGCTTGATACAGAGTGATTTGGCACGTGAAATTCCTGCACGTCAGCGTGAAATCCGAGGAAAGGGCCTTAGCGCGTAAGTGCATCAGCACGCATACGCGATTCTATTGGACCAGAGTCCCTCACCGCGTAAGCGCGTCTGACGTGATCCGCACGGGCGTTCCCCACTCAGCATGTGATGACGGAGCACACGTGGAAATACTGCACGTCAGAGTGTCATCGCGTGTAATTGGCCAAAAGTGCGCGTACACGCGATTGGCCAATGTACGTGTATTACATCGCGTGTAATTGGCCAAAAGTGCGCGTACACGCGATTGGCCAATGTACGTGTATTACATCGCGTGTGATTGGCCAAAAGTGCGCGTACACGCGATTGGCCAATGTACGTGTATTACATCGCGTGTAATTGGCCAAAAGTGCGCGTACACGCCATTGGCCTATGTACGTGTATTACAGGGGTGCGCGGGCACTTACACACGCAAGTACGTCAGCGCACCTGTATGCCTGCTGCGTGGGAATTTCCACACGCTATTGGAGTGGGAACTAGATTCCAGGGGTGCGAGGGTCACACGCTCGCCTAGAACACGCGCAAGGCATTAATTTGCGCACTTATCAATAAACAAGCCAGATGCCAGGATGAACATACCGTTCCTAGCAGCAGTGGCAGTGGGCTACCAAAGGAGGAGGAGGAGGAGAGTCAGGGCCAGAATATTCACACCCAGAACCAGCCTATTCGGGATGCCTGATGACCAGGTGTATGGGAGGTACAGGTTTCCAGCACACATCATACTGGACCTGGTCAGTGAGTGGGAGGATGACCTCACATCACCCACCCTGTGCTCCCAAGCACTCAGCCCCCTGCAGAAGATCCTGAATGTACTGCACTTCTTGGCCACTGGATCCTTTCAGCGGACAAGTGCCATAGTGGGTGGTGTGTCACAGGCCACGCAGTCACGCTGCCTACACCAGGTCTTGAACATCATCACTGCACGGCCATCAGTCCGCAGGCACATATATCTCCCCAGGACTCATGCAGAAAGGCGGACGTGCATCCAGGAATTCTATGGTGTGGCTCAATTCCCCAAAGTGCTTGGTGCAATTGACTGCACACATGTGGCTCTACGTCCACCCAGGGCAACAGAGCACATCTATAGAAACCGCAAGCACTGGCATTCCATCAACGTGCAAGTTGTATGCAATGCCAAGGGAATAATCACATCAGTATATGCCAACTATCCCGGGTCCACCCACGACAGCTTCATCTACAGAATGTCTACACTATGCCGGGACCTGGAGGCTGGCCAGCATGGAGATACATGGCTGCTTGGTGAGCATGAATGCCACTGCACATGCATGCATGTCAGATACTGGGTCATGACACAACACCACTAATGATACCCATCACCACCTCCGCAGGGGACAGTGCCTACCCTATCAGCCCCCACATGATGACCCCAATCCGGAACCCCACCACGACACCCGAGGTAAGGTACAACACAGCCCACATTGCAACACGGGGCATAGTGGAGCGCACATTCGGAGTGCTGAAGTCACGCTTTCGCTCCCTTGACCGTTCTGGCGGGCAGCTGTTATATGCTCCCCGAATAGTGTGCAGGATCATAGTGGCAGCATGTGTCCTGCACAACGTTGCAACACGCCGGGGCCTGCCCGTGGACATGGTGGTGCCCCCACATCCACAACCACATGCACGCCCGCTGCGCATGGGAGGGGAAAGGGCACGGGGGGTGGCAGCCCGTACGCAACTGGTGGCCAACTTCTTCACCTAGGAATCACAGTGCTGGCTAGTGCACACTGCTCTGGCACATACCATCTGACAATCAATGATGACACTACCTGACAAAGTCACAAAATTACTTGACAATAAACTGTCAGATACACATCAGCCTGAGATTGTTAACATGGAAGTGTCACTATGTGTGCACCCCTACCTACACATACACCAGCAATGCATCACAACGAGAAGACACAACTCCATCAATCAAATATGCATTGCCACAGGCGATTCACTACATGACAACATTGCCATGTCACCCATTCCCTTCACAGTCCCGCCACTGAGGACACCATGTCATGGTATGTGAGAGCAAACAAACTGGCCATCACAACATGACACCGGTGTCACAAATAGCAGTGCCCCAAATGGAACATAGCCGCACCTGAACAGCTAACCGCGCTGGAGCCACTACTACACACCTGTGTAAGAGTAATTTCAATCAAATTACACACCAACCCACCCTGAAGCCCACCCAAACAAGACACAATGCATGTAATCAATGGTAGTCTCATTACCTGATTCTGCTGGTATGTCCTCACCGTCCAGATGTACAGTGATGGCGCCACGCAAAAGTGTCAGTGCACATCTACCGACATGTAGTCTGACTCCAGAGAGTATGCCCGTGTGAAGAACTGTGTGAAATACCTGCAAAACATGAGCAACATATGTAAGTAGAGGCACATATCAAACCATCATGCATAGTTAGGTGCAACAACAATGTACACTATGAATGTCTACACAGTATTGACTATGGACTGGCCAACAGCTCATGGGAGTCCAATGTCACCGTGTAATTTGCTGTCACTTGGGCACACCCTTTGCAAGCCCATGGAAACGGAAGCAGGAGGGGTGTGGATGTCTGCTACCCAAGCATCTAAACCAAACTCAGGACAAGCCTGCATGTGCCCAGCCACAATACAGTGTATGCCCAGGTACCCACACAAGGCAACACTCTTGGAAAAGAAAAAAGAAAATTGAGAAAAAATGGCCATGAAAGGGCCGGCGGGGGGGGGGGGGCCACCTATGAGGTCTGAGGACAGGATGCACGCCACAATCCACCTGTGTGGATCATGGGAAACTAAAACACCCCATAGGCTCGTGGCCCACACGGCTACTCTGTTGTGGGAGATGAGTCGCTATCGCTCTGGCCAGACCCTGCAGCTGACTCAGGAGGTGGGGGAGCTGCCTCAGAAGATGGTGTGACAATGGGAGGCAGCCCACGCAAAGCACGAGTTTGCTCCTCCATGGCTGCAAGCAG
This sequence comes from Ambystoma mexicanum, assembly GCF_040938575.1. Taxonomy (NCBI): domain Eukaryota; kingdom Metazoa; phylum Chordata; class Amphibia; order Caudata; family Ambystomatidae; genus Ambystoma; species Ambystoma mexicanum. The sequence continues at coordinate 65,220,141 of NC_090929.1, forward strand.
GCGGGTCTGGTAGTTCTGGTTCTGGGTTATAATCATGCGGAGGTCCCCATGCAGTGACTCCCGGGATGACCTGACCTCCGCACGAGTTGCCTGCATCTCGGCCGAGAGCGTCCGTGTCAGACGCTCCAGCTGCTCCTCTGTCCTTCTATGGGATGAAGCCTCAAGCTCTAACAGGGTCGACCTGAGGTGATGGAATTCTTCCCTCAGGCCTTCCCTGTGGCGCTGGGACTCCATGGAAAGTGATTCCCGCAGAGTCGCCAGTGCCGCCCGCCTGTCCTTGTTGGACGCCAACATATCCTCCCTGTGTGCCTGGCAGATGGACTCTGTAGCCTGCTCCAGTCGCTCCATCAGCCTTTCTGGGGGGACAATGGAAGTGGCCACCCTATCCATGGCCTGTGCAATCATCTCGGATGATGCTGCCTGTTGGTTGGCCATACCGTAGATGGATTGCTCCCAAGCGGTATTGCCAGGTGGCATACGGCCACCACGTTGACGGGCACCACACCTGCCTGGGGCAAGGCGGACTGCGCCTTGCTGTGCCGGCAAGGCCTCAGGCTGCAGGACTGCATTCCCTCTCTGATCTGCAGCCCCAGGAACAGGATCAGAGATTGTGTGGTGAGCTGCCGACACTGACATCCCCATTGAGGGCAATGGCCCGGCTGCAGGTGGGTCGGACAGAGGAGATTCTCTCCCAAGAACACTCACCTGCGACTGCACATAGGTGTCATCCTCCGAGTCTACACCTGAATACTGCTCGGGGGAGGAACCCCCAGAGACACCCCTCGACAGCACGACCTGCAGCACTTGTGGGTTTTCACCCACAAACACACCACGTCCCTCACTTGTGGAAGGTCGGCCCGGGTTGCCCTCCTGGGACGGCTCAACCACCACATCCCCAGCATCAACAAGTGCTTCGTCCCCTGCAAAGACATGAAAGAGAAAAATGGAAACAGGCATTAGCACCATGGCATGCAACAAGGGCTGATGAACAACAGAGGCAGTAGTTCTACGACACATGTCCCACATGACTGGGAGACCTCCTATGCATTCACCATCACTGGGTCTGTAGGGGAGGCTCAGGGCATACAATGTACAGATTGGAGAGCAACGCCTGCTCACCATGCTGCCTAGCACTGCCATCACACATTGGCCGGTGATTGCCATGTCAAAGGCACATGCCATCACACACATGGCATGTGACATAGCCACCAAGTGAAGAGGGAGAGGAGGGCAACTTTTTTGGATTTCTACCACTCTGGTCCTGACATTGCATCATCACATCAATAAGTTGACATGTTGTACATGGATCTGCTAGTCCAAATTGGCCACGATGCACAGTGCCTTGTCTACATCAACAAAATGCAGTAAACAATGAGATTCCACCTCCCATCACCTGTAAAGGAATCATATAGCATTCGTGAAGCACCGGTCCAGAAATGTATGAAGGTACAGCGGAGCACTGAGGGGTGGTGGGGCAGTAGGGGATGCCAGTCAACAATCCTACTGGTGCTGGTGTCATTCATGTCACGCAAGTGCAGGGGTGGGTGGCACAATGAAGTGCAAGGGGAAGTGGCGGCTGGAAGTGCTGTACAAGGTAAGTAGGACTTAACGTCAAGGGCAGATGGTGTTAGGCGCAGACAAGTGCTGGGGGGGGTGGCCTATAGGGGTACAGAGACAATCATGCAGTGCTGTGGGCTCGGAGGGGACAGGGGAGGTACACACTGCATCTGGCTCGGCAAGGTCCTTGCAGATTTCTATGTGTCCTGCAGAGTTGTCACATGCCGCAGATATGTGCCCTTGGATTGGGGATCTCATCTTGGTGAAAAGGGTGAGGCGCTATTGCCTTTGGAGCATGTGGCAGGCCAGTTTGCCAGAGGATGAGCATGATGCAGGACATTCCCTCTCTGCCACCCGGCACCTGTGGTCTGGGTTCACAAGATCCGAGTCATGCCAGGACTCTGCATTGGCATGGGGCTTCAGACAGTTGGTCATGACCGTGGCAAAGACATCCAGTGTACCTGACATAGAGTGGAGCATGGAGTGGGCCCTGTCAGGATGGGAGTGAGCCTAAGGGGGAGCTGGATGGGGGGGAGATTTTGGCAGCATGAGCCTCGACTGACACACACTTCATGGGTTGGAATACCAAGAAGGTGTGTGACAGTGGTGAGGGTGGCTTTGCCTGTGGTGTGGTGAGGGTGAGCTGGGAGGAGAGGAGAATGTGATCACTCCAGGAGAGAGGAGTGCAGAGATGGACGGAGAGGGGAAAGTCAGATGAGATCAGAGCATCAAGAGTGTGCCCTGCAGAATGAGTAGGGACAGACGGGAGTTTAGAGGGTGAGAGGGAGTTGCTGAGGTCACAGAAAGGTCACGTGGGGGGGTCAACAAGCATGCAGGTGGATGCGTACAGCAACAAGGAAGAGGATTTCTGTGTCTGGGGACATGAGTGAGGAGGAGAGGTGAGGACACTCAGAAAGGAAGTAGTACATTTGACCAGTTTTCCCAGACACAGTACGCACAGTTTGTGAATGTCAAGGTGTGGTAGAGAGAGACGTCACACAAGCCATTCCAGAGTGGAGTAGGTCTAAGTAGGAGTGACAGTGGCAGGAATACCCTCAGGGAAGCCAAGGGCACACCCCCCTGCACAGTAGTGGCGGGCCAAGGAGAGGGTCTCCTGAACATCAGGTAGGAGTGTGTGAAGGATGCAGACAGAGCTGGCCGTCAGACATGTTTCCATGAGACCAAGGATGTCAAGGTGCATAACCTCATGTAAGTGACAGATATCGGAGGAATGCCTGATGCAGCCGCAGTGAAAGGAGTGTAATTGTGGAGGAGGTTGACAGCCTTGGAGGACTTACGGGGAGTGCTAGAGATCAGAGGTGCAGCATGTGTAGGAGTTGGAGTGGGAGGCGGAGAAGGATCATGGGAGGGTGCAGGGAGGCAGTGCAGGATTGATGAGGAGAGAGGAGGGGGGACAGCAGGAGAGGAAAGGAAGTTGATGAGATGTGGCTAGCATTTCTCAAGGAGAATGAGGTCGGCCTAAGGGCCTTGGACTGAGATGCTCCCATTACCATGCACATCAATTGTGGCCTCTGAGGATTGGAAGGAGGCCAGGAGTACACCCCAACGGGTCCCACCATTGATGGTGGAAGAGGAGCAAGGAGAGAGGACAGGGACCATGTGAAGGGTCTATGGGACAGGCAAAGGCATGTATGAGCAGATGTCAGTGAGAGTTGGCTTTGAGTAGGCTCAGATGCACTTGTCAGCAATAGGGTGGGTCGCATTGGAGGGCAGGGTGCCCTCATTTGACTGTTAGCAAGCAGGTGTCGTGAGTAGGGCACGATGGTCTGAACTGTAGAAGTCAGGGAAGATAGACCATGAAGAGCAGCATGGAGTGTGAGGGAATGGGGCTCGAAACCAGACGGTACCAAAGCACACAGGTAGGAGGTGGATGTCAAGGCAACATCCACAGTATGACAGCATGTTGGTTGGCATTTATATACAGAGGACGCATTAGCATGTGGTATCATTGCATGTCAGGCATGTGAAGATGAAACTTGATTGGCTGGGGGAAAGTATAGGAATGGTATGTAAGACATCAGATGAATAGACAGGGGAGTATGAGCAACAATGTAGTGACAAAATGACAATTCAAGGGCAACTTCCATACTGGATGAGGCACATGGGTGCCACTATCTACTCTGCCACACACCCCCTTGACAGGCACCCAACATGAATGCTTCACACACACACCATGCACATGGATAATACACACATGCATGTGCACTCACCGGATGATGCCTCGTAATCAGGGAGATCTCCCACACCTTGGAGTTGTCCCTCGGTGACGTAGGATCCAGCTACGGACTCGTGTGGTGTGAGTTCTATTTCCTGTGCTGGGGACCCACCTCCAGTCACCAAGGTTGCGGCATGACTTGAGGCCAGCTTATCCTTTGCCCTGCGCTTAAGGTCATTCCAGCGCTTCTGGCAATCACTAGCTGTGCGCCTCACTACTCCAAGGGCACTTATTCTGTCAGCAATGGTCTGCCAGTGTGCCTGGCGTCTGGCATGTGTGGTCTTGGACCCTGCAACGATGACCATTTCCCTATCATGATCTGACACATACTGAACAAGTGCATTCAGTTCGGCGTCTGTGAAGCTTGGCTTCCTTGATGGGCCGGACTGTGCAGCCGTGCCTGGGGAATCAGCCTGTGCCGGACGTGCACTCTTCCTCTTGCGCTTGGAAGGGGGTGGGGATCCAGAGTGTCCTACGCCGCTGTGGACACTAGGGGCAGGAGCCGTGGTGGACTCAGTACTGGGTGTGTGGGATTGCACACTCAGCATGGGAGTAGGTGCAGGCATTGGGGGTAGTGGGATGGGGTCAGGCCTGATCTGAGGTGCATGAACTAGGACCGACACAGTCTTGGCAGGGTGTATGAGAGGTGGGGTGGATGGAGCCACACCCTGGCTACGGGGGCCAGCAGATGACCTATCTGGCATAGATGCGCGTGCCCTGATGACACCAATGTGCACCGGTGCACGTGCAGTGGACCTGCTGACCTGGATGTCAGCGATGGGATCACCCTCGGACAGGTCTGCTGCCACAATGGGCTGGTCCAACAAGGGCTGATCAGGGTTGGTATCAGCCACATGACCCTCAACTGGGGGGGGGGGCATGGGTGTCCCTGACTGGTCCTCCAGACTGGGGGGGACAGGGGCACCCTGCAAGTCACAACCACGTCCCCTAGTGGATCCTCCACGGCCACCACGTGTGGCTCGGCCACCTTTGCCACCCTTACGGCTTGCACGCCTCCCAACCATGGCACTGATGTTATTGTGCGTATGGGAGTCGGTGTGCACAATTGTCCTGGGCAATTGGGTGTCAAAGGGGTTGGGTACCAGATGGTATTCGTACCCTAGTGCAGTGGCAAGGCTATATGACACCCCTGGGGAAAGATGACGGGTCACGCAACGCACAGGCACCCCAGAAAAGTTAAGGAACGTGCACAATACCCCTCCTAGACCACGTGTGCTGATGGAAAACCCTGCACTACGCTGTGGCATCCAGTAACACAATGAACGTATGCGTGTCACACGCAGCCTAGAATGACCTCTGAAGGGGTAGGCTACACACGGGGCAAGCACAGAAGTTAGATACGTGCGTGACTCACCGTCTGCCAGGTAAAAGAGCGTGAAAAATGAGCGCGTTTGGTTGGCAACACCCCCGCCAAAAGAAGATGTGTACGCTGTCTGAGGAGACAGGACAACAGTAGAAGGGGACACTGTTTGAGGGAACAGGCCCAGGTAAACCAGTACAAGAGGAAAAAGAGAAAAAGCTGTCAGAGGTAACAGGGAGTACGAACTGGAAACGCCGTGAAGTAAATCGCGTGTGAAACGACAAGAAGTACAGAATTCACCCACTCGCTCTCCACGAAAAGCACGTACAAGGAAATGGTGTTCAACACTACCTTATATACAGGCCCACACGTACAGCGTCACTTACGGCGTGTACGTGCTTGGCCCATGTTCACCAATCACACGCTTTGTCACTTCTGCGTGTGGATCCTTTTTCACCAATCACACGCTTTGACACTCCTGCGTGTAGCTCACTTTTCACCAATCACACGCTTTGTCACTCCTGCGTGTAGATCAATTTTCACCAATCACACGCTTTGTCACTCCTGCGTGTAGATCCATTTTCACCAATCACACGCTTTGACACTGCACGTGCAGGTAACTATAGACGCACATATGCTGGTGACGGGTTTTCGCGCGATTCGCTGAGTGTGGGGTTTTCATGTGCAAAATCACTCCCTATCAGGCTGTCCACGCGTTCAAACACGAAAGACCACGCTCCTGGCCAGGAGGCCAAATTACAGTCCCCCAGAGCCCTGAGCACGCTCCCACCTGCCATCTGCTGCTGCCTGACTGCCTGCTGGCCACGTGCCCCACAGTGCTGGTGGGTGGGGGTGGTGGGAGACATGGGTGGGGGCCTGGTGGAGGGTGCCCCTGGTGGATGGGGGGTGGGGGTGGTGGGAGACATGGGTGGGGGCCTGATGGCAGGTGCCCCTGCACTGCTGGGGGGTGGGGGTGGTGGGAGACATGGGTGGGGGCCTGGTGGAGGGTGCCCCTGGTGGATGGGGGTGCAGGGGGACATGATCAGGTGTGCAGGGTAGTCCCCTGTTTTGTGGGCTGCCTGCAGGGGCCGTGGAGGGTGTACAGGGTACACCTGTGAGGGCCCACCCAGCCTATTCGCGTGTGATAATTCCCACGCACCCCTGTGATACACGTACCCTGGCCAATCGCGTGTTGAACTTCCCGCTACCCCTGTAATACACGCACCCTGGCTGTTCGCGTGTGATAATTCCCGCGTACCCCTGTGATACACGTTCCCTGGCCTATCGCGTGTTCTACTTCACGCGTACCCCTGTAATACACGTTCCCTGGCCAATCGCGTGTTGAACTTCCCGCTACCCCTGTAATACACGCACCCTGGCTGTTCGCGTGTGATAATTCCCGCGTACCCCTGTGATACACGTTCCCTGGCCTATCGCGTGTTCTACTTCACGCGTACCCCTGTAATACACGTACCCTGGCCAATCGCGTGTTGAACTTCCCGCTACCCCTGTAATACACGCACCCTGGCTGTTCGCGTGTGATAATTCCCGCGTACCCCTGTAATACACGTTCCCTGGCCTATCGCGTGTTCTACTTCACGCGTACCCCTGTAATACACGTACCCTGGCCAATCGCGTGTTGAACTTCCCGCTACCCCTGTAATACACGCACCCTGGCTGTTCGCGTGTGATGATTCCCGCGTACCCCTGTAATACACGTTCCCTGGCCTATCGCGTGTTCTACTTCACGCGTACCCCTGTAATACACGTTCCCTGGCCTATCGCGTGTTCTACTTCACACGTACCCCTGTAATACGCGTTCCCTGGCTGTTCGCGTGTGATAATTCCCGCGTACCCCTGTAATTCACGTTCCCTGCCTAGTCGCGTGTAGTACTTCCCGCGTACTCCTGATTTGAAGATTGCCCGCTTTGCTTTCCTTGTTTGCCTGCCCTGTGAAGTGGTCCAGGGTTAGCGCAGCCCTTAGCGATGATTTAGCGATTTTGATGGCTTTTCCTTGCGCGAGGGCGTTCTTGGGGGCGTTACTGGCGCTGCTGCAGGCTCGCTGCGATTCTCTGCGCCACGGCTGGTTTGGGAGCATGAAATCCATGAATACGCTGTGCGCGGAAATCAGTTTTAGCGCACGTGCCTGGCGCAGACTATCGCAGGCGCACGCTGTGCGCCAGCCGCGTGCGCTACTTGTGCGCTGGATTCTATGAATTACCCTGTGTGTGTTTGCTGTTTCTCAACTTAAAAAAAAAAATTACAAAACATGATGGCTGCCATGGACAAGGGAACATAGTCCATTTTCCCTTTCCATGGTGGCCATTATCCTGACGCAGAAGCACTGGGAAAGCAGTGTTCCTGTTGCTGGCGGGGACAAGAAGCTCTACATAAGTGGGCATGGGTGGGGCTGGCCACGGGATGTGGAAATTGGGGGTGGGAGGTGAGGGGAAAGGGGTGCAGGGGATGATAGGGGAACACTTACCTGCTGCCCCCGGCAGGGAAGATGGCGGCCTCTTGCTTCAGAGGAGACTCGGAACGAAGGCTTCAATTTATTTATTTTTGTTTAATGTGTCTTTTGGATATAAATATCTTATACACATTGTTAAAACACAAGCAAAATACAAATACTAATATTGTTCAAACACATTCCAAATACATGTGTTATGTCATAGTTCATGCTAATTATGAAAGCATATATGTAATTACTAATAGCTAATAACATCAAAACATATCTTAAGAATTTGCACTCGTATAGCTATTTCTCTTCCTACCAGCTCACAGATGTAAATATGTTTAAAAAAGAATTCCTATCAACCATGTAACATATTCCCTGCAATATTTATTTGTTCTTTCTTTTTGATCTTATCATATTTGCATTTCTAAAATGTAATCGAGCGAGTGTAAGACTTGGCTCATTGTTACTTTATTTTGCATTTTATTGTTTAAAGCACAGACCTAACTGGAGGGCAGCGGAGCGCTGTGCAGAGTGTGGGTAGCCGGCATTGGGACTGCCATCTTTTAACAGTAGCGCAGTACTGTGTAGTCTGTGCGTCGCTATGTGCGTCCATTGGACTTAGTCCTTGGTCAGGTGTTGTTGAAAGAGCCATGTTTTGAGAGATTTGCAAAACTGGGTGCCACTCATACGACTCCAAATTTCTTCCATGTCGACAGTTTGTGGGTGATGTGCGACTTCACTCAGTAACCACATCCTTTCCACATTTAGGCCAGTGTGGTACATTATCAAAAGTCTTAAGGTTCCCTATTCTTTGTTACTTTGACAGAATCTGCAAGTCCGTTTTGCTTTAGAAACGCCCAGGCGTGGCTCCGTTATTTCTAAAGTTTCCAATGTATTTTGTCCAAACTTTAGAAATATATAGCTATATTTTTTATTTGAAAAATGTCTTCTATATTTTTGTGTCCCAGCGAACCGCTGTGGGATAATCCTCCAGGCAATGCCTGACCATAAATAAAGTACAGTTGATTGTCTGGTCCCTTTGGTTCACTTTTCCTTTTAAATACTTTGGATCTCACGTTGGTCAGTGGCTTGACGTGAATGAAAGGCGTAAAAGCCTTCAGTTAGGCTTCAACGCCCTCCATTCATGCCATGCCACGCCACGCCACAGGCCACATTTTCAATCATTTGAAGGGCGGAGAGGAGGGGCGGAACGCAACTTGAATTGAATAAAGCAGGCGGACCCAATAGGAATCCATTGTGAACTCTCCCTGCCTGCCATCTATGCCGCCTTTTACCGTGCACTTTTGCACTCGGCCATGCAGATTACCAAATTTGGTGGCATGGAGCCGCCTACATGTAAGTCAACACGTAATGGATCCCATTGCTCAATTGGAGATGGCCTTCTCTGTATTTATTTCTGATGGATATTCTTTAATCAAACATGAAGTCAGTCATCCCAAAGAACCTTTCATTTCCTTCCTCGTAGAGGATTGACCATCTGTTGTGGGGTGTTTAGTCATATCAGCAGTTTTCGTACATAATTATTATTGCCACTTTCTGATTGTATTATTTTGAAAAAGACCACCCCTCTTCGGATTTTCAGAATTGTACTCAAAGCGACCAGCCCCAATTCTGGGGACATTCATAGAAAGGCCTAATGCTGCAGGCCAGCATGTCCCCGCTACGATATTTAATGTTTTCTCCCAGTTTGTGGTCAGCACCTCTAAACCATACAAGATACTTGGTACACATTTTTGCTGATATAATTTCAACATCGGAATAAGGGAGTAGCATCCTATTTTACGTTCAATCCCTCTCAACAAGACTTCTAAGGCCGCAGCTTTCTTGAAGTTTTTCCTGGGTCCAGCTCCAGTCCCAGACACTGAAGCTCAGAGACGGCAACTAGAGCGATTTCGTGATGTACCAAGTCAAGTTGCTACTTAGTTGGATTGTTTGCCAAAGGGAATTTATCATCATTTTTGTTTTTAACGTGTTTATTTCTAAATGATTGGGCACTGGGAAAGCGCACAGAGGGAGCCTTGCAAACCTATTCAAGTGTGGTCATATGGCACAATGTCATCGGCATAGGATGAATAGTGCAATATCACCGGCATAGGATGAATAGTGCAATATCATCGCATAGAATGAATAGTGCAATATCATCGGCATCGGACGAATAGTGCAATATCATCAGCATAGGATGAATAGTGCAATATCATCGGATGAATAGTGCAATATCATCGGCATAGGATGAATAGTGCAATATCATCGGATGAATAGTGCAATATCATCAGCATAGGATGAATAGTGCAATGTCATCGGCATAGGATGAATAGTGCAATATCATCGGCATAGGATGAATAGTGCAATATCATCAGCATAGGATGAATAGTGCAATATCATCGGCATAGGATGAATAGTGCAATATCATCAGCGTAGGATGAATAGTGCAATATCATCGGATGAATAGTGCAATATCATCGGCATAGGATGAATAGTGCAATATCATCGGATGAATAGTGCAATATCATCAGCATAGGATGAATAGTGCAATATCGTCGCATAGAATGAATAGTGCAATATCATCGGATGAATAGTGCAATATCACCAGCATAGGATGAATAGTGCAATATCACCAGCATAGGATGAATAGTGCAACTTTGGTGAAAAAGAGGATTTGCCTTGCAATGCCCCAAGTAATTCAGCTATATCGATGTTAAAGAGCTTTGTGGCCAAGACACGTCCTTGATTAGTCCCACATTAGTGTTGAACTCTCTAATCCATTTAGACGTATTTTAAATCACTCTGCCTGTCTGAAGCCCTTCACTGTATCTAAACAGGTATTTTCTGCACACAGTATGAAAGGCTCGCTCGAAACGTCTCGGAGGATAGTTCAGGGGCAACATGCTTGCCTTGAAAGGAAGACGACGCAGAGCAACACAGGTTCGATCCCCCGGTTCACGCTTAGAAACCTGCATTAAGCGGTTATAAATAACCAATTACAATTACAACATGTGTCCCATATAGTAGAGGCTCGTTCTTTGTGTAGTTTTATTTTGCCAATGCATTTGGTATCATTAACATGTTTCCCGAAAGCCAGATTGTTCAACGCCCAATATGCTGTATTTCTCTGTTCAATCTCGTAATCTTCCTAAATTAACAAGCACCTTGCTTAAAGGAATAGTGCACTCAAAAATATTATTGTCCCGAGGGTTCGGCATGTGTTTTTAGGCATACGTTGATAGATCGTACAAACATTTCCTATGCACCTTACCGTAGTTTTCCTCTTTTTACACATGCAAAAACATGCGGCCATTTTATCCCCAAGGTGGACTGCCCTGGCAGCACTAAATCATATCCCCCGCCCCTGAGGCTGAGATCACTAGACGCGTACCGCCCATTTCACAACGCCAATGCACGTCTCGTGTCAACATTCTCTGCGCTTCAGCTAAATGGAAATGGCAGGACACCTCTTTCCTCAATAAGTATAAACAGACCGCTTCTCAACAGACAACATCAGATTTGCTTTTCCAATCGTTTCACTGTCTTTTTTTGAGTATTCTGTGCCTCGTTTCTGTGCTCTGGTCAGCTACCTTCGTTGCTCGTAGCCCGTGCAAACAGATACTAGTACCATTAATATCAATTATTTTTTTTGCCCCATAATGTCAAAAATACAGCACTACCAGTACAAGCCAGAGTATTCTATGGCGGAATTACTCGAAAGAGAAACGATGGGGCATCGGACGACAGTTGGGAGGATGATTCAACAGATCAAGAGCCTGAGCCTAGTCGCATGGACGCGTTTCCACCTGGTGTACCTGCAATCGGTGCACGCTAATGCCAACCGAGGAGGAGAACTGCTGCTGCCGAGAAAACTCTGGATGCTTGTCCTACATATCGGAAGGCGAGACATGGCCGCAATGCATTACTGAGATGCATAACTTCAGGGCAGCCTGCCTCACAAGGTCGTGTTGAGGATAATGATGGTGCTTATGCACGAACTTCGAGCAACAGTTCGCCCTCGCAATCCAAGTAACGAGTAAATGTACTCTAGTTGTGATGTCACTTAGGCCACTACCATTTCATGGTTGTCTCCTATATTGTCGCAACTGTGATCTACAAATCTGAATAAATAAATAAATCTATCAATGGCAAACAAATGTAGTCTTGCAATTCTATACATCACTCACAATTTGGGGAAATCATAGTGGTCTCCTTATGTTTATTTCATGTACAGCCATGAAGCAATATTTCTTTGTGTCCCAAATGTAATGGAATGCATAGTCATTCAATATTGTACAGTGTCTAAGTAACATTTGTACTGGCAACAATGCCATTGGATACACGATTTGTCATTGTCAACTAAGGTTTAATACACTTATCTTGTTCATTTAAAAACAGTTTTTATCTTTCTCTTTCACAGGTGGTACCGGCCGGTGGCCTATCGTTTGTTTACATGGTGGCTTCATGGGAGGCTTGGACACCGGGCTCGACGAGTAATACCCGGATGTGTCGTTGGTGCCATTAGAGAAACTTTCCCCAGTGACAGCGGTCAGTAAAGGGGATTTTCCCACACTGTGCTGCAACCAGAAGTTTCTAATGTGTAGTACATATGTTCCATCAAAATCAGCAACAAAATAAAACACAACTTTTATCAATAGTTGTTTCAGTTTTTCAGTGAATCAAGTGTGTCTCCATTCAGCAGTGTTCCGGCCCTTTCCTGTACGCCTCATGCCCATCCATCCCCCCTCCATTTCCAAAGGCAGCTGGCACCAGTGGATCTGCGCTGTCAAAAGGGGCTGGCAGCGGTGGGAACGGCTAAGGTGTCAAACAACATGTAGACTTAAAAAGTATCTTCCACATACGGGCCATTTTACACATGGAAACCCCAGACCCAGTGTCTCCGGCAGGCTTGCATGAAGCAGGCAGCGCCTCTGCAATCCACATAAGTGTGTCTCCCTTCAGTAGTGTTCCAGCCCTTTCCTGCACGCCTTATGCCCATCCATCCCCCCTCCATTATCAAAGGCAGTTGGCACCAGTGGATGTGCGCTGCCAAAGGGGGCTGGCAGGGGTGGGAACGGCCAAGGTGCCAAACACCATGTACACTTTAATGGTATCTTACGCGCTGGGGTCATTGTTCACATGCCCTCCTCAGACCCAGTGTCTCCAGGCAGGCTCCCCTTGAAGCAGGCCACGCCCCTGCAATCCACATAAGTGTGTCTCCCTTCAGCAGTGTTTCGGCCCTTTCCTGCACGCCTCATGCCCATCCATCCCCCCTCCATTAAAGGCAGTTGGCACCAGTGGATGTGCGCTGCCAAAGGGGGCTGGCAGCGGTGGGAATGGCCAAGGTGCCAAACACCACGTACATTTCAATGGTATTCACGCGCAGGGGTCATTATTCACATGCCCTCCTCAGACCCAGTGTCTACAGGCAGGCTCCCCTTGAAGCAGGCCACGCCCCTGCAATCCACATAAGTGTGTTTCCCTTCAGCAGTGTTCCTGCCCTTGTCTGCACACCACTTGACCATCCATCCCTCCTCCACTATCAATGGCAGTTCACACCTGTGGCCATGCCCTCCCAAAGGGGCTGCAGGGGTGGGAACAGCCAAGGTGCCAAACACCATATACACTTCAAAGGTATCTTACGCGCAGTGGCCATTCTACACATGGCCTAGCCAGACCCCATGTCTTCAGGCAGGCTCCCCTTGAAACAGGCCGTGCCCCTGCAATCCACATAAGACCACGCCATATACACGTCATTCATTCACATACACACCCACTTTTCTAATTCTTTATAAACCACTTGATATTTATCATGAGAACATCTTTGAGCACTGCAAGTCAATTCGTGAGCGTGCTACCTGGGATCTTCTGTGACTACTGCGAGTCAGCTCGTCATCGTGCTACCTGTGAACATCTCCCTGTTCTCCTGCTACTAACTACCCTGCTTGCTGAATCTGTTTGTTTGTCAAGGTAAGGGCAGGTCACCTAATCATATCTCCTTGATCTTTATATTTCTATCTATTTCGAACGAACGTACCCAGTAGTGTAATGTTCATTCATCTCATTGCCATTGACTTGAGTTTAATTTGTTATGTTATCGATATATAGCAGTTGTCATCAGTGTCAATTGGGATCGAATTGCATCCTTCACGGACCGTGTCTATAAGCATGTTTCCTTTTGATGCACGATACTACATTCAAGGGACGAGTAGCATGTCATGATTTGCGTCAAATCAATGAATTGTGTATGAAAGTTATCCTATAATACAGCCGGCTACGCTACACAGGTTTTGCTTCGGTGACCAAATCATAGATTGCATAGAAAAATGTATGATATAATTCCATCTTGCTCACGCTTTTATGCAAAGTCATTTTCTAATAATGTTGACCTTTTTTTTTACAGAATTTCCAAAAATGCCCGCATGTACAGTTTACGGTTGCCACTTTAAGACCCATAACAAACCTAAAGGCACTACAATGCATGTATTCCTGAGGAATATAGATCTAATAAGAGAATGGGTCAGATATTGCAGATTTGCGCCGGAAGAGCTTGAAAGTAGAGCCCATGAAGTCTTGGGGGACTCGAGGGTTGATCGATTGCACATGTGCAGCCTGCACTTTGCCACGAATATGTACGACCAATCGCAGTACACAAAGAAGCATCGACTCAGAACGTCTCGTAAATTGCTTCCAAATGCGATTCCGACTCTATTCATGCACACGCTGCCTCAGGTGAGTCACAGTTCCTGATTTAGCTGAAGGCCTTGGGGCACTGAACAGGTAACTACAAGGACGGATTGTTGTTTTAGGTGTAAATGTCCCTTATAATACTTTTCATATTTACAAGATTGAATTGCTTTATAACTGAACCCCATTTTGTTAAACATCTGTCTTCGGTTTTAGGAGCATCATGGAAAACGATTTATGGGCACAGATAACTATGCTGTAGTGCCCCTGGAAATAAGCATAATCTTTTCGTAATCGGTTGCTTTACATGTCAATTTTTAGGTTAGCATTTCTAAATCAAATCTAATTTTCCCTTTACAACTCCATGACAATGCACTGAATATGAAGGAGCACGATTCTGCATCCATGTCTTTCCTGGAGTCAACAACAAATTTGAGTGCACATCAGGTATTTTTATTTAGCTATTCAGTTCCGGAAATGTTTTATGCATGGAATTTGAGATAATATGATCAAATTTACATATCCTGTCGTTTGTTTACATAATGTTTCATTTATGGGTTTTTATTGATATGTACCATTGTCTGTATCACATTGTGTGTGTTCAATTTCACTTTCTTTCATCCATACTAAAACAAGTACTGTTTTACAGGTTGATGCTTGTACTTCCACTACAATTACATCATCCTTCGGAGCTGATACAGAGCCAGAGGTATGCGTACTGACAGTTCCTTCGAATGAAAGAAAGTTGGTCCTAGATCTGATACCGTTAGACATTGACATTATTATAAACAAGCATCTTTTGCAAATTGCTTTAGTGCAACATTTCAATCAGTGGGTTTCGCACAGTCATCTTTCATCGAGTAAACTAGCCATTAATCAGGTGAAATTCGAAATGTATATTTTGACTTAGTGACATATATGGTGTAGGAGGGTATGTGTGTAAGCCATGTGTGCGATGGAATAATTTGATTTCAAATACGAATGACTTATTTTTAATGGATACTCTTTTCTAAGGATGTATACAAGATCGGGATATAGAAGAGGAGGCACGTGAATCCGAGTCGGTGCACCAGCTTGCTGGTGCTGTCGAAGACAGTTTCACAGAAAACCGAGAAAGCTACAGTAATTTACTGACAGTTCCGTCGAATGAAAAAAAGTTGGTCCTAGATCTGACACCGTTAGACATTGACATTATTATAAACGAGCATCTTTTGCAAATTGCTTTAGTGCAACATTTCAATCAATGGGTTTCGCACAGTCATCTTTCATCGAGTAAATTAGCCATTAATCAGGAGAAATTCAAAATGTATATTTTGACTAAGTGACGTATATGGTGTAGGAGGGTATGTGTGTAAGCCATGTGTGCGATGGAATAATTTGATTTCAAATACGAATGACTTATTTTTAATGGATACTCTTTTCTAAGGATGTATACAAGATCGGGATATAGAAGAGGAGGCACGTGAATCCGAGTCGGTGCACCAGCTTGCTGGTGCTGTCGTTGCAGTAAAGAAGAAGAAGACAGTTTCACAGAAAACCGAGAAAGCTACAGTAATTTACAAACAATTTCATTTTCAAACAATGTTTTGTGCTGGTGCCTTCATAACATGCTTTTAAAAAAATCTAAAGTGCCATATACTGCATGTTGGATCTACATTGAACATGTTTTTCCAACCTGTCTTCTAGTTGCCCGATGGTGTACCAACTATGCAGACACAGACAGCTACAGAGATCAGAGATGCTGCTTGCGAAACTGATTCGACCAGGGCGCAACTATTATTTGAGGCGCATCGTGTTCAAATCAATAAGCAGACTCGAGATGCTTTTGCCCAATGGCCAGAACATGAACTGAATGTCACCGGCGAAGCCAGCAAAGTGTTGTCGGACCATTGCTACAATGCGAGAGCTCCACCAGATAAAGATGAAACTGAATGTAATGAAGGTGCTTTAGAATTAGACGCAGACCACTTGACACAATGGACACCCTCCAAAAAAGGGCCACCCAAAAAACAATCGACATTGATGTTTTCTCTGATTCGTGTTCAAGCAGCAGAAGCTGAAATAGCAGAGACTGAAGCATCAACACAATTGACCGAGGAACTAGACAAAGATCTTGACTACAGTTTGTCCAGTTGGGCTAATATGTCAACCACAGTTGGGTCAGAAACAACATTCATGCAGATGATAGTCTAATAAAGGAGCCCAAATACATTGTATTCGACAGCTGCTTGATGGAGATTATAATGATGCTAAAATGTGTGCATCCAGTGAGAGGGGAAATATGCGAGAAGCCATTGGTGAATGTGACTCATGTATCACAAGGCAGTAAACTCAAAATACAAGCCACCTGTGAAATGCTCCATGCAAAATTGTCATGGTCCGCTCAACGGATGCTGGGGAAACTGCGAGCTGGAAATCTACTGTGTGCAGCTGCTTTACTTTTCAGTGGCTCTAGTTTCAGTAAATTGTCCAGTTTCTGTCAATTTGTGCGACTTCAGTTCCTTTCTAAAACGCAGTACTACAAATATCAACATCAATATCTATTCCCTGCTATTAGTGAAGCCTGGAAAATTTAACAAATGTCTATTCAAAGTACATTCTCTGAAAAACGGTTCAGGCTAGCTGGCGAAGAACAGTGTGACAGCCCTGGATTTTCAGCAAAGTACTGCACATACCACTTTCAGGACGTGGAAACTAAAATAAATGTGAATTCGGTGTTCGTACAGGTGTCCAAATGTAAATCCTCGGTGGACATGGAGAAACTTGGTTTTATAAAATCCCTGGAAGATCTCCAATCGAGGGGAATGCAAATTGACCTCATAGCCACGGACAGACACGTTTCAATTGCCAAGACAATGAGAGAGCAGTTTCCCAATATTTGCCATCAATTTGATGTATGGCACGTTGCCAAATCAATCAATAAACTAATCTCAGCTGCAGGAAAAAAAAGGTTCTGAAAATATTTTACAGTGGTCCCAGTCTTTCAGCAACCATCTTTGGTGGAGCTCCAAAATTTGCGAGGGGTCTGTGGAAATTCTACTAGAAAAATGGTGGTCACTGATGCACCACTGTTCCAACGTCCACTCTTGGACAGAAAACCAACATTTCCACTAATTTGCACATGGCCCTTTGTCGCCGGAGCAGGAACGGAAGAAGAAGTGGTTGATTCCATCTTCACCTCTACACAAACCTCTTGAGAATATTGTGTTTGATAAAACTCTATCAAGAGATCTGAAGGGACTCACAGCATTCTGTCAAACAGGAGATTTGGAGGTGTTCCACAATATGTGCCTAAAGTACAGGCCCAAGAGATTGCATTTCGGCAGAGACGGGATGCAATATAGGACATTAATAGCAGTATTAGCGCATAACGAGAATGTAGGGCATGAACAATCAAGGACTGTGGGAAACTTTGGGATGCTTCGCTACACAATGGCCTTTACGAAAAGAAGCAAAAAATGGGTGGTCAATATACGAGTAAATGGAATTCGATTTTGTGAAAGATCTTATTATGACTGTCTTGGACATACATACTCATGGAATCGCGCGCAATTTTGTTTCGGAGACACATACATTGCCATAAAACATTGCAAACGTGCCCTGTCCACCTAAAGCAGAGCTTGTGCAACAGTTCACTTCAGGTACAAATGATTACCATCTGTTTTTTTGATCAGCAATGTTTATATAAAGTGTCCAGAAAAAGCATCCAATTTGTCTTTTAAAATCTATCCTCTTTGTCCATTTTTATTTTTACAACAAGTACCATTTTTACGAATGCCATACAATGTAACACTGTGCTTTCATACTTCCCAGTTTTGTGGAGCTACTGTGGGACCGTCACTGATCATGGGAGGGCCAGATGGATAACAGCATGAATGCAACTTTGGGGTTCTGCAGTTGCCTTACCAAACAGTTGCCCAAATAGCTGAATAACTACTCGTCCCACAAAAGGGATGCGACCTAGGCTAGATAAGATACTTGGCATGCCAAAACTACTGACTGTGAGCAACACAGCGCATCAAAGTGGGTTGTTTGTGAGAAATAGCTGCACTCTGACCAATATATTCATGGGGGCATGGGTTGGGGATCATTGCTAATGTAAGGAAGGAGTGAGTTGGTTGAGCCCCCAGCCCCCATACATTATACGCGAAAGTGACACCCTGCTCATGCACTCATGGGGGATGCCTCCTTTGCCCTTCTGCAGCCATGGGGAAGAAACCCCTGACATAAGCAGAGGTGGGGCTATTGCTAGACACACTTGGACTCCATTTTGTGTACCCTCGACTCCAAATTTGGACTAGGCCGCATTCTGGCATTGAGAAGTTCCCCCTGCCCCTCA
Organism: Ambystoma mexicanum; assembly: GCF_040938575.1. Lineage (NCBI taxonomy): Eukaryota > Metazoa > Chordata > Amphibia > Caudata > Ambystomatidae > Ambystoma > Ambystoma mexicanum. The sequence continues at coordinate 65,238,742 of NC_090929.1, forward strand.
GCAGTGCAGCGAACAGCGAGCACTGACAGCACCCCCCTTTTTCCTCCTGGGCCTGTGCCTCCCAAGTCCCTTTCTCATAGATGCGCCGAGACAAGATGTTGCGAACAAAGAATGTATTCATTTAATTCTTCCTCTGAGATCACTGTCCTGTGTGTCTCAGGGTCAAACAATGACTTGTAGTTGTTCATCCATCTCAACAAATGTTCTCCTCACCTCTCACCCCCACTGCTGGGAAATTACTGCTTGTTCAACCTTGTGCACCTCCAAAGCTATTCTTTTCATGTACCAGAAGTGTGACCCTTCCTTGCTGACCACCACAGAGTGCCTCCCAATAAAACAAGACCCCAGTCACAGTATATTCTGACCTAAACTAACATGTGTCACTCCACCCCTTCTCTAGCTCTGATGTGCCAGACCTGTTAGCTATCAATACCTACCCCCGCTGGTTACCTCAGGGGCAAGACCCCCACACCCTTCACCTTGCTTGCGACACAAAGTGGGATAGTACAAACACACATGTGCAATTTATAGGCCTCTAATATATAACTGCGGTCATGGGTTCAGGGGACCACGGCCTGGCAGGAGTGGGTTGTAGCAGGGCTTGCTCGACATTCTTGTACAAGCACATTTTGTCATGGTTCGAGTCTTGCTCCTTGCGAAAAATGTTTACATGATTTGCCATGTGAACAGGAGGCAGACTGAGCTGACAGGTGGTGTGGGCTGGCTGTGGGAGTCGCTGGAAGAGTGCGAAGTTCTCCATAGGAAACAAGTAAAACACTAGAAATCCATATGTTTTTCAAAAATATTTCTAATTCCACTGTGGTCTGAAGGGCTTTTGGCTCCCATTCTGAGTGAAGGTCATTGGCTTTGAATTTTTGGTTGCGAGCTGGGCAAGCCAACACATCGCACACAGTATAAGGTTCAATTGTTTTTCGACCTTGAGAGAAAGGGATGATTCCAAAAGGAATGAATGAAGGGAGGGGTGTAATACCGTTGAATATGATAAGGTTCACCATTCCAAAACTGGACAAAGGAACATGTAATTTCATTTCATGAAAATTTGTTGAACTGAACAGAGTCTCTGCGTTATGCCGAAAATTATGTAAGTTTTACTGTAGATGATTTTATAGACCAATGAGTCAACTTATCATTAGCCGACCGTTATTGCTGGCTTACATTGTACTGGGTTGTTCTTTGTGGCATATTGCAATGACATGCAAATACAACCTGTGTGTGTCCTTGTCTTTGTCCCAGGCACATGGGCAGTCCAGCATCGAGATGCATTTAGTCCACCACTGGGTTTCCCCAGGGTGCAGCGCTAATAGTTAATTAAAATGCTGTCCGTGTGTTCTTCGAATTGTAGCATCAGCTTCCGCATCCCATTTCGAGGTGATCATACTCCATAGCACTAACCTCTAAAGCAAATTGTAGACTACTTTCCACGTTGTTTTCTCTGTGTTCCCATTGTTTCACGTCTGTGTTCATCATTAGTTTTAACACAGGCCGAATTAATGGGTAAAATGATAAATTGTAATAAAGATCGGCTACTGAGACACATTTCTGTTATGTTTTTCAAACAGCTACATCCTGCCTTTCTGCGATTGTCATCGATTCCAGATACCAACTGACAGATTTTTTAACCGGCAGCTGCAGATACACTTGAATGGCTGGATCACAATGACGCTTTTTTGGGACGATCGCCACGGGCCGATATTTCCTTACGCGCTACCAGTGATAAGGAGCAAGTTGACATCGTTTACGGTGGCCTAGCGCAAAGCTGATGCCCAAGCCTTGCGATTCACGGTGCGTCCAATGCGTTTCTTATACCCAAAAGGAACACCATGTGACATTTGTGGATCGTTGGTTGTTCTCGGAGCGTTTATTGTGAAATAAAAGTACTTTACAAATTGTACAGTTTTGCTATTTCCTTTAAAAGTATAGTTTTATATTCAAAATTGGGACACGCTGTGTTGTGTGATGATGTGTGTTGATAGTCTGGGTTCTGCATCGACCTACGTTATCACGTAGGTGATGACTGGGCGCGTTTCGCTACGCTGCCCGGTAACGTCATGGAACTAGGCAGAGAATATCACTAGGTTTGGTGATGTCAGCCTTAGGGGCGGGGATATGATTTAGTGCCTCCAGGGCAGTCGACCTTAGGCGATGCGGCAACGGATAAGATTATTACAGGATTATTACAAGATGGCCGCGCCTTCTGCCTGTTTTCGCATGTGTAAAAAAGAGGAAAACTACGGTAAGTTGCATAAGAAATGTTTGTACGATTGATCAACGTGTGCCTAAAAACACATGCCCGTACCCTTGGGACAGTAATATTTTTGAGCGCACTATCCCTTTAATGGGTTCCATGTCATTTCCACTAAATAAATGACTTTGTGGCAATTCACTACCACACCAACCCCAAACGCCTCCCCACGCTCCTTTGACCTCTTAACCCATATATATATATATTTTTCTGTGCACTACACACCGCTTAGTCACCCGGTTCACACTGTTGGCCACTTTTGCCATTCCATTCCAACATGGCCGCCACCTATTCCACCTCCTCAGGCACTTACCCAGTTCCACTGACATAGCAAAAGGACTACATTTGTCAACTATTAATGTGCTCTGGTCCTTCTTTCCTTCACGTGACCAAGCGCTCAGTTGAGCGTGAAACGCGTTGTGTGTGGGTCGTGCTTACGGGCGTCCTGCCTCTGTTGTTGCTGCTGCCTTTCCGGCCGTGTTCTTTTATCTGTGGGTTTTTTTGTATTTAACATAACATTTTTGATCAATACTTTGCTGTGAGCTGTGCTACTTCTATTCATATGGATTCTCAAGCGGTTCCCTTTCGCCTCTTTTTTTGTTTGATATACATATATATATATATATATACATATATATATATATACATATATACATATATATATATATATATATATATATATATATATATATATATATATATATATATATATATGGGTTTTTTTTCAGACGAAAAACTATGCCCCTGGACAGGGCAAAACCAGCGGGCTGCACTCCCGAGAGCAGCTGAGTGAAGAAAATCCAATCTCAGCAAAATGAAAGGCTTGACAGCAGGATCCGGTAGCACAAAATCTTCTTTATTAATCCAAAGTACATAAGAAAAGGGAAAACCTGAAGTAATAAAACAACGCGTTTCACAGTGCTCCGACCGCTTGTTCACGTAGGTAGGGGAAACACAGACAAAGGACTCCTTAAAACTATATACAAACTCCATGGTAGCAATACATAGAACGTCTCTGTGCACGAGTCAATACAATGTATTGGGCACTAGGCGGCCATGTTGTAGCATATCAAAGGCAATGCATTCTTTTCCGTACAATAGAATAAAGTACACACCTTGATCATCTGAACATTAAGTAACAGCTTAAATTGTAAATGCTGCCGCCAGTGCCACGAAAATCATGAAAGTGGGAACTGCAGAAGAGACGCGTATAATGCGAGTAAAAATAGATATGGGAGGTAACTATACGGTAAAATCACCGCTGAGTAAGAAAGACAGAGTATGTCAAATGAAAAGCTCCCACTGTGGGTGCAATGTACGGGGGAAGACGGACCGTACCATGCCTCTTAACAGTATAAACGATAAAATATAAATTAAAAAAAAGGCGTAGTCAGAAAATGCCCGCCATACAGAAGAATGTTAAATCCGTGCTAAAAATCTGCACACACACCGTTATATAGCCATCTCTTCAAATCGGTCCCACAGTCTGAGTTTCATACGTGTCATTAGCTGTATGAAGTGTACACATGCCCCATGGTAATCTATAGTCTCAAAGTACTTAAACACATCATTGTCATTGTGCATGTACAAGGGTAGAAATGGGACAAATCAAGCAAATTTTGCAGTATATGAGCAATATAAAGTGCACAGTGCATTAGCAGCCAAAAAAGTGCAAAGTGCATAGCAGCAAAGAAAAGGAAAAGATGGGGAAGGGAAAATAGTAAAAGGGATGAAAGTTAAGATCTCTACAGCAGTAATAATGTGCACAGTGCTCTACGTCCATGGATGCACTGATGTATAACTTAATGTACTGGTAATATAGAACATAAAACCATACACATAGTTAACAGAGATAAATCAAAAGATCATTAGATATTTAAAATTACATAGTATCCCAAATGTTTAAAAATAACCCTGCTCTCTATGAAAGAATACATGGCACAAAAACCGTGCATACATGGACAGCTGGAGAGTAGTCAATGAATACATCCTCAATAAAGTGCAAAGTGCTTTGACCGTAAAATACCCAATTTTAAAGGCAAACTAACTTCCTTATAAACCTTCTACTGCAAAAAGGTGGTACACATGAGCTTGATCGTCCCAGTTAAAATCTTTAGTCATAATAGACCTAATGAAAAATGTGTCATACCAGAGTAACCCTTGCAATGTAAATATCTACATCACAAGAGATATAAAATAACCTCCTGTAATACAAAAAGAGAAGTAAAAGGCGAGACAAAGTGGAGGGCAGAGTAAAAACGGATAAGGAATCCAACAAACGTACTGTGTAAAAATATCCATCTCAGTGATCAATGTTAAAAGCTCCTGCTACTACTAATCAGGTTAAAAACAAAATTGTGCAAGTTAGGCTACACAATATCATGAAAAAACAACCTGAAAGATACATCAAGACATAAGGGAGTATACATGGTGGCTAAAATCTGAAGAAAATACTCTTAGACATAGGTAGATATTAGAAGGGTCATACAAAAACATTCAAGGTACCTGAAATACAAAAGTAATACATCAAAGATAAAAAACAACAATATATTATTAGGTTCCTATAAAGTGTATATAATTCTTCATCAAGATTATGACCCCCAGGTTTCTTGGTCTCGAGGCCCAAAATGGACTTAGTCTCCAATTGCCTCAACAGTAACTCCCGATTTCCGCCTCTGGGTGATTTAGGCACAGTCTGGATACCAAAGAAGGAGAAACCCTCCAATTTGCTGTCATGATGGGACTGGAAGTGCAGAGCCATGAGATAGTTAGAATCAATGTTTCTAATAGCGCGAATGTGTTGAAGTATTCTCAACTTCAATTTGCCTTTTGTACTCCCCACATACCACATGTTGCATGGACAGTTCAGAACATAAACCACATGATCCGTATCACAAGTGATTCTGGAAACGATCTTAATATTGCTACCCAAAATAGGATGTGTGTTGCAAGTTTTGTTAACAGCGTACGTGCATGCTTTACATTTGGAGCATTTATGGAAGCCACAAGGTTTGGTGTTTAACCAACCATTGGTCAATGCATTATTGATAGGCCTCCTAAAGCTGGGAACTAGTGCATCCTTAAACGAGGTAGACCGCCGAAAAGTGATATTAATGCGATCACCCAAAATGGTATTTAAATGTTCATCAGATTTAAGGATATGCCAATGTCGCTGCATGACTTGTCGAATGTTATGGGCTTTAGCTCCATATGTCAAAATTAGCCGTGTTTCACTGATATTAGTGGTGATGTGTTCCGAAGTGTCTGCTAGCAGAAGCTGAGAGCGATCCATGTTTCTAGCTTTCAAAAAAGCTCTCTCCAAAACTTGCTTAGGGTAACCGTTGTTCAAATTTGTTAGCCATGAGGGCGCATTCGCAATCGAAGGTTTCAATCTTAGAACAATTTCTTCATATGCAAATGAACTCCCCATAGGGGATACTCCATTTGAGGGCGGTGGGGTGGATGTTAGAGCTAGTGGGCTTTCTGTATAGACTGGTGATCAATTCTCCTTGAGCCACAGTAACAAGAATATCCAAGTATGTGATAGCAGTCTTGCTGTGGCTCTCAGTGAATTGTAGATTCAGATCATTGATGTTAAGAGTAGTAACAAAATCCAATCAATCTGTACTAGTACCTTCCCAAATAATAAACAAGTCATCAATGTATCTTAGCCAAAGGGCAATTTTGGATGGATGATGACTGTTTTGAGGATGCCATACCACAAATTTCTCCCACCAACCCGTCAGCAAATTCGCATAAGAGGGGCAAATGTAGAACCCATAGCAGTCCCCTGTAGCTGCATGTAGAACTGGTTGTCAAAAAGAAAACAATTTTTTGTTAGACAAAGCGAAATCATCTCAAGAATCATCTGAGAGTGTTGGAGATAATTCAAAGATCGTGTATGCAAGAAATGTTCACAAGCTTTAAGGCCATCAATGTGTCTTATTGACGTGTAGAGAGAAACCACATCAAGTGTTGTTAGTAAAAAAGTATATTCCCATGGTATACCACCTATGCGGCTAAGAAAGTCTTTGGTGTCCCTTAAATAAGAAGGCAAGGTGGTAACAAATGACACCAAGGTTTCATCTATAAATCTTGAGGTTTTTCCTAGCACGGCCCTGCATAGTGTGACAATAGGTCTGACCAGAGGTCTAAAAAGACTCTTGTGTACTTTAGGCAGAAAATAGATAGTTGGTGTCACAGGGAACTTGGGATGTAGATACGAACAAATGTCCTCATCCAACAAGTCTTTCTCCTTCCAAGTCTGCAAAAGATTGCCCAATTTGTCGCTCATGATTTTTGATGGATCTTCAATCAATTTAGCATAACAGTCCTTGTTCAGCAATTGTCTGTAAGCCTCTTTAATGTAGTTCCCACGATTCATAAAGACGATGTTCATGCCTTTATCTGATGGTTTGTTAATGAAATCAGTCATCGTACTCAAGTGTTCAATGGTGCCGTGTTGTGATACAGTGAGGTTAGATTTATAAGGCACTCGTTGTTTCCTGATTTTCTTTAAATCGTGGACAACCAAGTCCAGGAAGGCCTCAACATGTCCCCCTGGGTTGAATACTGGGTTAAAGCGTGACTTGGCTTTAAGTAGAGTCTTTCCTGGCCAACCAGTGTCGACATACATAGAGGCAGATTCTTGGTCCTGTGGGATGTTTTCACCCACGCATCCGAGCCGTACAACATCACTATGCGTTTCTGATAGCATAAAAAGCAATGCTGCCCACCAGAAAAAGCGCAGTGAAAACCTGACAGATAAGCCACCATCCACTTTTGACAATTCCCAGACCCATCCTTTGGTTGCACACAGAGCTGTCCAAAAATGTGTTTCATTGGTGTCAAAATTTGCTGAAATCATGGCCCACAAGACCACTATAAAGATTCAACCTTCTTGTGGGGTATTCCACATCACTCTACTGCAAGGATCCCCATCAAGACATTGTCAGCAAGGATCATAACTGTCAAGCCAAATTCCCCTTTTAAATTTAAGAACAGCTGTCAAAAAAAATCCTATAAATCCTGACAGGAGAACCTTCTTGCTGAACTGTGCATTGATCAGAAGGTGGTCTTATGTAATTAAAAGTTCAAAAGACTTGCCTGTCCATGGGAAACATTCACACCTGCCCTTCCCAGCAACAGCCCAGGATATCACATGGCCCTGTTGATTGGGATGGAGGGGACTTCCCTGCAGCCTGCAGGACACAACACAACAGACTCTTTCAATTGAATAGAATATGCTGATTTTAGGTGTAACTGTAAACAGTGCTCTGGCAGGAAACGGGCCATGTGACCATCTGACTCACCAAGCTTCTGGGGGCGTACCCAGACACTTTTGTGAATTGAATTGAAGGCAAATATATGTTTTATAAGAATACTGATAACTAATTATAACCAGATGACAGAAATGTACAACTTTGAGATTCTTAAAATGACAATTTTACTCACGGTTCAAGACTCAGCTGGTCGCTCTGTGATGTTCTGAGGCAAAACCCTGGGAATTATGAATATTGCAGACACTGTGTTTATGCTAGAGACATAGTAATTTACTGTAATATGCCCAGAGAGGGGGTGTACCTCTGTGTACATTTGGGTAAAAGTCCAATATGGCAAAACCACCTAAAAATGAAAATAAGTTGTCATTTCTGAACCCAAGCTCTTAGGAAGATCAGAGTTGGGCAAGAATGTAGCTTAATTCATCTGCAATGTGTACATGTAATTTCAACAACTTGTGTATCTGGGAAGCATGTGTGGTTATGAAAAACCGTTTTTCTAAGTAAATGCAAAGGGGAGGGACTTCAGCCGGCCATAAAAATAGCATCACTCTGACTCATCCTCACTCACTACTCCGTTCTCCAGTCAGAGGACAAAAAATTCGATAGCCTATCAGGATCCTCAGAGGGTTGGGCATAGAAAGTCAGCCTTCCCACCCACTTTCAAAAGACATAAAAGGAGCCACTGAAACCCAGGCAGGGCACACTCGATTTTCCATTTCAAACTGATTTCTTGCGAAGCACTCTGCCGGACCAGACAATATCAAGAAGGACCATCCAGAACTTAGACTCCAGACTCCAGAACTTTAAGCAGAGGTGCCTGAACTACAAGCTGAATCCTTTTCAGCAGGCCTCAAAATCTTTTGCAACCTGACTCTTCAACAGCCGGGCTGTGCTGTTTGATTCTGGCTAGAACCCTATGCCAGAACCCAGAAAGCAGTGCTGTATCCAGACCAGACCACTGTGCAGTGCCAAGAACTTTTGCCAGAACCAGAGATCCAGACCAGCAGAGCAGAGCTGACCCAGATCGCTGTGAGCAGAACCGGGTACCAGAGACCGTCCCTGGCGAGAGAACCGCAGCTAAACCTGTTGACCAGATCCGTGACGGAGGCCCATTCCTTCCAAGACTAGGAGTGAGTATCCTGAAAACTGTGCCAGAACCAATCTCTTAGTTTAAAATAATCTAATTTAAAACATTTCAACCTATCTAGAACTGCATCATAGAATTGTGTGTCCATCCTGTTGATTCAAAACCTTCCACAGCGCATCTGTCATTCTGAAACTTTAATTTTACTTCTGAAAATCTACCTCCACTGAATCGTCCCTATCTTTGGAACCGTATGTGCTAGGAACGAGATTTAAGAGCTAAGAATCTAAGCTTTCCAACAAGCCCAATAGTTGTTCCGTAATCGCGCTCGACGCACACGGAAAAAGTGCAGCGAATTGCAACTAGCTCATTTCACCACTTGTAAAAAAAATGCTTTTTTTTGCATTGCATTGCTGAAATTCGTTTTCAACTTGATAATCCCTCATGAATCATTGCTAGTGTTGACCTGAACTCATTCAAAGTAGCTGTCACCTACCCTGAATCTCCTATGGGGAATTAAAATCATTGTTAGCATATTTTCACTTCTTTGCAAATCACATTTAAAGTATTTTTGCCTGTGTTTTAAAGTCATCCCTGTGCTCTAAGCTTGCTAGGGGGGAACTGAATTGGTATTGCATTTTATGGTATTCCTGAAAATTGTGTGCTCTCCTTCCATCTCTTTATACTGCATAGGGGGGGGGGGAGTGAATTGCCACAAGGGGAAAAGTGATTATATTCTCTCTTGTTGAAACCATATCAGTTTATTTCTGTGCTGCATTCTTTTACATCATTGTTTTTCCTTGAAACCATAAAAGCATTCTCAGCTACCTTATCCTTCCTATACCAACTCCTAAGTGATTACAAAAGTGTGCTAGTGTAATATTATCCATTGTTGATCACTGTCATATTCATAAGTGTGCGATCAAATATTAATTTATCATAAAAGTGTGATATGTATATATATTGTTTAATTTTCAAATAAATCTTTTAATTTGCAAAACAAACCTACTTCTTGGCTCAGTGAGGTCAGGGGGATTCAAAGATAGGGGCGTTATACAAGGGTTTATCATCCAGATTTATGAACTAGTCATAAAAATATATAAATAAGGGCTTTCATTGGGCATCCCAGACTAGGCACTGACTTAGTTGGAGTACTGAATTGAAGTTGCTTAACAGAGTGGGGGCTAGAGCCGGGACATCTGGATTAGATCTACCACTTGTGCAGCTTGATACAGTGTGCTAACTGATAGGATACATAAATCCTGTTGGATCACCACGCTGTATTACACTGTAAAAACACTCCTCAAAGGAACGCTCTAAGGAAACGGTCTGTTTTGCAAAATAAAATACTAACTTCTGTAAGTCAGGAAGGAAATCAATTTCCAGAATGACGACATTGGTAGATATGAAAATAGCTAGAGAGCACCTCTTACATAAACTATTTGTGAGAGGTGAGCGGACTGAACAGGACCAAAAATGTGTGGTTGCAGGCAATCGCGCAACAGGTCACTGTAACTGGGTCAGATATATGGAGAGATCAGGGTCCCGTACATGTGGCCCTGAGTGAACTATATATGGCCCCTAAGGCCAAGAATGAGCACAACAAGATTGCCAGGGTAGCGGCATATTTATATTTATATATGGGAGCCATACAGGACAAATGTGCTGAAGGCCAAGATCTGGCAAATAGGCAACTGATGGCATTAGAGAAGGCCCAATCTGACCTGGTCTCTTTCGAGCAGAGGCTGCTGAGGAGCCAGGAGTCAGAAAATGATAGTAGGCAGTATATCATTAAAATTAAAGAGGATATGGGTATCCTGCAACAGGAAAAGTCTGACCAGGATACCAGATTTCTGGCCTTGCAGAAGGAGTACCAAGAAGGTTTGGACGCCCTACTGCAGAGCCAGAAAAAGCTGGAGCAACAACTGGACTTCAATAGGGCATGCACAGAGCAGGTAGTCACCCTGCAAAGCCACCTAGATAGGGAAAAGGCAGAGAGCAACAAACTGATTCTGAAAGACCTGGATACCCAGACAGAATTTGAAGAAGAGCGCCAGAAAGCTGGGGCCCTTAAAAGGCAGAGGGATGACCTGGCGGCACAAATGCAGGCTCTTAGTCAGGAAAGGGACACCTTAGGCCAGGAAGTCTGCCAATTAAAAGAAAAAAATGAAGAAAATCACCTGGCCCTCCAGGGACTGGGTGACCTCCAAAAAGAGCATCAGAACTTGTTAGAGCACACCAGGAGGGTGGAAGATGCTCTGGCAAGAAAGGAACAGGCCAGTAGGGATAGGACCCAGGAGGTAACCCTCCTGCAGCAAAGACTGGCCCAGTACTCCAGGACCAACCAGGAGGCACACAGAGAAAATGAGGCTCTCTGTCAGCACAACGATAGGGTCCAGCAACAGGTAGCCATGCAGGAGAGACTGATAGAGTCTAGTAAGGCCTTAACTGTGGAACTGAAAGCACAGGCTCTTGCATGGCAACAGGGAGCAGGGGCCGATAGAGATGAGGTTCGCTGGGAAAGGGAAACACCTGAGCATAATCTCAGGAGCCCTAGTACCAGAGGCCTTCATCTCTCCCAGTCCTTGGACTCTGCCACCCACATGTCCCATGGTGCACATGAGCCCAGGGCCACGGGGATGGCAGATTACCATCCAGCCAAAAGTATGGGGCTCATAGGCCAGTACAACCCAGGAATGGATGGGCAGGCATCCGGGAATGGGCACCTAAGTACAGTGCAATTTAGTGGAGAACCCCAGGAGAGTAGGCCCACTAAGGGCATCCTGAAAACCTCTGCCCAGTTAGGTCAGTGGGGGGGGTACTCATCAAATCCTGGCAGCAAGGAGGAATCTGAAGACTCCTCTGAGCATCACAGGACACAGGAGACCAGGTCCCCACATTCTGCCAGCCATTCCCAGGCTCACAGAATCCGGGAAAACTGCTTCTGAGTCAGAGGATGAATGGACCAGGGTTACCCGAACCAAAAAGGCCAATAAGGCAAAAAAAGCCTTGCTTAAGGACCCCTTAAAACAGATTAAGGCAATAAGGAGTGTCATCACCCCTTATCACAAGAACGCCAAGTATTCTGTTTGGGAACACTTGGAGCTTTACGAGCAAATGATGGAGACTTTCCATTTGAAGGACAGCAGTAGCTGCATTCAGTATGTCAAATGGACATTCTCCCCAGAATACTCCAGTTTCTTTGCGGGGCTGGAGGACCAAAACCATTCAAGATGGTCCACATATAGGGCGGCCATCTTGAAACATTTTTCTGTTCACCGGAATCCCCAAGAGGCTCGCAAGGCAGCCTACAATTTGCAATGTGGGGAGGATCAGGCCCCACAAGAATTTGTGCAGGAATTGAAGCGTGCCTTTGCGCAGACTACCAGAAGGATGCGCACGGACAGTAAAGAGTTTGTAAATACGTTTTTCCATGCCTTGCCCAAATACATCATGACCCAGCTAGTGAGAGATTTTCATGGGAAAAGGTCACTAGACTGGGTCATTGAACAGGCCACCCGGATCTATGAGGTGCAGAAGCCCATAGAAAATAAAAACAACGCCCAGAAAAGTCCCAAACCGACCAGCACCCCTGCTGCTGCCAAGGTAGCAGAGGTAAAGGTTGCCCCCATTTTAGATTTGGAGATGGGGGGCCTAAAAACCTGCCTGCACCGAATAATTCTCAGCCCAGAAGGCCCTCAGGCCAGTCACAGACAGGGAGTCAAGGAGGTAGTCCCACAAATGGGGTCCCTCGCTCTCCTCACTATGTAAGTCCCTGCTACAAGTGAAACCGACCCATCCTGGGGTATGTGTGGACTCCTCCAGCCCAAGGGAGGGGTCCAACCATGCACCCAACCCAGGGAACTTCCCTCCTAACTTCCCACAGGAGGGCAGAAATTCACCAAACCCTGGGCAGAACTTTTTTTCCAGGTAGCCACCCAATTTACAGTCCCAAAATCATCCATCCTTCTTTCCCCAATTCCCTGAGCCCAGACAACCTAATCCGGGAGAGCGGAGGCCAAGGATGGAGGGGTACCCAAATCTTCCCAACCCGGGGTACTACCAGAAAAGGGATAGCTACCCTTCCCGGGATCAGCCCAGGGGAGAAAATAGAACCCCGTATCAGCCCGAGCGGGTTTCACAGTTAGAGCGCCAGGTCCAAAATATGGCACGGGATCTGGGTCACATGCTGAGGGCTCAACAGAACCCTCAGACGAGCAGGCCGGTGCAGAATGCCCCAAACTCTGGGCCTGGTGCTCCAGAACATTGACAGTGGCAGTACCCCGATAACCCACCGGTTCCCAGGGAAGAGGCACAAGGGGAAGGGGGATGTAGAGCCTTGGAGGAAGCTTCCTTCCCCACTTGTAAACAGTCCCTGGAAACCCAGGAACCGGAAACAAAATCTCCTACCCCTGAAAGTCTGCCACCCAAGGAGCAGAGAGGAGGTAGGAGAAACAAAGCACCCAAACAGACCCATTTTGTGAAGGAGGTACAGGTCTTCCAATTTGAGGGAGAGGGATCCTCAGAGGATCCTGGGAAAAGGATCTTCTCCTTCAGAAATGGGGGAACTCCTCCCAAGGAAAAATTGGTCCCAAGGGATTCCAACCTAGACTCGGTAGATGTGGGGATTGAACTGTCGCCGCCCATCATTCTATCCTAGAACCAACAATACCGAAAACCCCTGGTTCAAACCCATCCTGGTGACAACCTCCAAAAGGGGGGGGGGGGGGGGGGCGGCCCGGAACCGGAACCAGGGGAACCCAAAACCGCATCAATATCCAATTGCCAACTTTTTCTTTCAAATTCCCAAAACTCCCTGCCGAACTCTGCCCAAATCTCTTCTCTCTCAATGTCCAAAACCAGAAAATTAGCCCACCAGTTGTCCAAAAATATGCATTATCTGTGCCCCCTTGAGGAGAAGGAGGGAATATACTATGCCCCGGTACAAGTACAGGGGCAGGGTACAATTTTGGCACTGGTGGACACTGGATCCCAAGCTACCCTTCGGTCCAAAAGGGCCTTTGATGAACTAAATGCAGGAAGGGGGGAGAATTACCGAATTCCTCTCACCTCTCTTCCTGGACAACTTCAGAACTTTGACGGGAAGGAAATTCCCGTCGAGGGGACTGCAAATTTGGACATCAAAATTGGGCGACACAAGGTGAAACACCGAGTCATAGGCCCTCATTACGACCCAGGCGGTAAGCGGAAAACGATGCCGGTAAATGAATACCGGCATCGTTTTCCGCTAGGTCCGATTATGACCCGCGAAAGTGCAATTAGCGACATCGTAGTTTACTGTGCCGCTAACAGCAACAAGGTCGCGCGCGTGCGCGCGGGCCACCATGCCGTAAATACTGGCATGGCGCAAAGCTACGCAGATCACAAACCAAGCGGACATGCCCCTAACGCCATCGCCAAGGCCGTAAAGTACCTTACCGCCATGGCGCTAATTCCGCCATCGCGAACCAACCGTAAATGGCCATGTGCAGTGTTCCCAGCTACCACAGGTGCACAGAATCAGCACAGGTGGAGGCAATACAGACTCTCCCAGTGCAAAAAGAGCACACCCCACCCCTACCAGCCCCAGTCACACTCCACAATGATACCAATAGGACTAGCAATGTTGGGGCTGGAGGACCTGATAGCAATGCGAGTGCTACAACTGCAACAACAACAACAACAACAACAACAACACCAACAACATCAAGCTGCACAGAAGAGACGCAGGAGGAGAAGGAGGGCAAGGCAGGGCCAGCAAGCCCCACCAGCACAGCCAGTGGCACCACGCAGGCATCCCCCAATCCCACGCATCAGAGCCAGTCCATTCAACCTCACCGCAGAGCAGATCCACACCCTGTACCGACTGGACCGGGACACCATCACCAACATTGTGCACATGATACACAACGACATCGTCAGCATGATAGAAACACCCACCGCCATCCCGCCCCTACTGAAGGTCGTGTCCGTGCTCCACCTCCTGGCCACAGGCACCTACCAGCACACAGTGGGCCACTTGCATGGCATATCCCAACCATTATTCTCACGTACACTGATCCAAGTGCTCGATGCCCTCCTCAAGCACACAGACGACCACATCTCATTGCCACGGTCTGCCCAGGAGATTGCCAACACCAAAGTGGGTTTCCATGCACTAGCTGACATACCTGGTTGCATTGGTGCCATCGACTGCACCCATGTTGAATTGGTGGTCCCACATGCCATGGAGGTACCATACCGCAACCATAAACTATTTCACTCAATCAACGTGCAAATGGTCTGCGACTCCAACAGGATCTTCACACATTGTTGTGCCCGATTCCCCGGATCAACCCATGATTCAAAGGTCCTTCGGAACTCCACAATACCACGCTACATGGAGCGACATGCAGGCCCAAGATCCTGCCTACTCGGTGAGTCTAATGTCATGAGCATGGAAATGCGAAGTGTGTAGGTGATCGACGTACCAATGCATATTTCACCTGGCAGAAAGGGGGGGGGGATGATGCATACGTCACATGGCTGCGACTAGCAGTAGCCAGATCATAACCTGAGGCAGCACTCACGTCATCTGACAACTGTATACATGATGCCTGATCTAATCAGCCCTAACATGTGAATGAAAGTGTACCCAAACCATGACACAACCATCTGCAAGTGCATTGTACGAAATGTGACCACATTGACTCCAAAGGAACGCACCTACATGGACGTCACCAAACACCATCAACTGAAAGGCCTGCCCCCCATAACTGCGCACAAAGGAGGCACATGTCGGACAGGAACATCAATGCACCACTACACAGACAGCAAGACCCACAAACTCCCCCCATTGACACCAGTATTGTTCCCTGGGGTCATAATGAGCCAGACAGCAATGTTGCAATCATGTGAGCTTTGACCTCACAGGACACGTGCCAGGTCACATAAAGTAACGGCCTGAACGGACACAGTGGATGGGCACTCACAAGGCAATTGTCCCCCCTGCATTGTGTCTTGGCATGCAAAACAGTACATGAGAGCCATGAACATATACCGGTTGCATAGTGTGAATCCATTAGCACAACTAAATTTGGTGCAAAGTAACAGTTGAATGCAAGGCATGGTGGCGCGTCATGTTCAGAAAGCAATCTCATTCCTGACACATACATTGTTGCCCATTTACAGGTGATGCAGGCTATCCCCTGAAGAGGTGGCTCCTCACACCAGTCCGGAACCCACAGAACCAGCATGAGGAGGACTTCAACCGTGCCCATGCACGTACCCGTGTGGTGATAGAGCAGGCCTTTGGCCTACTGAAGGCACGTTTCCGCTGCCTCAGCAGGTCTGGCGGGGCACTCCTGTACCGCCATGAGAAGGTTGCGAAGATCGTCATGGCATGTGTCATGCTACACAATATGTACGTCAGACGTAACGTGCCTCTGCCCCCTGACGCAGAACTGCAACCACCTGATGATGAGGATGATGAGGGTGGGGATGGGGCACCACCTCAAGGAGGCAGCGATGCACAGGAGGGGCATGAAATGCGTCAGAATCTCATTGACCAATACTTCTAGCACACACAGCGTGTGCGTGTAACATGTGGACGGCACTTGGGGCACTGTGTGTGTCTGGTATATGCACACTGTAGACTGTACAACAATAAAGCACACATTCACAATGAGCAATGTCCACACATTTGGTTTGTGATAAACGAAAAAGTGTATTGTGCTTCTGAAAAGTTATGACACACCCAATCCCCCCTCCCCCCTGAACACCCCAACACACCCAATCCCCCCTCCCCCCTGAACACCCCAACACACCCAATCCCCCCTGTGAGAGACGGGCCTCTACGACCGGTGGGGGGTGTCTGTACTTCCGCTCCCTATATGGTGGAGGAGAGGCACAGGAGACCCCAGCCAAGATTCTCTATTCGGTAGCAATGGTCGAGCAATCAAGGCCTAGCTTCTCAGGAGGTGATGCAGGCTGGTTCTTAAGTACAGTGTATCCCCAAGCCCCCACAAAGGAATATCCACACTCTGTATTGGTTAGAACACAGTCTTTATATAATCAATAGTTAAGGTTATGTACATTCATCATGATAACTCACTTTGTACTCCGGCAAAATCTACAATGACAAATATTTACAATCCTAAAGTGGTACCACCCTAGATCTCATTGAAGTGCAAGAACAATACTGTACGATGCCACACAGACCAATAGAGTGAAACCAGCAATAGAGAGAGGAGGGAAAATAAGATGGTTGAGCAATAGGCAAGATACTGTCCCCTACCACTGGGCACAGTTCTGTGTGGAGATCCCCCCACCTGGGCAACCTGTAAAGAAAGATATAGCACAAGCCCAGTCCATATATTGCTCTGCAAGTCTTATTCTCTCCTATAATGTTTTTACCCCCCCAATGTACCTGGTGGAGTTGAGCTCCTCGAAGGCGTCGACAAACGTCGAGGGACTCGCTGTTCGGCGATGGGGAATCGACGGCCCTTCTTGAATGCCTTCCCTTTCAAGCGGGAGGCACGGGGCGTCGAACGTCCGTCGACAAACGAGGTAGAACGATGTCGAAGAGGCGGCAGCTTTGTCCGAGCGGTGCTCGTCGGCGTCGGGGCGTCGGCGTCCTGCAAAGCGGAGGTGTGCGGGGCACCTCGATGACAATAGTTCTGGACCGCAAAGATTGTAGAGACGGGAGCCCAGCAGGGGCGTCGAGTCGTCCGAGTCTTTGAGGTCGTCGGGTGGCGGGAAACCCACCGGCAGGTTTCTCCTCGGCGCGTTGGTCGGCCTCGACTTTCTCCGGCAGGATAAGCGGTCGACGATGCGGTCGAGAGAGTCCTTCGATTGAATGTTCTTAGGCAAAGGAGCGGACGGCTCTGGTCGTCGGTGGCACGGCGTCAAGTGGTTCCCACGGCTGGGCAACACAACTTCGACGGGCCTCCAGCGGTTACACAAACCTGCGAACCCTGGTCGACGGCAATGGACTTCGACGGCGTTGATGCCCGGGTGCTTTACTTCGATCTCCTCAGCGGTCCCGTCTCGGGTCGACAGCCTTTCGAGGGTCTGTCTTCCAGGGCGCTTCGGCGAAGATGGAGCGGTGTTCGATGGTCCCTCGGAGCACGGGAAGAGGGCGCCTTACCAGGTCCTCTCTCGGGTCAGCCCCCGACGATCTCGTCAGCCTTCAGATCGGTCGAAGCAAATGCCACAGCAAGTCTTCTTCTTCCAGCTGGACGTCGAGGATCAGCAGTTCCAGTTACTCGTAGAGTGGAGACTCAGCTCCCTGGCTGCTGTAAGAGCACAATGGTCGCTTCTCAACCAAAGGTCCCTTCTGAACACTTTTCCAGTGGTGAGAGGTCCCCAGATATACTATCCTCTCTCTCATCCACGCTGCTGGCACACACTCAGCAGCCAATCATACTGCAGGGCATTCATGCAGTCAGTCAGCCAATCAGGTACACAGTGCATTCAGCCCACACTCCTCCCTTCCAGACACTCACAACAAGAAATGTGGATTGGGACAAGTACCCAGCCATTCAACACTACACACTGCATTCAGGCCAGTTTCGGGCAGGGTTGTCTCGGTCTTTGTCTCTCATGCCAGAAACCAGACAACCACAACAAGAAGTGTATATTGGTCACACACTCCATTCACCCAGGTCCCACCCACAGGAGGTACCCACAACATACAGTCACTGGGAAGGCTCCAGTCAGTCTAGCTGGGCCTTCACAACAATACCATACATGGAACTTCCACCCAACAGCCAGTCAGGGGGAAGGGACACAGACAGGGCTTCCCAGGACTTTGGGAAAACAAGATAACAGGCAATAGAAAGCAAGAGGCCACAGGGGCCATCTTGTTTCCTATCAGGAATCAACAGATCCCAATGGCAGGGCCTGGGTATCCCAAAATGGAGGACACCCGGAGCACCTGTCATATTCAGCGCGGAGCTGCCACCAGCCCATACCCTGCTCTGGGGCCAACCACAGGTGCCCAAAAACATACACTAGGGGCACAGGGTTGCACCCCTACCCATGGGCGCCATAAGGGTATCCCATGGGTCTGTTCACCAAACCAAAAGAGAGAGCTGCACTGCCAGGAGTCCCACATGGACTCCGGGGCAGAAAACATAACAGAACACACGGTAAAAACAGAAAAAGGACAAGGATTCAGAGGCCCTGTCCCTCAGATGCATTTCCAGCATCACAGTCGCCCCCCCCAGACTGAGGTGGAGGGTGTCTAATCTCCCACGGGATAGACACCCTCATCCAGACGGTCAACATACCTTCTGGAAAGGCCATCTGCATCATCGTGACTCTTCCCTGGTCTGTGCTCTATGGTGAAGTCTAGCCCTTGCAGGCTAATGGACCACCTGAGCAATTTCGGGTTCTCACCCTTCATCTGCATAAGCCACTTCAGGGGCTTATGATCTGTTTGGACCTTGAAGGTAGACCCCGTAAGGTAGGGCCTAAAACGCCTAAGGCTCCAAACTATACTAAAACACTCCTTTTCAACAGTAGCCCACCCAAGTTCTCTACCCTTGAGTTGTCTACTGATGAATATGATAGGGTGTTCTCTCCCTTTGTCATCTAACTGGGACAAGACAGCTCCAATTCCGGTGTCGCAGGCATCCGTCTGGACGATAAAAGGTCGGCTGTAGTCAGGCGCACTCAACACAGGTGCCCTACACAGACTTTCTTTCAAGCCATCAAAGGCCCTCTGACAGTCTTCGGTCCAATTAACCTTCCTAGGCTGCTTGGGTGACGTTAGAGCTGTCAGAGGTGCAGCTATGGTCCCATAGTCTGCCATGAAATTGCGATAGTACCCAGTGAGACCCAAAAAGGCCCTCACCTGGGTTTGAGTAGTGGGAGTCTCCCAGTTCTGTACATCCTGTACTTTACTGGCGAGAGGTTGGATTTGACCCCCTCCTACCTCATGACCAAGATAGGTAACTTTCCCCTGAGCTATCTGGCACTTGGTAGCCTTGATAGTGTGGTTAGCCCTTTTCAAGGCCTGCAACACCCTATCCAGATGTGTCAAATGCTCTTCCCAGGTGGAACTGTAGACGGCAATGTCGTCTAAGTAAGCCACACAAAAGGCTTCCAGCCCACTGAGCGCATGGTTGACCAATCTCTGGAAGGTGGCAGGGGCATTCTTCAACCCAAAAGGCATGACCCTAAACTGGTAGAGTCCCTCAGGTGTTGAGAAGGCCGTCTTTTCCTTGGCATGGTCCGTCAGAGCTATTTGCCAATAGCCTGAAGTAAGGTCAAAGGTGCTCACAAACTTGGCAGCACCGATGGTGTCCACGAGCTCATCAGCCCTGGGCAATGGGTGCGCGTCAGTCTTGGTGACGGCATTGACTCCTCGGTAGTCCACACAGAACCTCCAATCCTTGGTACCCGCCTGTGAACTTGCCTTGGGGACAAGGACCAAGGGACTGGACCAGGGACTGGTTGAGGGTTCAATAACACCCAGATCCAACATCTTGGCGACCTCAGCCTGGATGTGGTTCTTGACGGTATCTGACATACGGTAGCACCTGCTTTTGACAGGCACACTGTCACCAGTGTCAATTTCATGCTTACACCACTGTGTAAGGCCTGGCTTCAGTGAAAACAGAGAGGCATACTGTTGGAGCAAAGCCCTACAGGCCCTCTGTTGCTCTGTTGTCAAATCTGGAGAGAGATGTACTCCCTCCACTGAGCCATCCTGAGGGTTGCTATGCAGCAAATCAGGAAGGGGCTCACTCTCATCCTCTTCTTGCCCAGAAGCTAGCAAGAGACATGAGACTTCCGCTCGCCTGTGGAAAGGCTTGAGCCTGTTGACATGGAATAGCTGAGGGGCTACCCCAGGGGCTCCCATGTCAACCAGATAATTGACTTCGCCCATCTTGGAGATGATCCTGAAGGGTCCAGTCCACTTGTCTGCCAAAGCCCTAGGCTTGGTAGGCTCCATCACAAGGATTTCCTGTCCCGGAGTCCAATCCACTTGCAAGGCTTTAAGGTCATGCCAGTACTTATTCAATTCCTGGCTGGCCTTGAGATTTGCTGTTGCCTGACCCATCATCTGTGTCATCCTCTGTCTGAGGCCTAACACATAGTCCCCCACTTGCTTGGCGGGACCCGGAGGGGTGGCTTCCAAGCCTTCCCTGATCAAGGCGAGGGGCCCCCTCACGGGATGTCCAAAGAGTAACTCAAAGGGGCTGAAACCAACACCCTCTTGAGGTACCTCCCTGTAAGCAAACAGCAGGCATGGCAGGAGGAGATCCCATTTCCTCCTTAGGGGTTCTTCCAAAGCCCCTAGCATGCCCTTGAGAGTTTTATTAAATCTCTCAACCAGACCATTGGTCTGGGGGTGGTAAGAGGTGGAGAACTTGTAGGTTACCCCGCACTCTTTCCACATGGTTTTCATGTAACTCGACATGAAGTTGGATCCTCTGTCAGAGACAACCTCCTTGGGGAATCCAACACGGGTGAAAATGCCCAGGAGAGCCCGGGCAACCACCTTGGCCGTAACCGTCCGAAGGGGTATCGCCTCAGGGTACCTGGTGGCATGATCTACCAAGACCAGGATGAACCGATGTCCACCTGAAGTGGGAGGGTCAAGGGGACCGACGATGTCGATGCCCACCCTCTCAAATGGGGTGCCAACCACTGGCAACGGCTGCAGTGGGGCAATGACACTGCCTCCAGTCTTGCCAGACAACTGACAAGTTGGGCAGGTCCTGCAGTGGGACTCCACTTCTACTCCCATCCGTGGCCAGTAGAAATGGGCAGAGAGCCTCTGCTTAGTCTTCTTGGTCCCAAGATGACCAGCCAAGGGCACCTCATGCGCCAACTGCAGTAGGAAGGGCCTGTAAACCTGGGGTACCACCAACCTCTTGCGGGCACCAGGTTCAGGCTTAGTGGGCTCACTAACAAGGAGCTCACCCTCCCAATAAATCCGGAAATTCCTAGGCACCTCTCCTTGTGCCTGGGCCAGGGCCTGTTTCCTCAGTCCCTCGAGAGAGTGGCACTCTCTCTGTCCCTTACAGAAGTCCGCCCGGGAGGGTCCCCCTTCAGCTAACAAGCATTGAAGGTCAGGATGATCCTCCGGGTTAAGAACCTCTCCCACAGGAGAGTCTTCTGCCTCTTCTCCCAAAGGAGTTGAGTTTGGGTTTTCCACTTGACCCAGCCCGTCCGGAGCCTGGATCCCAATGGGTGCGGCAGGAAGAGAAGGTGCTCCCTCCACAGGGGTGGCCTTCTTGGTCTTCCTCCTTCTTGCCTTAGGCCTCGCCTTTGGCTCGGGTATCTGACCCACAGTCAGACCCGGTGTCACCTGTGATCTAGTGACGGCAGCAGCAGTCATGGGAAGACCATCCGAGATCAACCCCAACTCTACTAGATCATTCCCTAACAAAATGTTAGCAGGGACATTGTCCTGAACCAGGACAGGAAG
This sequence comes from Ambystoma mexicanum, assembly GCF_040938575.1. Lineage (NCBI taxonomy): Eukaryota > Metazoa > Chordata > Amphibia > Caudata > Ambystomatidae > Ambystoma > Ambystoma mexicanum. The sequence continues at coordinate 65,260,794 of NC_090929.1, forward strand.
CTTCGCTGTCTTGTCGCCAATCATGAGTGTGACTAAGGCTACAGGTGATAATTTGGGAGGCCCACCAGCTAACCTGGTGGTTTGCAGAGGAGCACCTTCATAGTCCTCTGGCCTGAGCAGGGTCCTGTCCACCACTGTCATGCTTGCCCCAGTGTCTCTCAAACCAGTAGAAGGCTGGCCATTCAAGAGGACACTTCTCAAAAATCTACGGGTGTTCTGTGGGATAGTCGCCAGTACTTCTGCATACTGGTCCCAGGCCCCAAGGGACACTAAGGAAATCTCCACTGGAGCACCAAATGTGATACCGGCAGAGGAGGGGAGGACAGTGGCCTCCACCTCAGACACGGGGTAAGGGTAGGTCAGGCTGACAGCCTGTACTCCAAGTGCCTTACCTTTACACTTGGGGTCACCCCTTTTGTGATCCAGAGCCCCACAGTCCCAACAAGCGCCAGGAGTGCGGGGTACGTTACTGGAACCACTGGGAGCCTGCTTTGCAGCAGGTGGACCACTACTCTTATTCCCACCCCCAGATGACTTATCCCCACTAGATTTTTGGGTCTTAGGAGAGGAAGGTTTTGGTTTACCCGACTGTGACTGCTTGGGGGACTCCTCAGCTTTCTGAGAGGCCCCCTTCTCCTTATCCTTGTCCTTCCCACTGGAGTCCTTAGGGGACACCCGGTGGGAGACCCACTTGTCAGCCAACCTAGCCAGCTTAAAGGGGTCCAAAATGTTCTGGTCAGCCACATACTGACGCAGCTCTGGTGAACAGGCTTCAGAGAAATGCTCAAAAAACAAGAGGTGGGACAATTCAACAAAAGTCTTAACCTTGTATCCATCGATCCACCCCATCATGTTCATGTGCGCAGCACTCACCCAGTCAACCCAAGACATATTCTCCTTTTTCTTAAAATCCCTGAACCTTCTAAGGTATTGGGTAGGTGTCTTGCCGAACTTGGCAATCAAAGCAGACTTCATACACTCGTACTGACCCCTTTCTTCCACACTCAGCTTCAGAATACAGTCATACCCAGTTTGAGGCACTCTGCTTAACAAACACTTCGCCCAATCTCTTTTATCCACATCATGAATCTCACAAGCCATTTCAAACGCTTCAATCCATTGGAGGATATCCGAACCCTCCACAAATACACCAACCAAATCTTTCATAAACTTGGTGGCTGGGGACCTGACACTCTCACTGGATCTAGCTGAAGTCTCCACTCTAGCTTTCTCTAGCTGGATCCTCTGACATTCAGTGTCCTGGCTCTTGAGTTCAAGGTCCTTATTTTTGAGTTCAAGATCCCTATTCTTGAGCTCCACTTGTTGAGCCAATTCCTCTTTCTTAAGCTCAGCATCTATTTCCAACTTGCGGTATTCAAAGGCCAATTTCATCCTTAATAACTCAAGTTCTAAGGAATTGCTGGAGTTTGGAACAGAGGCAGCAGGAATGGCGGCATTCCCAGAAACAGATTCAGCTGAAACCCCAGGGGCAGAGTCCTCATTGGTTGCATTCCCCCCCCTCATCAAGAGTTTCACTATCAGTCTGGTAGTCCACCAGGGCAGCTATCAGCTCAGCCCTAGACTTATCCACAAAGTCTAATTCCCTAGCTTCGCAAGCACTCTGGAGAGCCTCCAAGCTCATCCGAGTTAATTTGCCATTCGCAATAGACTCCATTGTTTGTAATGCAGTTACCTTGTACACAACTAAACCTTAATTCAATAAAGGGCAAATATCCTTTGTAAGTGGCACGGTTATACACTGATTCTTAAAACCATAAGCATCCCACCGCTTGCCACCAGTGTGAGAGACGGGCCTCTACGACCGGTGGGGGGTGTCTGTACTTCCGCTCCCTATATGGTGGAGGAGAGGCACAGGAGACCCCAGCCAAGATTCTCTATTCGGTAGCAATGGTCGAGCAATCAAGGCCTAGCTTCTCAGGAGGTGATGCAGGCTGGTTCTTAAGTACAGTGTATCCCCAAGCCCCCACAAAGGAATATCCACACTCTGTATTGGTTAGAACACAGTCTTTATATAATCAATAGTTAAGGTTATGTACATTCATCATGATAACTCATTTTGTACTCCGGCAAAATCTACAATGACAAATATTTACAATCCTAAAGTGGTACCACCCTAGATCTCATTGAAGTGCAAGAACAATACTGTACGATGCCACACAGACCAATAGAGTGAAACCAGCAATAGAGAGAGGAGGGAAAATAAGATGGTTGAGCAATAGGCAAGATACTGTCCCCTACCACTGGGCACAGTTCTGTGTGGAGATCCCCCCACCTGGGCAACCTGTAAAGAAAGATATAGCACAAGCCCAGTCCATATATTGCTCTGCAAGTCTTATTCTCTCCTATAATGTTTTTACCCCCCCAATGTACCTGGTGGAGTTGAGCTCCTCGAAGGCGTCGACAAACGTCGAGGGACTCGCTGTTCGGCGACGGGGAATCGACGGCCCTTCTTGAATGCCTTCCCTTTCAAGCGGGAGGCACGGGGCGTCGAACGTCCGTCGACAAACGAGGTAGAACGATGTCGAAGAGGCGGCAGCTTCGTCCGAGCGGTGCTCGTCGGCGTCGGGGCGTCGGCGTCCTGCAAGGCGGAGGTGTGCGGGGCACCTCGATGACAATAGTTCTGGACCGCAAAGATTGTAGAGACGGGAGCCCAGCAGGGGCGTCGAGTCGTCCGAGTCTTTGAGGTCGTCGGGTGGCGGGAAACCCACCGGCAGGTTTCTCCTCGGCGCGTTGGTCGGCCTCGACTTTTTCCGGCAGGATAAGCGGTCGACGATGCGGTCGAGAGAGTCCTTCGATTGAATGTTCTTAGGCAAAGGAGCGGACGGCTCCGGTCGTCGGTGGCACGGCGTCAAGTGGTTCCCACGGCTGGGCAATACAACTTCGACGGGCCTCCAGCGGTTACACAAACCTGCGAACCCTGGTCGACGGCAATGGACTTCGACGGCGTCGATGTCCGGGTGCTTTACTTCGATCTCCTCAGCGGTCCCGTCTCGGGTCGACAGCCTTTCGAGGGTCTGTCTTCCAGGGCGCTTCGGCGAAGATGGAGCGGTGCTCGATAGTCCCTCGGAGCACGGGAAGAGGGCGCCTTACCAGGTCCTCTCTCGGGTCAGCCCCCGATGATCTCGTCAGCCTTCAGATCGGTCGAAGCAAATGCCACAGCAAGTCTTCTTCTTCCAGCTGGACGTCGAGGATCAGCAGTTCCAGTTACTCGTAGAGTGGAGACTCAGCTCCCTGGCTGCTGTAAGAGCACAATGGTCGCTTCTCAACCAAAGGTCCCTTCTGAACACTTTTCCAGTGGTGAGAGGTCCCCAGATATACTATCCTCTCTCTCATCCACGCTGCTGGCACACACTCAGCAGCCAATCATACTGCAGGGCATTCATGCAGTCAGTCAGCCAATCAGGTACACGGTGCATTCAGGCCACACTCCTCTCTTCCAGACACTCACAACAAGAAATGTGGATTGGGACAAGTACCCAGCCATTCAACACTACACACTGCATTCAGGCCAGTTTCGGGCAGGGTTGTCTCGGTCTTTGTCTCTCATGCCAGAAACCAGACAACCACAACAAGAAGTGTATATTGGTCACACACTCCATTCACCCAGGTCCCACCCACAGGAGGTACCCACAACATACAGTCACTGGGAAGGCTCCAGTCAGTCTAGGTGGGCCTTCACAACAATACCATACATGGAACTTCCACCCAACAGCCAGTCAGGGGGAAGGGACAGAGACAGGGCTTCCCAGGACTTTGGGAAAACAAGATAACAGGCAATAGAAAGCAAGAGGCCACAGGGGCCATCTTGTTTCCTATCAGGAATCAACAGATCCCAATGGCAGGGCCTGGGTATCCCAAAATGGAGGACACCCGGAGCACCTGTCATATTCAGCGCAGAGCTGCCACCAGCCCATACCCTGCTCTGGGGCCACCCACAGGTGCCCAAAAACATACACTAGGGGCACAGGGTTGCACCCCTACCCATGGGCGCCATAAGGGTATCCCATGGGTCTGTTCACCAAACCAAAAGAGAGAGCTGCACTGCCAGGAGTCCCACATGGACTCCGGGGCAGAAAACATAACAGAACACACGGTAAAAACAGAAAAAGGACAAGGATTCAGAGGCCCTGTCCCTCAGATGCATTTCCAGCATCACACCCCCTCCCCCTGAACACCCCAACACACCCAATCCCCCCTTCACCCCTGAACACCCCAACACATCCAATCCCCCTTCCCCCTCCCCCCAGAAATCCCTGCAAAGGAGTGCCAGTGCCTGTGGTGAAGTGGGTAATGTCTTAGTGGTCCACTGGGCGGGCACTATTGCCAGCCCCCTGTCCCGGAACCTGGGGCCCCCCTGCCTGTACTCCTCCGGGTCCTGGATGACCTGCGGACGGGGCTGGATGGGGCTGAACTTGCAGCTGAGGAGGTACCGGCCTGCTCGGTACGCCGTGTGTCCATGATTGTCCGTATCAGTTCACTAATCATATTCCACACTGCGGCTAGTTCTGTGCATATGTTCGTGCTTGCTGATTGGATGGCTGCCTTGATGCTGTCAGCACACCTCTCCATGCCTGAACTGGCACCTCCACAATCAGCAACATGCTGCGTTAGGATTGACGCCAGTTGTTCTTGCCTCGCTGATATTTGGTCCAGCACTTGGCTGAAATCAGGCACAATGGAGGTTGCAATTGCAGGCCCAATAGGACTACTCCCCTCTTTGCCTACTCCCACTGGGCTTGGAGTGGCTGGCCATGAACCTCCAGGGGATTGCCCCTGTGTGTCCTGTCCATGCAGGCTACATGGGGACAGGTGTGGGGAGGTAAGTTGGGTGTTGGGGGCACCTTCCATGTCATCATCCCCATTCGCCACATCGCTGTCAGAACAGGCTGCGATGGCTGCAGTCTCCCCGACTGTACTGCTCCCCGCAGACACGATCCCCTCAGTGGGCAGCAGTGGTTGTGGGTCTGCCGTGGGTGCCATCATGTCCCTTTCCTCGGGGGGGAATTGCTGCCCTGGGCTGTTCGGCAACAGGAATTTTGGCCTGCTGTGGGTTGGCCATGGGTCCAGCAGAGGTCGATGGTTGGTGGCCTCTTCCCTCTGTCCTGGTCTTCTTGGCTGGGGTGGTGCCACTCTCGTCCCTGCCGGTGTCCGAGTGTGAGCCTGTGGTGGAGCAGAGGAGGGAAAGTGTTATTGATGGTTCAGCAGACATTGAGCAGGCATTGTGATGAGTGCCATGGTTTAGATGGATAGATGGTGGACTTTGTAGGCCGTGACATACAGGTTGTCTCCCTTTTGGGTGGGTTGAGCATGCAGGAATGTGTGTGCCTGCTGTAGAGTGTACATGCTGCATGTGTGCAGGGTGTGGGTCTTCTGCTGATGTGTTGCGTTTGCCATATGGGGCGACATTGTGATTCCCATGTAAGTGTGATTCAGGGTGTTTTGCAAGGCTGAATTGGAGGCACCTACCTGTGTCTCCTGATGTCGGGGCTCCTCTCTCCATTCCGCCGACGCCCTCAATGCACTCTATGCCGATCAATGAGGCACATGTCTCCTCCCATGGCTGCATCTTCAGTGGGGAGTCTGCTCCACCGCCAGTTGCCAGTCCCAGGTTGCGGTTTGCTGACAGTATGCCCCTTACTCGGAGCCGGAGGTCATCCCACCTTTTGCAGCACTGTCTGGTGGTGCGTGGGTTGGTACCTACGGCACTGACGCGTTGTGCCACGAGTTCCCATACTGCTTTTTTCCGGGCTATGGCTGGTCTCGTCATCTCTGATGAGAAGCCGACGTCTGCCTTCTCCTGCAGCGTTTTTGCCAGCATAGTTAGTTCTTCGCGACTGAAGCGGTCCTGCCGCTGCCTGTCGCAGGCTTTTTTAACAACTTTTGGCATGGTTAGGTGAGGAAATTGGTGGGTAATGGGATTCACAGGGTTTCAGGGTTGAATGTAGTGTGGTTGGGTAGGATGGCAATGGATTGTGTTTTTAAAGATGGCCGCTGTGCTCTTTCCCGTTCCACCGTGATGACGCTACTTCCGGTTCCGCTTATTTGCGGTGACCGCTAATTACGGTGCCCGCTAATTACAGGGCCCGCTGATTACAGGGCCCGCTGATTACGGTCGGCGCAATGATGGGTGGCGGTAGGTCACCCAGCGCGGCATTCGATGCCGGTAAGGGCTGTTTACGCCATGGCGTAGTTTACATTACCGCCATGGCGTAATGCTCGTGCGCGATGGGTCGGAATATGGCGCTCTTTACGCCATCAGTCCATGGCGTAAACGATGATTACGCCATGGCGGTAATGTAGCTTACTTACCGCCAGGGTCGTAATGAGGGCCATAGTAGTGACTCCAGAGGGCACCCCTTGTTTACTAGGGAATGACCTCCTGAGAAGGTTGTCACCCCTAATAGATTGTGTAAACAAGGTCCTCTGGACCCAGACTAGCCGACCAATAAAATTAAAACAGAGCATCAACCATGTTAGTTTAAACGGCACCTGCCACATGGTTGAACAAAAATCTGACCAAGTAGAATTTCACTTCCAGAACAATCAAATTCCAGACATGACAGTAAAAGCAGTAGGACAACAGACTGGTGACGGGGGGTCCTCTCTATTTCTGAAAATGAACCTTCCTTCCAGTTTAAGGTGGTATTCCACACTGGAAGGAAACACTCTGAAATTCTTTACTAATCCACAATCAGACCTTCCCACTCCGATAGTCCAGAAAGATGTGAAATCAGCTCAGAGCCTGGCTGATATTCAGCAAATTGGAGAGCAGTTGTTCATCCCCGTTCAGTTAAATGAAGAGAAGGACTCTGTTCTCGCCCGAGTGTGTGTGAACAACGGTAAGAGCTTCACCAGCGAAGCCATGTTCCGCCAACTCCCAAAAGATCCAGCCATTCCCACATTCAAACTGATAGAAAAATGGGAAATGGATCTGGAAACACCCAATTCCAAACATCTCCACCCAAGCAGGTGTATGCTCAAAATCTCCATTGGCAACAAGAGCACAGTCCATGATTGTTGGGTCGTGCAAGACGTCATTGCCGCCTTTTACTTAGGCAGTAACATTCTCAATCTCTTTGCTATTAGTTTGGACCTAATAAACTTCAAAGCTTGGTCTCGATTAGCAGATAATCCCAAGGGCTTTGATGATACAGAAAAAGCATTTAGGTCGGCTCAATTGCTACCTTATGCAGTTGAAATTCAGATTAAAGAGGAAGTCACCATCCCAGAAAGGACCCGACAATTCTCCCTGGAAGTGAAAGTTAAAAGAGGACAAAAATTGAAAAACCCTGATGCTTATATTCATCTAAATGCTTCTCTCCAACAGCAAGGGTTGGGGGTAAACCCAACACCATTAGTCAACATAGAACATGACACCATTCCAATAGAGGTGGATAACAGCGACTTAAAGAGTATTACTCCAGCCGCAGGCACCATTATTGGAATGGCGGTTGATGACCGACATTTCTCCATTGATTTAGGAAATGAACTGTTAGGACCAATCTCCAAGGACTGTTTTGACAGTGACAGTGATGACAATACAACACCAGACAGGATCTTTACCCGGCATGGGGGGAACTTCCTGGTGTACACCTTCTGCCCTTTTGGTAAGGAAGATGTGACTTGTGACTTCAGAAGGGATGAGGTGATTTTCCAGATCCATGAGGGCTGCCTTTCCCACCTGAAGCCTCCAGTCCAAATCAGCACTCTGACCAGGAACTTCTCCACCCGGCTGGAGGAGGCCGCTGAGATAGCAAAACCAGAAGTCTTTCCAGGCTTCAGGCAGATGGTTGAAGAGAGAGTCAACCTAGCTGATGCCTGTGTGACTCTGGAGCAGAAGCAAAAGTTGAAACAAGTTTTCTTGGAGTTCCAAGATCTCTTTGCAGTAGAATCATATGACTGTGGTCGTACCGACATCAACACAACAACAATTCCCACGGACCCTGGCATGATTCCAGTGTTTGTGAAGCAATATCGCTTGCCTCTCGCATCCATGGAGTCCCTTACTGAAATAATTAAGAACCTTGAGTCCCGGGGGATAATCCGTCCAGTTCACAGCACTTTCAATAATCCGGTGCTGGGAATATTGAAGCCAAACGGCCAGTGGAGACTCTGTGCCGCCCTTAGGGAGCTCAACAAACGGGTCCATACTTCCCGATGGCCTCTTCCCTACATTGACCAAGAGCTGGCCCAGATCCAGGGGTCACAGGTATTCACTGCAATAGACCTGACCAATGGATACTGGACCATGCCTGTCAGTAGGGAGGACCAATACAAACTGGCTTTTACCTTTGGGGGCCAGCAGTACACATGGACCCGAACTCCCTTCGGATACCTCAACTCCGGCAACGAATTCAACATTTTCCTACACAAGGCCATGCCCGACCTGGGTGCAAGGGGTAACCTGGCTTATGTAGATGATGTCCTCACCAAATTTCATCTGTGGAGGAACACATAGTGGAGATCCGTTATGTTCTGACACAGTTGAGGGCCGCCGGAGCAAAACTTTCCTTTCAGAAAGCACAGTGGTGTAGAACCTGTGTTAATTTCTTGGGGCATGGGATTACTCCTCAGGGTCTCTGTCCCCAGGAAAAGAAAGTGGAAGCACTCCAGAAACTGAAAGACCCCACAACTCTGCGGGAACTAAGGGCCTCCTTGACTGACTAATTACAGCAGAAAGTTCATTGAAGGCTAAGCAGAGATCACCAGACCCCTGATTCATCTCTTGAAGGCGGGGGTCAAGTGGGAATGGGGTCCAGAACAATCCGAGGCAGTAAGACAGCTCAAATGAAGCCTCTCACAAGCACCCTGCCTAGCTTACCCTGTCAGAAACAAGGAGTTTTTCTTGGAGACAGGGTTCTCTAATACATGCTTGACTGCAGTATTATATCAAAAGCATGACAAGGTCAACAAAGTAATATCCTATGCGAGCAAAACTTTATCCTCTGTGGAGGAAAAAATTCAACGATTGTGAGAAGGCACTCCTGGCAACGGTGTGGGCATTGAAGAATTACCGCTCGTTTATCCAGGGGGAACACATCATAGTGGAGACTCCACACCAGCCTCTGCAATATCTCCAAAGTGACAGAATCTGGGCCGGAAATGTGAGTAATTCCCGAATTACTTCCCGGATTCTGTCAATGCAAGGCTTTCCTGTGAAGGTCAGATATGACCAAAACAAGAAGAGTCCCCTCGCACAAGGTCTGGCTGACTTGCATGATTGTGCCAGAGAAAACTGTCTCAAGGACGAAAGTCTAAAAATCAAGGACAACATGGAGGCATACCTTAATTCCCCACAAAAAGTCTTTGAAGAAGACAAGTGTGAGGGAATGCCCACTGTATATGTGAATGGATGCTCTTACCATGTTGACAACAACGGGGAAAAAGAACTGGTGGCCGGCGTAGGGAATGCATGGGTGAATGAGTCCCCAGAACCCTCTGCTGGGTACAAAATCGGTCCCTGAAGTAGTCAGGTGGCAGAGTTGATGGCAGTGCATCAAGCCATCCTCACTGCGGTCCAACATCAACTCCACGAACTGGTCATAATCACAGATTCAGATTATGTACGGAACGGGTTCGTGGAGCACCTGGTTAATTGGAAAACCAGAGGCATGTTATGTGCTAATAACAAACCCTTAAAACATGGGAAGTTAATTCAAAACATTGATGATCTGGTCACTGTGAATGGGATGACCATCTACTGGAAGAAGATCATGGGTCATTCCAAATTAGAGGGACCAGACAAAACTGTAAATTACTTAGCTGATCAGCTGGCCAAAACCGGGGCCATCCAAGGGGATCTAATAGAGATTGAGTCCCTGTTGGGGGAAATCCACAACACTGCTATCACTAGGTCCCAGACAAATGCTCACAATGATCTTTCAACTGCACAATGGAGTAAGGAGACCCCAGATGCTGATTTGATTATGGCTCAGAAGGGGGATCCAATAATTGGGAACTTTTACCAACACATTGAGGACCCTGAGAACTTTCCCGTGATGGATACCGATTACATTGGGAAAGAGGACCTTAGAGTGTTGATGAAATGTTCAAAAATGTTCCGAATCCAAGACGGTTTATTGGTAAGGAAATCCCAAGCTGGCCATAATCAGTGGGTGGTCCCTACCTCATTCCGAAGCCTGATGTTAAGTCACGCCCATGATGCGGCCACCGCCGGTCATAGGGGGTTTTACACAACACTTGAGATCTTAAGAGAGGTTGCATACTGGCCACACATGGGGCAGGACCTCAACCAATACTTTAAGGGGTGTCTTGTGTGTGCACAATTTCAGCCAACATCCCTCACACACTGTGCGCCTCTCCAAAAGAGGGGGATGACACTGCCATGGTCAGATTTGCAAGTCGACTTTATCGGGCCCGTGATTCGCTCCTCTAGGGGGAATAAGTACATGTTGACAGTGACATGCTTATTTACTAAATGGGTGGAATGTCTCTAGGCCCCAAACTGCAAGGCAGAAACAGCAGCTGCCCTGATGATCAACCACATCTGTTCGCGTTTTGGTCTACCCCAAAGGATTGAGTCAGACAGAGGTAGCCATTTTACCAGCGAATAATGACTAAGATGTGGGAGATACTGGGGGTTAAAAGGAAGCTACACATTGCTTACCGGCCAGCCTCTTCTGGTGCAGCAGAGAGATACAACAGAGCCATTGTGAGCATCTTAAAAATGTTTGTGGCAGATTCTGGGCCAAGTTGGGCTATCCGATTACCTCTGGTCCTAATGGCCATCAGATCTACCCCTTCATCTGCAACTAAAATGTCACCATTTGAGCTGATGACTGGACGCAAGATGGTTCTTCCCCAGCATTTGCTCTACAGGACCCAAGAGCAGACACTCATTAATGCCTCCACAACTCATGAGTATGTGGAGAATTTAAGGAAACACCTTCAACATGCTTTTGCCTATGCTCAGCGGAATCTGGAAAGATCAGCCGAGAGTATGAAAACTCACTATGACCTGAAGACTACTAGGAAAGAATACAATGTGGGAGACCGGGTCTATTTATACAATTTCCAAAGGAACCAGGCCAAACAGGGAAAATTTCTGCCTACATGGAAGGGACCTTTTGAAATTGTAGACAAGATCTCCCCAGTCGCCTACAAGATCCGCATCCCCAAAGGTAGTTTGGCGGAAGGGGAAGACAAGTGGGTCCATATAAATCAGCTAAAGTGTTGCCATCCCAGGTACACTCTGCAACAACTGGAGGAATCCTCTGGAATCCCAGAGGGGGCCGCTCCAGATCAATAAAAACTCCAACCCTAAAATATTCCACATATCAAAAATATAGTAACAAGAATGCAAATGTCTCCTGATTATATCTTGTTTTTTAAAATAAGAATGCAAATGTCTCCTGATAGATAAAATTTATATGTTCGCCCCACCATTAATAGTGGTGGAGAGATGTCTACGAATATGTTTCTGCCGCTTTGCTTTGTCATCCTAGGAAAGATAAACCATGGAGACTGACCAAGGAGGACGACCCGTGGACCGGGAGCAAAGATCCGAGGGGCCGCCCAATACTCCCATCAGGACCGGCGAGGAGAACCGATCGATCCACCCTGATGGAGGAAAAGATGCTGAACTTTGCCATCTGAGGAATCGGAAGAAGATGATGCTAACATCCCAGTCTTGCGAAGCTCCATCGATGGAAGATCAGAATGGCCATCGCAAGAAGAGGGGCCTGTGGGATGTTTTCACCCACGCATCGGAGCCCTACAACATCACTGTGCGTTGCTGATAGCATAAAAAGCAATGCTGCCCACCAGAAAAAGCGCAGTGAAAACCTGACAGATAAGCCACCATCCACTTTTGACAATTCCCAGACCCATCCTTTGGTTGCACACAGAGCTGTTCAAAAATGTGTTTCATTGGTGTCAAAATTTGCTGAAATCATGGCCCACAAGACCACTATAAAGATTCAACCTTCTTGTGGGGTGTTCCACATCACTCTACTGCAAGGATCCCCATCAAAACATTGTCAGCAAGGATCATAACACTCAAGCCAAATTCCCCTTTTAAATTTAAGAACAGCTGTCAAAACAAATAAAATAAATGGGTGCAGTACCAATGCACGCCACTGAACGGCGCTGGCACTCTATAAATCCTGACAGGAGAGCCGTCTTGCAGAACTGTGCATTGATCAGACGGTGGTCTTATGTAATTAAAAGTTCAAAAGACTTGCCTGTCCATGGGAAACATTCACACCTGCCCTCCCAGCAACAGCCCAGGATATCACATGGCCCTATTGATTGGGAGGGAGGGAACTTCCCTGCAGCCTGCAGGACACAACACAATAGAGTCTTTCAATTGAATAGAATATGCTGATTTGAGGTGTAACAGTGCTCTGGAAGGAAACAGGCCATGTGACCATCTCACTCACCAAGCTTCTGGGGGCGGACCCAGACACTTTTGTGAATTGAAGGCAAATATATGTTTTATAAGAATACTGATAACTAATTATAACCAGATGACAGAAATGTACAACTTTGAGATTCTTAAAATGACAATTTTACTCACGGTTCAAGACTCAGCTGGTCGCTCTGTGATGTTCTGAGGCAAAACCCCGGGAATTATGAATATTGCAGACACTGTGTTTATGCTAGAGACATAGTAATTTACTGTAATATGCCCAGAGAGGGGGTGTACCTCTGTGTAAATTTGGGTAAAATTCCAATATGGCAAAACCCACTAAAAATGAAAATAAGTTGTCATTTCTGAACCCAAGCGCTTAGGAAGATCAGAGTTGGGCAAGAATGTACCTTAATTTGTCTGCAATGTGTACATGCAATTTCAACAAATTGTGTATCTGGGAAGCATGTGTGGTTATGAAAAATCTATTCCTTATAGTTGTTCCGTAATCGCGCTCGACGTACACGGAAAAAGTGCCGCGAATTGCAACTAGCTCATTTCAGCACTTGTAAAAAAACGCTGTCTTTTGCATTGCATTGCTGAAATTCATTTTCAACTTGATAATCCCTCATGAATCATTGCTAGTGTTGACCTGAACTCATTCAAAGTAGCTGTCACCTACCCTGAATCTCCTATGTGGAATTAAAATCATTTTTAGCATATTTTCACTTATTTGCAAATCACATTTAAAGTATTTTTGCCTGTGTTTTAAAATCATCCCTGTGCTCTAAGCTTGCTAGGGGGGAACTGAATTGGTATTGCATTTGATGGTATTCCTGAAAATTGTGTGCTCTCCTTCCATCTCTTTATACTGCATCAGGGGGGAGTGAATTGCCACAAGGGGAAAAGTGAATATATTCTCTCTTGTTGAAACCATATCAGTTTATTTCTGTGCCGCATTCTTTTCCATCATTGTTTTTCCTTGAAACCATAAAATCATTCTCAGCTACCTTATCCTTCCTATACCAACATCTAAGTGATTACAAAAGTGTGCTAGTGTAATATTATCCATTGTTGATCACTGTCATATTCATAAGTGTGCGATCAAATATTAATTTATTATAAAAGTGATATATATATATATATTGTTTAATTTTCAAATAAATCTTTTAATTTGCAAAACAAACCTACTTCTTGGCTCAGTGAGGTCAGGGGGATTCAAAGAGAGGGGCGTTATACAAGGGTTTATCATCCAGATATATGAACTAGTCATAAAAATATATAAATAAGGGCTTTCATTGGGCATCCCAGACTAGGCACTGACTTAGTTGGAGTACTGAATTGAAGTTGCTTAACAGTCCCAGACATCAGTGACTAAATCACATTCAGTGTCTAAATGTTCCAAGTCCCTTAAGGTAAACGTATCTTGTATAGAGACATCAGTACCACCCTGGAGATTAGATTTAGGTTTAGGTTTTGGAGGATACATGGCGAATAATTTTTTCAATCTGACTTTGCGCATGTATTTATCAAAGTCAATCCTGGTTTCAGCATAGTCGTATCTTGACAAAGAGCAAAAGTTGAGGCCCATTTGTAGTATGTTGGTTTCTTCAGCGGTGAGGGAATGGGGATGGGTGAACAAATTAATAATAGACATGTCTATGTATTCATATCAGTGTGGATTATTGCTTTGCTTCAGAGAGTGTTAATCGCTCCGACTTGTCGGCATTTGATGTGGATGCCGCGCCTTCCCCTCCTTGTTTTTTTCGGCCTCTTTGGCCCGAGGATTTTCCTCTTCCTCGGCCTCTGGCTTTCTTTCCGCTGTTTAGCCTGCCCTCCATACCCAACAGTCTCATCTCCTCTAAAAAAATTAAGCTTTCTAGAGGGCTGTTCACCCTCACTCTCAGTAGTATCAACATCAGAGGAGGATATATCAGTAGGAACATCATCAGTAGTGCTAGATGTTAATTTGGAAAGGTTTTTACGTAAATTGTCAAAACGTTTTGCAAAAGTCGATACTCTTCCCTGTTCATAATCTTGTTTATCCCTGATGAATTTCCTTTGTTTACGTAATTTAATTTCCTCCTCATATGTTTTATAACCATTCTCAATGCTGATGCGAAGGCTCTTCTCTTCTCCACTCTGGTCAAGTTTTTTCAGTTCCTCCTCTATATCCTGAATCTTAGCCAGTATCTTATGACGATTCATGCGGGCATATTTGATCAGAATATTAAGAAATGTTACTGAGCAGGTATTACTGGATTCACCCCATTCCTGCAGCATGGCTGGATCTTGTTCTTCGAAGGAGGGTGTGGTAAGTATTCGCAGACCTCTCGGAATACGTGCAACGTCTATGTAATTTTGTAAGGAGTGTTCCTCCCACCACTTGCTGATCTCACAACGCCTTAATTTTTTTAATTCTCTAAGCAATCTGATGTCAGTATTAGATTGTGGGTCCAGGGTAGGCACCTGAGGTGTAGGTTTGTTAACAGGTTGTTTTTCACAAAAAAGTGAAGCCGCTTGAGTTTTTCTCAGGTTCTCCCTTTCTTGTTGTGATGCCATTATGTAAGTGCACTGTGCTGTCTAAATGCACATCAAGCCTTTACAGCATTAAACAGTGTTAGCTCTCTAGCACGAACAATAATACAGTGTCAGTGCTTTATATCCTAACGGGTTATCCAATGGGCGCAGGCACTGGTGAGAACAAACAGAAGCAGAGAAACCACGTGGTCCTACCTGAACAGATGACAATTTCTCGCGTCCTCCGATGCAGGAAAAAATCCAATCCGTATCACAGGCAGGGCTTAGTGGAACTCCGCCTAACTGTAGCCTCGCCACTCGTAGTCGAGGTGGATAAACCGGAGCGCAACAGTGAGCCCTTCAAGAGATCCAAGAGGGAAACTCCTCATGCGCTTCACATAAATGGATGGGTGCAAAGTCCAGCGACGTAGACCCCACGACGCGCAAATATTTCCAGAAGAAAAATTATGCCCCTGGACAGAGCAAAACCAGCAGGCTGCACTCCCGAGAGCAGCTGAGTGAAGAAAATCCAATCTCAGCAAAATGAAAGGCTTGACAGCAGGATCAGGCAGCACAAAATCGTCTTTATTAATCCAAAGTGCATAAGAAAAGGGAAAACCTGAAGTAACAAAACGACGCGTTTCGCGGTGCTCCGACCGCTTGTTCACGTAGGTAGGGGAAACACAGAAAAAGGACTCCTTAAAACGTTATACAAACTCTATGGTAGCAGTACATTGAACGTCTCTGTGCACGAGTCAATACAATGTATTGGGCACTAGGCGGCCATGTTGTAGCATGTGAAAGGCAACACATTCTTTTCTGTACAATAAAATAAAGTACACACCTTGATCATCTGAACATTAAGTAACGGCTTAAATTGTAAATGCTGCCGCCAGTGCCACAAAAATCATGAAAGTGGGAACTGCAGAAGAGACTGCAACGTGAGAAAAAATTGCTATGGGAGGTAACTATACGGTAAAATCACCGCTGACTAAGAAAGACAGAGTATGTCAAATGAAAAGCTCCCACTGTGGGTGCAATGTACAGGGGCAAGACGGACCGTACCATGCCTCTAAACAGTATAAACTATCAAATATAAATAAAAAAAGAGGCGTAGTCAGAAAATGCCCGCCATACAGAAGAATGTTAAATCCGCACTAAAAATCTGCACGCACACCGTTATATAGCCATCTCTTCAAATCGGTCCCACAGTCTGAGTTTCATACGTGTCATTAGCTGTATGAAGTGTACACATGCCCCATGGTAATCTATAGTCTCAAAGTACTTAAACACATCATTGTCATCGTGCATGTACAAGGGTAGAAAGGGGACAAATCAAGCAAATGTTGCAGTATATGAGCAATATAAAGTGCATAGTGCATTAGCAGCCAAAAAAGTGCAAAGTGCATAGCAGTAAAGAAAAGGAAAAGAAAAGCTGGTTAAGGCCTTTAGGCGGCACTCTCCTCGTTAATAAAAGTCAGCCAGATCAAAAGAAAGGATCTCCGTCATGCGTCCTTTATTTTTCAAAACACGGTGGACAAGCAGTTCAGGAGAAGGCAAACAATAATGCTTTTCACCCTTCCGGGCTCCGTCAGATTGTAAACATGGAAAACAGGTTTCTCTTTTTCTCTTTTTCAACATTTTACAAGTGAAGTTGTCCTTTTTTACTTTCCATTGAAGTGTATATTTAAGACCATTCCTTGTTTTCATTGGTGCCATGTTGGAAGTGTCTCTTGTGATTGATATTATTCCTTTATCTATACATTGCACACCCATTTGGAGTCAAATCAAGTATATTCTAAAAACATCTTTACTGATTCTGCCTTTTTACAATTTGCATGCCTTATGTCACATGTTTTCCCAAAACTTGGATTGCGCCAAAAGTATATGTTGCTAAAGTGCATAGTGCTTGCAATATAAAAGCAATGTCACATCAATGTTGATATGTTTTTTTTAGTTGGCGCCAAAAAGTTTGGATTCACATATTATTTGTTTTCACCATATGGGGATGTTACTAAAGTGCGTAGTGCTCATAATGATATCTTATTGCGGGTTGCACAAACCAATTTGAATTGACATGTATTCATTTTCACCATCTGATGGTGTTGATAAGGTGTGTTGTGATTGCAAAATCAAGACAAAGTCATATTAGTATTGATATATCATACAGTTGGTAACTGAAAATCTGGACTATGGTATTATGTGTTATCATGAGATCTTTTGTAAAAAGGAGTATTTTGACATACATTAATGTTCAAAAAAGGTGCAAAGTGCCGTTCCAATTGATATCACATTAATTGGGCCAAATATTATCTATTTGACCAGAAATCGTTTGTGCAAAAGAGCGCTTTTGCTTGTAACAATGTCAGTAAAGTGCATAGTGCTTACAAAATTTATGATATATGATTTGTGCATTCCACAATATATACATTTATTTACATATAATGATGTCAGTAAAATATATAATATATTTAGGCAATCTCATTTGGCCACCATTCGATTTTTTTGGATTTAATGCACAGAAGTGTTTGCAATTCAATGGCTATTCAAACTCCAGTATCGGAAAGGGAAAAAAGGGAATTAAAAATAGACTATTCAATATTAAGAGAAACCTGTGATCATCTCATATAATGCAATTTGTTAAAAAAGCTCCTTACATGTTAAAAAGTATGTAAAAAGTATGTACAAAAATGTGATGAAAAATGATCAAATTCAAGAAATGATGTTATAGTATCTTATTTCCAAGCAAAAAACAATTGTTGTATTACAGCAAATTAATCCCAATGTTCTCTAGTCTCCCACAAAGGCATAGAGTTCCTCATCTATGTTGTGGCCTCCCGGGTTTTTGGTATGATAATCAATGATGTATTTACATTCAGTTTGTCTCAGTCTTCGTTCCCTATTGCCACCTCTTGGGTGTGGGGAAATCTTGTCTATCCCAAAGTATTTAAAAGATGATATGTCCCAATTGTGTTTTTTTTCAAAATGTTTAGTGAGGGGGTAAATTGGATCTCTATTCTTAATAGCTCGGAGGTGTTGCAACACACAAAGTTTCACTTCTAACTTGGTGCTTCCAATATACCAAAGATTGCAATCACATGTAATTGCATAAATAACATAAATTGTTGAACAAGTGATATATTTGGTCATTGTTACTTTCCTCTGAATTCGTGGATGTATGTAATGTTTTAGAGATACCCCATATTTGCAAGCCTTACATTTTGTGCATTTGTAGAAACCGACTTGATTATTCGCTAACCATTGGGTTGTAGATGGTATAGGGGTTACGAAGAGACTTGGCGATAATTCTGATTGTAAAGATCTTGCTTTTCTGAATGTCACACTGGCATTCGTTTGAACGCATTTTTTGACATCCAGATCTCTCTGTAACAAAGACCGATGTTTGGCAAGAATTTTCTGAATTTCTTTGGCCCCGTTGTTATAGGTTATAATAAACCGTACATTTTCAGATTTAGTTTCCTGTGGTCTCAATTTGCTTTTCTCTTTGTTTTTTCTTAGGATATCCTCTCAAGTTTGTTTGGCACATTGATTGAATATGCTATTGATTGTCGATTTTGTGTAGCCTCTTGCCACAAAATTGGCTGCTGTTATAATTGCATTCTCTTCAAAAGTTTTGTTCTCACTGCAATTTCTTTTCATTCTCAAAAATTCACCGTACGGTATACTATTTTTTAGGCATCTTGAATGTGCTCTTTTTGCATGAAGTAATGAATTAGTGCTAGTCGGTTTGCGATAAGTCTCTGTTGTAATTACTTTGTTTTTTACTTTTATCTTGATGTCTAGAAATACCACTTCTGTTGGATCATGTTGCTCGGTCAATTTGAGATTGCTGTTCTGTGCATTTAGAGCATTGAAGAAGCACATCCATTCTGTGTCACTGCCTTCCATTATTATAAATAGATAGTCAATGTAGCGACGCCATAGGGCCACTTTGTTGGTATATATATATATATATATATATATATATAAATATATATATATATATATATGTATATATATATATATATATATATATATGCATGGTTTCTTCAGCAAACAGTTTTGCTTCCCATGAAAAGGTTTGCATACGTAGGTGCCACTGTTGTACCCATGGCAGTCCCGCATAGTTGTTTGTAATGTTGTCCATCAAACATAAAAGCATTATGTGTGAGACAAAAAAGGAGCATGTCTAGTAGCATCTGGGAATGATCTCTGAAGCTTAGTGATCTGGTGGATAAGTATCTTCTAACAGCTTCCAAGCCTTCCTGATGATCAATGCAAGTGTATAAAGTAACAACATCCAGTGTTATAAGCAAATATCCTGGTTTCCATGGTATCTGGTCAATTTGCTGAGGAAAGTCCGACGTATCTTTGATGTAGGATGGCAATGTTTGAACAAACGGGAAGAGAAATTGATCCAAATATTTAGATGTGTTCTCAAACAACTATTGCTTTGCCCGGTGGTCTCCTCATACACTTGTGGATCTTGGGTATAAAGTGTATGATTGGTAAAATTGGAAAATCTTTCACTAGAAATGTCATTTCTTGTGTAGTTAGTAATCCCTTTTCATGCCAGTTTGACAGTTTTAGGTCATATTCTGTTTTGTACATTTTGTATGGATCTGCAGGTAACTTTTCATAGTTGTTGATTTGCTTGAGTTGACGCATGGCTTCCCGTTTGTAATCATGTGTATTTAGAATTACAATATTTCCTCCTTTGTCAGAAGAGCGGATGACAATTGACTTGTCTTGTTTCAAGTTGTTTATTGCTGCACGTTCATCTGAGGTTACATTGTGGTTCATCTTGTAATTCTTGGATGCCAATTTCTTTAAATCATCTATGATTAGGTCCTCAAAGAAGTCAATGTGTGCCATGTTGTTGGCTGGAGGGATACATTTTGATTTTCTTTCTTAGGTGACAAGGTGCTGGCATGCATGTGGATAGATTCTCCGGTATGTTGGAATTCCATTCTGATTCAAGTGAATTGAGTTCTGTCGTGACTTCTTTATCCTCTTGTAATGATGTCAAAGTATATAATGTTGGTATGTCTCTAATGGTTAATTCAGAGGGTACTTCAAGACTTGCATTACTGGATGTCTCAGAGATGTTTATGTTGGCAAAAATTTTGCTAATCTGATTTTTCCGACAAACATGTGCAGGTCCACCCTACATTGGGCATAGTAAAAATTCGAGGTTAAACAGAAAGATAGTGCTTTGGACAAAACTTTGATCTTCATCTCAGTTAATATTTTCTCTGATAAGTTGACAACTTGTGAACTTTGAGTCGCCATTACTGTTTCTGTTTTTTGGTTTTGCTAGAGAGTGTCAGCTGGGCTCCTGATTGTCCCCTTTTTTTGGATATGCCTTGGCCTCTTCTCCCCCGTCTGCTCTTCCTTTTGTTGATGATTGGGATATTGATCTGTACCTCGGCTGGTTCCTGCCTTGTGTGTTTTTCCCTACTTGATGTAGGAGTTTCATTTCCTCTAAAAAATTCAGTTTAGGAAGGGATTCATTGGTGATGCTTGAGGTTGAGGTGTCTGTTGACGAACCTGCACTTGTTTCTGTCTCCGAGTCTGCATCCGAGATAACCGGAATTGGATTTTGCTTTTGATTTTGTATTCCCTTTCTGACCGAGTTATATTTTTTGGAGAAAGTGTATGTCCTCCCACTGGCATAGTCTCTTTGTCATGAAGAAACTTCCTCTGCTTTCTCTCTTTTATTTCTTCTTCATATTTGCTAATATTTTGTCCATTTGTACCTTTAAATCATTTGCTGTTTTAGACTCTGCTCCTGTATAAACATTCGCCTTGAGGGCTTCAATTTCATTCAGAGCTTTCAATCTGTCGCTCTTGGCATATTTTACTAGGGTTGTTAACACCTTAAAAGAACATTCGTTGGTGGCATCTCCCCACTCTTGTAACATTTGGGGGCCCGGATCTTCATAAGTTGGAATTGTTAGGATTCTTAGGCCTCTCGGAATACGTTTATTATCAATTTATTTTGTAAAGACTTTATTTCCCACCATTTGTTGGTTTCCTTCTTATGTAGGTTTTCCAATAACATTGATTGCTGTATTGATTGGGTTTGACCAGTCTGTGCTTGTTGTGTGGTTTTCTTGAAATTGATACTTTCACTAAACAAAGCGGAAGCTTCCGCATCTCTGCTTTGCTCCTTGTCCACCATTGTGTTAAATTGTTTCCAAAAAGTCCGGTGACAAACGATGTACAATATTACTTTCTCATGGAGTGAGAATATATATATTCTCATGGAGTGAGAATATATATATATATATATTCAAATTAATGTCCACAAAGTATGTAATTTACTTTGTGGAAACAACAGGAGACCGCTTCACGCATCCAATAATGCGAGAAGTCGATGCACTCCTGGCTCCGTCTTAGGTACTTTCTTGTGGATGGGAATCACTGGTGACTCTTTCCAAGATAAGGGTATCCCCCCTTTTTCCAGAATGTTCCCAAATAGAGGAAGTGCGAAGGAGATCGATTGTGCAGCTTGCTTTGTCATGGCAATGTTGGCCAATTCGTTCAGTCCGTCGGTTCTGGATTTATTTCGTCTTTTTTTAAAACAAACACTTCATAGTAATCACCTAGTTGGATCGACTTATTCTCTTCTTTACCTAGGCTATTTCCTCTCCCCTGTGTAGCTGTTTTTGGCATTCTCAGGTATACAAATTTGCCTCAAAGTATTCTTTCAATTTTTCTTCGGGTATTGGCACGTCCTATAAATTGTCAAAATGTGTGCATATAATTTTTTTCAGTATCTCTAACCATTGATTAGATATGCAAGCTTTTTTGTGATGTCATATCCAATATTTAGGTTGCTGCTTAATATGTGACTTTGTATTTACATATTCAACCATTGTCTTACTATTGCACAAAGTATATCTTATCTTTGATATACTTTGATAAGTATATCAAAGTATATCAAAGTATATACTATTTATCAAAGTATATCTATTCTAGGTTATTTTTCCCTAAATTTAATGACAAGGTCGTGTTTTTTAAAGTTTGTATTGCCTTCCACAGTCATTGGTCTCCAAACTCCATACTTGTCCACAAACAAGGAACATGAGCAGCCCGTGATTTGCTTGGCGTGGCTCTGAATATCTAAACATTTTCAGGGACACCCAGGGGAAAAGAATCTTAATGGTGTATTATGAACACTTTCTCCATGTGGGCAGCAAATGTTTTCGCATTTTTATCTGACTAATATATGGCATTTGCTTGTGAATTCAAGGTAACCACGCCCACCCCATCGAGCCTGATCTTGGACTTAGCATAGCCTTCCATTAGCAGTGTTTCTCTTTTTTATTAAACTATTTTTATTATCATTTTGCATTAAAACAAACATATAGAACATTCCTACTCTGCAATACATAAATACACCCACCCACCCATCCCAATTCAATCCAATTTACCACTTATCCTTCCCATTTATACCCCGGTCACCGTCCCCCCCACCACTCCATCCCCACAATCTCATTTACCCATCCACCTCCTCCGATTTCCCCCAGATTTTCTGATATTTCCCCATTGTCGCTCTTGTCCGACATACAGTTTTTTCCAAGCTACAACAGTGCTCCATGCCTACCTCCCAGTTGGTCATTGTTGGCATATCTTTGGATCCCCATTTAGCTGCCAGGTCCCTTTTGACCACCATTCCTGTTATTGTCATTAGTTGATTGTCCCATCTCGTCCCTTCCATTCCCTCGCTCATGTGCAGCAATAACATTTTGGGGTCCTTGGGGATCGATATGCCCAGAACCTCCCTGATCCTCCCCAAGACTCGGTCCCACATCCCTGCGACCCGCCCGCACTCCCAAAGCAGGTGGTAGAAGGTGCCCACTGCCCTGGCCCCCATCCCCCACATTTGAGGCATGTGTCCTCCTCGGTCCTTCCCATCCTCTATAGTCTGTCCCTTGAGAGATATATTCTGTGCAGTATTTTATAATGGACCAATAATTACCTCCCTTGCTGCCACCATTGCTTCCACCAACTCTTCGCTTTCCGAATTCCAGAGGTCTCTCTCCCATTTGCCTTCTAGCTGCGTTAGTGTGGGGTTTGAAAAGTTGTTTATAGCCTGTTACAGTGTTGATATCCCTTAATCTGAATGGGTTCAGTGAACAAGTTAAGCTCTAAAGGTCTATGTTCCGGCAGGTCAAGATCACCCCCAAACTGGGCCACCTCTGCATGTTGCAGGTGCAAATGTGTATATATTCCACCCCCCTGCTCAGGCCATATCTGTCACTTAAGTCCGGAAAGGATAGCAAGGTTTGGTTTTCAATCACCTCCGCGAACTTTGTGTTCCTCGCTCTAGTCCATCTAGTCTGGTTCCCAAGCTTCAGAATTTCTCCCAATTGTGGATTGTGCCATAGCGGCTCTGCTCTCGTGGATTTGCCCATCCGCCCCATTGCCTGGTTGACCTCCTCCCTTATCAGTACTAGTTTCTGCCCGCTGGGGGAAGTAACGTCCATCCCTCGCCCCTGTAGAGCACCTGTAGCGGGTCCATGTCTTGCACTGGGTCTAATTCCAGCCTTGTGTGGGGGGGATTCCTCCCACCATATTTGCCACCACTAGGTGGGCTCCCCAAAATAACTTTTTAATGTCCGGAAGACACAGCCCACCCTCCCATACCGATCTAGTCAGGACTGTCAGTGCTATCCGCAGGGCATGCCCTTGCCCATGCCACCTCCCATATAAGGGAATTAATTAGCTTGAACTGGTTATTGGTAATACCCACCAGTGTTATTTGTAGTATATATAGCAGCCGGGGGAGTGCCCCAGCAATGTCGCCAGCAAAGTAACCGAATGTTTTGCATCTTCTCGCAATTTAATAATAATCTGATCCAGGTTTTTTGTAATGAATGACCCGATTCTCTCTGCACCTCAATAATCATATATATATATAAACCTGTCTATTTCAACTCAAAGGGGGCACCCCGCCATTACAGCCGCTCACCCCCCTTTGACCAGCATAATCACCTTGAAGGACAGGGATTTGTCTATCAGTATTGCAACTCCCCGGGACGCCTAGTGGTAGTGTGCATGTTACACCACATTAAACTGCCGTCTCCCCAAGTAACGGCATGTCGAGCCTAAAGGATCTCCTGCAGTAGGACTATCTCCGCCTTATTGTCTTTAATATAGAGCATAACAAGACCCCTTTTAATTGTCTTGCATGAAGGAATAACTCTGTGAGTCTGCGCCAATCCGTTATCACACACTTTGTGTTTTATTCAATTCAAAAATGCGTTAAACAAAATAAGGATGCCATTCTGGTCATCCAAAGTTGAATTATACAAAAATAAAGATGCCCTTTGTGTTGTACAAAAATGAGGATGCCCTTTGTGTTGACACGTGTTTCAGCTAAATAAAGCCTTTTTCAAAACTGGGCTATTATTGTGCAATAAGTTTGTCAACCCCCCCGAACAAAAACATATATTATCAATTGTTTCAATTCAAAGACAGAAATTAGGGATGGGTGACGGGGAGGTTGCATGGGTTGAAAAGCAATAATCATATTTGTACAGATACAATATACAAAGCCCACAAAAGAGCGGAGGAAGGTTACACAGGGATAAAGGTATAGCCAAGTAATCAATCCATCCAAGTGGAATCGGGTGGGTGACAGAAAACCTATCTGAATACTTTGATGTTATTCTTAAACCAAAGGCTAATTTACTACCATCGTTCTTACAAGATTCTACCTCAGTGATAAGACAATTGCAATCATTTGAATGGCAAGATTCCTTCCTTCTGGCGACACTAGATGTGAAAGCGCTCTATACCTCGATACAACATAAATGGGCCATTGCAACCAGTGATCACACTTTTCGAAATGATTCTGCTTCATTCTTTCTTCAAATTCAAATGATAAAAGAAATGCTACAACTGGCACTAGATTCTAGCATATTTACGTTTGATAATAAGACTTACCAACAAAAGAAAGGAGTCACCATGGGGACTAAATTTGCTCCTGCATTAGCTAACTTATTTATGGGCATGTTGGAAGAATCAATCGTGTATCAGGACCCAGATTATGGTATCAGAATAAAACTATGGAAAAGATATATAGACAATATCTTGTTGATTTGGGATGGACCAGAGAACGGATTCTCAGAACTTACTAATAGATTGAATTTAAACCAATTTGATATTGAATTCATTGGAGCTTGTGACAAAAGGGAAATACATTTTCTAGACCTCACAATAAGTGTTAATAATAATCAATTGATTACACAGACTTTCAGGAAACCCACAGAAGTGAATTCTATACTACATGCGACAAATTGTCATAAAAAAACAACCATTATGAACTTACCATAAGGTGAATATGTACGAGCTAGGAGAAACTGTCAAGAACAAATGAGCTTTGAGCAGGAATGTAAACTATTACAGACATGTTTTATAAGTAGAGGATATCCAAGGACAAGTGTTAAGAAGGCTTGTGAGAAAACCAAATTGTTAAAACAGGAGGATACGTTGTTAAAAAAGAATAAAAACTTAAACACAGATTTATCGGAAGTAAGGTTCATCACACAATTTAACCAAGATCATAAAAGAATTCAGAAAGCTTTGAAAAAGCACTGGTATCTATTGAAACTAGATGAGCACATTGGCAGACTTGTAGGAGAAAAACCGACCATGATATTTACAAGAGCAAACACATTGAAAACCTTAATAAGCCCATCACTATTACCGGATATTCAAGAACCTGAGATCCGCACTTGGCTCACAAAAGAAGACATGGGATTCCGTAAATGTGGATTTTGCACCATGTGCAAATTTGCAAATGAGGCCACATTAGAATTTAAGGATCGGTATGGGAAATCTGTAAGAATCAAGCAAGCAATCAATTGCAGAACTAAGTATGTGGTATACAGCATTTGCTGTGTGTGTACTAAAATATATATAGGCAGTACTAAACGAGAACTTAGAATAAGGATTCGGGAACACCTCAGCAAAATAGGAAGTCAAGATCCTACCCTACCATTGGCGGCCCATTGGCAGAAATCACATCAAATGGATGATAAGAAACTGATTAAATTTGTGGGGTTACAACAAGTGACAATGTCGAAAAGAGGTGGAGACAGACTAAGAGCCTTACGCCAAGCAGAAGCTAGGCTCATTTGCCATTTTGATTCAACAACGACAGGCTTGAACCAGGATACTGAAATGGCATCATTTCTATGAGTGTGGTTTATGTTTCTTACAAATACACGTAATGTAAAGCAGTGAAGAATTGAGGTTGTTGAAATAATGTAAAATAATTATTGCATATGGTTAAGAATGTTGAAATGTAATCAATAATGTTGTTTTTGCATATATCATTTAAAGTTGCGTAACCAATAACATAACTATAGGGCCACGAAGGTGTATGATCCGACAACACAAACTATTGAATAGATAATTGTGATATGGATACATTGAGATATATAATGTTTTTTCCTGTCATTTAGGAACTTACAATTGATGTTGAATTGCATTTGTTCACGGACAATATGGAACACTTTTCATTTAGTAGTGAATTTTTGTATCTGATTTTGAATAGACACACTGTGTTTTCACCAAAATAATATACATTTAATTTCGAATATATGTATTTACCAGTAATATGGTAAGAAGTAAGGGTATATTGTTGGAAAAAAGTTAATAGGCAAACGTGCCTTTATTGAGAGTTGTTGGAATATAGTAAGTTCAATATGGCGCATACGCGTTCAAATGAGAGCATAGAGATTTCCAAATGACAACAAGAGTGCCACGTTGTCATGGAAATCGCCATAAAAGGGAATCCAAAAATGGCGCCGGCGTCCGTAGGAACGCCAACGCGGGTGATTTGAGAGGCAACAGGTAAGATAGATCCTAAGTTACTATGATTGCGGCATGTGCTAAAAAGGCACTACTGAATTAAGGAGTTAGGGAAACTTAAAATGTTTCAAAATTTGTTTGTGTTAACATTGAACTGATATTCGGCTTTATTCAAAATAATGTTGTGGAAACACTACGGGTGTAACAACTAAGCAAGTGGTAATTGGACCGTTATTTGAGCAATCATGAGAGGGTGGCAAGTTTATCTTGTCATGTGTCATACATATGAGTGGCCTTGGTCATGATGTTGGGGATATACGCAATCAAATTAATTAAGAGTTGTATTATGATATGGTATGTCTACAGTGAATTAAGCAAATACAATTGTA
Source organism: Ambystoma mexicanum (assembly GCF_040938575.1). Taxonomy (NCBI): domain Eukaryota; kingdom Metazoa; phylum Chordata; class Amphibia; order Caudata; family Ambystomatidae; genus Ambystoma; species Ambystoma mexicanum. The sequence continues at coordinate 65,287,923 of NC_090929.1, forward strand.
TGTTATTAACAGAATAGGAGCCTGGGATTGAACCCAATTATAACAAGACACAGCAACACTACTTAATGAACACACCTTTCAGGGTGAGTAAACATTAGTTCATTAATACAACAGAGCTAATTCTAATCATGATTTGAATGGACATGGAGTTACCTTAGCTAATAATATTGTATTTCTTTCTCTCTCCTTTATTGTTTTCATTTATTTTATTTTATTTTACACTCTTTTTATTGTTTTGAAATCATAACATTTTGGTGTTTTTTGTGTAATTCCGTTGGCTATTGTTGAATTTAATTGCTTTGTTGATGATATATGATGGATTGATTAGTTGGCTATACTTTTATCCCTGTGTAACCTTCCTCCGCTCTTTTGTGGGTTTTGTATATTGTATCTGTACAAATATGATTATTGCTTTTCAACCCATGCAACCTCCTCACCCATCCCTAATTTCTGTCTTTGAATAGAAACAATTGATAATATATGTTTTTGTTCGGGGGGGTTGACAAACCTATTGCACAATAATAGCCCAGTTTTGAAAAAGGCTTTATTTAGCTGAAACACGTGTCAACACAAAGGGCATCCTCATTTTTGTACAACAAAAAGGGCATCTTTATTTTTGTATAATTCAACTTTGGATGACCAGAATGGCATCCTTATTTTGTTTAACGCATTTTTAAATTGAATAAAACACAAAGTGTGTGATAACGGATTGGCGCAGACTCACAGAGTTATTCCTTCATGCAAGACATATTTCACGGTATAGGCTGAGTACCAATAACTCTGAGGAATTGCGACACTATTTAAGAAGAGTGACCTTTAGATTATATGTAATACACACATGACTCAAGGGATAGAATAGGAGTCGCCCATAAGACCAACTGTAGACAGTGGAAGACAATTTCTTACCCCTTTTAATTGTACCCAACATGCCATTCACATTCCATGTCAAGCAATTTATCTTATTGTCTGTTTTCTTCAGTCTCGGGGTCACGGAGTTCATTGCTTCTTGGCACGGGTTGGCGGTCTCCCTTTCCCAAGGTGCCTTTCAAACCATAACTCCCCTCCCCAACTACCTTCCCCACCCTCCCAAACAAAATATTCCCCCATACCTCCCCATACTTCTCTCAACACAGAAGCATATGTCATCCCATGAATAATAAACCGCCCCTCTCCTTAACCTTGGAGATTGGGCTCTGTGTGGGCCCCTACTCCCATAGCCGGGCCACTATCAGTCCAGTTGCTTGTCTAGTACAGGCCCGGACCTCTGGATGTGCTATGTATCACATTCGTCTCCACACATCTGTGGGCCACCCTTTACTATTTAGCTTCAGGATCATCTGGATCAGGGGTCCCCGCCCCAGAATGAATGGGTCTGGTTTTGCCTGGTGTCTTCTGCTGTGATCTGTCCGCCGGGTGTTTCGACAATGATTCTGCCAGGCCTGTGCTTCTGAGGGCTTGTTGAAAAAGCAGACTCCCTTTGGTCTGCAAACTCGCAGTGTAGCCAGGTACAGCATTGCGTATATTATCCTTTTCTCCCTATGTTTCCTTTCTGTTGCCTCAAATGTCTGTCTGCCCTTCTGGACTGCTCTGGTGAAGTCGGAATAAATTGCTATTCTGGTGTGCACTAGGGGCCCCTTCTTCCGTGCCATTTGAAAAGCAACGTCTCTGTCCCTATAATTCAATAGTCTGGCAATCACTTGCATAGACGGGCCTCCCGGCGGTGGCTGTCTGACAGGCACTCAGTGGGCATGCTCCACTGAGAAAAACCTTGACAGTCCTTACGGTCCCATCCAGTCTTTAATTAGCTGGTCAAGAAATAATTCCATGGAGGGACCCTCTGCTTTTTTCGGCAGCCCGCTCAGTCGTATGTTGTTTCGCCGTGAACACCCCTCTGCATCTTCCATCCTACTCTCAAGCATCTCTGTTCTCTTGAGCAATAATTAGGTGTTACGCTGTAGCAGTGCCAGGGCATCTTCCACCTACGATATGCAACCCTCGGCTTCCTGGACTCTGGTGGATATTTTCTTTAGATCTTGTCTCAGGAGTCCCACATCCACTACCACTGAGTCTATTCTTTGTTCTAATTGTGTCTCGAGTCCCAAATCGCCAGTAGGATTTCTTGAGTTGCCGCTATCATGTCCTTTTTATTACTCCCTTCACCCCCCCCCCGGGTCAGATTGTCCAGCTGCCCCTCCTGTAGTGTAGACGTCTGATGAACAGATGTTGTCTTTGTCTCTAGTCATTTCCCCGGTCGCCTGGATGCTGGATATTCAGTACCTGTTTCCTATTCTCATTCTCTTCTTCACTTGGGCTTGTAAGTTAGTGCTTACTTGGTCCTCCGGTCTGCCCCTGTGCCGTGTCTCTGTGACCCTACTTCTACCCCCCACCTGCCATCTTCTCCAGTGCGCCCTTGCAGCCTGCCACTCGCCGTGCCAGTATATTTAAGGCACTCCTTAGGAAAACCGTTTCGTTTGTTCAGCGGGTCGTTTGCCCACTTCAATCTTGTCGGATCGGGTTACTTCTCACTTCGAGGCAGTATCAACCAATACCTCTTGCTGCTGGAGGGCATCAGGGCACTACACACTCTGAATAGTTCCTGTACTTGGCCACCACAACCGTGTCTGTCCATTGTCACAGTATACTGTGCTCGCAAATGTGGGCGGCAAGTCTCTTTTGGTATGGCCCATAGCGGGGATATCCCACAGCTGCGCCTCCCCAAACACACCAGCACGCTTACCTCATTCATACCCCACCCCCCCCAACAAGACCTCAGGGGATTCCCTGAATAAAGAGGCAAGACCAGTTTTCAAGGTGGAAATAAAAAGCCAAAGCACGCTTTATTTGCATAAAGTCAAGGAGTTATCTTACAGGTGATCCGTTTCGCCACCGCACCACGAGATATTCTATGGCAGGTGTGGCTTCTTAAGGACCTCCTCCATCTTCAGGGTCCTGAGGACCCTGCCGGTTAAGCCCGGCCCCCATACACATTTCCCTCTCTACCCATGGCCAATACTTTGGTTTGTTTCACAGTACACTTTCCCCAGGCCCTTTTTTCAGAGCCTTTATTCACAGTACACTTTCCCAAGGCCCTTTTTTCAGAGCCTTTATTCACAGTACACTTTCCCCAGGCCCTTTTTTCAGAGCCTTTATTCACAGTACACTTTGCCCAGGCCCTTTTTTCAGAGCCTTTATTCACAGTACACTTTCCCCAGGCCCTTTTTTCAGTGCCTTTATTCACAGTACACATTGGGCCTCATTACGACCCTGGCGGAAATCGAAAAACGATGGCGGAAATGCAATACCGCCATCGAATAGCGCTCGGTGCGACTATGACCCGTCACCGCAAAGTACGATGCCATTAGCGACACCGTAGTGAACGCCAACGCTAACTGCACCAAGTACGCGCGCGCGCCATGCCAAACCATAAATACCACCATGGCGCAAGGGTACGCGAATTCCGACCCTAGAGGACATGTACCTAACGCCATGGTGAGAAGTACGGCATCGCGAATCAACCGTAAACGGCCCCACTGAGTGCCTGTACACCGCTCCCTGGCCACATAGTACAACTCCCCGTAGGTGCAATGAAGTCACAATGCAACCAGTGAAATGTACAAGTCACCCATGCATGCCAACGAACAAAAGAATCTCAAGAGGGGCCAATGGGAGCCGCAGGGCACAGATGGCACGAATACAGAAGCCATTCCAATGGACATGACCACAGTCCCCCACCAAGAAACGCACGCAAACACAGGCACCTGTGACCAGCAATATTCCGAAAATCACATCATTCCACCAGTCCACCTGGCTGACCGGCATCTGTTACACAAAACCTAATCCCCCGCCCCTGAGCATGACATCATTCAAACAGTCATATTGGCAGCCCTCATCCCTGACCTCACTGGGCTTCGTAGGCAAACGCGCCCAGCACAGTACCACGCAACTATACTCCGAAGCTGGAACCCAATGCAGATCTCCTCACAATACATCGCTCCCCAAATAGGAATATGCCACATCACTTGGAAAGAAGAACGCTACACGGCCCATATCAGAATGGAAATTTAATGCACAACAAATTCACCAAGCCCATACAGCCATTAGGCCATGAACTCCAAAACACATTTCACCATTGTGGGCTGCATCCGCAAGAAATAACCAGCTACTTCTTGTGTGACGCCCTGTTCCTTCATGGTACACAGAGCCACATTCTCGTACGAAAAGGCAACATGGAGGCGCACAGAACCGCAGGGCCGTCCCAATGGGGAGGCACTAGTCCAGCTGAAAGGCCGAAATGTTGCTCCGAGCCACTAGTACTGCGTAAGGGCATGTGGCCCATTGGCGATCGTCCCATAAGATCGTAATGCTGCTCCACTGATTAACACGAAGCAGCAGGTGTCGGGAGTAAAAGCCATCTGCAGGAGTGGCATACAGATGGCAGTGGCAAAAGGGGAGGAGATACCTGTCAACCAAAAGAAAAGAAAAAGAACAGAATGGCCATCAGAACTACATTCGAACAACTCACTTCAATGATCACACTAAATCCACAGCCATATGCATGCTAGCCCACTCCAAAGGATCATCACCACCCCAAAACCACTTGCGACTCATAACTATCTATATCGAGGTGTAAACACCATCACAAACGAGTGTACCTGTGCATGCGTCTGTGAAAACAGAATCCATCAGATGGGATTGGTAACGTGCATGGACACAAGTGTCTGAGGGCGCGTCGAGACAGGGAGGGCTCAACAAGGCCAGATAGACGATGGTCCCACTATGGCAGCCCTGCATCACATAGCGCAGGGGAGGCGGACAGATTCCAAGAAGCCCTGTACATGGCAAACACTGTATCAAATCATCTGCCCATGCATCCATTCATCATTCCCTCATCCCGTAATGAAAACGCCTGTTTCCATACTCACATAACATGTGCGAATTCCATTGAGTCTGTGCGTTATGCAGCCTGCAAAATCCACTGTGCCCCAGCCCGTAATTCCAGTGTTGTGAAGTAACATGTATTTGGGAACGTCCGGCCTCATCGTCCACTTCGCTATTGCGCATCCCAAACTATTCAAATCAATCATGCATCCTCGCCATGGCCCCTGTCCCAAGGACATTGAACAATAGAACGTTATATTTGCAGTCAGACCTGTGGGCATCTCCTCGCCGCTAGCTGATAACCGAAAGCGCCGCCCTTCGAATTCCTCATTTGCAACATCACGTCGAAAAGGCATCTGTGGCCGCTTGAAATCACAAATTAATCCATCTAGTGCGGCTGTGTGTGAAAATGGCAACTGCCTTCACTCACAAATGGGACGCCCCGGCTGTCGTTGCAACTCGGTACAGTGATGCATGAGGGTCCACCGTTACTCGAGTACTACGTTCCACTGACCCTTCACAAGTCTGTTCGCGACTGCAAAGATTGTATGTGAAACAATGGGACCATAGCCGAATGAACATATCAACCAATGTTACACGGCCATCGGGTACAAATACATGATTGCAATAGCAAGATGCCATTCCTCGAATTGCAGCGTTGTGTGCGGGACGTGCTCGGCCAAAGGGGAGAGCAGCTTGCACAGGTGGAATGAATCACCACAGGTGGAGGCCATACAGCCTGAAAACACATAAATTGCACACCCAGTCTCCTCCCACAACCACACCCACTCCGAAATGCTACCAGCAGGACTCGCGATGTTGGCCCTGGGGGACCTGATAGCACTGCAAGTACTCCAACTCCAAGAAGAAGACGAACACCAACTACAACCGGCCGCACGGAGGAGACGCAGGAGGAGGAGGAGGGCAAGGCAGGGCCAGCAAGGGCCGCCAGCACAGCCACTACCACCACGCAGGCAGCCCGCAATCCCACGCCTCCGAGCACATCTGTTCAACCTCACTGATGAGCAGATCCACACCCTCTACCGTTTGGACCGGGACACCATAGCCGCCATTGTGGACATGACACAGGCTGACCTTGTCAGCATGATAGATAGCCCAACCGCCATCCCACCCCTACTGAAGGTGGTGTCTGTACTCCACTTCCTGGCCACAGGCACCTACCAGCACACAGTCGGACAGTTGCATGGCATTTCTCAGCCACTGTTCTCACGGACACTATTGCAAGTGCTCGATGCCCTCCTGCAGCACGCAGACGACTACATCTCTCTACCACCCTCGGAGCAGGAAATTACCAACACAAAAGTGGGATTCCATGCACTTGCCGGCATACCGGGTTGCCTTGGTGCCATCGACTGCACCCATGTGGAATTGGTCGTCCCACATGCCATGGAGGCCCAGTACCGCAACCGAAAACAATTTCATTCTCTGAATGTACAAATGGTGTGTGACTCCAACAGGATCATTACACATTGTTGTGCCCGATTCCCTGGATCAACCCATGATTCTATGGTCTTGAGGAACTCAACAATACCACGCTACATGGAGCGACACGCAGGGTACAGATCCTGGCTACTCGGTGAGTCTCATTTCATGCATGATGATGTGGGGTATGTGATGCGGCAATGACCTGGCAGGAAGGGGGGGGGTGCGTACGTAGCAATGGCATTCCACATAATTCGTTTATCGTCCACATACAGGTGATGCCGGATATCCACTGAAGAGATGGCTCCTCACACCAGTCCGGAACCCACGGGACCAGCATGAGGAGGACTACAACCATGCCCACTCACGTACCCGTGTAGTCATTGAACAGGCATTCGGCCTACTGAAGACTCGTTTCCGGTGCCTCAGCAGGTCTGGCGGGGCACTCCTGTACCGCCATGAGAAGGTTGCAAAGATGGTGATGGCATGTGTCATGCTACACAACATGTGCGTACGTAGAAATGTGCCCATGCCCCCTGACGCAGAACTGCAAGCACCTGAAGATGGTCATGATGAGGGTGGGGATGTGGCAGCACCTCAAGGAGTCCGCGAGGCACAGGAGGGCCGTGACATTCAGCATCTCATTGATGCATGCTTCTAGCACTCACGCCTGGTGGCTGATACATGGACACGGGACTCGTGGCACTGTGTGTGTCTGGGACATGCACAATATGGACTGTACGCCTATGATGGCCTAGTACACAAAGATCATTGTCCACACATCTCATTGGTTGATCGTGCATTGTTTATGGCATATGTGATATCATGTTGAACACCCTATCGACCCGCCACCCAAGTGAGCCCAACACACCCCCTCCACCCTCCTACCTCCCCCCCGAACACCAGTGTCCAAAGATGCTCATTGTCAGTGGGCAGTCGCTATTGCAAGCCCCCTCTGCGGGTATCAGGGGCACCCCTGCCTGTGGAGCGCAGGTTCCTCCCAGATCTACGTTGGGGGCTGCCCTGGACGGAACTTGCAACGGATGATGTCTCTGCCTGCTCACGTCCATGCATGTCCCTAAGGGTTTGTGAGAGCTCAGTGAGCACACGGCGCACTGCGGCAAGTTCGGCACATACGTCTTTGGACGTCGCATGCAGTTCCCCCCTCAGGCTCTCGGTGCTTCTCTCCATTTGGACTCTCAGGCTCTCGGTGCTACTCTCCATTTGGACTCTCAGGCTCTCGGTGCTACTCTCCATTTGGACTCTCAGGCACTCGGTGCTACTCTCCATTTGTGCCCTTAGTGTCTCTGTACTTCTCTCCATTTCTGCCCTAAGTGTCTCAGTTGATGTTTCTATGTCTGCCTTAGTGCCCCCACATTCATCGGCATGGTCCTTGAGGAGCGTGGCCAGTTGCTGCTGTTGCACGATTAACTGGTCGAGGGACTGTTGCCTCTGCTGGGCCATGGCCATTTGCGGTGGTGTCACAGAGTGGCTGTTCGCCTCATGTTGCCCTGCCACAGGGCTTGTGGGGGATGGCCAGTCGTCGTCTTGTGGGTGCCCTTGCGTGGTATCCTCATGGTGTACGGGATGGGACAGACAGGGGGATTGGGACAGGTCATGGATGGATCTGACTTCGACATCCCCGTCTTCTGTGTCGGAGCATGCTGCCATTAATGGGGTGTCACCTATGGTGCTGCTGCCACCAGAGGCAGTGCCTTCTGTGGCATCCATTGGGGGGACCTGTGGTGCTGCTGTTGTGGGCATGCTGGCTGCTGGGGTGCCTGTTGATGTTCCCTCCTCTGTGCTGCCACCTGATTTGTGCTGCTGCCGTGTCTTGATGCGTGCAGCTGAGGTGGAGGGTCTTTGGCCGTTGGTCTTGGCCCTCTTTGCAGGTGTGCTGGTAGGGGTGTCCTGAAGCTCGTCGTTTGGATCGGACCCTGTGGTGGAGTAAAGGAGGGCGAGCGTTATTAATGGGTCTGTGGGAATTGGAATGGCAATGTATCACATGCATTGGGGTGGTACCTGAGGGTGATTTGGGTCGGGGCCTTGGAGGTGCTTTCATTTGTGTGTGGAGTGAGGGTGCAGTTGTTTGGCAGCCTGCAGTTAGGGTGTGCCTGCTGCACGTGTAGTGGGTGTTTTTGGGGTTTTTAATTATTTATGTATTTATTGTGAGTTTTAAAGTGCGCTATCAGGCCAATGTGTGTGGACGTTCTCCTGGACATGTGTTTCTGTTGCACTATGTGGACACATGGTACTTCACATGATTGGACATTGTGGATTTAGCATTGTTTCATTTGGGCCACCTACCTGATTCTCCGGATGTCTGCACTCCTTTCTCCATCCCTCCGACTCCCTCTATGCTCTCCATTCCAATGGTGGAGGCACAGATTTCTTCCAGGGGGTCAACTTGATGGGTGATTCCGATCCTCCCCCGGTGGCTGTGGCAATGTTGCGGTTGGCAGAAAGTATGCTACGGACGCGTATCCGCAGGTCGTCCCATCGCTTTCTGCATTGCTGTGGGTTGCGGGGTGCGGTCCCCACCGCACTTACCCGCTGTGCCACCAGGGCCCATATGGCCTTCTTGTTCGCAAGTGCCGTCCTGGTCATTTGCGTGGAGAAGACGGCGGCGGCATTCTCCTGGAGGGTCTCTGTAAGCACGGTGAGTTCCTCACGGGAGAAGTGGACCTGCCGCTTGCGGTCGCACGCTTTCTTCGCTACTTTTCCCATTTTTCTTGGTTTCGCTAGGGTGGATGACGGGTTGGGATGTGTCTCAGGGTAGTGTTTTTAGTGGTTGTGTGGATTTTTTGGTTTTATAGGTGTACGGCGTGTTGTTTCCCGTTCCGGGCCCATGTTTTTACTTCCGTTTCCGTATATTTCCGGTCACCGTACTTTCCGGTTGGCGCTCACTGCGGTGTCCGCTGGGATGGGTGGCGGTATTGCACCTAGGGCGCCGTACGGCGGCGGTGTGGGCCGTTTTGGGGTCATTTCCGCCATCGCGGACTTTGCACTTCCGCCATGCCGTGGTGCTCGTGCCCGATGGGTCGGAATGGGCCGCACTTTGCTCCATCGTGCAATGGCGGAAAAGCTATTTACGCTGTGGCGGTCCGGTCAGTCACTTTCCGCCAGGGTCGTAATGAGGGCCATTGTCTTCTACTCTTCACTTCCGTTCCCAATTTCACATACCTTCTTTCATTCTAATTTCTATTCCTTTGTTCTACTCGTCTACCATTGTAATTCTAGCTCTTAGTATTCACTACTTCCCTTTACCAGGGGCCTCCCCTGAGTCTAGTACTCCTGGTCGCCGTTAATTCTACGCTATTGGCCGCGCAGTCCCCTCAGGATCTGTCAGCGCTTTTCTAGGGGATCACAATGTAACTCCGCTGGGCGACCTGAAACAGAAAACAGACGTATTATTTAGACAGTAATAACTTATATGGAATCGGAGGGTGGGTGGGATTTCCATTCTGGTGAGGAGGGGGCAGGGACCGAGAGCAGGGGTCAAGTCCTAAAATTAAAGTGGTTGGACTTACCAACAAAGGCAATGGGATGTGACGTCACCAGAAATTAGCATATCAAGGTGAAATATTCACATTTCATAAAATTGGCTGTGCATAACTACCCACATTGCACAGGACAAATAGCATTTGCCTTTCATAAAATCGACACACACACAAAAGCAAGAGAGGTTATTTTCTTCTAATTGTGTTTTTGAAAACGATAAAAGGTGTGCATGTTTTAAACTCCAAGAACCAATACAAATGTTTCCCCTGGAACTTGCAGTACCGAAGTGGGATATTTCACCTTTAGTAGTTTATTTTTCAACAGGTTGTATAGTGCAATGGTAAAGTGCCGGGCCTGCAAACCTGACGACTGCAGTTCGATCCCGAGATCAGCTTTAATTAAAAGAGGGCATTCAATGTATTTCATTTTAGCTGGGGGGGACTGAGTCCACCCTCTGAAAAAAGTGGGTGGACTGCGTCCACCGGCGTGTACCCTCGACTTGAGCCCTATAGCCTGTTCGCTCGAGGTCCCGCACCCTCTCCCCCTTTGTCGCTACCTTGTGACGTGCTACCCCCCCTCTCCCAACTTTGGGCCCAAGTTTGCCCTTGTTGTTTCTTTGGGGGTCGGCTGGGTGGGAGCCCCCACTAAGGGGCGGTGCCCGCCATTTGCCTCTGTGGTTGGCGCGTTCGCCCGGCGTTTGTGTTAGTCTCCCGTGGGTATTAGCAGGAGTACTTGAGGGATATATAATCTTCACTGCTCTGGTCCCAACATATGGATCCCCTCCACACCCCCTGCTTGGAGATTCCTCACGGGGGCTGGGGTCCTCCGCACGTTCTGAAGTGCCCAGTGTAGTCAGCAAGCGTTAGGGCTGGAGAGCAGGTTGTTTAGTAAGTGATCTGTTGGTTGTGTGTTGCGTCGTATCCCTCAGTACTCCTTACTCGCGGTGTCGTGTTATTCTGGGTGCACCGCACCACACAGCAGCTGTTCTCGCAGACCTCCCTGTTATGCTGGTGCTACGTGGGCGGACAGGGGGGGGATTATGGCTCCCATTCTGTATTCCTGATCGCAAGGAGTCCCCCGGAGCTCCATGCCTTCCCCTCGGGCCGCACTCCCCAGCCCCTGTTACATGCACTCCCTTAGCATTCCAGAGGGCCACATTCTGTCTTCCCCGCTCGGGAGCGCTGTGACGGCTGGGGGAGTGGGGGGATGTTGGAGTCTTCCGGCTAGCTCGCAGCACACAGACCCTTACTCAGCTCTTGTTGGGACACCAGAGAGCTGCCTCTGCTCCAGTATTTCTTCCAGGGCGTTGTACCGGTTACTGTTGATTCTTCCCGCTCTGACTTTATTCAGCCGCCATCTTGAGCCCGCGGCTCGAGTGCTGTGCCAGTTTCCGTTTAGTGATTTCTTCCCTTTTTCTTTAGCGCTGACCCGTCAAACTGTTGCCACCTGTGCCCCTCACCTTCCTGTCAATGTGGTAGCGAACTAGGAGCCAGGGGCCCACTTTTTCAGCAAGTTTGCGGCCCTGCAGCCTGGTTTCAGGGCAGAGCAACGTTTCAGGGCAGAGCAACGTGGAGGCAGCTCACTCCATGCTCTGCACCGCAGCGCACCCCACCCCCCCCAGCCCATTAGCAGTGTTAAATAGGCATGGCCACTAAAATAGTTTTTGTTTATATTTAATTTGCTACAAGTTTTGTAACAAAATAGTAATCTATTGTAGATTGAGATGAATTGTCGAATCTAGCGTTTCCGTTGAATACTCCCCACAGTCCCTCCGTTCAGCATGCAGATATTCCAATTGCCAAAATAATGTACCCATTCGTGTCCCTCTTTATTTCCTTTTTTTGTACCATGATGGTTTCTGGGATATTAATAATTTTTTCTTCCACCCATTCGCCATTTAATTTACTCTCTACACGCATGGCGTTAAAATCTCCCCCGCAGAGAGGCCGCCGCACACGAGCATAAGCAGGCAAGGCTCTGCCACCATTACTGCCTTGGGCTCTCCCCTCTCCAACCCACCAGCTCCAACCCACCAGCCCTCCCTGCACCACCGCCTTCCGTGCTCTCCCCTCTCCAACCCACCAGCCCTCCCTGCACCACCGCCATCTGTGCTCTCCCTTCTGCAACCCACCAGCCCTCCCTGCACCACCGCCATCCGTGCTCTCCCCTCTCCAACCCACCAGCCCTCCCTGCACCACCGCCATCCGTGCTCTCCCCTCTCCAACCCACCAGCCCTCCCTGCACCACCGCCATCCGTGCCCTCCCCTCTCCAACCCACCAGCCCTCCCTGCACCACCGCCATCCGTGCTCTCCCCTCTCCAACCCACCAGCCCTCCCTGCACCACCGCCTTCCGTGCTCTCCCCTCTCCAACCCACCAGCCCTCCCTGCACCACCGCCATCCGTGCTCTCCCCTCTCCAACCCACCAGCCCTCCCTGCACCACTGCCATCCGTGCTCTCCCCGCCATCCGTGCTCTCCCCTCTCCAACCCACCAGCCCTCCCTGCACCACCGCCATCCGTGCTCTCCCCTCTCCAACCCACCAGCCCTCCCTGCACCACCCCCATCTGCCCTCCCATCCCCGGATTGGCTGAGAGCGGGTCTAGGGACCCAGAGGATAGCAAGCACACAAAGGAGGGCTCCCTGCTCTCCACAGAGATGACGCTGCACATGAGCAGAAGCAGGTAAGGCTTTATGCTAGCAGAAACCCAGCCTCTTCCGACCGTAGGGTGCCATTACTACCTTTCCAACCACCATACATGCTCTCCCTCTCTCCAGCCCACTAGTCCTCCCTGCATCGCCCCCCTCCTAACCCTCCTAACCCGGACTGACTGACAGCGGGTCTCGAGAAGGACCACAAGCAGAAATCTCAGGGCAGCCTTGCCCGGGCAGCCGGCTAAGGGCTTAGGCAAAGGGCACATACATCACGTGTTTGCCTCTGCACCCATGCCATGCCATAACCCCGTCTACTTCAACAATCAAGCAGGGAGCATCGATTTGTTTGTACATCTAGTTCTGTTGTAGGCCGGTATATTGACTCCAGCTACTCTAGCTACTGTTTTGTTGGAGGATAGCTGAGTGGCAACACGCTCGCCTTGGAAGCAAGACGACGCGGAGCAACACAGGTTCAATCCCCGCGTCCACGCTTAGAAACCTCCGGGTATTAATCTCGTTATAAATAACCAATCATAATCATCACCTTTCATCTTTTTCCACAGGGATAGTGCCATGGGCCTGTATTTTGGCTCTGGCTGAATTTGAATCAAGGTACTGTTTTGTGCCACTAGCCAACATTTTTTCACACAGGGATAGTGCTGTAGGTTTGCATTCCGAAGCCTACGGGGACTCTCTGGTACATATAGCACTCCATCTCGATGGAACATAGCTGTATCCTTCCTGAGCGCATAATCAGTTTCCTGGATCCACCTACACCCCTGACAGTGCATCACAGCACCCATCCACTAGCCAGATCTCCATGGGTCGCTAGCAGGGACTTAGCCGCCCCTCCCTACCTTCATGATGGATACTCTCCTGACGGTCTATCACAGCACCCATCTACTAGCCAGATCTCCATGGGTCGCTAGCAGGGACTTAGCCGCCCCTCCCTACCGTCATGATGGATACTCTCCTGACAGTGCATCACAGCACCCATCCACTAGCCAGATCTCTATGGGTCGCTAGCAGGGACTTAGCTGCCCCTCCCTACCGTCATGATGGATACTCTCCTGACAGTGCATCACAGCACCCATCCACTAGCCAGATCTCCATGGGTCGCTAGCAGGGACTTAGCCGCCCCTCCCTACCTTCATGATGGATACTCTCCTGACGGTCTATCACAGCACCCATCTACTAGCCAGATCTCCATAGGTCGCTAGCAGGGACTTAGCAGCCCCTCCCTACCTTAATGATGAATACTCTCCTGACGGTCTATCACAGCACCCATCTACTAGCCAGATCTCCATGGGTCACTAGCACGGACTTAGCCGCCCCTCCCTACCTTAATGATGAATACTCTCCTGACGGTCTATCACAGCACCCATCCACTAGCCAGTTCTCCATGGGTCGCTAGCAGGGACTTAGCGCCCCTCCCTACCTTAATGATGAATACTCTCCTGACGGTCTATCACAGCACCCATCCACTAGCCAGTTCTCCATGGGTCGCTAGCAGGGACTTAGCGCCCCTCCCTACCTTCATGATGGATACTCTCCTGACGGTCTATCACAGCACCCATCCACTAGCCAGTTCTCCATGGGTCGCTAGCAGGGACTTAGCGCCCCTCCCTACCTTCATGATGGATACTCTCCTGATGGTCTATCACAGCACCCATCCACTAGCCAGTTCTCCATGGGTCGCTAGCAGGGATTTAGCCACCCCTTGCTATCTTCCTGCTGGCTAAATGCACACAAACATTCTAACAATACACCCTTCGCTTCTCATGCCTGGGACTTCGGCCCTCCAAGGCCGTTCACCCCACAGCGCAAGATAGTATTGCTACTAAAATTAAATCGCAGTAGCTATCACATTTTTGGCCTACATGTTACTTTTGTACATGGAGGATCCATGTAAGTTATTCACTCGTATCATCAGACCCCCTTTAGGTCATCCCGCCAAGTCTTTAGATGCATAACCAGTGGAGCCAAGAGGTTGGTGACCGTTACCCATATTGCGCTTCCCCAGTGATCACTGAGACATTGTGTAAGTGTTTGGCAATAAAAGGCTATGGAAGAAAAGTCTTCTGTGGAGGCAGATTACTTGCGGTGCTCCGCACGGAGTACCAACGATTGTGTTTCTTGCTGCCCAGGCAGCCCCTTATATCGTAGCAGATTTACTCTAGGCTGTGCAGTTTGTGGGGGTGGCTTTCCGCGCCCACGGCCGGCTGGCGCCGACAGCAGTTAGCACCTCATGGTGACCATTGATGGTCACCTGCTGTGACTTCCTGCTGCCCCGATGTCTTGGGTGTGGCACTTGCTAATGTGCCTTGGCACCCTGCTATGGCCCAGTGTAGCTGGGTGAGAGGGGAGGGGTTTGGGGCTAACCCTGTGTCTGCAGCATGTGGTCTGCCCCTTCCCTTCCACCTGTGACCTCCTTGCCCCCCAGGTTACTTGTCCGCGCTCTCGAGCTGTGGGGCGCCCTCTCCCAGGTGGATATGCAAACTGTGATAGTTGCCTCTGGAGTTGATAGCCTTTGTATTCGCCCATTGCTTTGATCAGGGCCGGAGGTGACCTCCTGAGTTGAGAATTTCCGTCAAGCAACTCCAATCAGTCATTTCCAGTGTTTTCTGCAAAGGGCAGTCTTTGAGTCTTTACCATGAGGTAAAGCCCCCCGTCTGGACTTTCCTGATGCGGCTCCCTCCACTCATGCCCTCAACTCCCACCCCACCCTCTCCGCCCCCCGAGACTCTCATAGAAAGTATAAGCAGTTACAGAAACAATACTTTTACTCAATATAACAAAGTTTGAATACTCCTGCATAATAGTTGAGCAGTAGTAAATTGGGGCGAGGTCTGGCCCCCCGCAGGCCGGCTGGGGTGGGTGGTATAGTTGTGTGAAGAAGGTTATCCCTGAAGGAAGGTCTTGAGCTTCTCTCTGACTTCAATGAGGGTGGATGCGGTTGAATATTGACCGGTATGATGTTCCAGAGCGTGGGGGCGCAGTTCGAGAATGCCTGTTTCCTGTTTTTTCAATAATGACCTTTTTCATAGCCAGATCTCGGCTGGCTGGGGGGGGGGACTCCATGTTCCCAACATGTGCTGGGAGTAGACGGTGACCTGCCCCCCCTGCTGGTCTTGGCAGCAACTGATACTCGGGGTATCAGTCAGCTTGCCTGGAGCCGACACTATCTTTATCCGTGTTCCAGGTGTATTAACTCCCAGGCGGCATCACTTTACCCAGGAGCTGGTGCCTGGCACTGCCAGTCCTGTAAATGATAGATGGCTTCTCTATCGGACCCGGGGGCCTGGCCTCAGTGTGCACAGGACTGCTGCCTGCATGAACCGCTGGGCTGCTGCAGCCTGCACAGGGCCTACCAGGGGCAGCTGGCCATCTCAGGGCATGCACTCGGCCCTGCACCTTTACACTATTGTGGGCGAGTCTCCTGGGGCGCTCTGCACTGCGTGCACTCCGTGACCACATGCCAGCACACCAGCAAAGTCGCGGACCAGCCACTATTACTGGCGAGAAGCAGGCAGCTACTGTCACCCCAAAATAATAGGGGCAAAAATACTTCCATCAAAACTAGGAAACAATGGACACATAGGGGCATGCCCCCTGCATCCGCCCACACAGCTCCACTGATATGATGCGATCAGTGGCACCAGCAGAGCATGCCTCCAGCATCCACCCACACAGCTCCACAGATATGCTTGGATCAGTGGTACCAGTAAAGCATGCCCCCAGCATCCACCCACACAGCTCCATCCGATCAGTGGTACCAGCACAGCATGCCCCTTGCATCCACCCACACAGCTCCACAGATATGAGCCGATCAGTGGTACCAGCACAGCATGCCCCTTGCATCCACCCACACAGCTCCACAGATATGAGCCTATCAATGGTACCAGCAGAGCATGCCTCTAGCAGCCACCCACACAGCTCCACAGATATGAGCCGATCAGTGGTACCAGCACAGCATGCCCCTTGCGTCCACCCACACAGCTCCACAGAGATGAGCCTATCAATGGTACCAGCAGAGCATGCCTCTAGCAGCCACCCACACAGCTCCACAGATATGAGCCGATCAGTGGTACCAGCACAGCATGCCCCTTGCGTCCACCCACACAGCTCCACAGATATGCTTGGATCAGTGGTACCAGTAAAGCATGCCCCCAGCATCCACCCACACAGCTCCATCCGATCAGTGGTACCAGCACAGCATGCCCCTTGCATCCACCCACACAGCTCCACAGATATGAGCCTATCAATGGTACCAGCAGAGCATGCCTCTAGCAGCCACCCACACAGCTCCACAGATATGAGCCGATCAGTGGTACCAGCACAGCATGCCCCTTGCGTCCACCCACACAGCTCCACAGAGATGAGCCTATCAATGGTACCAGCAGAGCATGCCTCTAGCAGCCACCCACACAGCTCCACAGATATGAGCCGATCATTGGTACCAGCTGAGCAGTGCCACAGGAAGGAGCTCAACTATTATTCCTGCCTGATCTGAAGATGAGCTTAAAAGGTACAAATGCACCTTTCAGGTATGGCTTACGAGAGATATCTGTTTTAGAGTTGAAATATATGTCACTTCCCTGAACAATACTCCCAATACAGATGAGATGTACTTTTTTACCTACTAACAATCCAGTTTTCTTTTTAACAGGTGCTAAACCAAAACGACTCAACTTGATGGGTATAGCCCCCACCCTGAGAAACCTTATAGCACCCAACCACAAGAAGGTGCGCACCAATGGTCATTCCCACCACATGTGCAGGAAAGCGACCATAGGGTATCTACAGCCTGGTCGGCAGCCATCTGTGTTTGCACAGTCCACAGATAAAAGTGTGCACTGCAAGTGTTTGCCATGCATTCACTTTAAAGACCACCTCGAATCCTCCAAAGGGACCCCAAGTTCATCGTCCCATTCAGCCCACAATTTAGCTATTGATGGACTGCGAGAACAATCTTTGCATAGCTCAGTAATGCGCTTCCGACCCATTCAGTTCCAGTGAGATAATGGTGCTGTGCTTGCATAGTGGCGGTTCCTCTGGGAACGCAGTCAAGTTGGTTCTATTACAGGCAGACAGCTCCGTGTAAGTCGTGAAAAAAGTCCTGTTCGCACCCAGAACCACACAGAAGGAATGAGCTACTTACCTGTAACTCCTGCTCTGCAGCATTGGTCTCTTTCATAGATTCACACGCTGTGAATATTCCCCGTCATCAGGCTGGGAATCCTTGGTAACATAGAGCAGTTTAAGTCTCTTGTGTGCTCTATCATAGTCACTTTTTAGTAATACTGACCATAGCCAATAAGAGCAGCTCCCTTAGCTCCACCCCTGGCGGCCATCTTCAGATTTTGGCATAGCACAGCAAGCTACAAGGCACCCAGCTAACACACAAGCCACTAGCATGCTTGCTGCTTACCACTCGCCCCCTGGACAGACATGCTACTGAAGTGGATGATTACCTCATTGATTCTAACATCGATATCTGGGCCATTACCGAAACCTGACTCCATCCTGCTGCTGGCCCGGTCATTAGCTTGGCTACACCTCTTTGTTTTAAGATCATGCAGGCTGACCGTCAACAAGGGATAGGAGGGGGGGTAGCCATGATTTATAGGTCCTTTCTTCAGCTCTGGCAGATTGCCAATGTTACCATAGCAGACTGTGAGATTCTTCTTGCAAAACCTACGAGGGACACTAATACTACTATCAATATTGCCCTTATTTACGGCCCCCTAATACAATGCCTGACTTCCTGATGCATCTGAGTGATACAATCCTTCCCCTTCTTAAACCAGCAGCTAAACTGATTCTACTGGGTGATATGAATCTGGGCTTTGGAGACCCCACTGATAAAATGGCTCAACATACCAGTGCCACACTGACGGCACTAGGTTTCTCCCACTCGGTGCAATCCACAACCCATGATAAGGGAAGGACACTCGATTGGGTGGCCTCACACATTGTAGATCTACAATGTCTCGATATTGCCCCAAGCCCCTCGTCGACCACTTCTTTGTGCACTTTTCCATTCCTTCCATTATCAAACATAAAAGCAATCAAGATCCTAGGGTTTGGGTAAAATGTAGGAACCTGTGCAAGCTTACGTCAGTTGCCCTAGAATCATTTATTACCCCTGTACTCAAGGACTTACCTGATTGCATAAGTGCCAATGATTTGGCGGACGTCGATCGCAATATGCTGACCAAGGCGATGAACCAACTAGCACCAGAAAAACCACGCCTCATTATAAATAACAAACCCAAAGCTTGGTTCTCCATTGAGATTCACAAACTTAGGAGCCTTCAGAAGAAGGCCTTCAAAAATTAGAAGAATGGTCCATCTACTGGCAACACATTGGACTATTATATTGCTACAAAACAGCCATCTAGGAGGCAAAAAGACAGCTCCATGACAACAGATTTTCTGAAGCACCCTCTAATAGTAAGGAACTGTTTAGGATTCTAAAGGAACTTGAGACCCTGTGCCCCACCACAACAGAAGTATTTAAAGACACCAACTGGTGTAGTAGTATACAGGAAGCAATGAGAGGAAAAATTGAGAAGACCAGAGAAAACACCACAATAAACTACAACGTCCCTGACTCCATGCAAGATCCCACGATCTGTGATCTTCCCCCACATATCGCTGCACCCTTCTCCTTTAGGGTGGTATCAGAAACGGAAAGGCAGCTGCACTGTCCAGCCTCAAGCCCACCACATGTAGGGGGGGGATATCTGGCCTGCAGTGATTGTTAAGGCCTGTGCAGGCCAACTACTTTCTATAATAACCAGATTTGTCAACTGCTCCTTTCAAGGGGATAATGTAACTGGGTCCATCTAACAGGCATGGATTTCCCCTCTTCTGAAGAAGCCATCTCTCGACCCAGCTCTACCGGAGAACTATCGCCCCATTACAAATATACCCTTTCTCCTCAAAATCCTGGACAGGGTGGCATATATTCAGATTCAGGGCTTCCTGGAAACTCACAATCTTCAGGATTCAGAAAATCACACGGTGTGGAGTCTACGTTATTGGATCTTAATCCAATATTCTGCATCATTTCGTGGATGGCAGCACAGTTATGCTTATGCTGCTCGATCTATCCTCTCCATTTGATGTAGTGGATCATGACATACTGATCCAGAGACTTCGTGATACTGCTTTTATTTCTCCCAATGCATCCAACTGGGTCAAGTAATTTCTCTTTGGCGGAATGGCCAAGGTTTTCTGTAGCAAGGCCATGGCTGAAAGCTATTTGGTGACATGCGGGGTGTCACAGGTGGCGTGTATGTCACCCACTCTGTTTTACATCTTTACAACCCCTCTTTCTAGCATGCTGGATAGGGAGGGCACCCTGTCTACCAACTATGCTGACGACACTCTCGCCCTCATTACGACCCTGGCGGAATTCGGAAAACGATGGCGGAAATGCAATACCGCCATCGAATAGCGCTCGGTGCGACTATGACCCGTCACCGCAAAGTACGAAGCCATTAGCGACACCGTAGTGAACGCCAACGCTAACTGCACCAAGCACGCGCGCGCGCGCCATGCCAAACCGCAAACACCACCATGGCGCAAGGGTACGCCAATTCCGACCCTAGCGGACATGTACCTAACGCCATGAAGCATGGCGGAATGTACCATTCCGCCATGGTGAGAAGTACGGCATCGCGAATCAACCGTAAACGGCCCCACTGAGTGCCTGTACACCGCTCCCTGCCCACAAAGTACAACTCCCCGTAGGTGCAATGAAGTCACAATGCAACCATTGAAATGTACAAGTCACCCATGCATGCCAACGAACAAAAGAAACACAACAGGGGCCAATGGGAGCTGCAGGGCACAGATGGCACGAATACAGAAGCCATCCCAATGGACATGACCACAGTCCCCCACCAAGAAACGCACGCAAACACAGGCACCTGTGACCAGCAATATTCCGAGAATCACATCATTCCACCAGTCCACCTGGCTGACCGGCATCTGTTACACAAAACCCAATCCCCCGCCCCTGAGCATGACAACATTCAAACTGTCATATTGGCAGCCCCCATCCCTGACCTCACGGGCTTCGTAGGCAAACGCACCCAGTACAGTACCACGCAACTAAACTCCGAAGCTGGAACCCAATGCAGATCTCCCCACAATACATCGCCCCCCAAATAGGCATATGCCACATCACTTGCAAAGAAAAACGCTACACGGGCCAAATCAGAATAGAAATTTAATGCACATCAAAATCACCAAGCCCATACAGCCATCAGGCCATGAACTCCAAAACACTTTTCACCATTGTGTGCTGCATCCGCAAGAAATGACCAACCACTACTTGTGTGACGCCCTGTTCCCTCATGGTACACAGAGCCACATTCACGTACGAAAAGGCAACATGGAAGCGCACACAACCGCAGGGCCGTCCCAATGGGGAGGCACTAGTCCAGCTGAAAGGCCGAAATGTTGCTCCGAGCCACCAGTACTGCGTAAGGGCATGTGGGCCATTGGCGATCGTCCCATAAGATCGTAATGCTGCTCCACTGATTAACACGAAGCAGCAGGTGTCGGGAGTAAAACCCATCTGCAGGAGTGGCATACAGATGGCAGTGGCAAAAGGGGAGGAGATACCTGTCAACCAAAAGAAAAGAAAAAGAACAGAATGGCCATCAGAACTACATTCCAACAACTCACTTCAATGATCACACTAAATCCACAGCCATATGCATGCTAGCCCACTCCAAAGGATCATCACCACCCCAAAACCACTTGCGACTCATAACCATCTATATCGAGGTGCAAACACCATCACAAACGAGTGTACCTGTGCATGCGTCTGTCAAAACAGAATCCATCAGATGGGAATGTTAACGTGCATGGACACAAGTGTCTGAGGGCGCGTCGAGACAGGGAGGGCTCAACAAGGCCAGATAGACGATGGTCCCACTATGGCAGCCCTGCATCACATAGCGTAGGGGAGGCGGATAGATCCCAAGAAGCCCTGTACATGGCAAACTCTGTATCAAATCACCTGCCCATGCATCCATCCATCATTCCCTCATCCCGGGATCAAAACGCCTGAATAATTACTCACATGACATTAGAAACATCCATTGAGTCTGTGCGTTATGCAGCCTGCAAAATCCACAGTGCCCCAGCCCGTAATTCCAGTGTCGTGAAGTAACATGTATTTGGGAACGGCCGGCCTCATCGGCCACGTAGCTATTGCGCATCCCAAACTATTCATATCAATCATTGCTTCCTCGCCATGGCCCCTGTCTCAAGGACATTGAACAATAGAACGTTATATTTGCAGTCAGACCTGTGGGCATCTCCTCGCCGCTAGCTGGAAACCGAAAGCGCCGCCCTTCGAATTCCTCATTTGCAACATCACGTCGAAAAGGCATCTGTGGCCGTTTGAAATCACTAATTATTCCATCGAGTGCGGCTGTGTGTGAAAATGGTAACTGCCTTCACCCACAAATGGGACGCCCCGCCCGTCGTTGCAACTCGGTACAGTGATGCATGAGGGCCCACCGTTACTCGAGTACTACGTTCCACTGACCCTTCACAAGTCTGTTCGCGACTGCACAGATAGTATGTGAAACAATGGGACCACAGCAGAATGAACATATCAACCAATCTTACACGGCCATCGGGTACAAATACATGATTGCAATAGCAAGATGCCATTCCCCGAATTGCAGCGTTGTGCGCGGGACGTGCCCGGCCAAAGGGGAGAGCAGTTTGCACAGGTGGAATTAATCACCACAGGTGGAGGCCATACAGCCTGAAAACACATAAATTGCACACCCAGTCTCCTCCCACAACCACACCGAAATGCTACCGGCAGGACTCGCGATGTTGGCCCTGGGGGACCTGATAGCACTGCAAGTACTCCAACTCCAAGAAGAAGACGAACACCAACTACAACCGGCCGCACGGAGGAGACGCAGGAGGAGGAGGAGGCCAAGGCAGGGCCAGCAAGGGCCGCCAGCACAGCCACTACCACCACGCAGGCAGCCCGCAATCCCACGCCTCCGAGCACATCCGTTCAACCTCACTGATGAGCAGATCCACACCCTCTACCGTCTGGACCGGGACACCATAGCCGCCATTGTGGACATGACACAGGCTGACCTTGTCAGCATGATAGATAGCCCAACCGCCATCCCACCCCTACTGAAGGTGGTGTCTGTACTACACTTCCTGGCCACAGGCACCTACCAGCACACAGTCGGACAGTTGCATGGCATTTCTCAGCCACTGTTCTCACGGACACTATTGCAAGTGCTCGATGCCCTCCTGCAGCACGCAGACGACTACATCTCTCTACCACGCTCGGAGCAGGAAATTACCAACACAAAAGTGGGATTCCATGCACTTGCCGGCATACCGGGTTGCATTGGTGCCATCGACTGCACCCATGTTGAATTGGTCGTCCCACATGCCATGGAGGCCCAGTACCGCAACCGAAAACAATTTCATTCCCTGAATGTACAAATGGTGTGTGACTCCAACAGGATCATTACACATTGTTGTGCCCGATTCCCTGGATCAACCCATGATTCTATGGTCTTGAGGAACTCTACAATACCACGCTACATGGAGCGACACGCAGGGAACAGATCCTGGCTACTCGGTGAGTCTCATTACATGCATGAATATGTGTGGTATGTGATTTGGCAATGACCTGGCAGGAAGGGGGGGGGGGTGTGCGTACGTAGCAATGGCATTCCACATCATGCGTTTCTCGTCCACATACAGGTGATGCTGGGTATCCACTGAAGAGATGGCTCCTCACACCAGTCCGGAACCCACGGGACCAGCATGAGGAGGACTACAACCATGCCCACTCACGTACCCGTGTAGTCATTGAACAGGCATTCGGCCTACTGAAGACTCGTTTCCGCTGCCTCAGCAGGTCTGGCGGGGCACTCCTGTACCGCCATGAGAAGGTTGCAAAGATGGTGATGGCATGTGTCATGCTCCACAACATGTGCGTACGTAGAAATGTGCCCATGCCCCCTGACGCAGAACTGCAAGCACCTGATGATGGTCATGATGAGGGTGGGGATGTGGCAGCACCTCATGGAGTCTGCGAGGCACCGGAGGCCCGTGACATTCGTCAGCATCTCATTGATGCATGCTTCTAGCACTCACGCCTGGTGGCTGATACATGGACACGGGACTCGTGGCACTGTGTGTGTCTGGGACATGCACAATATGGACTGTACGCCTATGATGGCCTAGTACACAAAGATCAATGTCCACACATCTCATTGGTTGATCGTGCACTGTTTATGGCATATGTGATATCATGTTGAACACCCTATCGACCCGCCACCCAAGTGAGCCCAACACACCCCCTCCACCCTCCTACCTCCCCCCCGAACACCAGTGTCCAAAGATGCTCATTGTCAGTGGGCTGTCGCTATTGCAAGCCCCCTCTGCGGGTATCAGGGGCACCCCTGCCTGTGGAGCGCAGGTTCCTCCCAGATCTACGTTGGGGGCTGCCCTGGACGGAACTTGCAACGGATGATGTCTCTGCCTGCTCACGTCCATGCATGTCCCTAAGGGTTTGCGAGAGCTCAGTGAGCACACGGCGCACTGCGGCAAGTTCGGCACATACGTCTTTGGACGTCGCACGCAGTTCCCCCCTCAGGCTCTCGGTGCTTCTCTCCATTTGTGCCCTTAGCGTCTCTGTACCTCTCTCCATTTCTGCCCTAAGTGTCTCAGTTGATGTTTCTATGTCTGCCTTAGTGCCCCCACATTCATCGGCATGGTCCTTGAGGAGCGTGGCCATTTGCTGCTGTTGCACGATTAACTGGTCGAGGGACTGTTGCCTCTGCTGGGCCATGGCCATTTGCGGGGGTGTCACAGAGGGGCTGTTGTCCTCATGTTGCCTTGCCACAGGGCTTGTGGGGGATGGCCAGTCGTCGTCTTGTGGGTGCCCCTGCGTGGTATCCTCATGTTGTACGGGATGGGACAGACAGGGGGATTGGGACAGGTCATGGATGGATCTGACTTCGACATCCCCGTCTTCGGTGTCCGAGCATGCTGCCATCAATGGGGTGTCACCTATGGTGCTGCTGCCACCAGAGGCAGTGCCTTCTGTGGCATCCATTGGGGGGACCTGTGGTGGTGGTGGTGTGCCCATGCTGGCTGCTGGGGTGCCTGTTGATGTTCCCTCCTCTGTGCTGCCACCTGATTTGTGCTGCTGCCGTGTCTTGATGCATGCAGCTGAGGTGGAGGGTCTCTGGCCGTTGGTCTTGGCCCTCTTTGCAGGTGTGCTGGTAGGGGTGTCCTGAAGCTCGTCGTTTGGATCGGACCCTGTGGTGGAGTAAAGGAGGGCGAGGGTTATTGATGGGTCTGTGGGAATTGGAATGGCATTGTATCACATGCATTGGAGTGGTACCTGAGGGTGATTTGGGTCGGGGCCTTGGAGGTGCTTTCATTTGTGTGTGGAGTGAGGGTGCAGTTGTTTGGCAGCCTGCAGTTAGGGTGTGCCTGCTGCACGTGTAGTGCGTGTTTTAGGGGTTTTTAATTATTTATGTATTTATTGTGGGTTTTAACGTGCGCTATCAGGCCTATGTGTGTGGACGTTCTCCTGGACATGTGTTTCTGTAGCACTATGTGGACGCATGGTACTTCACATGGATGGACTGTGTGGATTTGGCATTTTTTTATTTGGCCCCCCTACCTGAATCTTCGGATGTCTGCACTCCTTTCTCCATCCCTCCGACTCCCTCTATGCTCTCCATTCCGATGGTGGACGCACAGATTTCTTCCCAGGGGGTCAACTTGATGGGTGATTCTGGACCTCCCCCGGTGGCTGTGGCAATGTTGCGGTTGGCAGAGAGTATGCTGCGGTCGCGTATCCGCAGGTCGTCCCATCGTTTGCGGCATTGCTGTGGGGTGCGGGGTGCGGTCCCCACCGCACTTACCCGCTGTGCCACCAGAGCCCATATGGCCTTCTTGTTTGCAAGTGCCGTTCTGGTCATTTGCGTGGAGAAGACGACGGCAGCATTCTCCTGGAGGGTCTCTGTTAGCACGGTGAGTTCCTCACGGGAGAAGTGGACCTGCCGCTTGCGGTCGCACGCTTTCTTCGCTACTTTTCCCATTTTTCTTGGTTTCGCTAGGGTGGATGACGGGTTGGAGTGTGTTTCAGGGTAGTGATTTTAGTGGTTGTGTGGTTTTAGTGGTTTTATAGGTGTACGGCGGGATGTTTCCCGTTCCGGGGCCATGTTTTAACTTCCGTTTCCGTATATTTCCGGTCACCGTACTTTCCGGTAGGCGCACACTGCGGTGACCGCTAAGAGGGGTGGCGGTATTGCACCTAGGGCGCCGTACGGCGGCGGTGTGGGCCGTTTTGGGGTCATTTCCGCCATCGCGGACTTTGCACTTCCGCCATGGCGTGGTGCTCGTGCCCGATGGGTCGGAATGGGCCGCACTTTGCTCCTTCGTGCAATGGCGGAAACGCTATTTACGCTGTGGCGGTCCGGTCAGTCACTTTCCGCCAGGGTCGTAATGAGGGCCTCAGTGTCTTATACACCTCTCTGGGGACTACACCAAGGATACTATCTCTATCAACCAGGTGTTCGGCTGCATTGAATCCTGGATGAAGGATAATGGGCTTGCACTGAACACCAAGAAGACAGAGTTGATGATTGCTGGCACTGTTGGATAGACAAAAAAACGTGGGGATGAATACCAAGCCTTTAACATCACAGGCTGCAAAAATTGAGACGCTCAACAAAGTTAAGACCTTGGGGGTGGTGCTGGATCACAAGCTCTCTACGAAAGCACACATTAGCGGCCTAGTATCCAGCACAGGCTACTATCTGAAATTGCGGGCCCAAATCAGGTCTTTCGTGTGCAAATTCAAATGTGCGGCGATCACAAGAGCAATTATCGGTGCCCATATAGACTATTGTTCTAGTCTCCTTCAGGGAGTTGGTAAAGGAGAACTGGCCAGACTACAGGTCATCCAGAATAGTGCGGTAAGAGTGGTTGAGGGTCTTAAAAGATCTGACCACGTCTCTACCACAAGACAGGCTTTGGAATGAGCTCCCACCAGATCTGAGATCCTGTAGTAGCTTTCTGAAATTTAAACAGGTACGAAAGACATTCCTTTTCTGCTAAACTATTCTTTGTCTATCCCTGCCCATGCTCTCTGAGCATAATTGTGTGTTCTGTTTGTCCTTGCGCTCTTATGTCTAGGGGCCATGTCTATGCACATTACAACTAAAATAAATAAATAAATAAACAAATAGCGCACGTGAGTGGCAATATGGCCAAGAAGAGCCAAGCATGGAAGGCAGGAGGAAGGATATGAATCTATGAAAGATACCAATGCTGAAGAACAGGTGTTACAGGCAAGTAACTAATTCCTTCTTCAGCATTGGATCTTGCATACATTCACATGCTGTGAATAGATTACAAAGCAGCAGTACCATAACCATAAATGGGCAGAGGCAAGCTCCTTGTAGTAAACTTACCACCAGAGACACTAACCGTACGCAACCAGGTTACAAAGGACGGACTGTCCAACTTTGGACTCTGCCGCAGCAGAATCCCTGTCGACAGAGTAGAACTTGGTAAACGTGTGTACTGACCTCCACGTGGCTGCCCTGCAACTGTCTAGCAGGGGGATCCCATCAAGAAAAGCTGTTGCCGAGGCTACCACTCTGGTCGAATGAGCTCTGGGCCTGCCAGGAAGAGGCCTGCCCACTTATTGGTAACAGAAAGCGACGCAGAAGGATACCCGTCTGGAAATGCAGGGTTTGGAAAGTGCCCTCCCCGAGCCAGAGGGACCAAATGTCACGAAAAGTGGAGAGGTTTGACAGAAAGACTTTGTGTGGGCGATGTAAAGCTTTAGCGCCCATACCACATTTAATGAGTGTAATAAACGTTCAGCCACCGAGTCAGGTGATCCAAAGAATATTGGTAGCACCACAGGTTCTCTAGGGTGAAATGTAGAGGGCACCGTAGGCACAAATGCGGGGTTAGTGCTCAAGATGACCTTGGATTTGTAAAATGTCAAGTAGGGGTCCTTGGAGGAAAAAGCTTGTATCTCGCCTACCCTACGGGTGGATGTAATGGGGACTAGAAAAGCAGATATTTCAGCGAGGCCTTGTATATTGGCTCAAAAGGATACCATGAAATTATCAGAAATAAAATACTTAATGAGAAATTACCACATTTCTTTTGGTCGAATAATTTTGTAATATTGCGGGGGGAGACCCCCAACTTCCCCCTACCTTCACTTATTCCCATCCCCCATCCATATATTAATACAAATGTCAAAAATCCCTAACATATTCGGTCCAAAGAATTCGGTAATTTCTCATCAGGTAATGTTGCATTCAATTATTCTGCGGATTCCGGCTCAAAAGGAGGTTTCATGAGCCTGGATAAGACAACGTTGCGTTCCCATGCTGGGGCTGGTCGTTTGATTGGAGGGAAAGAGCGGAACAGGTCTATAATGAAATCCTTCACTCATCTGGGAGGCCAGAGAGAAAGAGTGCCAGGTGCAGAGCTGTACCTTCAGATGGCAGCCAAGTGTACTTTAACCGAGGAGTGTGCCAAACCTGCATGTGCCAGGGACAGCAAGCATGGCAGGATGTCCTGTGGTTGGATGGCCAGGGGGTCAAGCTTGTGGGCCTTGCGCCAGATCTGAAATGCTTCCATTTGTCCTATGACAGGCGAGCGTGGAGGGAGCACAGGCAGGAAACAGAACTTCCTGGCAGTCTTAAGACAGAGGGTTTGCACCAAACTCTAGGAACACAGGAGACAGGCTGTCAGATTGAGCAAGGCGGAATCATGTTGGAGCACTTCCCCCCTGGTTCATGGATAGTAGATCGTGGTGAGGGTACAACTTGATTGGACTCGATGAGGAGAGAGCGAGGAGATTGGACTACCAAAACTGTCTCAGCCATGCAGGTGCCACTAAGACCAGTTTGCAGTGATATTGTCTGAAGACGCTTATCACTCAGGCTAGCAGTGGAACCAGTGAGAACACACAAAGAACCTGCCCG
This sequence comes from Ambystoma mexicanum, assembly GCF_040938575.1. NCBI lineage: Eukaryota > Metazoa > Chordata > Amphibia > Caudata > Ambystomatidae > Ambystoma > Ambystoma mexicanum. The sequence continues at coordinate 65,316,447 of NC_090929.1, forward strand.
CCCAAGGGAATGCAAAGGAGTCCCCCATGGTCTCTGGGTGGGGAAAACTGTTGCCAAAGGATTTGAATCTCTTGCTGTTGAAGTTTGCAAACAGGTTTATTTCCGGCGTGTCCCAACAGTGGAAAAACATGAGAAGTTGACCACTCTGTAGTTCCCACTCATGGCATGAACGGAGCCTCCTGCTGAGACAATCTGCCAATATATTTTGAATCTGTGGAAGGTGAAAGGCGAGAAGGAACATTTGGTGTTGCAGCACCCAGTGCCAGACAGTCTGCGCTTCTGTTGACAGGTGTGGGGATCTTGCCCCCCCCTTATTTGCAGATGTAGAACATTGTGGTGGTGTTGTCCGTACAGATCTGTACCACCTTTCCACAGAATCATGGCAGGAATGATTTGAGTGCCCAGAAAACTGTGTGCATTTCCAGGAGATTTATATGAAGAGGTTTCTCCTCGCACAATTGGTCTCTTGAGTGCGCCCTCCATATGTTAGGCAGATTTATAAAGCGCACATACACCCAAGGGCACCATGGCGCTGAGAGAGGAGGAAGAACATAAGGGACTAAAAAAGCAGTGTTTTTTAGTGATCGATGAAAAGAGAGATGGTCAGTAGTGGCACGTAGCGTAAACGGGAGTCTGTTCCAGGACCTAACGGCCACCACAGAGAAGGCACATCCCCCCATCCTAGTCAGCCTGATACGGGGCACCGATAACAGTAGAGCAGACTGGGATCAGAGGGCACGTGAAGGTACATATTGGGAGAACTTTTCCTGGAGGTATTCAGCTCCTTGTTTATAAAAGGCACGGTGGACAATGCACAGTGATTTGAACAAAATGCGCTTCTCCACAGGAAGCCAGTGAAGTTCTCTGAGCACAGGCGACATATGAGTATGAGGGGGAGGACGGGAAACTGCTCTAGCGGCAGCGTTTTGAAGCAGCTGAAGTCTATTTATAATATAGGCAGGTTGACCCAGATACAGTGAGTTGCAGTAATCAACTGTGCTCAAAACTAGAGCCGCAACCACAGGAGCGTGGAATTGGGCAGGGATGAAGGGGAGAACTTTCCTCAAAACACAGAGTTTAAAAAGGCCAGATTTACTGACAGCAGCAGCCTGATCAGCCATAGATAGAGAGAAGGAGAGCTTAACCCCAAGGTTTTTCACAGAAGTGGACGGAAGGGGAAACGGGCCAAGAGAAGAGGGCCAGGAGTCAGGGGTCCAGAAGGAGAGGGAACTGGTAGTGCCCACCACCAAGACCTCTGTCTTGTTCCCATTAAGTTTAAGTGAATTTAATGCCATCCATGCTCCCAAGTCCTCCAGGCAGCTCCTAAGCCGGTCAGCAGTGTCGGGACGAGTGAGATCAAGACGAACCAACAGCTGGGTGTCGTTGGCATAGTAGTAGAATTTAAATCCGTGGAAGCGGATGAGAAGGAGGTGGCATCTGATATATATAATAAAAAGTATAGGGGAAAGTGCAGATCCTTGCGGAACCCCACAATTAAGCCCTACCGGTTCAGAGCAGAAAGGGGGGAGGGAGACGGACTGAGAGCCGTTGGCCAGAAAGGCAGAAAACCAATTTAGAACCTTGTCGGTTATCCCGACTTCTGACAACCGGGAGATAAGTATGGTATGATCGACCATGTCGAAAGCCGGGGATAAATCCAGCAGCAGTACCGCTCCCACAAGTACTGCTCCATAGAAGCGTCTGTGGTGACGGTGACCTGATTGATGGGGTAGCCAGAAGGAAATGCCCTGGACAAAATGGGCTACGACCGAACACTCTCTCTGAAGACTGTCACTGAACTGCTGTGTGAGGCGAATCTTGACATAGTGGGAAAATTAGGTCGAACAAACTATCACTGTGTCATGTCCAGCCATTGTGACTTGCTTTTTTTTATTGTTAAATTTTATTAACTGATTGAAATGTATTAACTATTGTATGTCTTGTTGTGTTTTGTAATACTTATGTGATTGAGCAACTAAGTATTGTATTTAGGATTTTAGTACAATAGGTTTATTGTGATTTAGCAGGTGGTTTTACTTGCTGTCCGAATTAATAAAATTGATACTTGTTTTTATACACAGAACATCACTTTTTGATTGAATTTCCATCTCCTTGTATTTGTTTTGAGGTAGATGGTCAGATCTCCCTGTTTTGTGAGTAATGGGTACTCTTGTGTTATACTTATATAGAATGATCTTTCTTTTGTTTAATGACAGATAGCATATTCCCACTTAGCAGGAAGGTCACACCCCCGATAGTGGATACAACCCTATTAGAATATTGGCTGAGCAGGATGTGGTCCTCCCAGGACCCAGAGACTTGTTCCCACCGAGCGTCTAGGAGCTCTTGCAGAGGACGCATGCATAACCTGTAGTGATTCAGTAGGGGGAGGCATGAGGACATCATGCCCAACAGGGACTTGTAACTGCGGCTGACACAGACGCTGAAGTGGCCAGTTGGTGCACTTTACAGAGTAGGGTGACTACCTCTGGGGTCGCTGTGCAGGAGAGCGTGTCAAGTTTTGCACCCAGGTATAACGCTTGCTGAGCTGGAATGAGGCAAGATATTGGAAAGTTGATTGAAAAACTGAGGGATTGCAGACAGTGAATGGTGAAGTCATACTGTGTGCTGCTGCGGTGTAAGATGGTGCTCGCACTAACCAATTGTCTAGATATGGGTAGACGTGGATGCCCGTTCGGCATAGATGCGCCACCACCGGCGCTAGACATCTGGTGAATACTCTCGGGGTAAACCTTAGGCAGAAGGGTAGAGCCTTGAATTGATAATCGATTCCGGCCACCACAAACCGCAGGTAACGGCGGTGTGAGTGGTGAATAGGGATATGAAAGTAGGTGTCCACCAGATCGAGGAAATCCCCTTGTAGTTGTGATAGGACCTGCTGCAGTGTCACCTTATGAAAGGTTTGAGCTATGAGGAAATTGTTTAGTACCCGCAGATCTAAAATGGGTCTCCAACCCCCGGCCTTTTTTCTTACCAGGAAGTATCTGGAGTAGACGCCTGAGCCTCATTGTGCGGTTGGACCTTTCTCCACAGCTCCCTTGGACAGCAATGCCTGGACCTTGCGTTGCTGCAGATGATGGAGCTTCTCTGCTTTTTGCAATGGTGGTGGTTTTATGAACTCAAGTATATTGCCCAGCTGGATCAGACAGAGCACCCATTCGTCGTTGATGATGTTGGAATTGCAACAGCCTTCCTCCCACTGCGGTGCTTAAGTGGTAGGGAAACCTCTAGCTCGGATGGGTCTGTTTTGAGAGTTGTCCCCTGCATTGTGAGGAGCTGCACCAGAGTTGAGGACCCCTGTAGGACTGGGTCTTGCCCCTGTACAGGTCAGCCGTGGAGAATGAAGATGTTTTGTATGACGAAGATTGGTCAGTGAGACGGTAGTCCTGTGACGTGCTGCTGAATTGGATTTTTCCCATCCGAAAGGACTGATGCTTCTGCTGTAGGGTGCCCAGAGAGCGGGCAGTGGCAGTGTCTGTTTTAATGGCTTGAAGGGTTTCATCCACTTTTTCCCAAATAGATCTATGCCATTGAATGGCATGTCCACCAACTTGGATTGCGCTTCTGGCCGGAAGTTTGCCCGCTTCAGCCAGCCCTGTTGCCACAATATATCACCAAGTCTGGTGTCTGCTATATCAATGGAGACTGAGATAGTGTGGTCTGATGCAGTCTCGCCTTCGTGGAGGATGGCTAATGCTTCCTGCTTCTTGTCTTCTGGGAGAAATTCAAGAATAGGGCCCAGCTTGAACAATAACTTGCGGTCATATCTAGCGAAGATGGTCATGGCGTTTGCTGCCTTGATGAAATTGGTGGCTGTGGTAATGACCCTCTTACCGAAAGCATCCAGGCATTTACCTTCTTAATCAGGCAGGACTGAGCAGGATGAGGACGGGTTGGCGGACCACTTGCGGGTTGGTGAAGACACTACAGAATCAGGTTTGGATTGTGTGCGTAGGCAGGCAGGCAGGCACAGAGTCAGGGACCCTGTATTTTTTGTCAAACCTGTCCTTTTTAGGAGGATGTGATGATTTGCTAGCTATCGTCACTTCTCCTCAAGGGGAAGCCCTTCGCCATGACGTTGGGGAGGTGCAGCCACTACCCAATATTCCCCCTATGGGTGGTATAATGCAGGAGAACCTCATGGGGAGGGACTCCCCCTCTGGGAATAAGAATGATCACCTTGGGTACAACATGTTGCATAACATAACTCCCTCACATGCCTTAGCCCTCTCCTCAATTGCCAATCACTATATTGATAGTAAACCAATGTATTTATGTGAGATCAGGAATACAACTAAGATAGAAAGTACTAGGATAAAGAAGAACATAGAAGCCATAAGCATTACTGACTTTCCTGGTACTAAGACGATATAGCTCACAGGAGGCATGAGGAATAAGAATGAGCCATTGACCACAGGTGTTGACATTATGCTGAGGAGGAGCAAGCCCCAATAGAAGGAAGGTGAAGGAGGACTCAAAGTCTTCATTTTCTTCCCTGATTGGAGAACCCAGGAGTTTCGAAGTACGTGGTGGAACCGAGGGAAGGGTTCTGCAGAGGACACCGGCGAGAAGCTTAGAGAGTCTTTTACGAGTCCTGCATCGGCAGGACCGAGGTCAGCTGCAAATAGGCGAGGCAGTGGCACGGCCTCGAGGAGGAGGTGGATCACGTGGTCCCAAACAGTGTAGAGTCTGCAAGAAGGCTCAACACGCAGAACTGCTGCCGAAGCAAAAAAGCGACGGCTGCAGAAAGAGGGAAGGAGACCGACCCCTGCCCCCTGAAGAGACCCGCGCAGTGCAAGCACGTCCAAGAAGGTAACAGGAAGCATGGGCGCACTAGTAGGGATGTGGGGGGAGTTAAGAGGTTTCAGCTTCAAGCCAGGGTAAGTGCTCCAAGAGACTGAGACAAAAAAAAAGTAAAGAATGGATTGAGGGAATCTTCCAAGTACCATTGGTGGGTATAAGACCGCTGACCACCAGAGAAGGGTCTGGGACCCGAACAAAAGTAAGGAGTGCATCCAAGGAAATCTTCCTCGTACCAGTGGCTGGGATTAGAACACTGGCCACCAGAGAAGGGTCCGGAACCTGAATAAAATTTAAAGCGCATCAGAGGAAATCTTCCTTGTACCAGTGGCAGGGATAAGTCCACTAACCAGCAAAGAAGGATCTGGGACCCCAATGAAAGAGAAGAGTGCATTCGAGGAACTCTTCCTCATTCAGTGGCAGAGGTAAGCCCACTGACCACCACAGAAGGGTCTGGCACCCCGAAATAAGTAAGACTTAGAACTTTGTTTATTCTGTGAAAAAGTGCCAAGGCAAACCCAAGTCAGAAAAGAACTCTCAAACACCAGGAGAAGGGAATCATTCTCCTGGTGGGAAAATCAAAGCCAGTCAAGTACGCTGACGAGGCACCAGTCATTCACCCTGGCATCGCAGAGTGCCAATCGATACCCAGAGAAGGGAGCCATTCTCCTGGTATAAGAAGTTGAATGTACAAAGATCTGGAGTTGCCAGCCAGGGGAAGGGAGTCATTCCCCTTGGCATTTGTTTCAAGAGGACATTTTTGGGAACATCATACATACACCAGGAGAAGGGAGTCATTCTCCTGGGGAGAGCACGTTTTGTGAGATTTCTGCAGGCCAGGGGAAGTCAGCCATTCCCCCTGGCATTGTCTCTTCAAGAGAACATTGAGGGAGCGTTACCCATACACCAGGAGAATGCAATTCTGGAGAAAGAACTTTCTGTTGGACAATATTAGTTTTAGTTGTAGTGTAAGGGTTAGAAGTCGTTTTTGACACAGGACGGTGAGTTTTCATTTGGACGGACATTCTGACAGTTCCTTGAGATTTGGTTTGAGGCAGGGAATCTTCTCTTAGAGATAGGGATAGTGAGGTTTTCTTTTTCATAAATAAAAGTCTACAACTACAAATATACCACCTTTGTGCCAGCTTCCTTCTTCGACACCCTTTGAAGGCGCTGTGAATGGATGGGCCATAGTAATGAGACTTTCCTCTCAAATGTTGTCCAAGAGTGACTTCCTATGTTGTACCCTTCTTTGATATAGAAGGCTGTCCTTCGATCTCATCCGGGGGTGGGAGGGGTCTCTGGAGGAGATCTCCTCCGTTTCACCATCAGCCGGCATGATATCGTCATACTCATTCTTTGTGTCAGTTCTGTGAATGGAAGCTTGATCATCCTGAGGGTCATGTACTGATTCAGTGTCTGTTAATTGCAATGGTCTTTGCAGTCGCTGCTCTTCCATTGTAGGGTAAGATTGGCCGCAAGTCCACTGGGAACTGTCAGCGGATGTCTGGGTTTTGGCAGTGGACAGCAGGGTAGACAGAGTGGCAAGAATGTCTCTAGGAGCGGGTGGTGGTGGCATCCCGGTAGGTGGAGAGGTCCCCTTACATGGCAGTGGTCTGTCTTGAGGTTTAGGCTCATGTGCGACCTTAGGCAGGGGCATGTCAGGAGGAGGGCTGGAAGTGGTGCAGACGTGAATGTTGATTTGTCGTCGAAGTAAATTCAAAAGCAGATGATAATATGAAGATTAGAGATATTTTAGAAGATATGTAGTGAGAGAGATTTTTGAGGACTCCCAACACGAACATCCAGTAATAATCTGAAGATGGCTGCCAGGGGTGGAGGTAAGGGAGCTGTTACTATTGGCTATGGGCAGTATGACCCAACAGTGACTATACTAGAGCACAAAACTGCTCTGTGTTACAGAGGATTCCCAGCCTAACGACAGGGAATATTCACAGCATGCAAATCTATAAAAGATCCTATGCTGGAGAAAACCTGGCAACCTGCCCTTATTGTACAATTGACCCCCCAAGTTTTGATATTGGACCCTGGTCCTGCAGTCCTACCAATGTTTATTTGGCGTCTTAGGAAAAATTGCATTAGCACAGATGGGGCTGTACGTACATTTGTGAGCCTATGTTTTCATATGCTTAGCCCATACCTTGTGTAATGCTCTGTGATGTAGAAATCTGTGCTCTGGGTGCTCTGGGTAATAAAGGTACATTCTGTAATTTGCGAGATGCAGTCATTGCCGCTAAGTTTGAACTATTGGGCCTCCATCAGCCCTGAAGCAGGAAACTACACATTGGTTAAAGGAGGCAGCCTAGTAAGTCCCAGTCTGGAATGTGTGATGGTCTAAGCATTGGTACTCTCTGGAAAATGTAGCGGTGCCTGAGTAACATTAACATGTTGGCTGGGGAGACACTCCCTACTAGTGACATTGTACAGATGTACAGTCTGTTTTATTGATCTTTCTAGGAGTCTTTCCTTGTATCACAGATCTGTATACCTAGTTAAGGAAAAGGTACCGGGTGAGCCTAGGAGGTAATTCTTACAACGAGGCAATCTCTGTATATGGTAATGTAGTAATGATTTCCTCCTCTGCAATGCCCACTTGCACACATCCTCTACCCACCACCACCATGCCGGACTAGCCCCTGGGGAACCACACCTCACAAGCACTCTTCTCACACGGTCCAAGTATGCTCCTAACATCCCACACTCTCCCCACAACACAGACACCTCACACCCCTAACAGCCCCTCTCCTCCTATTGTCATCCACACTCCACCCCTCACCACCCCCTAACCTCCCTATGATTTAAACTGACAACCCCAAAGGACCCACCCAGGGGATCTCTGCCCTTGCCCTCACTCAGTCCCCCCGCCTGCCTTCACCGTGCCCCTGGCTCAGGGCCATCAACCACCATCCAACTAATCAACTCTCATGCATCCTAATTAACGTCAGATCTGTCACCAAAAACTGTAGCAAAATATTTAACTTTCCTCTGAAGGCCCCAACATCCTTTTCATCATAGAAACCTGGTTCTCCGAGGATTTCCGACTCATTGCACATGAGGCATTTCCCCCAGGCTGCATACTAATCGTGCACAACAGAATCAGCAGGGCAGGCGGGATCACCATCCTCCATGAATCACACCTCACCATCCGAGGAACAAGCCTGCAATGCAGACTGCGAATCCCTCATAGTAAAATGTGTCAACACCCTGTCTCTTACCTACAGCTTCTTACTCATATATATACTTCCCAGCAACAACAGAAACTTCACGGATGCCCTACCGTCTCCCTAGCGGCCACCCCTCCCTCACCATGCTAGGAGATCTCAACGTAAGGTTTTAAATCCCCCATAACCTCATGACATGACCACTCCTGGACAACCTAGAAGCCCTCCACCTGACTCAACAGGTATCAAGTGGCACGCACACCTCAGGACATACCCTAGATGCACTCTTCAGCTCCTCCAAACTGATCTCCACGATCCCCCCCTTCCACTAATCTGGACGAATCACACAGCCATCATCTTCTCACAATTGACAGCAACCTCTCCTGCACGTTTGACTAATCCTGGACCGTACACCGCTTCCCCTTGTGGAATAAGGTCATTGTAACTCCGGATTTGGATGACCCCCCTGCTTACCTCCCTTCCAAATCTCCCTTTGCCATTTCAACCAATGGCTCTCCAATGCTCTCAGACCACTCACCCCCACCAGATCCTCCTCCCACAAACAAAGCCCCTGCCCCATATGGATCACCCCTTCTCTGAAATCCCTCAAAACACAAAAGCACACCTTGGAATGCAGATGGCAGGCCACCCCATCTCCCCAGAATAGAGCTGCATACGTCTGTCAGATCAAAGCCTACAAGGAAGAAATCCGGAAAGGCAAAAAATCCTTCTACTGGAACAGAATCTCCAACGCCTGTAACAACATCAGGGAACTCCACGAGATCATCGTATTGTAGAACCAGGAAGGAGACTGATGGTGTTGTGAGCCCCAAGAGCTCTGCAGCCATGACATCGATGCTACAACTTTCATGGAACTTTTCTGGGGTCTTCTTCAAATATAAATACGTGTTCCTGTGTCAGAAACTCTCCTGAGTTTGGGGCTGAAATCTGGTGCTGATAGACTCTGCACAACTCGACCTTGCACTGTCGATTCCTGAGACGCTGATGCCCAATTGCTCTCCTCCTTCTCTCCCCCTGTCCAGTGTTATGCTGATGACACACAGCTCTCCTTCAAACTTCCCTCCACTACCTCCTCTTCCTCCTCGCTCATTCCTGATTGTCTCACTGCTATTCAGGCATGGTGCACGGCTAAAGATCTCTTCCTTAATGCCAGTAAAACCAAGATCCTTCTCATTGGGATCCCTGCTCCCCCCTCTCTCTGGCCACCCTCCTTGGGTCCTCTACCCTCACCATCTTGTGAGGGTAAAAACCTTGTGTCATCTTCGATTCCTCTCTCTCCGTCTCTCCTCACATCATGGACTTCGCCAAGAAGGCCCACTTTCAACTTCACCTCCTCAGAGGCATTCTCCCCTTCATCACCTTCTCCCAGAACCTCAATGTCTCCAGAGTTCTGGTTCTCTCTAGGCTGGACTACTGTAACAGCCTCAATCCGCCTCTTTCCCCCTTTGCCCCCTTCAACTAATCCAGAATAGGACTGCAAGACCAATCCTTGGCCTCAAGCCCAGGAACTGCATCTCTTCAGCTCTAAAATCTCTCCACTGGCTCCCGTTGTCTGCGGGGATCAAATTCAAGACCCTCTGCAACATCCACAAGGCCTACTGAGGCCTGGGACCTCGCTACATCGAACTCTCTCTCCCTAAATACCTCCCTGCTAGAGTCCTTCGGTCCTCTAGCTCCATCTATCTGCAGATCAGATGTTTTTCCAAGCAGAGAGTGCAGTGAGATCTCTGAGATCTCTCTTCTCGGCGGGTGCCTGCCTCTGGAATGGCCTCCCTGCCCCTCTCAGACTTGAGCCGGACCTCATTAAGTTTCCGGAAACTTCTCAAGACCCTGCTTATCTCTACTTCTTTCCTTCTCCTTACTTGCTAACGTCCCCATCTGCCGTTCCGACTGGTCCTCCTGGTCCCTTATGAGTCTTCAGGTTACCAGGCCCCATTGGCCAGTCTATACCAGCACACTCCCCATATCAGCACTGCCCTTCTCTGCCCCCCTTCCTGAATAGCCAGGTTGGTTGGACATCCCTTCCTGAGTCTGGTCCACCCCTGTCCTCGCACTTAGGTCCTCACACCCGGAACCCCCCTGGGCTCCCCACAGCACTTGCCTAGCTCTTGGGCCCCACTTCCCCCCTCTGCATTGTATGCAGTTCTCCTCCCTCCCGCCCCTTTGTTGCACCTCTCGTTACTGCACTTGCACGATCTGAATGTCACAAGGCCTAGTAGGACCGTTAATGTTATTATCTCCCCTACCCCCCTTTTGTCTCGTGGCACCTGGAAACATCCTTTGCTCTATAGGCAATTTATAAATATTCAAACAAATAAATAAATCTCAGAATTCAAAGCCCCTCCCTGCACTTCCTCCACCCCCGCACCTCCCAAGAACTCTGTGACACCCTCTCGGACCACTTCCACAACATAGCAGTGGAAAGAACCCGCAACATCGGTGCCAAACTAGTAGCGCTTCCGCCCTGATGGCTTGCACCCTCGTCCGACCCCACAAACCCTCTAAACGCCCTGATGGCTTGCACCCTGGCCCGACCCCACAAACCCTCTAAATGCCCGCCCTATCTTCTTCTCCTTCTCTCCCATCTCACAACTCAAATTCCTGAAGCTACTTGCTTGCAGCCGCCCGTTCGGGTCCCCAGAAGATCCATGCCCTCCTTAAAAATATCTTATCCTCAACCTGTGCAGGCAGCATTGCAAGAGCTATCATAATTCCTCCCTCACCTCAGGCACATTCCCAACAGCTTTCAAGACATCAAACATCAAACCCCTGCTAAAAGAAAATTCCCTTGACCCCCCCTACTACCGGCCAATTACAGACCTATCACTCACAACCGTTGCTTAGCCAAACTAATTGATTCAACAGGGTACTCCCAACTTTGCCTCTTTACCGAGTCCAACCTCCTTCTCAACCCTGCCCAGTCCGGTTTCAGAACCCCACGAGAAACAGAATCATCCCATGTCCCCATCTGGGATGACCTCAAACGAACCGCTGCCTCAGAAGGCTGTGCCACACTCATCTTCCTCGACCTTTCTGCGGCCTTCAACACTATTCACCACCACACCCTCAAAGATAGACTCCACTCGCTTTGCATCAGGAACACAGCAATAAGGTGGATTTCCTCCTTCCTCGCTAACCGATCACAAATTGACCCACGTGCCTCCCTGTGAGGAATTCAACCATTCACACTGGGAGTGTGCCCTCACCTGGGTTTTTTTGAAATTTTGTAAGAAATAAAATGATGGGAGTTCAACCTCAGGAAAAGTAGGGGCTAATCTGCATGCATTTTCCTATGCTTGCCACACAGCAGACACAAAGTGCACTCTGGGTGGACACAGCCCACAGCCTACAGACACAGTCCTCCCTGTCATATTTAGCTGGAAAGTGGCAGCAACAGGTACATCAAAGCATCTCAGGAAGGGTAGGGCAACACCTTCCTTTGGCCATGGTCAGCTTAATAAAAATATCAAAGGCTCAATGGATCTGCCCTGCCTTTTGTTAAGTTCTGTGTGGTGGCAGAGCATAATGATGAGAGTTCATTGAAGCAGGCCTGCGAAGAGGCCTGGTCACAGAACTAACACAAGGAACAGGAACTAACACGTCTTTGATATGCAATGTGTCAACTTGAAGCTAGCTTCCACCCCACTGTATGAAGGGCAGTGAATGTCATGTTTGGGACAACTGTTTACAGTAAGCAACCCCTACAGGGTGACCCCTTTTCAGAGGGAAGAAGAATGTGATTTGATGGAGACAGAATGTCTGTCCTCACCACAAACTTCAAGGGAGACCTGCGCTTTGATCAGGAGTCACAGAGAGCTCAATTAACCAGAGAGATAGTTTGATTCACAACAGACAATAAGATGGGTGGGACTTAGTATTACTTGTTGTCACCCCTTACCTTTGCTGTTGCAAAGCACTCTGGTTATGACCTCACGCATAACACAAGATTGTTCGTGGGGAAAAGCATCAACCAGCGTCCACCTTTTAAGGACATTTTCGAGGAAGTCGAACCCTCAAACTGCGACCAGCTGCACCAATGACTCTTGTCACGCTGCAGTCACTAAAGCCATCCGAGACCCCAACCAGCACAGCAACAACGATTCTTGACCCTGAGCTGCTGTGTAGGCCAGCCTGCAGCTGTCCGTCCAGCCTCACTTGCCAAACTGCCTGCCATCTGATACCCGCAGCTGTCTCCCGTCTTGAACTCTGTTGCAGGAGCTGCAAAGCATCCTGGAACCGACTTGACGCTGTTGAACATCAAGATCATCTCAAGCACCTGGTATACTGTGGTTCGCACCTGGTATACTGTGGTTCTGTCCCCCTGGTCCTTCTCCGAAGTCCCCTACTGACATTTACAAACCTCTTGCTCCCTTGGTGCTGAAATCAAATAACCTTGAACAGTTGAGACTGATTGCTTTACCGACTACCCTCCTGTCAGTATCCAGAGTGCATCCCTTTCCTTCATGAAACTGTTTGTCCTGTATGTTCCATCACAGGGTGAGCTATATTTTGTAGTGTGCTAGAACTGTCTGTTGTAGTATAATAAAGTAGACATTTGTATACAACCTTGACTGGACAGTCCATTTTATTATTGGGTAATTGTATTTTTGCTGTGTTACAAGTAACCAATGATCCATGACCTTGCAGAGATAAGCCTGCCGTTTCGTCCACGTTACCAAAATTGGAAAAGCAGGTTTATAATTTGCTTGTGTTTCCAATCTGTTCGGATCCCTTCTGGTGTACTAGAGGTGTGGGACTGATTGATGGTTTAGAAACAATATTCGTTCCTGGACCACTAGTGTCCCAGAAGTTGATTCGTCACACTCCTTTCTCCTCGCACTGTCACCAACAGAGTACCACATGACGCCTCCCTATGCCCCCTGCTCTTCAACCTCCACCTGTACCCCTCCCGGCTCTTATTCTCTCACATGGCCTAACCTGCTAAAACTACGCAGATGACACCCAGATCTACAAGATACCTAACACCTCTACCATCCTGACCTTGCCCCATGCTTCAGAGAAATCGACCATTGGATGACAGATGACCACCTCCTCCTCAAACCCAGAGAAATCGAAATCATGTTCTGCGGGAAGACTGCCCTCTTACCCCAACCCACCCCGTGGCTGTCCTCCCTAGGCCCTCCTCCCGCTACATCCAACTCTGTAAAGAACCTGGGATGTACCACAGATGCAGATTGGCCTCTTTCACATCACATAAACTCTGTGTCTACATCATGGTATCTCCACCTCTGCATCCTCAAACTCATCTTCCCCTACCTCTCCTACCCTCACAGAGGCCCGGCAATCACGACTATTGCCCTCTCTCACCCAGACTACGCTAACTCCCTGTACCTGGGCGCCCCAGCATCTCAACTAAGAAAACTCCAACAGGTCCAAAACACCACAGCTAGGCTCCTCTTGGCCAAAGGCCCTAGAGAGCACATCACACCCGCACTCCGTGTCCTCCACTGACTCCCTGTCCGGCGACGGTTCGCTTTCAAAGCCATGTGCATCACTCACCATGCTCTGCACAAGACAGGCCCAGAATACCTACATCACAAGCTCACCCCTTACTTTCCCAACAGAAGCCTGAGATCAGGCGCCGCATTCCTCCTTGTCGTGACTCGGACCGGAATAGGGGGTCATCCCTTTCCATCCAGGCTCCCACAATATGCAATGCGATCCTCCTCAGCATCGGCTGCATTGAGGTTCTCCTGCCGTTCCGGAAGTCCCTCAAGATCTGGCTCTCCCCCCCCCCGTGTCCTGACAAGCCCATTCCGACTCCCGTACTAAATCATCCCCTATCAATTTGGCCGGGACAGTAATGAGAATCTCTAATTATGTTCTGAGCAACGCAGAGAGAGGACTGTGGCAGAAACGCAAAGCCTTCCAGGACATTCGGATAAGTATCACACGCCATGTCAAGGCAGGGATAACCATAGGCACGGCAGCCCCACCCGTACTCCTCTGCAATCACACGCTACTTAAAAACGTATCGCACAACTCCTCTGCCATGAGAATGCAGCTCAGTCGAACTACAAAATTCCATCTAGCTGGACACATAACCAGTGCCCCTGACTCTCATACTCGCCCTATAATCTCAGAGCGCCCATCAATATGCCAGCTTTATATGGGTCCCTACCAGGGTCTTGGCCCCCCCCTACCAACCTTTGTACGGGCTAAAATGCACACACAGATTCTAAACTCCTCTGACGAATCTCCCATACCACAGACGTGTGTCCTACTAGTCCTAGGGCATTCGCCTACAGCGCTTTGAGGCCATACCAATGGGAATAGGTGCTATATATAATATCCTACAAAATAGGAAGGGCGTAAATCAATCCCACTTTAAAATCCTATCTATGTCCTGTGTGTAAAATAGAGAAGAAAGGGACTCACGAGCCAAGATTAAAGTGCGCGACATAGGGTGTCAGCGCTGGCTCTAGTGCCAGGTTACATGAGTTAATACGTGCTGCTGTTTATTTTAGGTTTGGCTAATACGCGGCGTTATACGTGCTGCATATGAGGCCATACTGTTGGCTGGGAAGTGACCCTAGGAGAGAGATGGGATGCGAGGAGGGACACACCCCCTGGGGCAAGGGGGCGGGGGGATTTTTACCTACCCATTGACGGCCCATGCCCATGGTAGCCACCATAGTCATTCCTCCCACCCGCTAGTTGCCCATCCTCTCCAAACCCTCCCACGCCCCTTTCCCGCCATCCCCTTCAGCCTAACTCTGTGCTATTAACACAACAAGTAGGCATCTCCCAGGTACTGCCATAGCGTGCCTAGGTATTACCACGTTGGCTGCAGTTGGCATCGTATATCGAGGTGTCACCATTATGGCAGTTGCTGGAAAATGCCTCTCTCAGGCCTACAAAACCAGTGATTGGTGTGCTTTCAGGCATGTGTTCAATACTTGTCATTATTCATTGGGATGAGTTGTCTTGTTTAAATTGCTGTAGGAGCAGCAACACCCTTTAGAAAGACTGAAAGATGAGGGGGGCTGGGTGGGGGTGGACCGGATTATAACCATGTGTGTGTTATAACCAGCAGCTTGTGGTAGTGGATGTATGAGGCAGTTTGAAGGTCTGGTCGTGGAGCTGTCCGGTGGTTGGGATATTTTGTAGGTGGTAGGCTAATGAGATAAGGTGTTGGTTGTGCTGAGTGTTTGCGGTTTTGTTTGAATCATGCTAGTTGTTTGAAGTATTTTCAAGGTGGCAGGATTCGTTTTTTTGGTGGCGTCATTATTTTTTGTTTTGTTATTTTCCAGTCAGGGTGGATGTTTTAGTTCTTGTGCTCTTGGTGTTGTGTGGTTGGTAGTAGCTTTCTGAGGCATTTTCCTACTGTTGGTAAGAGTAATTTGTAGAGATTGGCGAGTTTTTAGGGTAATTTTCTATTTAAATCAGAGTATAAGTTGGCGATTGGTGTTTCAGATATTGTGTTCTTGCTGGCGGAACCATGACGGAGTTTGTGGCTGTAGTGGCTTTCAGGCGTGCTGGGTATTGTTGGTGTTTTGGTCGTGGCTGATGTTTTCAGGTACTTAATGGTTATTGGTGTTTTTTTGTTGGATGTTGGGGTGTGTGACATTTTGTTGCTGGTGGTGGGTGTTTGTGGCCATTAGTAGTTAGTGGAGAGTTTATCATGTCAGGTGTTTGAGATATTTTGCTGTTTAGTGCAGGTTTTTTAGGTATTTCGTAGAGAGTTTTGGGTTTGTTAGGCGCTTATACAACAAGTACATTGTGTTTCAAAGCACCCACAGGGCAACAGGGAGGGAACATGGGATGGAAAACAATGACTACACTGGAGGATAAAGACAAACCTACAAGGCCTTGTGAGCATTGAGAGCCTGCAAGTGCAAGGAGGGAGAGGGGCAGAGGGAGAGAGGGTCAGTGCTGGAGTGCCCATGCTCGTTAGTGAGCAGCAGGTGTAAGTGCCCAGTGCAGGAAGTGCTAGTGAGCTTTCATCTGTGAAAAATAAGCGGGTAAGTGCAGGCCTACAGTGGCGAAGGCCAGTAAGTACCAAGGCAAGTGCTGTGTGTAGGCAGAGGCTGCATGGGAGGCAGGGCCCCGAAGGACACATAAGGGCCCAGGTCACCAATCACAGTCACTGTGAGATTAGCAGAGGAGGGAAGAAGGGAAGGAGGAAGTGAAAAGGAAAGTCTTGAGGAGCTTCTGGAATTTTAGAAGGTCTTGCTCAAGATGAAGAGGTAGGGGGAGGTTGTTCCATAAGAGGGAGGCAGCTCATGAAAGAGATTGGCCTCTGGCCCTCTGTTTAGCAAAACGCTGTACACACAGAGAGTTGATACCAGAGGAACGTACATGTCTAGAAGGAGAGTATTCAGTAAGAGCAACTTGCAGATAGCATGGACCCAGCCCCAGACAGCCTTGTGGATAATGCAGAGGGATTTGAACTTGATCCTTGCAGCAACCGGGAGCCAGTGAAGAGATTTTAGGGCAGGAGCGATGCAATCCCTGAGCTTGAGGCCAAGGATAAGTCTTGCTGCCCTCTTCTGGATTAGCTGGAGGGGTCGTAGAGAGGAAGAGGGTAGATTCAGGAGAAGACTATTGCAGTAGTCAAGCCTAGAGACAACCAGAGCTCTGGTAACATTGAGCTTCTGGGGTAAAGGGAGAACAGGGAGAATTCCTTTCAGAAGGAAGAGTTGACATTTTTGACATTTTGGCAATGTCCTGAGTGTGAGGAAGGAAGGAAAGAGAGGAGTCGAAGATGACTGCAAGGTTTCTGGCTTCAGATGAAGGAGAAGGGGGAGAGCCCATAGAGGATGGCCAGAGTGAGGGAAGAAAGAAGGAGCAGGGGTCCCAATAGGAAGGATCTCAGCCTTGCTGGCATTGAGGGAGAGATCATTGGAAGTGCACCAGGACTGGGTGGCAGATAGGCAGTCCGAGATGGTAAAAGATGTAAGAGGGTCAGCAGAACAGTAGAGTAACTTTGCTGAAAATGTTGGGGGAGGACATGACATCTGAAGAAAAGGTGCACCAGCCAAATAAATGGGGACAAAATTGTCTCCCGTGAAAGTTAGGGGGGACAAACACCCCTGTCCCCCCCCTAAAATTACGCCCATGACCAGGAAGTTTGAAAAAGAGTTTTGTGTCATCTGCGTAGCACTGGAAGTTGGCGTAGAAGGAGGAAATGAGGAGTGCTAGCTGAGCAAGGGGAGAGGTTGGAGCCGTGGGGGACACCAGAGGTGGAGAAAGAGGTGCCCCGAATAGCCTGGGACAAACGGTCAGTTAGGAAGGATGTCAGTCAGTCCAGTGCCCACTCTGAGATACCCAGGGTATCATGGAGTCATTTTATGAGGATGGAGTGGTTGATTGTGTCGAAGGCAGAGGAGCAATGGAGTAGGATGAGAACAGCGGAAGAGTTAGAGTCCAGGGATGGGAGTAGTTGTTCACGGGTGTTCAGAAGAGCAGTTTCCTTGCCTCTGAATTCTTACAATCCAGATTGATGGTCATGGAGACCACCAACAAGTTCAGTGTCTAGGGTCAGTTGGGAGAAGGCTAGCTTCTCCACCAGTTTCCCCGGGAAGGGGGTGATAGAAATGGGGCGGTAGTTGGCTGGACAGGTAGGGTCTGCTGAAGGTTTTTTCAGGAGGGGCGCACAAGGGAGTGCTTGAGGGAGGAGGAGAGAAAATGAGTAGCAAAAGAGTGGTTGCAGAAGTCAGCGAGGGCAGGGGCAAGAGAGCCAATGTTGTCCTTGATGGTTCTGGAGGAGCAAGGGGAAACATGTTTGGATGAGACGTTCATAGAGCGGACAACACTGGTGATCGCATCAGGTGTGACAGGGGAGAAGGAGGAGAGAGAGACGAAGAAGGGTGGGAGGCTATAGGAGGCAAGGGAGTGTCGGAGGGGTTGGGCAGAAGGGTAGCAAGGGTGCTCAGGATGTCCAGAGTTTTAGTGGTGAAGTGTGTGGCCAGTGCATTGCAGAGCGCCTGGGACAGAAGAGGGGAGGAGGAGACTGCGGAAGGGTTGGCTAGGTCCCTGCAGATTTGAAAGGGTTCAGCCGTGTTGTTGGATGCTCCAGATACCTGTGCCTGTATGTGGGCGCTTTTCTTGGCACGAATGGAGAGTCTGTATTGCCTTTAGAGCAGGCGGCAGGCCAGTTTGTCAGAGGTTGAGTCTGAGGTTTGCCTCTTCCGTTCCGCAGTTCTGCACTTGCGTTTCAGGTCTGCCAGCTTAGAGTTGTGCCAGGTGTAATGCTTAGAGGCAGGTTTCAGGTGGATCCTCATGACTGGGGCAAGAATGTCCAGAGTGTTAGTAATGGGCAGATGGGAGGGTTTTTTTAGGTATTTTGAGTGCAGAGTTTACGTTAGGATATGTTATTGCTGGTGTTGGCGTTTGAGATATTTTTCTGTTGAGCGCAGGTGTATTTAGGTATTTTGTAGCGAGTGCTGAGTTGGGAGATGTTTTGTTGGAAGGGACTTGATCGTTTCTTGGAGGTGGTGGGTTTTTATGTGTTGCGTGTTTGATGTTTGTGGTTTCGGGGAATCTGTTTTGCTGTTATTTGGCGATGGAGGCAGCTAGTGTCGGGCTGTAGGTGGGTGCCAAGCCTATTTCGGTGGTCGCTGTGCCAGGAGCCAGCTCCCGCCCGCGATCTGTATAAAGGCCTAGCCGTGGTAGGCCCTGGTTTTGCAATGGGTTATCTATCTCCCGTGCCTTCCTCCCCTTATCGGCCGATAAGGGCTTCACTTTCCGGAGAATGATTGCCCAACAGCCGGAGCTGGTACCAGGCTCCCCTGGCCGGGCCATGCGGCCTTCGGTCCCCTCGGGAGCAGGGGACACTGGTACCGCCTGGCCTGATCGGGAACTGCCGCGTCCCACGGCCACTGCCTTTGTTGACACAATCATCAGCAAACAGGCTCGTCAATTATTAATAAAAAAGTAAGACGAGGGCAGGAAACCCTATCCAGCCGGGGAGGGAAAGAGGCAGGACACCGGCAGGGACCGGTGGGAGAGGGCAGCGGCTGGCACTCGGGAGGAAGCCAGGCAAAGAGGCGGACGCGCAGGACACACAGGACCCATCCAGCGCACGGGCACACAGGCCGGGGCAGATACCCCCACCAGAGAAGGAGGGCGTCCACACCGAGGCTTGGAGCCGGTGTGCATAGACACCAGGAGCATTCACACTGAGGCTCAGGGGCTTAGAGAGGAGGGGCATCCACGCTGAGGCTCAGGGGCTTAGAGAGGAGGGGCATCCACGCTGAGGCTCAGGGTCTCAGAGGGGGGCATCCTCACTGAGACTCAGGGGCTTAGAGAGGGGCATCCACACTGAGGCTCAGGGGCTTAGAGAGGAGGGGATCCACGCTGAGGCTCAGGGGCTTAGAGAGGAGGGGATCCACGCTGAGGCTCAGGGGCTTAGAGAGGAGGGGATCCACGCTGAGGCTCAGGGGCTTAGAGAGGGGGCATCCTCACTGAGACTCAGGGGCTTAGAGAGGAGGGGGCATCCACGCTGAGGCTCAGGGTCTCAGAGGGGGGCATCCTCACTGAGACTCAGGGGCTTAGAGAGGGGCATCCACACTGAGGCTCAGGGGCTTAGAGAGGAGGGGATCCACGCTGAGGCTCAGGGGCTTAGAGAGGAGGGGATCCACGCTGAGGCTCAGGGGCTTAGAGAGGAGGGGATCCACGCTGAGGCTCAGGGGCTTAGAGAGGAGGGGCATCCACGCTGAGGCTCAGGGGCTTAGAGAGGAGGGGGATCCACACTGAGACTCGGGGGCTTAGAGAGGAAGGGGCATCCACGCTGAGGCTTAGGGGCTTAGAGAGGAGAGGGGTCCACGCTGAGGCTCAGGGTCTCAGAGGGGGCATCCTCACTGAGACTCAGGGGCTTAGAGAGGGGCATCCTCACTGAGACTCAGGGGCTTAGAGAGGAGGGGATCCACGCTGAGGCTCAGGGGCTTAGAGAGGAGGGGATCCACGCTGAGGCTCAGGGGCTTACAGGGGGGCATCCACGCTGAGGCTCAGGGGCTTAGAGAGGAGAGGGGTCCACGCTGAGGCTCAGGGTCTCAGAGGGGGGCATCCTCACTGAGACTCAGGGGCTTAGAGAGGGGCATCCTCACTGAGACTCAGGGGCTTAGAGAGGAGGGGATCCACGCTGAGGCTCAGGGGCTTAGAGAGGAGGGGATCCACGCTGAGGCTCAGGGGCTTACAGGGGGGCATCCACGCTGAGGCTCAGGGGCTTAGAGAGGAGAGGGGTCCACGCTGAGGCTCAGGGTCTCAGAGGGGGGCATCCTCACTGAGACTCGGGGGCTTAGAGAGGGGCATCCACACTGAGGCTCAGGGGCTTAGAGAGGAGGGGATCCACGCTGAGGCTCAGGGGCTTAGAGAGGAGGGGATCCACGCTGAGGCTCAGGGGCTTACAGGGGGGCATCCACGCTGAGGCTCAGGGGCTTAGAGAGGGGGGGATCCTCACTGAGACTCAGGGGCTTAGAGGGGGGCATCCACACTGAGGCTCAGAGGCTTAGAGAGGGGCATCCTCACTGAGACTCAGGGGCTTAGAGAGGAGGGGGCATCCACGCTGAGGCTCAGGGGCTTAGAGAGGGGGGATCCTCACTGAGACTCAGGGGCTTAGAGAGGAGGGGCATCCTCACTGAGACTCAGGGGCTTAGAGGGGGTCATCCACACTGAGGCTCAGGGGCTTAGAGAGGGGGCATCCACACTGAGACTCAGGGGCTTAGAGGGGGTCATCCACACTGAGGCTCAGGGGCTTAGAGAGGGGGCATCCTCACTGAGACTCAGGGGCTTAGAGAGGAGGGGGCATCCTCACTGAGACTCAGGGGCCTAGAGGGGGGCATCCTCACTGAGACTCGGGGACTTAGAGAGGGGGCATCCTCACTGAGACTCAGGGGCTTAGAGAGGAGGGGGATCCACACTGAGACTCAGGGACTTAGAGAGGGGGCATCCACACTGAGGCTCAGGGGCTTAGAGAGGAGGGGGCATCCACACTGAGGCTCAGGGGCTTAGAGAGGGGCATCCTCACTGAGACTCAGGGGCTTAGAGAGGGGGCATACACACTGAGGCTCAGGGGCTTAGAGAGGGGGCATCCACACTGAGGCTCGGGGGCTTAGGGAGGGGGGGATCCTCACTGAGACTCAGGGGCTTAGAGGGGGCATCCACACTGAGGCTCGGGGGCTTAGAGAGGGGGCATCCACACTGAGGCTCAGGGGCTTAGAGGGGGGGCATCCACACTGAGACTCAGGGGCTTAGAGAGGGGGGGCATCCACACTGAGACTCAGGGGCTTAGAGAGGAGGGGCATCCTCACTGAGACTCAGGGGCTTAGAGGGGGCATCCACACTGAGGCTCAGGGGCTTAGAGAGGAGGGGCATCCTCACTGAGACTCAGGGGCTTAGAGGGGGGCATCCACACTGAGTCTCAGGGGCTTAGAGAGGGGGGGCACACACACACACACACACAGCTGCCATGCACAGTGGGGTGCACATCCCCAGCTGGGCTTCAGAGATGGCGAGAGACCACCCAGGCGGGGGCAGATACGAGGCCATAGTTCAGGGGTATCTTGCAAAGCTGGGGTGCGTGTGAAGTAACTCTCGTGGGTCGGCACTGGTACCCTCAGGTGCTGGGCACACGACACGCTCTCGGTTTGGGTCACACAGAAGATCAGAGTTCAGGGGCCACGCTGCAAACAGAAGCCAGGAAGTGAGTGAAAGGGCAGTAAAGATAAGGGCACTCTGAACTGGCTGGGCAAGGAGCGGGCACACGTGCACTCACCCCAGGGCTCTTACACAGAAGCAGTGCACGCAGGAGGCTGGCATGGAGGGCACTCCTGTGGAAATCACTGGCGTGTCCAACGATCTGGACTCCAGACACCTCAGGCAGGGGCATTGAAGGGGCGAGGGGGCATACGTCGAGCTCAGGCAGGGGCACAAACGCTGCGTGGGCCCGTAGAGGAAACGCATAGAGGCCAGAGAGGGGGGTCCACACAGAAGGAGCCGGTAGGAAGGGGTGAGCCCGCGCTGGGGTGTCCCGAAGCTCCTCCAGGCGAGCCAGAGAGGGGGCCCACACAGAAGGAGCCGGTAGGAAGGGGTGAGCCCGCGCTGGGGTGTCCCGAAGCTCCTCCAGGCGAGCCAGAGAGGGTGCCCACACAGAAGGAGCCGGTAGGCAAGGGGGAGCCCGCGCTGGGGTGTCCCGAAGCTCCTCCAGGCGAGCCAGAGAGGGGGCCCACACGGAAGGAGACGATAGGAAGGGGTGAGCCCGCGCCGGAGTGCCCAGAAACTCCTTCAGGCGTTTCTTTCGCAGACCCCATTGGCCTCCTCATGACGCCCGTGATGCCAGGCTAGAGCCGCACTCACCACCAGAGCGACCCACGCCGCGGAGATGGGACCAGACTCGACAGCGGAGGCCACGGCTCACACAGGTAAACCCCCTTTACTCAGCAATACCCCAACCTATGAACTCCCTGAGGCTGCGGGCTCCACTTTGGGCGACTTGTGTTCGCCCCCTGGCCTGGGTGAGCTGATGTGAGTTCAGCAAACATCCCCTCCACACTGCGGGAAGGACGGGAACACGATCCCTTTTACATTCCGTGTGTTGCCAACACCTGTCTCTGCACACCAGCGGTCCAGACCGCACCATTAAGGCCCTGCCTTATTTCTAAGGGCTAACATCTCCACCAGCTGATTGTGGGAGCGCCCTGGCATCCAGCACACCCTGGATCCCCAGGAAACACCTACGCTCAGCATCTTTCATGACTTGCTTTGCATCCCTGGCTCGAGTTGGTTTTGCTCTTTGCTGTAACTGCAGGTGTTTGGCTAATTTGCGCCAGAACGCGTTATCGTGTGGGTTCCACACAGAAATTAACCTCTTCAAATAAGCAAAATGAAACAGAACACGAAGAGCAGGTCAGCAGATAGGTGCCCAACGGGCACACGGTGCCTTGAGCTGAGGCAAGTCTGCTACAACATGCTCGACGTGTTTCGGCCTTATTGCGCCTCCTCAGATGCGGCTGCCGGGTCCCATTCTGTGGATGAATCCTTAAGGCAGCTCAGTGGGTGGAGCACATACTCTGAAGACCAGAGGTTCGGTGTGTTATGTATCTTATGGACCTGTTAAATAATATACACAGCAGGGTGCGTGCCCCACCTTGCACCGTACCCCTTGTCGAAAATCCCTTAAAGCAGTAGAGGCATTCGGAAGCCTTTTGAACTAAATTGACTGCATTCATAGTTTGCAGAGCCCACATAAGCCATGCACAGCCCACAGAAGCCATGCACAGCCCCACAGAAGCCATGAACAGCCCCACAGAAGCCATGCTCAGCTCACAGAAGCCATGCACAGCCCACAGAAGCCATGCACAGCCCCACAGAAGCCATGCACAGCCCCACAGAAGCCATGAACAGCCCACAGAAGCCATGCTCAGCTCACAGAAGCCATGCACAGCCCACAGAAGCCATGCACAGCCCCACAGAAGCCATGCACAGCCCCACAGAAGCCATGCTCAGCTCACAGAAGCCACGCACAGCCCACAGAAGCCACGCACAGCCCACAGAAGCCATGCACAGCACACAGAAGCCATGCACAGCCCACAGTATCCATGCCCATCCCACAGAAGCCACTCACAGCCCACAGAATCCACGCACAGCCCACAGAAGCGATGCAGAGCACACAGAAGCCATGCACATCCCACAGAAGCCACGCACAGCGCACAGAACCGATGCAGAGCACACAGAAGCCACGCACAGCCCGCAGAAGCCACGCACAGCCCGCAGAATCCACGCACAGCCCACAGAAGCCATGCACAGCCCACAGAAGCCATGCACAGCCCACAGAAGCCACGCACAGCCCACAGAAGCCACGCACAGCCCACAGAAGCGATGCACAGCACACAGAAGACACGCACAGCCCACAGAAGCCATGCACAGCCCACAGAAGCGATGCAGAGCACACAGAAACCACGCACAGCCCACAGAAGCCATGCACAGCCCACAGTAGCCACGGCCAGCCCACAGAAGCCACGCCCAGCCCACAGATGCCACGCACAGCCCACAGAAGCCATGCACAGCCCACAGAAGCAATACAGAGCACACAGAAGCCATGCACAGCCCACAGAAGCCATGCACAGCACACAGAAGCGATGCACAGCACACAGAAGACACGCACAGCCCACAGAAGCCACACACAGTACACAGAAGCCATGCAGAGCACACAGAAGCCACGCACAGCCCACAGAAGCGATGCAGAGCACACACAAGCCACGCACAGCCCACAGAAGCCATGCACAGTCTGCAGAAGCCACGCACAGCCCACAGAAGTGATGCACAGCCCTACAGTAGCCATGCACAGCCCACAGAAGCCACGCACAGCCTACAGAAGCCACGCACAGCCCACAGAAGCGATGCAGAGCACACAGAAGCCATGCACAGCCCACAGAAGCCACGCACAGCCCACAGAAGCGATGCAGAGCACACAGAAGCCACACACAGCCCACAGAAGCGATGCAGAGCACACATAAGCCACGCACAGCCCACAGAAGCCATGCACAGTCTGTAGAAGCCATGCACAGCCCACAGAAGCGATGCGCAGCACACAGAAGCCATGCACAGCCCCACAGAAGCCACGCACAGCCCACATAAGCCACGCACAGCCCACAGAAGCCACGCACAGCCCACAGAGCGATGCCACATCATACATAATCCCAGGTCTTTAAGTGCGGTAAGAAATCGAGGGGGGCCCTCATTTGGACGTGTGGTTTGTGGGATGGGCGTGACCTTAAAAACCTACACAAACCATAATAAGGTACGCAAACATTTTATATATTTGTATGCGTACCTTATTATGGTTTGTGTAGTATGCAAGCCATCTCTTATAAACATAGAAATATGTAATATATTTCTATATTTATAAAAGATGGCTTGCAAAGTACACAAACCATAGTAAGGTACGCACACAAATATATAAATGCTTACATTTATATGGTTTGTGTGCTTCAAGATGGCTTGAAAAGTGTATAAACCATAGTAAGGTGGGCACACAAATATATAGCATTTACATATTTGTGTGCGTACCTTATGGTTTGTGGACTTTCCAAGCCATCTTTGTTAAAGATTTCTATGTTTATAAAAGATGGCTTGAAAAGTACACAATTCAAGTCATCTTTTATAAAGCTTTGCCAACGGACAAAGCCCGAGGCGTCTTTGTCCGTCGGCAAAGCTTTATAAAAGAGGTCTTGAATTGTGCACTTTTCAAGCCATGAGCCCTCATTGGCACTGTTTATCCCCTTCCTCTTTCTCACAGAGGTGTTTCAAGGGAGCACAATACGAGTGTACGAGAGTGTTTACCTTGGAATGATAACCTATCAGAAAACAATGTATATGTTTATTCTAGGTTTTGATAATGTGCATGGCTCAGTAAGAGAACTAGAACATTCTTATTATAAATGCCATATATACTGGAAGTGATCATTAGGAAGGAACATTGCAGCATTTTAAAATGAGCTGGTCTGCAATGTTGGCACAGTTACATCCTTTCCTTGTTTTGCAGAGAATGCTCATCATTTTGTTTCTCAAAGATCTGATTCTTCTGTGCTCACCAGAGAGCAGTGCTTCATTTTCTGTGCTGGCCACTGATTGGTTGGTAGTGCTCCTGAATTTGCGCATGTGTCACAGTATTCAGAAACACGAATAATTAACAAAACATTGAAAAGAGCAAGCGCAATTGTGTGGCCCCTGCAGCCTGGTCTTTTGGTCCTCTGGTCCTTTCCCAGGTCTGTCAGCATCCCTGCACTGAAGGCAATGCACTTTTAGTGTGATGGGGACATTCCTGCAGAACACATGCAATGCCATTGTACATCTCTAATTACCAGGCTGGTCCAGCAACGGCTGGGGTGGCTCTAGCAAAGATGCATCTGACAATGTGACGCTCGCGCACAGAGACACAGAAAGAGCGAGAGATAGCAAGAGAAAGAGAGACAAAGAAATATAGAGAAAGAGAAAGTGAAAGCAACAGAGCGTGAGCTTGGTCAGCATATGATGCGACAGGTATAGGTAGTTCTTAATATTAATGTTTAACCTTGCGGTTATAATCGCCCATATCATGTATTGGTCGGATTATTTGTGTAATGCAATGTTGGCACAAACTGCCTCAGCAATTCAAGGCCATTGCAGGTGGCACTTTACATATGCTGCATAACATCACACAACAAAGCACACCCAAGTGTAGCTAGGATATGTAACATAGCTGAGTACACTAAAGACAACACAGTATACCTAGGATACTATGACATAGCATAGCCTAAAAGAGCAGAGAGCAATTCAACATAGCATAGCTAGGATAATATAAACTACTATAGCCTAACACTGCAGAGAGCAGTGCAACATAACAAAGCACACCATGAGGGTTCGCAGCGCTATATAAAATGGGAATTATTATAGTTAGGATAATATAACATAGCATAGCCGAACAAAGCAGAGAACAGTATAACATAACAAGCATGCCATAGGTTGGACACTATAACACAGCATATCCTAATATGGCAGAACACAGTACAGCATAACATATCATTCCATACCATAGCTAGGATAATATAACATAGCATAGCCTATCTTAGCAGAGAGGAGAGCATCATAACATAGCACAACATAGCTAGGATAATATAGCATAGCACATCATAGCAGAGAACAGTACATCATAACAGAATTCTTTCTTACAGCCGTTAATATAGCTCAGTGGGTTGAGTGTTTGATGCTGTGATCAGTGGGTGATCTGCAGATCGCAAGATCGAAACTCAGCCTTTCATCCTTCCGAGGCCAATAAATGAGTACCATTTTCAATTGGGTGATAATTGTATGTAATTTTGTTCTATGTGCAGTGCTTTGGCGAAAGAACTGTATGAATAACAAATCATCATTCCATACCATAGCTAGGAAGATATACCATGGCATATCCTAACATGTCAGAGCACAGTGCTACACAACATATCTTTCCATACCATAGCTAGGATGATATAGCATATTCTAGCATAGCAGAGTGCAACATAACATAACATAGCATATCTTTCCATACTATAGCCAGGATGATATAATCGAGCAGAGCAGAGCACAGTGCAACATAACATAGCATATCACTCCATACCATAGCTGGGAGGATATACCATAGCATATACTAACATAGCAGAGCACAGTGCAAGGTGTGGCCGGGACTCTTTAGCAGTCACCCCAATTATCAGCAGAGAACACTTGGTCCCAGCAAAGTCTCCCCTCCACAAGAACAGAAGACTCAGCCATGGGGCAAAGTTACTGTCTTTTATTAGCAAACAACATGACAGGGATCACACCAGAAAAAGAAGTATCCTCAGGAGCTCTCATCAAAGCCCAGAGGCATCTAGGTGCTTTTGCTTAAGAAAGTGGTTACAGTGGTTACTTACAGTGCTGGAAAGTTACAGCCATTACAAAGGCGCTGTACGTAGGGGTGGTTACAATGGTTGCTATCAGACATAAGTGGGTATGCATGATTTGGCGAGCCTCACCTCATGGTGCCGGGAGCTACACCAACATGCGGTTACAGACATAAGTATAGCAGGCCAATGTGCAGAGTCATCACTCAGGTGCAGGCGCTATACATCAGTTATGCCCGGGCAGGCGGGTCGAGGACCTGCATGGGTCAAGCTGTTCCTAGGGAATGCATATTGAGGCAGCCAACACAGTTATATGCCCCTGGGGTGATAGGGGGTGTGCTTTGGCAGAGTCACGCAGTGCTGACAGTGGTGATGATGATATTGGCAGGTCTCCGTGGTGTGAACGCATGGGAACGGTGGACGATGTGAGAGGCACAAAGTGTACATGAGGGCATATTGAGAAAGCATGTCATTGGGGATAGGAAACATGGGGCTCACAATGCTTTCGTCTCTGGCATGTGTCACCTGGTTGTATCCCGGTGTGACGACACAAATCCAGGTTCCATCCCAGAAACCGATCACACATTTACATTGGTCAATTTGGGTGAGATACATATAGAAGATATACGGTTAGTTCTACTATTGGATAGCCATCTCTAGCGCCTCCTCGTAGGACCACCTCTACTAGTATCAATCTACAGTGTTGCAGGGTCGCACAGAGACTATTGGCCCTTGCAACAAATGATATCCCCACGTGAAAGGTGAATCTGGATTGGGTACAATGTGTCCTCCCATCTTGGGACCCTGGATGGTTACCAGGCTGAATGTACCCTTTCAAGGCAACGGGAATGAACATGGAGGTGCCAAGTGTTCCCTAATGTTGCCATCCCTGATCACCTAAGCCTGGGAGAGTGCCTTCAGTTAGCAGCTTGTGGGCAACACTTGTAGCTTTTTTCCCTTCTGGTTCGATGCGAGCAGTCCTCTTTGTCTACGTTGGCTGAATGGACATGGTCCTGTTCGGTTTGGTCACGTGTGTTGAGACCATGAAATGAAGCTGTCCTGCTGGTAATTATGAGCCTTTTAGCCTGATTTTCTGCAGGTGGCTCATTGCCTTGTTAACTGGAGCTTTTCTGTCTTCACTTGTCTTGGCTGGGTGTCTCGTTTCTGCACGCCTCTGGCTGTGGCAATCATGTCAGAATGTCCATGTACTCAAAGCCTGTCTCCCGTTTGCTATCCATTTCAGAGGCCTATAGCTTCCATATCACTCCCTATGGCTTCTCCATGTTAGCAGCAGTCAAGCATGTGCAAGCTAAATATATGAACGATTTGCATCTTGCAGTTTAAGCTTTGACGAAGGATATGAATATGTAGAAATACGTATGTTTGTCCGTCCTCTACCGATGTGAGTCATAATATGCATGTGCTTTGTGCCTGTATGCAATAAACTAGTGCATATTTGTGTAACTTCATGAATGGATGGATATGTATTTCATGTATAATGCAGTTACGTCGTGATGTCAGTGATGTCATTATTCTTTGGATTTGCAGTCAGTCGACTTGCTCGATCAATGTCATTTCCATGTCATCCAAATCATCGATTGGGTATGGTCTGAACGGCTCTCTGAGAGAATAACACTTCTCACACCTGCGATACATCGATGATTGCAGTGATGGGCCTAAGAGTGAGGCGCATCTGTAGTTTCTCTGCCTTCGTGTTGAGTCATGTGGGGGGCATGAGGGTCAGATTTGTCCCCCTGTCTACAATAACATAGCATATCTTTCCATACCCTAACTAGGATGATATTGCATATCCTAGCATAGCAGAGCACAGTGCAGGATAACATAGCATATAATTCCATACCATGACTAGGATGATATACCATAGCATACCCTTACATAGCAGAGCACAGCACAGTATAACATAGCATACTATAATATCTCAAATCAAGTAATGATGAGCGGGGTGCGCAGTCAGTCATGGCATAATGAGGGAGCTGGGTCCATGCTTCAGAATGTTAAATAGAGGTAGAGTTAAGGGGAACACATATGGCTAGACTCCAGCCCCCCATCCTACACTCCTCCTTTGGGGTCTTGCCTACTGCTGGACATACATTTCATGGGAGCCAGGAGAACAGTGACGAGGATTGCCAGTTCATGTTCCCAAAGGTAGAAAAATGACCTGGTGGGCGAGAGGACCCAACAGTGCGGCCCATCCTACAGGCCCCCCTCGCCCACTCCGTTCGCACGTGAGCCGCCCCGCACCAACTTGCTTTCATTTTATTTATTTATTATGTGTTCGGCGTGATCACTTCTTCAAAAACATTCACGCAAACATTCCAAAGAAAGATTATTATTTTTTTTACAAATAACAGAGCATCCCATTTTCTTTGCCACTTTTCCCAGAGAGACTAAAGTGCATTTGCCGAACACGGTGAAGTGCCTGGAAGACGGTGTTCCCAAGAGTGATCCGACTCAAGGTGGTGGTGGCCAGGAGCTCCCCAACAGCTTGTGGTGATATCGAGCACGCTTGGAGCACTCCCTAAGCGAGTGCCAGGGGGCTTCCAGGGTCGCCTCGGCAAATTCCCCGTTCTTTTGGTACTTTCATGCGAGCTCTAGTTATAAATGAGAGGAGAAGACGAAATCTGAGAAGCGTTGCGAACCTACCCAATGTTTCTTTGCTTTCCTTTACTTTGCATTTCTACCACGCTCCAGGTACCCGGAGGCTTAAGGGCACAAACATAAAAGCGTAAGACAGACAATACGAGACGTATGCCACTTGGTGGGCAGGGCCGGGCGTAAATTCCGTCAGCAGGCCTCCTTGCCATCATTAGCAAAAGTATAACTGCGTCATCTGAAAATGTTTCTGTATCAAACCTCCTGTATGTGGATGACTGTACTGTACTGAGCTTGGCCTGCGCTCACTGTAACCACGAGCCAAGCCTAAATCCTGTAACTAAGACATATTCTTGCAACAGCACCTCGATGCCCTGAGGCTGCAGTGCGCTTTACAAATTCAAATAAATAAAAATAAATACATAAAAAGAGGAGGAGCTATGTAGCGGGTTTCAAATAGAGAGCAGCAGAATTGACCTCATTCAAATCATGTCTCTTACTTTCCAAATATTGAGCATCTATATTCCAATCCCACCAATAAGCCTTGGCTTTCAGTTGCCACTTAAGAGAAAACAGTCAATCGACCAATCAGAGACCAGCCAATCCTGTCATGGAAATCATCACAGGGTTTTGTAAAACTTAAAAGCAGGCGTTTTCGGGCCCAAGTCACCGAAGAATCCCAATACTGAGTCCTCATAAGTCGTCATCCTCCTAATATAGACTAGGCTCCGCCTAACTTCAACTCCAGACTTAAAGAAGTGAGACCTACCTCCAGGAGAATAGCCGGGGCCGCGCGCACGGGGGCGTACCCAAAATGGACTTCCATATGTTAACTTCCGTGATGGTCTTTATTTATTGGGTATTTGTAAGGCGCCCATACAACAGATGGGGTTCAAGGCGCCACAACACGAAGGAGGGCGGGGGGACAAGGGAGAAAGATAACAATAACGGTCCTACTAGGCCTTGGAACATTTGGATCTTGCAAGTGCAGTAACAAGAAGTGCAAGGGAGGGGACTGGGGGGAGTGCTGGTCTGCAGAATAAAAAGTGCTAGGGTGGGATTAGAAGTGCAGGGTAAAGAGGAGAGAGTGCACGTAAAAAGTGGGGGTGGAGAGGAAGAGGGCACCAGGGTCAAGGTGAGTGCAAGGGCAGACTAGGAGGGCAAGTGCCAGGGATTGCATGCGGTGCAGGGGGTGAGGGTCCACATGCTAAGTGCGAGGAGGGCGGTGGACTGTGCTGGGGGGCTGGTGCCCTGTAGAACTCAGAGGGAACCAGGCAGCCAGTCACTGCGGCAGACAGGGGTGTTAGCAGGGTGGGCGGGGGGAGAAAGAAGAGAAAAGAAGGGTCTTGAGGAGCTTCCGGAACTCAAGTGTGACAGGGGCAGGGAGACCCTGCCAAAGGGAGGCTCCTGTGGAGTAGAGAGATCTACCCCCCACTCTCTTCTTAGAGAAGCATTAAATCTGCAGAGAGTTGGAGCTAGAAGACCAAAGGGCTCTAACAGTGAGGTATTTATGGAGAGAGAGTCGAATGTAGCAGGTTCCCAGGCCCCTGAAAGCCTTGTGGATGATGCAAAGGGTTTTGAACTTGATCCTAGCAACAACCGGGTGCCAGTGTAGAGATTTTAGGGCTGGAGAGATGCGGTCCCTGGGCTTGAGGCCAAGATTGAGGAAGAGGCTGTTGCAGTAGTCCAGCCTAGAGAGGACCAGAGCTCTGGAGACACTGAGGTTCTGGGGGAAGGTGAGGAAAGGGAGAATGCCTCTGAGGAGGTGCCGCTGATAGTGGGCCTTCTTGTTAAAGTCTGCGATTTGAGGAGAGAAGGAGAGAAAGGAGTCAAAGATGACACCAAGGTTTGTTGCCTCACAAGAGGATGAGTGGACCCATAGAGGGTTGCCAGAAGGTAGGAGGGAAGGAGGGAGCTGGGGTCCCAATGAGAAGGATCTCAGCCTTACTTACATTAAGACAGAGATCATTGGCTGCACACTGTGACTGAATGACAGTCAGACAGTCAGGAATGAGTGAGGAGGCAGTGGAGGGAAGCTTGAAGGAGAGCTGCGTGTCATCTGCATAACACCGGAAGTGAGGAGAGAAAGAGGAGATCAGGTGGGCCAGAGGGGCCAGGTAGATGTTGAAGAGCCATGGGGAGAGGATAGTGCCTTGACGCACGCCGCAGGTGGAGGGGGAGATAGGGGAGAGAAAATGATCAAGTTGTCAGTCGGAGAGGAAAGTGGTCAACCAATCCAGTGCCAGGACTGTGGTACCAAGGGTGTGACAGAGACGATATGACATGGTGGCATGATTGACGGTGTCAAAGGCAGAGGAAAGCTCCGGATGGATAAGAACTGATGGAGAGTTGGAATTGAGATTTGAGAGCAATTCTTCACGGGTGTTCAGTAGAGTAGGTTCCATGCCTCTGGCTGCTCTGAGCCAGATTGGTAGTTGTGGAGGCAACCAACAGATTCAGTGTTTTGGATCAGTTTAGAGATGACCAACTTCTCCAGGAGTTTGGCCAGGAAGGGAGTAATTAGGATAGTGGGGTAGTTAGCTGCACAGGAGGGGTTAGCCAATCAAGGGTTAGTAAATAATGTTTCTAACCAGGAAGGGGTTAATTAGAATTGAGGGGTAGTTAGCTGGGCAGGAGGGGTAGCCAATCAAGGCTTAGTAAATAATGTTTCTAACCAGGAAGGGGGTAATTAGGATAGTCTGGTAGTGAGCTGGGCAGGAGGGGTTAGACAATAAAGGCAAAAAATGTCTTGTCGGAGTGCTGCTCCGTCCCCTCAGACCCAGGGGCCAGCACATGTCTCGCCCAGGTCCTGCTGCCTAAAGGAGCAGACTGCTTTCAGAAGAAGGCACAGAGTGCTGCCTAATATTCTAAAAGCAGTCCACCAGTTACATTCAACTGAGCTTTCAGAAGACTCAGCACTCCAGGCAGAAACTCCGAAATCCTCACATGCAGTGCTGCAGCTTTCATCTCTTTATTAGGGTGAATATTGTGACAAATCAAAATAGAACAGTCCATTATTCACTAAAAAAGGACTTCTTACTGAATCACTATAAAACATGTTTAACATTCAAAATTGTGGATATTATTATATTATTATGTTCCCATAATGCTCTTGGTTTTTATGCAAATCGCTAGGATTGGGTTCTATGTAGAGATACTGTATTGTGCAACATGGCCATGGACCCCGCCCCTCCTTCCTACAGCCCCACCCCTCCAAAGAGGTGACAGTTCCCCCAATACATTTTTTCCAATTTCCAGCATTCTCTAAACAATGGCCCTCATTACAATACCGGCGCTAAACCATGGCGCTATTAGCACCATGGTTGGTGCCGGTATTGTAACGATTCCGCCAATGTTCAGTCGGGAATTACCACCCCATTCCAAGGTTGGCGGGGCTGTAATTCCCCATTGAACATTGGCCCTTCCCCATTCCCATTTTTGCCCCATAGGGCTCAATGGGACTGGGGAAGGCGGTAAGTACGGTACTGCAAATTGCAGTACCGTACTTTTCTCGAGAGACCCTTTGCGGGTCCCTACTTTAACGGCTGGTCTAGACCAGCCGTTCAGGTCGGGTCCCCGCAAAGGGACCTCGTAGTAAGGCGCTAAGTGGTTAACGGCGCTGCAGCCTTTTACAGCGCCGTTAACCACTTAGCGCCAGGGTTGTAATGAGGCTCAATATATTATTGCAGGAACAACATTTCTAACTACTTCAAAGGAGAAGCCGCCAGAGTGTTTAGTGACTCTCGCCACTACTTTAGCAGTTACATAAGATCGAATATTGGGTTTTGTTAACATTATACGGTTGTCCATCGACCATATAGCTGGAGCTATCCTAATATGTTCCGTGCCCCCGAAAACTAAGATCTTACATTTTTCAAAATGTAGTAGATGCTCATTGGAGTTAGCGTATTTCATCATGGCTTCCACAGAGCATTTCAGACCTGCGTCTGGTCCGCTAATACTACGCCATCCGCATACCACTAGCTGTGTACGTACGCGTGGCCTAATCTCGGGGGAAAGTCACGCGTTGCCTTAATGGCTTCCACCATGTCCGCCAAATATAGCTTAAAGAGGACGGGTGCAAGGGTGCAGCCCTGCTATATCTCACGAGTAGCTGGAGTAAGGCTAGACTACTCGCCGAGATGCTTAGGTCGGACTCTCGCAGAGGTTCCACTTTATAACCGATGTAAGGCTGGAGGATATGGCCCAGGTTTCGAGTTTTTACGTAATACGTTGCGGTTGACCTACCAAAAGCAGCCTTGAAGTCTATGAAGACTATATGTAAGGGTGGAGTATCCTTATTTATTGGCCTGTTGGACTAAATATTGTAATGTTAGCAGATTATCGGTTGTGCAATATCCAGCTTGAAAGCCAGTTTTGAATCTTGGAAGCCCGTTTAATTAACTCAATATGTAATATAGATGCAAATATCTTTCCACTGGCATCGAGCATAGCAAGTAAGCGGTAGTTTCCTGGTTCAGAACGGTCTCTTCTTTCGTGAACTGGAATAAGAAGAGATTAGCTCCAAGACGGTGGGGTACCCTTGTTGCACCTCGTTTGCAAAAAAAGTGTGCAACAAGGGGGCCTTTGGGGAGTTTTTGAAGACGATGTTGGCTATTCCGTCCAGGCCAGGAGCGCGATGAGATCTGATCTTGCCTGTGATCATAATAATGTTCTTTGACTCATATTTATAGCCATATTATTCATGAGCCTTGTGATGGAACTAATGTGTGTTATCATCTGTGAAGAACGGACATTTTGTGTCGGATTTTCATTATTGACTCAGTGATTGGAGTCATTTCAATCGTCAAGTTTTTTTGTCGTAGAATTTCTGAAAAATTGGCAAAATGTCATTGGGCCTCATTCCGAGTATGGAGGTAATCATGGCCTATTTGCGCCATGACTACCTCCCATACCGGTACCGAGTCCGTCCTGGTTCAATGCGGACTTACCAGTCCATTCCGACCTTGGAGGGACCGGTAAGTCCCCATTGAAAAAAACATTCCCCATTCCCATTTCACCCCCCCATAGGGCTCAATGGGAAGGGGGAAGTAGCTAATAACGGTACCGCAATTTGCGGTACCGTTATTAGCTCTCTGGTCCCTTAGCGGCTCCCGCTAAGGGCCCCTGGTAAAACCAGGCGCCCATTGCGGGACCCGCTAAGGGACCTCGGAATAGGACGCAAAGGGATTACCGGCACCGATGTCCTTACCGGTGCCCGGTATTCCTTTGCGCCCTACTCGGAATGAGGCCCATTGTATCTTTTGTATGTAATATTCTAGCACTCATTTCCATTGTACAGCCCTCATGGAATATTTTTCCCCTCGTTGGCAGTTTTTAAATCACATTTTTTGTTGTCGAACCCAACGGTTGCGTTCCGAAGTATCAATCATATTTATTCCTCAGAAGGGGTGTTGCTAGGTTTGTAAAAGATCCGGGGCTACGCTAATGTTGGGACTGTCGGGACTCGGGGCTAGCTAGCCTTTTGGTTGTAGTCCCTGAGCTTCTATCCAGGTCTACAACCAAAATACCTGGGGCTGTAACCCCCCTTGCACTCCCCCCAGCAACTCCTCTGTTCCACAAATCGTGTCTTTGACCTGTCACAACAGCGTCATGAATGAATGGAGAAACTCATGTGTGAATTTATCATATTCGGTGTGGATTGGACAATGGGCCTCATTACACGGATGGCGGTGAACCATGGCGCTATTAGCACCATGGTTCATGCCGGTAAAATACCGGCACCGCCTTGGTGGAAAGGGGAATTACCGCCCTATTCCAAGGTTGGCGGGGCGGTAATTCCCCCTTCCACCATTGCCCTTCCCCATTCCCATTTTTGCCCCATAGGGCTCTATGGGAATGGGTTAAGGCGCTAATTACGGTACCGCAAATTGCGGTACTGTAATTAGCTCCCTGGTCCCTTTGCGGGTTGGTTTTTAACGCCTGCAAAAAGCAGGCGTTAAATTCCCCAACCCGCAAAGGGACCTCGTAATAAGGTGGTAAGGATTTACCAGTACCGGTAAAATACCGGTGCCGGTAAACCCTTACCGCCATCCGTGTAATGAGGCCAAATGTATCCGACGAGCCATTCCGGTATCTCACAGGGAGTTTGTACCCGGGTGCTTACATTATTAATGGACATTTTGATGGTCTAGAATGTTGCCTCATTTTGCACAATCTAGGTCAACCTTTCCAAAGCAGTTGTGTGGCTACTGGGAAACTTTGCAGTGAAAACTGGTCAAGGAAGAGGCGTGGGAGAACAAATGGCGCAAGTCTACGTCCCAAAATAGGTTTTTCCCAGTCATTAGGAAATGGGATCTTGAGGGTGACTACTGGTGTGGACTAGGGGTGTCACGGTATTAGTTTTATGACGGTACGATAACCTTCTTGCCAAATGACGGTATATCATGGTTATCACAGTATAGAAGGTGGAGTGAACTAATCTTAACAAATATTTTCTTAAAAGGTCATAAATTGTCAGATTTATCATCACAAACAAAACCAGGCACCGAGGGTCAGAATTGGGCTTTTCAACATACTTTACACTGAAATACCACCCCTTGCCTAAATACAAACACACGTGTGGAGAACAGCTTTTCTTAAGTGGTCATTTAGGCTTTTAGCTCCCCCACTGGCTACTGGTGAAGATGAACATGTTGCCATATTGATAGCCTGCATGCCACAGATCAATGGAGGCTGATTGTAGTATACGCTTGTGCGCATACACACACACATGCGCACTCTTTACGTTACAGCCTTTCCAAATCAGATTGAAAAGCACACATAACAGTATAAACGGTATACCGGTATAAACAATGTCACGGTTATTATTGTTCAATTAAGTGGTTCACGCTATCTTTAACGGTATACCGTTATACCGTTACATCCCTAGTGTGGACAGAGGTAGATGGCAATTGTGTATGAATACACACCTGCCTTAGGGCTGTGTTGATATTGCCTCCTTTGGTATGCTTCAAATCCTGTGATTTCCTGAAAGGCGAACATTCTGTGTGTGCCTTACTTGCGATTGGTTGCCCCTACTGTCGTTTTAATGAAAAGTGTCCCAGATGACTGAGGCTTGACAGAAGAGTTTTTCTTTTGCGCTCCTTTTTTTACTTGAAGTGTGCTCCGATTTTGTGTCCAGTACTCTGATTGTCATCGCTTGTAATGGTGTGAATGTTGTTGCTGTGTTTTCTTCCCCCAGGCAGGAATGTTTAGTGGTGCATTTAAGCCTGCACTCGACAACCACAGCATATTGTCTTTGCCAATGCCTGATTTTCCATAGACCCCCAAACCCCCGAGACTGATGCAACTTTCCGGACAGAACATAGCCCAATTCAGTAATTAATATGAAATAGCGTTTGTTGCCCCCGGGATGGTGGGGGGGGTATATATTGTGCTGTGGGGTAGAAAACGCATAGATATATTTCCTGTTACCCGCAGGCCCTCTCTATTCTCCTGGCTGTCTGTAGTGGGTATCCCGTTGTTTCTACAAAGCAAATTACTTCGATGTAATTAACTTTGTGGAAATTACTTCACCAAAAAATGTTTATGTATTTGGGGGTAAAGGGGTGAAAGGGGTAGTGAGGGGTTTGGAGGGGTCGTGGTAGTGAAGGGCAAGGGGAGCATGGGGAACCCCCTCCCAAAAAATCCCCCAAAAATGTAAAGTGTTTCGGCGAAGTCATTTCAACGAAGTAAATGTCATCGAAGTCATTTACTTAGTTGAAAAGACATGGACCAGGGGCGCAGGAGACACATACAATCTGTGGGGGACAGGGGACACGTTGGGGACTTTGCTACAAACGCAAATCAACCCATATTCAAAGCAACATAAGGCAAGGCCAGCCGAGTGCCAAAGCCTTGTAGATCTCTAAAAAAACTGCAGTTCTGGCACTGTTGTTACTGTTGCCTAGTTCACTGGTACTTAGTGCTGGCACTGTTGTTACTGTTGCCTAGTTCACTGGTACTTAGTGCTGGCACTGTTGTTACTGTTGCCTAGTTCACTGGTACTTAGTTCTGGCACTGTTGTTACTGTTGCCTAGTTCACTGGTACTTAGTGCTGGCACTGTTGTTACTGTTGCCTAGTTCACTGGTACTTAGTGCTGGCACTGTTGTTACTGTTGCCTAGTTCACTGGTACTTAGTGCTGGCACTGTTGTTACTGTTGCCTAGTTCACTGGTACTTAGTTCTGGCACTGTTGTTACTGTTGCCTAGTTCACTGGTACTTAGTGCTGGCACTGTTGTTACTGTTGCCTAGTTCACTGGTACTTAGTTCTGGCACTGTTGTTACTGTTGCCTAGTTCACTGGTACTTAGTTCTGGCACTGTTGTTACTGTTGCCTAGTTCACTGGTACTTAGTGCTGGCACTGTTGTTACTGTTGCCTAGTTCACTGGTACTTAGTTCTGGCACTGTTGTTACTGTTGCCTAGTTCACTGGTACTTAGTGCTGGCACTGTTGTTACTGTTGCCTAGTTCACTGGTACTTAGTTCTGGCACTGTTGTTACTGTTGCCTAGTTCACTGGTACTTAGTGCTGGCACTGTTGTTACTGTTGCCTAGTTCACTGGTACTTAGTGCTGGCACTTGTTTATTATTTTTTTCCATGTACTGCACAACCATACAATCTGCACGCACCATATGCATGCCATATTCACAACTTTTAACACATTGTGCGTGCACCATTCCAAAATGTCTGCACACACAATATGTGCACCATACCAACTACCTTTCACACACGTGTTCATAAAGGTTACTGCTCTGCACACACTGGTACAACATATCAACTGATTTACACCCCCCCACACCTTTATGCACCACAGCTACAGTTCTACACGCTGTACCATCCGCGCTATCTACATTGGGTGCACATACCTATTTCACAGCACAAACCATGTATGCATTAGAGCAACTGCCCTACAAACACCTTGTGCACGATTCCTACTCCTTATTGTGAACAGTGCTCACCTCTGCAGGCCCCATGTGATTGGTACATAGAGCTCTGTGAACAATCATCATGTGCTGCATACCTACAATTCCCCACACACAGTGTGTACCACACCAACCAGTCTGAACACACACTATGTGGGCAGCAGATCAGCTGCTCTGCGAGCAGCGTGCATGCAACATACTCAGCTCGCAGCACACATTATGTGCAGCGCATCAGCTGCTCTGCGACCAGCGTGCATGCAACATACTCAGCTCTCTGCACACATTATGTGCAGCATATGAGCTGCTCTGCGACCAGCGTGCATGCAACATACTCGGCTCTCTGCACACATTATGTGCAGCGTATCAGCTGCACTGCGAGCAGCATGCATGCAGCATACTCGGCTCTCTGCATACAATATGTGCAGCACATCAGCAGCTCTGCGAGCAGCGTGCATGCAACATACTCAGCTCTCTGCACACATTATGTGCAGCACATCAGCTGCACTGCGAGCAGCATGCATGCAGCATACTCGGCTCTCTGCATACAATATGTGCAGCACATCAGCAGCTCTGCGAGCAGCGTGCATGCAACATACTCAGCTCTCTGCACACATTATGTGCAGCACATCAGCTGCACTGCAAGCAGCGTGCATTCAACATACTCAGCTCTCTACACACATTATGTGCAGTACATCAGCTGCTCTGCAACCAGCGTGCATGCAACATACTCAGCTCTCTGCACACACTATGTGGGCAGCAGATCAGCTGCTCTGCGACCAGTGTGCATGCAACATACTCAGCTCTCTGCACACATTATGTGCAGCACATCAGCTGCTCTGCCAGCAACGTGCATGCAACATACTCAGCTCTCTGCACACATTATGTGCAGCACATGAGCAGCTCTGCGAGCAGCGTGCATACAACATACTCAACTCTCTGCACACATTATGTGCCGCGTATCAGCTGCACTGCGAGCAGCATGAATGCAGCATACTCGGCTCTCTGCATACAATATGTGCAGCACATCAGCAGCTCTGCGAGCAGCGTGCATGCAACATACTCAGCTCTCTGCACACATTATGTGCAGCACATCAGCTGCACTGCAAGCAGCGTGCATTCAACATACTCAGCTCTCTACACACATTATGTGCAGTACATCAGCTGCTCTGCGACCAGCGTGCATGCAACATACTCAGCTCTCTGCACACACTATGTGGGCAGCAGATCAGCTGCTCTGCGACCTGTGTGCATGCAACATACTCAGCTCTCTGCACACATTATGTGCAGCACATCAGCTGCTCTGCCAGCAACGTGCATGCAACATACTCAGCTCTCTGCACACATTATGTGCAGCACATGAGCAGCTCTGCGAGCAGCGTGCATACAACATACTCATCTCTCTGCACACATTATGTGCAGCACATCAGCTGCTCTGCGAGCAGCGTGCATGCAACATACTCAGCTCTCTGCACACATTATCAGCTGCTCTGCAATCAAAGTGTGAACCATGTCTACCCCTTTGTCTATACCTTATGTGCCTAATACCTAACTACCACTCTGCGCACACAAAGTGCACCATATGGATATTCGTACACCTGCCACATGTGCATCATACCTACCACGATGCACAAATCAAAGCCCCCATCCCCATTCTGCTCACAATACAAACATAATACATTTTGATTTAATATAGCGCTTTTGCCAAAGCGCTGCACATAGATCATTTACATGCAGTCACTATCACCCAACCAGAGTTATTATCATCGATCCATCGCGGAAGGATGAAAGACTGAGTTGGCCTTGCAGGGATCCAACCTCTGACCTGCAGATCCCACACAGATTTCAGCAGCAAGCGTGCAACACGCTGAGCTATCTTACCGGCCATATACCTACATTTATGCAGACACCAAATATATACAATACCTGCCACAATGTACCTGCACCTCACCTACCATTCTATACAGACATTATGCATCAGACCTCCCTCTCTAGGTTTGCAGATGCCTTGTGTGCACCACCCATGCCACCCTGCTCACACTGTGTGCATCATTCCCCACCATAAACATAACAAGCACCACACACACCATGTGTGCGCCCCCTTTGCACACCCCTGTGTGTGGACCATAGATGCCACTTTACACAATATATGTGTGCATCGTCCCTCAAATGTGAAGGTGTGCGAGCCCCGGCAGAAAGGATTTATTTGCTGCACACCAGGCAGACACCCACAGCCAGTGTGACGGTGCGCGAACCACCAAGGCTGGCCTGGATGCTCGGTTACAGTTCAGCCTGATTTTACTTAACGCTGTCCTGCTGCTTCATCACTTCCCTTGGGAAAATGAAACCCCTGCTTTCCCACGCCTCGCTTCTGATGGTGGGGGGGAGGGTGAATGGCATTATATCCCCCCTGCTTAAAATTGTGGGGGGGGGGTTTGTCCTCCATGTCCCCCCATTTCCTACAACCATGACATGGACCCGTGCAGTGCACCTGCGCTATGCACATGATGCATGGCAAAAGGCAGTGCACAGTGTGTATCGCACACACCTGTAAGAAGCATGTGTCACAGCGACAGGCTGGTTGCCTTTACTGATGGGGCATGCCCGGTGCACAGCCACAGCTTGATCTGTGTGTGTTGCACACATATACACATACATACATTAAACATGTTCTGCTAATTTCACTGGCATGAACAACAAGCAACGGCAATGCCAACAGTTTGGGCTTTTGTGTAGTCATTGGAAAGGCACTTGCCAGGCACTGCCCTAGTGGTATTAACTGGCCATTGATGGTAGCAGGTACAAAATGGTGCGAGTGCCTGGGCATCTAGTAGCAGTGCCTGGCAAATTCATATCACTTATAAACAGGCCAAAGCTGCTGGTTTTGCCAAGGCTTTTTTTTAACAGGACTTCTGTGGGCATGAAGTGGCTGAGGGTGGGCTTGGTTAAGACATTTTTGTTACACGAGCAGAGCGTTTACAGCTCCAATTAAGTCATTAACTTTCACAAGACTGCTTTGAAAAAACACGGACAGGCACTTCAAGCATGTTTGATGGTAAGGCTTGAATAAAGCGAGCTGAAAGATTTACCATGAGGAGGCGTTTTGGGCAGCGAGGGGCGGGAACTGGGTGGGAATGGCATAGGGGTTAGCATGGCCATGGGCAGTCAATAGGTGGGCACATAACCAAACAAATTTGTGGGATTTTGGCAAACACTGGACTAGTGAGGCGCTGGTAGGATTTGATAAGCCACTAGCAGTTGAAAAACAGCTTACAGTCCACCGGCAGCAGCACAGCCGAACCCGGCACCAGAAACGACTAACCAGTCCACTGGCACCCTAATTGGGAGGACCAGCACACTTCACCCGGATGCTC
Organism: Ambystoma mexicanum; assembly: GCF_040938575.1. Classification (NCBI taxonomy): domain Eukaryota; kingdom Metazoa; phylum Chordata; class Amphibia; order Caudata; family Ambystomatidae; genus Ambystoma; species Ambystoma mexicanum. Next base: position 65,358,740 of record NC_090929.1, read on the forward strand.
ACCCTCAACTCATTTAGCCTTGAAAAAGACTCAGGTTGAAACGTGCGTCGGCTGTGTAAACGTAACATCTGGTTACAAATAAAACGATCTCATGGGTGACAATCACCATGAAAACACTAAAAACTTGACCAATCAATTATTTGTGTAAGCTGTTTTTCAACTGCTAGTGGCTTATCAAATCCTACCAGCGCCTCACTAGTCCAGTGTTTGCCAAAATCCCACAAACTTTCCAAACAACCAGGAACCCCCGGAGTTGGTTCCTTGACAAACTAGGACGCAGGCAGCACGTTCAACATAGTCAACAACTGACTAAATAGGTGCGCAGGAGTGAGGGAGTCCCGCCTTTCAAAAACTCCTCCCATGCTAAAACTACATACTACTGTACTCCAATGCAATAGTTTGGGCTTATGAGTTGCGCCACCTAATGGCCAAAACGAATAAACCGCACATCTATATACTTACACATGCGCCCACTCACCCAAATGATTCCCTCACTGCCCTGCTCACTCACTCATTCACTGACTTACTCATTCAACCTCTCCCTCTCTCTCTCTCCCTCCCTTTATCTCCTCTCTCTCTCCCTCCCTTCGTCCTCTCTCTCTCTCTCTCCAACTACTTCCGCACTCTCTCACCAACAGCAATTTACCTTCTTATAGCTCTCTGAATGATATATATTTTTTTATGTGAGGTGTTTTATGTAGCGCCACATTTGTCGCCTAACGGCTGCTTCGAAGCGCTTGTGTGCACTGCATATACGAGCAATATGGGTGGCGGACAGCCATCAAAAGGGATGTGGGGTATGGTACTGACATGAATAAGTGCAGAAATGTAGGCGTGACTATGTAAGAATGGGAGCATGTGGCTAAGAGAAGGCGGGGGAGAAGCGTAAGAATGGGATAGGTAGGGAAGAGGAGTGGTTGAAAGTAGATTAGGATGCGCTGCGGGTAGAGTCTTGTTCGCTCGAGATACTCAGCAGTCAAAAGAGTAATTAAAACGTTGTCCTTCTGCATCTTCTGAAGGTGAGATAAAGCGCTTGGTCTCTGCCCCAGAGCTCTGGCGCTGCACTCCCCGGGTTTGCCGCTGTGTCCTTCCTTTTGATTTGTTCTGCTGGTTTGTCTGCAATTTGGCGGCCCTGACGTCTCTGGCTGGTGGACCTTTGCTCTTGGTTTGTGGTAACTTTCTTGTACTGGGGAGGGGGGGCGATAGGAGCAGGGGTCACAAGGGCCAAATAGAACAGCTAGAGGGAGTGGGAGACATTTGGAACTGTTGAGTGTGAGTGAACTGGGCTGATGTCATGATCTCTGCTTCCAAAAGGTCAGGGTTTTCCCAACTCCCTTGGAAGCAGATCCATAACCCAGGTTCCGAGTGCCAACCAGTCCCAATTGGGACCTTTTGGACCCAGTCCTGGCGCCAGTGGCACCAGGCTCATAAATATGCCCAGTCCCAGCGCTGGAAGCGCCGGGCTCATAATGCTTGGGTGGACTTACCTGCAGCAGACCATGCTGCTTACTTGCCTGCCAGTTGAGCCTCTGATCCTCTTCTGTTTGGAACTACTTTTCCTGTTGGGTGGGGCAGGAGCCACTCCCTAGATTCAGAACACTGGAACTCTTCTGGTAAGCAGGAACTCTTTTCTTACCTAGGCGTGGCTGTGGAAGGAGACACCTAAGCACTACAGGAGGCTATTTAAACCACACCCGATGGATGAATCTTGCTTTGTGTTATTCTGCATCCTCTGCAGCAGAACGCTCATCGTGTCTTCTGCATCTGATCCTGGGCCTAAGGAAAAAGGCTTACCATCCTGAATCCAGTCTTCAGCAACACCTATAAAGACAAGAAAGAACAGGTTAGCATTACGATCTTCAGTGACAGCTCTTCACTTACCTGGTCCATCGGCTGTCACCAACGCCTCGCGCTGCATTCCGGCATCTGAAAGACAAAGGCTTACCTACTCTTCGTGCGCTCCGGAGGTCTTCACACTGCATTCCGGCATCTGAAAGACAAAAGCTTACCAACTCTTCGCACGCTCCGGAGGCCTTCGGCGCTGCATCCCGCATCTGAAAGACAAAACAAGGTGCGTTTAAAGACATTGGGGAACTTTAATACTCACGTGCCATTACTCCTTTCCACATCTAACCCAGTGGGTATTCCGGCACCCTGCAGCCGCTCCGAACTTGTACCTGCAAAATAAAAAGACTGTTAGAGCGCATCGTGAAGCAGGCAACAAGCGCTTACTTACGTGCTTCCAGGCGCTTCTATTCATCACACGGGCTCCATCTTCAACTCACTTCAGCCCGTCATCCGCCATCGCCGGAACCCTGCAAAACAAGAAACATCATTACTAAAGACTTTAAAGACATTAGAATTACTCGAAACTTACCGTTCGTGCAATAAACGACGGACAGCAGTCCTCTGAAGTCAAGAGGCCTGCTCCCCTTATCCAGTGAAGAAACTGGTTACAGCACCCTGCCCCGAGGCAGATGGAGAGCACGGCGTTCACTTACCTAAGACATCTTACCGTTCGAGTCAGACATACAGTGCACAGAGGTCCAGCCCAAAGAGCCAGCCGTGTGTTACACATCACCTTTGAAGATACGGTATACGCCCAGTCAAGACCGGCGCCTCTACGGGAATCAGGTGAGCGTTACAGAACACAAAGCCTACCACAAAACTCCCGTCCAGGCGCTATGGAAACCTCGGATACCGACCAGCTAGCCCAGTTACTTGGGGAACTAAGGGCAGAAGTGCATGCAGCCCGTCAGGAAACGAACGCTCTAAGAAGGGAACTGATTATTTCCAAGGAGCGAACAGATGATCTCGCTAGACAATTGCTACAGTCACAAGCCGGACAGACCCCGTTACCCGCATCTGGGGGAAATCTTCCTTCTACATCCTCTATGAATCCAGTGCAGATCAACCTACCTGGGAATGTACCTCTGGCTCCGCCCGAACGATTTTCTGGTGACCCAAAGAGGTTTGCAGTATTTATCAATCAGTGCCGGTTGCATTTCTTATGCCGGCCAGCAGCCTTTCCAACTGATCAAGCTAAAGTAGCTTTCGTGCTTTCGTACCTTAGTGGCAATGCGGCAGACTGGTCGATCCCTCTAGTAAATCAAGATGATCCGGTCCTCCATGATTTTCAAGCTTTTCAGCTCAGTATGGAAAAACTGTTCGCAAGACATTCACAGGGGCAGGCCTTGGACAATGAGCTTCTTTCATTGCGACAAGGTAATCAAGACCTTTTGGCTTATATTGCGTCTTTCAACAGACTGATAGTGGAAACTCAATGGCCTGAGGACAAAAGGATTACACTGTTTTATAGAGGTCTACGTGGAGAGCTCAAAGATGTGTTAGCCCAAGTAGTGAATCCCCCACAAGATTGTTCGGACTATATAGACTTAGTCGTTCAAATAGATCACAGACTGCAGAACAGGAAGGCCGATCGTTCCAAGTTTGATGCTCGAGTATTTTCCAAACCGCCAACTCCTTCCAAAGGAGTAGACTCCGGGGAACCCATGCAAATAGGGGGTCTGAAAGGTCCTCTAACACAAAAGGAGCGGGAAAGGAGAAAACAGTTGCAATTATGCCTCTATTGCGGAAACTCAGGGCACTTTCTTCGAGACTGTCTGGTGAAACCTGCCAAGAAGGCAGTAGGAGCTGCAGTTACCAAAGTTACAAACTCTGAGCAGGGAAACGACCTCGCCCGACAAGAATAGAGGTCCTCTTGCCAAGCGTGAAAACCAGTTCAGTGGCCTCGCATTTCGTGATACCTATGGTCCTCATTAGCCCTGATAATCCGGATCGATTACATGCAATTGAAGCTTACGTCGACAGCGGTGCCATCGGCAATTATGTGGATCATGAAATGGTTTTGAGGATGAATCTAACTCTTTGTCCCAAGGCTGTAAAGGACGTCATTACTACGGTGGATGGTACGGAGATAGCCTCCGGGCCAGTAACGCATACCACTCAAGAGGTGACGCTAGTAAGTCAAGATGGACACCATGAGAAGATCGTGTTCGATGTGATCAAGGCCCCTCAGTTTCAGATTATTCTAGGAATACCTTGGTTAGAGAAACACAATTCTCTGATCGATTGGCGAGCAAGAACGGTCCAGTTTCCAGAATGTGTCTCTACTTGTCACCCTCCACCTGGTGTTGCACTGGCAGCAATTTCTTCAGAGACTCCCCAGTTACCTCCCGAATACCTAGAATACCAAGATGTTTTCCGGAAGGATCAGGCTAACTCTCTACCTCCTCATAGGTCTTATGACTGCCAGATAGACCTGATACCTGGATCTACTCCTCCTTGTAGTAGAATTTATGCCCTCACCGAGCCTGAGAACCTTCACCTTCGACAATACCTGGATCAATACCTGGCAAATGGGTTTATTCGTCCTTCCAAGTCCCCTGCTTCTTCAGCTTTGTTCTTCGTTCCAAAAAAGGAAGGAGACCTTAGAACTTGTATAGATTATCGCTCCCTGAACCAGATCACCGTTAAGAATAGATATCCGTTACCTTTGATCCCTGAACTCCTGGACCAAGTCAGAAAAGCATACATATATACAAAGCTGAATCTTAGAGGAGCTTACCACTTGGTACGAGTAAAAGAGGGCGATGAATGGAAGACGGCCTTCCGCACCAAGTATGGGCTATTTGAATATCAGGTCATGCCCTTCGGACTTTGCAATGCCCCGGCCGCCTTTCAATATTTTATGAACGATGTCCTCAGAGAGCTCATAGATGTGTGTGTTGTTGTTTACATTGACGACATCCTCGTTTATTCTTCATCGGAATCTGAACATCGGAAACACGTGAAAATGGTCCTCGAAAGATTGCGTCAACACAAACTTTTCGCTAAGTTGGAAAAATGTGTTTTCAACGTGACTGAAGTTGAATTCTTGGGATTCATATTATCACCTGGCGGAGTGCGTATGGATTCAAAGAAGGTCGATGCAGTTCTCAAATGGCCATCACCATCCTCCGTAAAAGGTGTGCAAAGCATGTTAGGCTTCGCTAACTTTTACCGTAGGTTTATCCCCGAATTCTCTCAAATAGTCCAGCCCATCACTGCCTTGTTAAAGAAAAACAAACGTTTTGAATGGTCTACCGAGGCGGAACAAGCTTTCCAGGATTTGAAGACTAAATTTATCTCTGCACCAATCTTAAAACACCCTCGCCCCGAACTCCCCTACATCGTGGAAACTGATGCTTCAAGCCTTGCCATGAGGGCAGTTCTATCACAAAAGGACCCGGTAACCAATCAGTTGCATCCCGTGGCATTTTGGTCCCGCAAATTTTCGCCTCCTGAAATCAATTACACGATTACTGACAAGGAACTTCTGGCTATCAAGTCTGCCTTTAAGGCTTGGCGGCATTATCTGCTGGGGGCCCGACACACAGTTACTGTGATTACGGATCACCGAAACCTGCAATATTTGAAAACCGCAAAAGCCCAATCCTCTAGACAACTCCGTTGGGCATTATTCTTTGCCGAGTTTTACTTCATAATTACCTATCGACCTGGTACAAAGAACGGTAAAGCTGATGCCCTTTCTCGGATGGGAGTGGAAGAACACTTGATCAACCCTAAACCTGTACCAATCATTCCCGAACAAAGAATTCTGGGTGTAATCGCCACAGAATCCATAGAGGAAGTTAAGGATAAAGCCAGGCAACTTGTAACTCCAGCAGACATACAGAATTGGCATCTGCAGGGAAAGGACTTTGCAGTAAAGGACAACTTATTGTATTTCCAAGAACGATTATACCTACCCAGCACAGATTTACAGAAAAAAGTAATCTCTTGTTATCACGATTCTTTAATGGAAGGACATCCCGGTATGGCCAAGACCTCAGAAAAGATCAAGCGCTACTTCTGGTGCCCGTCTTGGAAAAAAGATATCAGAGACTTTATAATGTCCTGTGGAGTATGCGCCCAAAACAAGAGTCAAAAGGAAAGACCAGCAGGCCTCTTACACCCTATTGACATCCCACCTCGCCCTTGGCATACGCTTTCTATGGACTTCATCACCGATCTACCTCCATGCTCCGGATACAATACGATTCTAGTAATCGTGGACTTATTCTCCAAGATGGCGCATTTCATTCCGCTCAAAGGCTTGCCAACAGCAGCAACTCTGGCCCGAGAATTTCTCGAAAACATCGTCCGACTGCACGGTTTTCCTTCGGTTCTAATTTCGGATCGAGGTAGTCAATTTATTTCTCATTTTTGGCGAAGTTGCTGTCGGTCGGCTCAAATTGATGTGAGACTATCGACCAGTCACCACCCTCAGACCGACGGACAAACCGAGAGGACCAATCAAACTCTGGAACAGTATTTACGCTGCATGCTGCAACAAACTGAAAAAACTTGGAAAGACATCCTTTGGATAGCCGAATATGCCTACAATAACTCTGTCCATTCGGGAACTGGGAAAACCCAGTTTTTTCTTTTGTACGGCAGTCACCCTCGAACCTCGGAGTTGGATCCCCTCCAAGATCTTGAAACACCAGCAGTAGACTACCTGCATTCTACAATCACCCAAGCCTTTAAGGAAGCTGTTTCTCACCTTCAAAGGGCTAAAGAACAATACAAGAAAGGAGCAGATCAACATCGGAAGGAAGCCCCTCAATATCAAGTAGGGGATCAAGTCTGGTTATCCACCAAATATCTACCTCTAAAAGGGCCACGCACATTTAACCCAAGATACCTTGGTCCCTATTCCATCACTACCATAGTAAACCCAGTAGCGGTCAAGTTGGACTTGCCCCCGCACATGAAGATACATCCGGTCTTCCAACTCTCTCTATTAAAACCCGTGCAACCTCAAACCCGATTAACTAAATCTCCAAAACCTATCCTAGTTGATGGAGAACTCGAGTTTGAAGTCAAAAGCATTCTGGACTCCAAGATCTCCAAATCTAAACTATTTTACCTAATTGACTGGAAAGGCTACGGCCCCCAAGAGAGATCCTGGGAACCTGCTGAATATGTCCACGCTCCTCGCCTAATCAAAAGATTTCACCGAACATTTCCTGACAAGCCAAAACCCCCGGAGAAGCCCGGTTTGGGAGGGGCCTTGAGGGGGGGTACTGTCATGATCTCTGCTTCCAAAAGGTCAGGGTTTTCCCAACTCCCTTGGAAGCAGATCCATAACCCAGGTTCCGAGTGCCAACCAGTCCCAATTGGGACCTTTTGGACCCAGTCCTGGCGCCAGTGGCACCAGGCTCATAAATATGCCCAGTCCCACCGCTGGAAGCGCCGGGCTCATAATGCTTGGGTGCACTTACCTGCAGCAGACCATGCTGCTTACTTGCCTGCCAGTTGAGCCTCTGATCCTCTTCTGTTTGGAACTACTTTTCCTGTTGGGTGGGGCAGGAGCCACTCCCTAGATTCAGAACACTGGAACTCTTCTGGAAAGCAGGAACTCTTTTCTTACCTAGGCGTGGCTGTGGAAGGAGACACCTAAGCACTACAGGAGGCTATTTAAACCACACCCGATGGCTTAATCTTGCTTTGTGTTATTCTGCATCCTCTGCAGCAGAACGCTCATCGTGTCTTCTGCATCTGATCCTGGGCCTAAGGAAAAAGGCTTACCATCCTGAATCCAGTCTTCAGCAACACCTATAAAGACAAGAAAGAACAGGTTAGCATTACGATCTTCAGTGACAGCTCTTCACTTACCTGGTCCATCGGCTGTCACCAACGCCTCGCGCTGCATTCCGGCATCTGAAAGACAAAGGCTTACCTACTCTTCGTGCGCTCCGGAGGTCTTCACACTGCATTCCGGCATCTGAAAGACAAAAGCTTACCAACTCTTCGCACGCTCCGGAGGCCTTCGGCGCTGCATCCCGCATCTGAAAGACAAAACAAGGTGCGTTTAAAGACATTGGGGAACTTTAATACTCACGTGCCATTACTCCTTTCCACATCTAACCCAGTGGGTATTCCGGCACCCTGCAGCCGCTCCGAACTTGTACCTGCAAAATAAAAAGACAGTTAGAGCGCATCGTGAAGCAGGCAACAAGCGCTTACTTACGTGCTTCCAGGCGCTTCTATTCATCACACGGGCTCCATCTTCAACTCACTTCAGCCCGTCATCCGCCATCGCCGGAACCCTGCAAAACAAGAAACATCATTACTTAAGACTTTAAAGACATTAGAATTACTCGAAACTTACCGTTCGTGCAGTAAACGACGGACAGCAGTCCTCTGAAGTCAAGAGGCCTGCTCCCCTTATCCAGTGAAGAAACTGGTTACAGCACCCTGCCCCGAGGCAGATGGAGGGCACGGCGTTCACTTACCTAAGACGTCTTACCCTTCGAGTCAGACATACAGTGCACAGAGGTCCAGCCCAAAGAGCCAGCCGTGTGTTACACATCACCTTTGAAGATACGGTATACGCCCAGTCAAGACCGGCGCCTCTACGGGAATCAGGTGAGCGTTACAGCTGAAAGAGAAGCGCGCAGCAGGGGTTTCCTTTAGCTCACTGCGGGGTGGTGTGGGTGATCTACTGTCATGTTGTGCCTGCGATGCCTGTGTCCTGCCCAGGCTTGGTGTGTGCCAGGCCATGGCACTTGCACTACCACCCGGCTTCACCATACTCAGACAAGACAGACCTGACCGAATAGGAGGAGGAGTAGCCCTCATCTACAAGGAGAACCTCCAGCTCCGACCTGTCAGTCACCCCTCGACCAACAACTCTGACCTCTTATCGGCCAAATTCACACTGTCACCCAACAGCACCATCAATATCCACCTACTATATCGCCCCCCAGGCACCACCCCTGACTCTCAGGAAAGCATCATTCACATCCTCAGCAATAACATCAAAAGCTCCACTAAAACCCTTCTACTAGGAGACTTCAATCTGGGATTCAATGATGCTAAAGACAAACCTGCGGTCACCCTCACCAAGGAACTTAATGACTTAGGCTTCACCCAGAAAGTAGAAAGTCCAACTCACACCAAAGGCCACATTCTAGATTGGATTGCGGACCATAATTGCCTCGCTACTATCACCTCTAACACCTCACTGCCCTGGACCGACCACAACTATATTGAATTCTCCGTTCCCATCACTAAAAACCACAAAAATCTGACCCCTGCTATCGCTGCACGAGTCAGAAGCTCTAAAAAGCTTAAAGAGGATAACCTGCGCCCTTACCTCAACACCCCGAACTAGCACCCCCTTTCTCTAATGACCCCAATATCCTAGCAGACATCTACAAAGATGTCATCACTAAAGCTATTGATGAAATAGCACCACTCAAATGGAAAAAAGAAATCACTACACACCAACTCTTGGTTCACTGAAGAACTGCACTCAAAGCGCTCCCGCAAAAGAGAAGCACTAAAAAACGGGCAAACTAACCCCTGCAGCAGTGCCAAAAACAAATTCAACTTAATCTCCCACCAATACAAAACAGCCATCACCGCTGCCAAAGCCAACGACTTCAACACACAAATCTCTAATGCCAAATCGCACTCTAAGGAAATCTTCGCCATTTTTAAAGAGCTCATCTCCCCCCCCCCAACACACCTGATGAAATAATCAAAGATGAAGATTGGTGTGCTAGTATCCAAGCGGCCATGCTACACAAAATTGACGTTCTCCAAAAGAAAATCAAAGACCATTGCAAAGCATTACCTCAACAGACAGGAACCAAGCCTGCCAACTGCACACCCGCCCTGTCTAAGCCCAACATACCTGACTTTTCCTTCAGGGACGTCACTGAACCAGAAGTGATACACTTACTAGAAAATCTCAAACCCTCCCCTTGTAAAGGAGATATATGCCCGCACAAGCTCATCAAAGACTGCGCAGATTGCTTTGCGCCGCTCTTTACGGCCTTCATCAATGCGCCTTTAAATCACGCATTATCCCAGCTAGCCTCAAAGAGGCCTGGGTCCTGCACCCTTCTAAAAAAAAACTACCCTCGACCCCCTTCAACCCAACAACTACACTATTGTGGTCTAAGCAGTTTCTAGGTGGTGCCAGTTGGATCGGAGACCTCAGAGCTAATGGCAATTGGCTTACGTTTAATCAGTTAAGGTGTGCGAAAAAAAAGTGCCTAGTTGTACAGTGCAAGAGTGTCGCTCACAATTGGGGACGTGAGTCCCACCGACATAGATGCGTTGGTCTTAAGATCCAGAGGCGTAGCCAGGATTGTCTAATAAGTGAGGCCTGAAGCAAATGTAGTTGGTTGTCTTCGCTGAGCCTGAGTGAGTCTGCATAGAGTATACGGGACGCGGGTATGATATGATATGATATGGTATTTGTAACGCGCCTATACACAAGTGTTTCAAGGCGCGACGAGGCAGGGAGGGAGGGAAACAAGGGGAAGACAGACAAACGATCCTACTAGGCCAGGTGTCATTCAGATCGCGCAAGTGCAGAGGTAAGGGGAAAAGGAGAAAGTGCAGGGGGAGGAGGTGGGGGGGGAAAGTGCAGTACAAGGTAAGTAGCGTAAAAAACAAAATAATAATAAATAAAAAGGGCCAGCTGGTGGCAAGTGCGAGGTAAGTGCAGAGCAAGTGCTGGGAAGGGGGCTGTAGGGATACAGTGACAGTCCCACAGTGCAGGAGGAGCCAGGGAGGCAGTGCAGGTGAAGAGTGGCTGGGCCCTGGACCGAGGTCGCTGAGAGTGGCCCAGATGCAGGTTTAGTACAGAATTCAGTGGGGAGTTAAGCAGGTTTAGCAGGGGAGAGGGAGAGAGAAGGCAGAAGCGAAGAGGAAGGTTTTGAGGTGCTTCCGGAACCGGAGATGGTTCTCCTCAAGTTTCAGGGAGGCAGGAAGGCTGTTCCAGAGGGAGGCCCCTGCTGCGGAGAGAGATCTACCCCCAGCTCGTTGCTTCGAGAAGCGGCTGACCATGAGGGAGTTGGAGACGGATGAGCGAAGGGCTCGTGAAGGAAGATATTTAGGAAGAGAGAGTTGAAGGTATTTAGGCCCCAGGCCCCAGAAGGCCTTGTGGACAATGCAGAGGGTTTTGAACTTAATCCTCGCAGCCACTGGGAGCCAATGAAGAGATTTCAGTCCTGGAGAGATACGGTCCCTGGGCTTGAGGCCAAGGACAAGTCTCGCAGTTCTGTTCTGGATAAGTTGCAGAGGGCGGAGAGTGGAGGCAGGCAGATTAAGATAGAGGCTGTTACAGTAGTCCAGCCTTGAGAGAACCAGGGCTCGGGAGACAGTGAGCTTCTGGGGGAAGGAGAGGAAGGGAAGAATACCTCTGAGGAGGTGCAGCTGGTAGTGTGACTTCTTAGAGACGTCAGATATATGAGGAGAGAAGGAGAGTGTGGAGTCGAAGATGACCCCGAGGTTTTTAGCCTTGCAGGTAGGGGCAGGAAGGGGGCCAAGGGAGGCCGGCCAGAGAGCTGCAGGGAAGGAGGGAGTGGGTGTGCCGATGAGTAGAATCTCAGTCTTACTGGCGTTAAGGCAGAGGTCATTGGCGGCACACCATTCCTGGATAGCAGACAGACAGTCGGAGATGAGGGAAGGAGAGGAGGAGGCCGAGGGTAGCCTGAAAATGAGCTGGGTATCGTCCGCATAGCACTGGAAGTAGGGGCAGAGAGCGGCGATGCGGTGGGCAAGGAGTGCCAGATACTGGTTGAAAAGCCAGGGAGAGAGGTTGGATCCCTGGGGGACACCACAGGTGGAGAAAAAGATGTCAGAGAGGAAGGAGCCCATTTGGACCTGGGAGGGTCGACCGGAAAGGAAAGAGGTCAGCCATGCCAGAGCCTGACCAGTGATACCCAGGTTATCACGGAGACGGTTGAGCAGGATGGCATGGTTGACAGTGCCAAAGGCAGAAGAGAGATCGAGCAGAATGAGAACACAGGGAGTGTTGGAATCGAGGTTCAGGAGCAGGTCCTCACGGATGTTCAGGAGAGCAGTTTCCGTGCTTCTGGCCGCTCTGAAGCCGGATTGATGGTCATGAAGATTACCAACAGATTCAGCATGGAGGTTAAGCTGGGAGATGGCCAGTTTCTCCAGGAGCTTGCCCAGGAAGGGAGTAATGGAGATTGGGCGATAGTTGGCCGGGCAGGAGGGGTCGGAAGAGGGTTTCTTGAGGAGGGGGTGCACAAGGGAGTGCTTGAGGGAGGATGGGAAGACTCCAGAGGCGAATGAGTGGTTGCAAAAGTCAGCCAGGGCAGGAGCCAGGGAGTCGATGTGGTCCTTGATGGTTTTGGAGGAACAGGGGTGAACCTGTTTAGACGAGGCTTTCATAGATCGGACTTGTCTGGAAACCTCATCAGCAGAAAAAGGTAGAAAAGCAGAGAAGGAGGGCGGAGGGGCGGCTGCAAGAGAGCAAGAGGAAGAGCCGGGAAGAGAGGGAGGGAGGAGAGAGGAGGAGAGCGAGGACAGGATGTCCTGAGTTTTTGAGATGAAGTGCGAGGCCAGTGCAGTGCAGAGGGCCTGGGAGGGGACAGGAGAGGTAGAGACTGCAGCAGGGTTGGCCAGCTCCTTGCAGATTTTAAAGAGTTCGGCCGAGTTGTTAGATGCCTCAGAGATGCGGGCTTGGATAAGGGCTCTCTTCTTGGTGAGAACGGAGAGCCGGTATTGCCTTTGGAGCAGGCGGCAGGCCAGTTTGTCAGAGGATGAACATGAAGCACGCCATTTCCTCTCTGCCACCCTGCACTTGCGTTTTAGGGTGACGAGATCCGAGTCATACCAGGAGTTACATTTGGCTTTGGGCTTCAGGCGGATTCTCATGACGGGGGCAAGGATATCGAGAGTATCAGATATAGCGGAATAGAGCATGGAGAGGGCTGTGTCAGGGTGGGAGTCAGCCGAGGGGGGAGGAGGGGGCGAGAAGGTAGCAGCGAAAGCCTCAACTGACACGCGCTTCATGGGTCGGATGACCGAGAAGGTGGGTGGCAGCGAAGAGGGTGGCTTTGCCTGTGGGGTAGGGAGGGAGAGGTGGGAGGATAGGAGAAAGTGATCGCTCCAGGAGAGAGGAGTGGAGAGAGGGAGGGAGAGGGGAAGGTCAGAAGAGATCAGAGCATCAAGAGTGTGCCCTGCAGAGTGAGTAGGCCCAGACGGGAGAATAGAGAGTGAGAGAGAGTTGCAGAGTTCGCGAAAGAGACCAGTGGGGGGACAGGAGGCATCGAGGTGGATGTTGAAGTCACCGAGAAAGAGGAGTTGGGTGGTTGAGGACAGGAGTGAGGAGGAGAGGTCAGCCCACTCAGAGAGGAAGGAGGAAATTTGACCAGGTGGCCGATAGATAGTAGCCACGGTAAGGGAATGGCTAGGAGAGAGAGAGAGTCGGCAGACAAGACATTCAAAAGAGGAGTAGGTCTGCGTAGGAGTGACAGTGGCAGGAATCCACTCAGGGAAGATAAGGGCAACACCACCCCCTGAACGGTTGGGCCTGGGCACGGAGAGGATCTTGTAGCCGTCAGGTAGGAGTGTGTCGAAGCTGGTGGCAGAGCTGGCAGTGAACCATGTCTCAGTGAGACCGAGGACGTCGAGGTCCAGTTCCTCAAGAAGGCGACAGATATCAGAGGAGTGCTTGATGGCAGAGCGAGAATTTAGAGTGGCAATGTGGAGAAGGTTGCCACCCTTGAAAAACTTCCGGGGAGGGGTACAGATCAGAGGTACGCCCTGCGGAGGTGTTAGAGAAGGAGTTGAAGAGGGAGCAAGAGAAGGGGCAGGGAGGGAGGGGAGAGGCAAGGTAGCCGAAGACAGAGGAGGGGGGACAGCGGGAGCGGATAGGAAGTTGATGAGGCGTGGGAAGCGTCTATCAAAGAGGTGAAGGTTGGCCTGAGGGCCTTGGACCAAGACGGTCCCGTTAGCATAGACATTAATGATGGCCTTAGAGGAGTGGAAAGGGGCCAAGAGGACATCCCAACGGGTGCCACCATTAATGGGAGAGGAGGAGAAAGGAGAGAGCACAGCGACCATGTGAAGGGTCCATAGGTCAGGTGAAGGCACGAAAAAGAGAATGTCAGTGAGAGTTTCCTTGGAGCAGGCGCTCGTGTAGGTGTCAGCGATAGGGAGGCCTGGGTTGGAGACCAGGATGTCCTTTTTAAACTTTTTCCTACCGGATTTAGTGAGGAGAGCGGGATAGTCAATAGAGAAGCAGTTAGAGTAGATAGGCGAGATAGAGAGCACCATGGAGTAGGAGGGGAGGCGGACGACACGAGTATGCAGACAGGAAGTGAGTGGAGGGCACTAGTTTACCACAATACAGAGCAAACAGTAATGCGTAGTAGGTCAGGGCCACCTAAGTTTGAGAATCCTGCGAGGGGAGAAAAACTCCCTAGTTTAACACAATGCAGAGCAAACAGTAATGCGTAATAGGTCAGGGCCACCTAAGTTTGAGAATCCTGCGAGGGGAGAAAAACACCCTAGTTTAACACAATGCAGGGCAAACAGTAATGCGTAGTAGGTCAGGGCCACCTAAGTTTGAGAATCCTGCGAGGGGAGAAAAACACCCTAGTTTACCAATAAATTGGAATAGGGGGGCGAGGCATCATGCGGATGAGGTGAGCAAGGTGAGGAGGGGTGGGCCGGAGAGCGGAGGAGCTGGCGCCTGGCGTCCCCTGCGGACACCTGCAGACACACAGGGAGCCGCAACTGTAAGAGTCGCCCTTGGCCTTGGGGCCCTTAGCCGCAGGGGCTGCCGGGCAGAGGGCTGCCCAGGAAGGGGGAGGTTATAGGAAGAGGGAGGAGAGGAAGGGGAGGGGGGGGTGTGCGGGCAGGGAGGCGGGAGGGAAGAGGAGAACCAGGAAGTGGGAGGGGAGGGGGATCAGGCAACAACAACGCGCTCGGAGCGTAGAAGACAAATGATACTTTAAATTTTGAACAACAACACACTTTCCTCACGGATGGACAAGGGCAGGGCTTCCAGGGTCTCAGTTCCCTCTGGGCTGCCGGCGACTGCTCGACCCACGCTCGGCTGGAACAAGAAGCGAGCAGGGGAGCGGGCGTCGAGTAGCCCAGGAGGAAGGCAGCCAGGCAGCCAATCAGAGGGGGGGGTGTGCGGGCAGGGAGGCGGGAGGGAAGAGGAGAACCAGGAAGTGGGAGGGGAGGGGGATCAGGCAACAACAACGCGCTCGGAGCGTAGAAGACAAATGATACTTTAAATTTTGAACAACAACACACTTTCCTCACGGATGGACACGGGCAGGGCTTCCAGGGCCTGCAGTTCCCTCTGGGCTGCCGGCGACCGCTCGACCCACGCTCGGCTGGAACAAGAAGCGAGCAGGGGAGCGGGCGTCGAGTAGCCCAGGAGGAAGGCAGCCAGGCAGCCAATCAGAGGGGGGGGTGGGCGGGCAGGGAGGCGGGAGGGAAGAGGAGAACCAGGAAGTGGGAGGGGAGGGGGATCAGGCAACAACAACGCGCTCGGAGCGTAGAAGACAAATGATACTTTAAATTTTGAACAACAACACACTTTCCTCACGGATGGACACGGGCAGGGCTTCCAGGGCCTGCAGTTCCCTCTGGGCTGCCGGCGACCGCTCGACCCACGCTCGGCTGGAACAAGAAGCGAGCAGGGGAGCGGGCGTCGAGTAGCCCAGGAGGAAGGCAGCCAGGCAGCCAATCAGAGGGGGGGGTGGGCGGGCAGGGAGGCGGGAGGGAAGAGGAGAACCAGGAAGTGGGAGGGGAGGGGGATCAGGCAACAACAACGCGCTCGGAGCGTAGAAGACAAATGATACTTTAAATTTTGAACAACAACACACTTTCCTCACGGATGGACACGGGCAGGGCTTCCAGGGCCTGCAGTTCCCTCTGGGCTGCCGGCGACCGCTCGACCCACGCTCGGCTGGAACAAGAAGCGAGCAGGGGAGCGGGCGTCGAGTAGCCCAGGAGGAAGGCAGCCAGGCAGCCAATCAGAGGGGGGGGTGGGCGGGCAGGGAGGCGGGAGGGAAGAGGAGAACCAGGAAGTGGGAGGGGAGGGGGATCAGGCAACAACAACGCGCTCGGAACGTAGAAAACAAATGATACTTTAAATTTTGAACAACAACACACTTTCCTCACGGATGGACACGGGCAGGGCTTCCAGGGCCTGCAGTTCCCTCTGGGCTGCCGGCGACCGCTCGACCCACGCTCGGCTGGAACAAGAAGCGAGCAGGGGAGCGGGCGTCGAGTAGCCCAGGAGGAAGGCAGCCAGGCAGCCAATCAGAGGGGGGTTGGGCGGGCAGGGAGGCGGGAGGGAAGAGGAGAACCAGGGAGTGGGAGGGGAGGGGGATCAGGCAACAACAACGCGCTCGGAGCGTAGAAGACAAATGATAAGACAAATGATCTGGCTAAACAGATGTGTGCCGGGGGGGGACTCCCATAGGAGGGGTACACTGGAACACATGCTCTGGGAGTGTAACAAGCTGATGTACTTCTGTGGGGGGGAGCTCATTTCGATTTTCAATAAGGTCCCGAGGCTGTCACTAGACTATGACTTTGAAACTTTGATTTTGGGCAAAGATACCCTCATTGAGGATTTACTCAATGGGCAGAAGAAGTAGCTATTCAGGGGCACCTTGATGGCCAAAGAATGGACTTGAAGGCACTGGCAATCTATGCTCTGTCCTGAGGTGGGTGCATGGATTGGGGGCATGCCCAGGCTCCCGCCCACGGAGAGGGTCATTTACAGATGGCAGAAGGAACATCAACTGTATGGAGACATTTGGGGGAGGTTTCTCACACTGGTTTAATATGAGGGGCAGGGTTAGGGGGCTAATGGGTGAATCAATTTTTGACACTGCCATGTTTTAATCTGTATTGATATCTTACAAGTAAAAAAATACATACAAATAAATAAATAAAAAGAATACAAGGACGTCAGTGTGCAAATTAGGATGACACTCGTGTGATGAAGGCTTTCCACCCAAAATAGAAACTTAAGCGGAGGGCCCTCCCTGGTTTTGCATAGTGTATGGTCACCCTATGATTACAAGCATGTTAGTGTAAGTTGCAAGTATAGTTTTACGTAGTGGCGTGTAATGTCATCTCTTTTGTAACACGCTGCTAGAAGCCACTATTATCTGCATTCTTAAACCTATGGGAAACATGTGCTTTCCCCTGGCTTCAGACAGAGTCCACTAGCCGCAGGTGTGCAGTGCCTAGCCACTCCAATCCCAGCTCTGAAGTAGGGGGCCCTGCTCTGATAGTGATGCAGTAGCCTTCTCACATGAGTCAAAAACACATATGCCTGTGCATGCATGTGTACATGTGAAGGGCAACAACTCTACTTCTTTATTTATAATTCCCCTTCTACGGAGTTCACTGACAAATGTGTGCTAAAAAATAATATCTTTTGGGAGATGAGTCCCAAAATATATCAGTTTCTTTTAAAAAAATGTCTACCGGTGTCTGCAACATGTTGATCTGACATTCATCAGGACTAAAGCCCACCACTGTTGGTTCTCTCTCATTCTCCAATGCTGGGAGCCCCATTGGTTCTCTCTCATTCTCCAATGCTGGGGACCCCATTGGTTCTCTCTCATTCTCCATTGCTGGGAACCCCATTGGTTCTCTCTCATTCTCCATTGCTGGGAACCCCATTGGTTCTCTCTCATTCTCCATTGCTGGGAACCCCTGGGTCTGCCCCCTTCTAAAAAAACCTACCCTCGACCCCCTTCAACCCAACAACTACAGACCGATAACTACAGTGCCATTCCTCCTGAAATTATTGGACAAAGCCGCACACTGCCAAATCCAACACTTTCTGGAAACCCACTCCATCCTAGGGACCAGGCAATCAGGCTTCCGGAAAAGACACGGCACCGAAACAGCCCTGGTGGATCTAAAGAGTCAGATCACCCAAATCATGGATAAGGGCAAGCCAGCCCTATTGCTCCTCCTAGATCTCTCAGCCGCATTCGATCTGGTTGATCACAAGACCCTCACCTCATACCTCACACACTCAGCCAATTTCTCTAAAGAATCAGCTCTCTGGATCATCTCCTTCCTTGAGGGAAGAGCCATGAAAGTCTTCTCAGACACTGCTAATGCCACACCCACTACAATCCATTGCGGGGTTTCTCAAGGATCCTGCACTGCATCCACACTTTACAACTTGTTCACTAAGCCTCTTTTTGACAAACTCGACTCACATGGTATCACGTACACGAACTACGCGGATGACACACAAGTACTTCTACCTCTCTCAGGATCATACCACAAAGACGCCAAGGCACTCCACACGATCTACTCCATCATCCAGGCTTGGATGGCAGTTAATGGCCTCTGCCTTAATGGAGACAAGACTGAGATTATGATACTAGGTCAACAGAGCACCCTAGACAAACTGGACAAACTGTACGCCAACTTCTCCATTGACAACTCCATCATCCCCGTATCCACAGCTGTCAAGACACTAGGAGTATACCTAGACTCCTCACTATCAATGACCAGACAAGTCAGCGCAATCACTTCCTCATCTACGCATACCACCAAACTTATAAACGCCATCAAGCCATACCTCTCAAAACCTAACTGCCTTTCAATAGCCAGAGCAACCATTGGGGCCAAAATGGACTATTCCAATGCCCTCCTAGCAGGAACATTGGCAAAAAACCTTAACAGACTACAAGTCACACAGAACAATGCTCTCCGGGCCGCTCTTAGCATCCCAAGAAGAGAGCATATCTCCTAGGCCAGACACTCAGCCCAATGGCTCCCGGTCAAAGAGCGGATCACACTCAAAATCCTCACCCTCACACACAAATGCCTCTCTTTCCACCCCGTCCTACCTATCAGAGACCATCTCCAAAGCCTCCTCCTCAATACGCAATACACCAACTTACTCCATATCCCACTCATAAAAAAAGCTAAAGCCGGTGGCCTAAGCTTCCCCTACATTGCTGCCAAGTCCTGGAACGCTCTACCTGCAGACATTAGAGCGGAGAACTCACTCCCAATTTTTTGTAGGAAACTTAAGACCTCCTTCTTTGCACAATAATATGTGACACTCGCTAACCTATGTAAATATGCTGCACTGTAAATTTGTACAAATGTCATACCTGCTCCTGTAAATTATGTATTACTTGTTTATATGCCACTAAGATATGTCTGTAACAAACGCCACGATGCCCCCGGGCTGACGGGCGCTCTACAAATCTGAAACAATAAATAAATAAATAAATAAATGCTTCTGCCATCTAGGGCTTCCAGGCTTTGCCAGAAGACAGGCCCTTCTCTCTGTGGGGGAAGGTTAGCACTTGGAAGATAAATCGCGAGCTCAAGATTAATTGCGTCCTCACTATGCTTCCGCTGTCTCCTGCAACTTGTGTGTGGGAAATTGACAGACTAATTAAAGGTTCCTGGGATGATAAGTCTGCGTCCTCAGTATGCTTCCGCTGTCTCCTGCAACGTGTGTGTGGGAAATTGACAGACTAATTCAAGGTTCCTGGGATGATAAATCTGCGTCCTCAGTATGCTTCCGCTGTCTCCTGCAATGTGTGTGTGGGAAATTGACAGACTAATTAAAGGTTCCTGGCATGATAAGTCTGCGCCCTCAGTAGGCTTCCGCTGCTTCCTGCAACGTGTGTGTGAGAAATTGACAGACTAATTCAAGGTTCCTGGCATGATAAGTCTGCGTCCTCAGTATGCTTCCGCTGTTTCCTGCAACGTGTGTGTGGGAAATTGACAGACTAATTCAAGGTTCCTGGCATGATAAGTCTGCGTCCTCAGTATGCTTCCGCTGTCTCCTGCACCGTGTGTATGGGAAATTGACAGACTAATTAAAGGTTCCTGGCATGATAAGTCTGCGCCCTCAGTAGGCTTCCGCTGTTTCCTGCAACGTGTGTGTGGGAAATTGACAGACTAATTCAAGGTTCCTGGGATGATAAATCTGCGTCCTCAGTATGCTTCCGCTGTCTCCTGCAACGTGTGTGTGGGAAATTGACAGACTAATTAAAGGTTCCTGGCATGATAAGTCTGCGCCCTCAGTAGGCTTCCGCTGTTTCCTGCAACGTGTGTGTGGGAAATTGACAGACTCATTCAAGGTTCCAGGAATGAGAAGTCTGCGTCCTCAGTATGCTTCCGCTGTTTCCTGCAACGTGTGTGTGGGAAATTGACAGACTAATTAAAGGTTCCTGGCATGATAAGTCTGCGTCCTCACTATGCTTCCGCTGTTTCCTGCAACGTGTATGTGGGAAATTGACAGACTAATTCAAGGTTCGTGGGATGAGAAGTCTGCGTCCTCAGTATGCTTCCGCTGTCTCCTGCAACGTGTGTGTGGGAAATGGACAGACTCGTTCAAGGTTCTTGGGATGAGAAGTCTGCGTCCTCAGTTTGCTTCCGCTGTCTCCTGCAAAGTGTGTGTGGGAAATTGACAGACTCGGTCAAGGTTTCTGGGATGATAAGTCTGCGTCCTCTGTAGGATTCCGCTGTCTCCTGCAACGTGTGTGTGGGAAATTGACAGACTCGTTCAAGGTTCTTGGGATGAGAAGTCTGCGTCCTCAGTTTGCTTTTGCTGTCTCCTGCAAAGTGTGTGTGGGAAATTGACAGACTCGGTCAAGGTTTCTGGGATGATAAGTCTGCGTCCTCTGTAGGATTCCGCTGTTTCCTGCAACATGTGTGTGGGAAATTGACAGACTCATTCAAGGTTCCTGGGATAAGAAGTCTGCGTCCTCAGTATGCTTCTGATGTTTCCTGCAAGGTGTGTGTGGGATATTGACAGACTAATTCAAGGTTCCTGGCTTGATAAGTCTGCGTCCTCAGTATGCTTCCGCTGTTTCCTGCAATGTGTGTGTGGGAAATTGACAGACTAATTAAAGGTTCCTGGCATGATAAGTCTGCGCCCTCAGTAGGCTTCCGCTGTTTCCTGCAACGTGTGTGTGAGAAATTGACAGACTAATTCAAGGTTCCTGGCATGATAAGTCTGCGTCCTCAGTATGCTTCCGCTGTTTCCTGCAACGTGTGTGTGGGAAATTGACAGACTAATTCAAGGTTCCTGGGATGATAAATCTGGGTCCTCAGTATGCTTCCGCTGTCTCCTGCAACGTGTGTGTGGGAAATTGACAGACTAATTAAAGGTTCCTGGCATGATAAGTCTGCGCCCTCAGTAGGCTTCCGCTGTTTCCTGCAACGTGTGTGTGGGAAATTGACAGACTCATTCAAGGTTCCAGGAATGAGAAGTCTGCGTCCTCAGTATGCTTCCGCTGTTTCCTGCAACGTGTGTGTGGGAAATTGACAGACTAATTAAAGGTTCCTCGCATGATAAGTCTGCGTCCTCACTATGCTTCCGCTGTTTCCTGCAACGTGTGTGTGGGAAATTGACAGACTAATTCAAGGTTCGTGGGATGAGAAGTCTGCGTCCTCAGTATGCTTCCGCTGTCTCCTGCAACGTGTGTGTGGGAAATGGACAGACTCGTTCAAGGTTCTTGGGATGAGAAGTCTGCGTCCTCAGTTTGCTTCCGCTGTCTCCTGCAAAGTGTGTGTGGGAAATTGACAGACTCGGTCAAGGTTTCTGGGATGATAAGTCTGCGTCCTCTGTAGGATTCCGCTGTCTCCTGCAACGTGTGTGTGGGAAATTGACAGACTCGTTCAAGGTTCTTGGGATGAGAAGTCTGCGTCCTCAGTTTGCTTTTGCTGTGTCCTGCAAAGTGTGTGTGGGAAACTGACAGACTCGGTCAAGGTTTCTGGGATGATAAGTCTGCGTCCTCTGTAGGATTCCGCTGTCTCCTGCAACATGTGTGTGGGAAATTGACAGACTCATTCAAGGTTCCTGGGATAAAAAGTCTGCGTCCTCAGTATGCTTCTGCTGTTTTCTGCAAGGTGTGTGTGGGATATTGACAGACTAATTCAAGGTTCCTGGCTTGATAAGTCTGCGTCCTCAGTATGCTTCCGCTGTTTCCTGCAACGTGTGTGTGGGAAATTGACAGACTAATTCAAGGTTCCTGGCATGATAAGTCTGCGTCCTCTGTATGCTTTCGCTGTTTCCTGCAATGTGTTTGTGGGAAATCGACAGACTAATTCAAGGTTCCTCGGATGATAAGCCGCCCGCATCAAGCTTTGGACACTTCAACTTCCTGCAGACAGGGGTGGATTGGGGCTGCCTGATTTCCAAGCTTATCACCTGGACTACACAATCAGCCATGCAGTGCCATTCCTGAACTCTGGACCAGGTGAGTGGACCTGTGTAGATGCGAGCTAGAATGGTCCGCTAATGCCCACAGCTTTCTATGAACAAAATCCAGCCGGGTGTCCACCTCCTCCCGATTGACAGATTATCTGAGGCTGGCGTGGAAGACGCTCTTACTTATTTGGGGGGCGGAGGGAGAGGGTGAACCCTATGGACGGCTACACTCTTCCATTTGGTTTACCCCGTCTGTTAAGGATGGAAACAAAATGCTATTGTGGTCTAAGCAGTTTCTAGGTGGTGCCAGTTGGATCAGAGACCTCAGAGCTAATGGCAATTGGCTTACGTTTAATCAGTTACGGTGTGCGAAAAAAAGTGCCTAGTTGTACAGTGCAAGAGTGCCGCTTACAATTGGGGACGTGAGTCCCACCGACATAGATGCGTTGGTCTTAAGATCCAGAGGCGTAGCCAGGATTGTCTAACAAGTGGGGCCTGGAGGAAATGTAGTTGGTTGTCTTCGCTGAGCCTGAGTGAGTCTGCATAGAGTATACGGGACGCGGGTCTGGCTAAACAGATGTGTGCCGGGGTGGGGGCCTCCCATAGGAGGGGTACACTGGAACACATGCTCTGGAAGTGTAACAAGGTGATGTACTTCTGGGGGTGGGGGGCTCATTTCGATTTTCAATAAGGTCCCGAGGCTGTCACTAGACTATGACTTTGAGACTTTGATTTTGGGCAAAGATACCCTCATTGAGGACTTACTCAATGGGCAGAAGAAGTAGCTATTCAGGGGCACCTTGATGGCCAAAGAATGGACTTGGGGTTAGGGGGCTAACGGGTAAATCAATTTTGGACACTGCCATGTTTTAATCTGTATTGATGTCTTACAAGTAAAAAAAATACATACAAATAAATAAATAAAAAGAATACAAGGACGTCAGTGTGCAAATTAGGATGACACTCGTGTGATGAAGGCTTTCCACCCAAAATAGAAACTTAAGCGGAGGGCCCTCCCTGGTTTTGCATAGTGTATGGTCACCCTATGATTACAAGCATGTTAGTGTAAGTTGCAAGTATAGTTTTACGTAGTGGCGTGTAATGTCATCTCTTTTGTAACACGCTGCTAGAAGCCACTATTATCTGCATTCCTAAACCTATGGAAACATGTGCTTTCCCCTGGCTTCAGACAAAGTCCACTAGCCGCAGGTGTGCAGTGCCTAGCCACTCCAATCCCAGCTCTGAAGTAGGGGGCCCTGCTCTGATAGTGATGCAGTAGCCTTCTCACATGAGTCAAAAACACATATGCCTGTGCATGCATGTGTACATGTGAAGGGCAACAACTCTACTTCTTTATTTATAATTCCCCTTCTACGGAGTTCACTGACAAATGTGTGCTAAAAAATAATATCTTTTGGGAGATGAGTCCCAAAATATATCAGTTTCTTTTAAAAAAATGTCTACCGGTGTCTGCAACATGTTGATCTGACATTCATCAGGACTAAAGCCCACCACTGTTGGTTCTCTCTCATTCTCCAATGCTGGGAACCCAATTGGTTCTCATTCTCCAATGCTGGGAACCCCATTGGTTCTCTCTCATCCTCCAATGCTGGGAACCCCATTGGTTCTCATTCTCTAATGCTGGGAACCCCATTGGTTCTCATTCTCCAATGCTGGGAACCCCATTGGTTCTCTCTCATCCTCCAATGCTGGGAACCCCATTGGTTCTCATTCTCCAATGCTGGGAACCCCATTGGTTCTCATTCTCTAATGCTGGGAACCCCATTGGTTCTCTCTCATCCTCCAATGCTGGGAACCCCATTGGTTCTCTCTCATCCTCCAATGCTGGGAACCCCATTGGTTCTCATTCTCCAATGCTGGGAACCCCATTGGTTCGCTCTCATTCTCCATTGCTGGGAACCCCATTGGTTCACTCTCATCCTCCAATGCTGGGAACCCCATTGGTTCTCTCTCATTCTCCATTGCTGGGAACCCCATTGATTCTCTCTCATTCTCCAATGCTGGAAACCCCATTGGTTCTCTCTCATTCTCCAATGCTGGGAACCCCATTGGTTCTCTCTCATTCTCCATTGCTGGGAACCCCATTGGTTCTCTCTCATTCTCCAATGCTGGGAACCCCATTGGTTCTCATTCTCCAATGCTGGGAACCCCATTGGTTCTCTCTCATTGTCCAATGCTCGGAACCCCATTGGTTCTCATTCTCCAATGCTGGGAACCCCATTGGTTCTCTCTCATTCTCCATTGCTGGGAACCCCATTGGTTTTCTCTCATTCTCCAATGCTGGAAACCCCATTGGTTCTCTCTCATTCTCCAATGCTGGGAACCCCATTGGTTCTCTCTCATTCTCCATTGCTGGGAACCCCATTGGTTCTCTCTCATTCTCCAATGCTGGGAATCCCATTGGTTCTCATTCTTCAATGCTGGGAACCCCATTGGTTCTCTCTCATTCTCCAATGCTGGGAGCCCCATTGGTTCTCATTCTCCAATGCTGGGAACCCCATTTGTTCTCTCTCATTCTGCAATGCTGGAAACCCCGCTGGTTCTCTCTCATTCTCCAATGCTGGGAACCCCATTGGTTCTCTCTCATTCTCCATTGCTGGGAACCCCATTGGTTCTCTCTCATTCTCCAATGCTGGGAACCCCATTGGTTCTCATTCTCCAATGCTGGGAACCCCATTGGTTCTCTCTCATTCTCCAATGCTGGGAACCCCATTGGTTCTCATTCTCCAATGCTGGGAACCCCATTGGTTCTCTCTCATTCTCCAATGCTGGGAACCCCATTGCTTCTCTCTCATTCTCCAATGCTGGGAACCCCATTGGTTCTCTCTCATTCTCCATTGCTGGGAACCCCATTGGTTCTCTCTCATTCTCCAATGCTGGGAACCCCATTGGTTCTCTCTCATTCTCCATTGCTGGGAACCCCATTGGTTCTCTCTCATTCTCCAATGCTGGGAACCCCATTGGTTCTCATTCTCCAATGCTGGGAACCCCATTGGTTCTCATTCTCCAATGCTGGGAACCCCATTGGTTCTCTCTCATTCTCCATTGCTGGGAACCCCATTGGTTCTCTCTCATTCTCCAATGCTGGGAACCCCATTGGTTCTCATTCTCCAATGCTGGGAACCCCATTGGTTCTCTCTCATTCTCCAATGCTGGGAGCCCCATTGGTTCTCATTCTCCAATGCTGGGAACCCCATTTGTTCTCTCTCATTCTGCAATGCTGGAAACCCCACTGGTTCTCTCTCATTCTCCAATGCTGGGAACCCCATTGGTTCTCTCTCATTCTCCAATGCTGGGAACCCCATTGGTTCGCATTCTCCAATGCTGGGAACCCCATTGGTTCTCTCTCATTCTCCAATGCTGGGAACCCCATTGGTTCTCATTCTCCAATGCTGGGAACCCCATTGGTTCTCTCTCATTCTCCAATGCTGGGAACCCCATTGGTGCTCTCTCATTCCACAATGCTGGGAACCCCATTGGTTCTCTCTCATTCTCCAATGCTGGGAACCCCATTGGTTCTCTCTCATTCTCCAATGCTGGGAACCCCATTGGTTCTCTCTCTTTCTCCAATGCTGGGAACCCCATTGGTTCTCATTCTCCAATGCTGGGAACCCCATTGGTTCTCTCTCATTCTCCAATGCTGGGAACCCCATTGGTTCTCATTCTCCAATGCTGGGAACCCCATTGGTTCTCTCTCATTCTCCAATGCTGGGAACCCCATTGGTTCGCTCTTATTCTCCCAGCAACCCCATTTCACTGCAGTTTGCCGTCTCCTTATATTAGTCTTCCCCTCCTTTTCTACTGTTTTCAGTATTTTTCTTACCCCTTCTTTCTGTGGCTGCTGATTTCTCTCTGCAGACAGTCCTGCCTTTCCCTCCATTTCCTTCCCTCTCTTCTTGCTCTGTCTGCTTTTTCTGCATGCTGCCTGTAGTTTCATCTTCCTCCTTTCCAATTGTGTCCCTGTCTGCTAATTCTTTTTAGTTTTCACTATTAGGTGGTGCTTCAGCACCACCTACAATCCAAAACCATTGCTTTAGGGTACAGCTCGGAGGGAGATGACATCTGAGGAGGATGCCACAGAGTTTCATGGCAATGCTAAGGCCAATGGCCACCCCCTTCTGCTACCTTCCCCAAACCTATCCTCCTGGGATTTTCTGAGCTAGCGCTATGAAGCAGTAACATCACACTTTGGCTTGCAGTTGTTATTTCCAAGCAGTCTGCTGAGAGATGAAGGGCTATTTGCAGCTGTAAATGCCCATTGGTTCTCATTCTCCAATGCTGGGAACCCCATTGGTTCTCTCTCATTCTCCAATGCTGGGAGCCCCATTGGTTCTCATTCTCCAATGCTGGGAACCCCATTGGTTCTCTCTCATTCTCCAATGCTGGGAACCCCATTGGTTCTCTCTCATTCTCCAATGCTGGGAACCCCATTGGTTCTCTCTCATTCTCCAATGCTGGGAACCCCATTGGTTCTTATTCTCCAATGCTGGGAACCCCATTGGTTCTCTCTCTTTCTCCAATGCTGGGAACCCCATTGGTTCTCATTCTCCAATGCTGGGAACCCCATTGGTTCTCTCTCATTCTCCAATGCTGGGAACCAAACCATTGGTTCCCAGCCAAAACCATCCATCCAAAACCATTGCTTTAGGGTACAGCTCGGAGGGAGATGACATCTGAGGAGGATGCCACAGAGTTTCATGGCAATGCTAAGGCCAATGGCCACCCCCTTCTGCTACCTTCCCCAAACCTATCCTCCTGGGATTTTCTGAGCTAGCCCTATGAAGCAGTAACATCACACTTTGGCTTGCAGTTGTTATTTCCAAGCAGTCTGCTGAGAGATGAAGGGCTATTTGCAGCTGTAAATGCACTACGGGTGTAAGTAAAAGTATCTCAGCCGAGTGTGGTTTCAGCTCCTTCATTTATATCTGTTGCTTGCGCTGACGTCCTGGGAAGAATGAGCATTGGCAAAGCCAACAGCTTTTGCTTGTGGTTAGGTTTCAGATGGGTATTTTCCAGGCATTTACCCAGGTGATCGTACCATGTGGCATTGACATCTTGTGGCCAGACAGTACCATTATGCCAGTACTTGGCACATGCCCATCCCTTCCGTACACAACATTTACTACTGATGGCTTTGCCAATGTTGTTTAATTTGCTTTCGCCCGCTTTCCTGTCACTTTCTTCTAGCTCCGTTTTCATTCTGACATACCACCCTTATCGCTTCGTTTCCCTTTTCACCTTCTTTTTTTCCTACCAGGCGACCCATCCTTGTCCTTCCCACAATAGAAGGCCCTCCCCTCGTGCAGGCTCAGCTTCCTCGCACACTTCTTTACTGAGGGATGACAGGTGCATGTGGGTGCTGGGACTTTGGGGGGGGCACTGGACCATTGGTATTCAGTTGCAGTAGCTGATCACAGGTGAATTATTGATATCACAACCCGTTTGTAATAAGAATCCGAAGTGCAACCGACTATATGTGGCATAAAGGACCCCTACTGTACCTTATAAGGACTCTGCAAGTCACCGAGGAGTTCCAGGACTAACTAGAGGAACAAGGCCAACGGCCAAGCTCCTTTCTAAGGTGTGGGAAGTGAACTCAGAGGTGCCTTGCAATAACATTTCCATGCATGGTCAAGG
Source organism: Ambystoma mexicanum (assembly GCF_040938575.1). NCBI lineage: Eukaryota > Metazoa > Chordata > Amphibia > Caudata > Ambystomatidae > Ambystoma > Ambystoma mexicanum. Next base: position 65,386,419 of record NC_090929.1, read on the forward strand.
GTACTTTATTCCTTATAGTACATGGCCACACACTGTCATCCCCTTCATAACCTGGCCTCTTCCTTAACGTAATGCAAGAGATCTTCCAGCGGCTGAGCCATAGGATCAAAGTAGAATCTGTTAGGATTTTAAAAAAAATAAAAAATATGCAGCTTCTAATGTTTTGCAGAAAAATATTTGAGTAGTTTAATAAAATATATTTAATAATGTTTTCATTGTGTGCTTTCAGATAAGTAATGACGTGTAGATTCTTGTTCGCGTGTTAAACTTCAGCAGTGCCCAAAAAGAAACAGTTCCTCGCGAGTTAATGGCTGTAAAGTGTCACAGAAAATCATTCTACAAGCATGCATTCTTGAAAGCTTGTCACAGCTTTAAATGAAGCGCTGTAGGGGCAGCTGGAATTCTGCTGGGCGCTGGCTCAAGCAGCGGGCCTTGCGACATCACAATCCAACTGTATTACCGTATTACAAAGCAGTAGTGACGCCTTTTTCTTACTACAGGTCAGCAGTGATGTCACAAATAGCCTGTAAGAAGACCCATATGTACAGGCTTGTATACTGGTATTGTGGGGCGCCATGGATTATAAGGACATTATTTACAGGCTTTTACACGGGTATGGTATGATATTGTTTATTTGTAAAGCGCCTATACACAAGGCAAGTGCTTCAAAGCGCCCAGGCAAGAAACAAGGGGAGAAAAACAACTTTCATTCAGAGCCCTTGAATTTCTGAGTGATACAAGTCTGCCTGGGCAGAGTAAGTGCATATAATACAATTAACAGTGAAGATAACAGCAAATAGGCCTGATGATGACACTGCAGTTTTTCCAAGTGCATTGAGGCGCCACCATGCAAGGAGGGGAGACAGGGGAAGATAGATTCACCATCTTCAAGGCATGCTACGTTCAGATCCTGCAAGTATTACAGGCTGAAAAGTTATTATATACTGAACAAGTGCACGCAATGCTGAGTATTAATAACCAATAACGACATCGCGGAGTTCCGGGGATCTACAGACCACCTATGGTGTTAGGTACTGGGGACAGTATTCCCCCTACCCCATCACGTGCCTCAGTACTGTGTAAGGAATCCCTTCACAGACCCAGCTAGGAGGAGATGGGACTTCCTGCAAAGATGTGACAGTAATACTCTTTGTATTTAAAAAGTGTTGCCCCTATGGCGCAGCTCGCCTAGGAAGGATGAAATGCCGCTGCGGTGTATAAACAGATCTGTAGAATTGGCACTCCACCCACTGAGCTATCCTGGCAGTGGGGTCATTAACCTGTGTCGGTGTATGCCTGGTCCTGGTGCAGTAGCCACCTGCACCCAGGACCGCGCCCCGCACTGTGCACCCTGTCACGCCACATCAATGACGCATAGACCATAAAACCTGCGCCATGGCCTGGCAGTGGGGCGAAGGTGCCTATGCCGGCCGGGCACAGGGTAAGCGAGGAGGTGAAGGCGGCTGGAGAGAGAGGAAGGCGCCCCTGTGGTGGGGGTCCCCTCGCACACCCTAGCCCGCCACCAATGCTCGTCAAGGCAATGGAGGCATTGATTTTACTGGCCAGTGGTGGCTAAAGTAGGTTAGGGAAACATATGGCATATACACATCACACTAGTGTTAAAGTGCACATTTAGAACTTTTTCAAGTGAAGAGATGCGCTAATTCTAATGACTATTAATGCTCTTTTTATTTTCATGTTTGCACAGACTATGGTCTTCCAAAGCGCTTTCCATGCCTCAGCGCTTCAAAGCCATAAGAATGGCAGTAGGCACTATACAAATATCAAATGATATAACATAACGTGCACCAAAAAAAGGTGCAGTCCAATCCACAAAAGGGCATCTGAATGTAGAGTACATGACAACATGACCTGTTCCATTCTAGTCCAGTCCGGCTTTTAACTTTGCATTCTGGTACTTGTAGTCCTGTAATTTCCTAAAAATCCAGGACTTCAGGTCCCAGAATGCACAATGAAAGCACGGGCTGGATTAGCTGTATGGATGCAATAGATCATTTTGCCATGCATGCATTCAGATGTCCATTTTCACACCTTTGCGCATTTTATGTCAATCAGGGGGCATTTCGGCGCATTTCAATACATATCACAAATCCACAGATTGGATGCACATTAAAATGCACAAAAAGCAATGACCCCCCCCCCCAATCCAATTGTGACAGGCGCCGGAGTACGGCACAAGTTATGGCAGGGTCATTTGTGACCCTATCATTTTGTTAAGTGTAACTTAACTACTGGAACTAGTGCTGTGAAATGTTCATTTCTATCGCTCAAACAAGGATAGAAATGCTTTTTTTTTGTTTCATAGTGACAGTCCATTTTAAAGGGCGTGGAACTGTCAAATGTAACCAAAAAAGCCTGTGAAATGCGCTTCCAGCCACCATTTGCTGTACAACCCCACACTAATGCACCACTGACCTTTGAGAATAAGGTGGCCTGCGCATTTCTAAAACAAGCGCAAACAAAGAAGCCACTGTTTCATTCACGCTGGTTTATGAGAATCTGGCCCTCTGTTTTAGTTTCCCTACATGCTGTGGGACTAGTCTGCACTTGTTTGTCTGCTTGACTTCCCCCCCTGCGCCTTTCCTTCTCACCCTACAGTCTGGCTGCCCCCCCCAGGCGGGTCACAGTCCACCTCTACGTAGGCAAGGCTCTGTGCTCTGCGGCCACTACGCCGGTGATTAGTGCAGGACAGATCCTAACAGTTCATGCTTTTCAATGATTTCGAGCGTTGCGGCCATTTTGCTGCTCAATCAGTGTCCTGGCTGCAAGTGTGAACAGTCGCCAAAGAGCAGAGATGGGCCACAACTCGCCTCTCCCTCCTCTCAGATGCAACAGGCCACCCGGGGCCACGTGGGACCGCAACAGCACAACTCACAGCGCCACTTCACGTGCTAGGCAAGAAGGGGCCTGCTTTCAGGCCCCTAAAACGATGAGTGGGACATGTCCTGGAAAGGAGGCTCTGGGGCTGGAGTGTGTGACTGTGCACGACATGGCTCGGGGCTGCGCTGCTGCCTACGGTACTGAACCTGTACTGTACCTGTCTTGTGTCTGGGCATGTTGACGAAATGGTTTGGGTCTATTTGACCTAAGTTGACCTACTCACATTTGATCGAATTTATTTCACATTTATTTTGGTCTAAAATGCAGGGGAGGGGGGGAGACCCCCGCAACCCACCCCCACTTCCCCTCAACATAATCTATACCATTACCCATCCCCCTATATATATTTAATTATATTTGACCAAAAAAAGGCCAAAAAAATGCAATCAAATATTTTAGGTCAAAATGTTTTTAGGTCAATTATGCTACCACCGATTCAAATGTCTACTGCTCTGCAGGTGTACAGGGATGAGTAGCGGCTAAACCGCGCACTCAACTCCACACTACTACCAAACCAGCAGTGATCCCAGTCATAGAGGTGGAACAGGCACAGCACGACGGGTAGTCCCCCTTCGCCTCTTAACGAGGCCCAAGGGCAGGCTACAGCTTCACCAGGGGTGTGAGCTAGAACAGGCGTCCATACAGGACCAAAATAAAAGAATGCAAAACCAAGGTTCTTTACTTTAACAACAATGCACACAACCAATAAAACCCTACTGACCCACCCCTGTAGGGGAAAACACAGAGAAAGAAGGCTTGAAAAAAGGGACACTCTGGGATGTAGACTGGGGTGTTCAGCCCAACGTTCCAGCAGCAAAATGTCAAAGGTGTTGAATGTGTTTTTCAAAAGCTGGAGGATAATAGATGTCTTTAAGGCCCAACGGGACAGGGCCGCATTCTGAATATGTCGATTTTTGTCTTTCAGGTCCTCTCTTTGCCTGGTCGCACTCTGAAACACTTGTGTACGAGCGCGATATAAATACGATATCATATCATATCATAACATCATCGTGCCCGGCTTTTAGATGTTTGTCTGCTGTCGAGCCGAATCGAGAGGATTTCAAGATGGGGTTCCTAGTGGATCAAATCTCCTTGAAGTACTTGGAGTGCCAAAGGCAGCACCACAGGCCCTGTAGAAGCTGCAAGTTAGTTGAGCATGGTTAAATCATCTCGTAAAGTGCTGCAGGGCTGTAAACAGGCCTTAGGCTGCTCGCTGGGCTCCCAATGTACTGGAAGACCTAGTCCCGGGTAACAGGGGCAAAGCGAGCCCCTTCTTCTCCTCTTGCCACCCAGGCAGCTTTGTAGAGAGCACCTCCAGGGGTCTGTCACCACCAGTGAGCAGGTCCTGGGTGCCAGTGCCTTAGTTGAGGCAGGGCTTGTCCAGCCAGCTCGTTATCCCAGATAGGCCCTTGGGGTGGGTAGGGCGAGGAGCTTGCCTCTTTCTTGGGGCTACTGGTCTTCACCTCTCTGGCAGAGGGCTTTGGAGTAGACTGTACCCCTAATCAAGTTCCAGGGACTTTCAAAAGTCTTCCAAAGATGAATTGCTTCGAAAACCTTTGTCTTCCCAGGTTTACATCTTTCAGCAGAAACAGGTCAATTTAGATGAGTTGCGCACTGAACCATCTAGCGCACTTTGGGGCGCTGCTTGCGCTTTGCAAAAGAAATAATTAGAAGTAGAAATAATATTTCTGCTTGAGAAACCTCAATTTCTACTCTGTGTCCTTTACCGAAACACCTTTGATTGCCACCTCTTCATTTTCATGTGTTGTTTCCCTATTAGGTGGCTTATTGGGGCAGGAGGAGGCCATATCCTTGATCTTTTCCCCCCAGGGCTTCCTCCTTATTTTCCCAGCTTTCTTCTTCTTGGAGCCCAATCTACTAAAGTCCCCCTTTGGCGTCACTTTGGAGCCCGCTTAGGGTAGCTGTAGCCCCTTCCCCATGGTCATTAAGCATTAAAACCTCCCTGATGTCTGGCTTGAAGCCTCACTTGAAAAGCCTGTTATTACAAACCCTCCTCCCCTTTGGTTTGATTTTCCCACCTACCAACCACGACAAGTTCTGGATCATGATCAGACCAGAGAGTGGACACAACACCTGCCCCTGGAACCATGTCCAGCAATCTGTTCTGTAAAGGAAATAGACCTAATTGTGCAAAGGAGTTCTACTTATACGCTCCTAATTCCCTGTTCACCTACTTCCAGGCCTCTTCCAGCCATAGACTCCGATGGATTTCCTAGAATTCCACAGACCCATTTGCCATTATGTCCCTTCATTTGCCTTCTACCACAGCTATTCTGTTCATAGTCAGAAAGGAGATGGCGAGGGCCGCAAAAGGCTGGTCCACCTGCTAGTTTCTGCGTTGTTATTGAGCAAGGAGAAGGGTTTAAAGGTGCCGCCTGTATCCCTTGAGGAGAGCACAGTACACCCAAAGCCAAGCAAGAAGGCGTGCTGTAGGGCCTTCACCAATTCAAATGACCTCCTTGTGCTATGCATTCTCCCCAATTCCAATTACCTCCTTGTGCTATGCATTCTCACCAATTCAAATGACCTCCTTGTGCTATGCATTCTCACCAATTCAAATGACCTCCTTGTGCTATGCATTCTCACCAATTCAAATTACTCCCTTGTGCTATGCATTCTCACTGGTGAGGCTAACCTAGGAGTGTAGAGAGAAGGAATACATTATAACTGCATTTCCTAAATGAACTATACCCCTGAATGAAGGCTGCTAGTTGCATGATTTAAAGTAGAATCGCCAGTAGAATCGCCCGTCGTGTGGCGAGGAACATGCAATTACTTTTCTTGCTCAATTTCAGTTTAATGTCCTAACGTTTGCATGAATGGTAGCTTCAAACCTTAAAGATAAAACTTTGGGGGTTTAAATAAGTAACACGTCCTTGTACTAAGTTTACTCCCCAGAGCTCCAGCGAGTGAGTGAGTGAGCGAGTGAGTGAGACCACTTCTGCATAACTGGACCTACCCAAAGGCTCTCAGATCGCATTACAAAGTTCAAAAGAAAGGTGATGGAGAAGATCAAATGTTTTCAGGAGAGGATAGGAAGACTAGGATAGCAGGGGGTGTGGTCTGGCTAGTGAGGTTTGGGGAAAGAGGTAGGTAAGTCTTGAAACTGTTGTGGACGATGATTCTGGAAGGTGCGGCATGGATGTGGGGTGGGAGGGCTTTCCAGGCTTCGGGTGCCCAATGCTGAAGGCTTGTTTTTCTGAGTAGGTTAGATTGCAGAGTGGCATGTGCATGATATGTTGATTGGCGTATCTGTTGTTTGCTTGGGTGATAGGTTTCCGTTTGTGTGAAACATGTGGTTTTGATGTGGATGGTATTGTATATGTTGCAGAGTCCTTTAAGCGAGCCAATGAGGTAGTGGAAGCCACTAGTGTTGGGAGCGAGTTGGGGTATATGTGGGTGTCCGTGGGGCGTTTTATGATCCAGGGGTTGAGGTCCGGTTTGTGCCTGGGGAGGGCAGATGAGGAGATTTTCTGTATAGGATGGGTTGTATTTAGTTAAACGGGGGCCATCCAGGTGGTGACGTGGAAACACAGTGTCTGAAGTTGTGGAGTTGTGAGTGGGGAAGATTTGGGAGTGTATTTGGGTGTCGTTTGCATATTGGTGATAGTGGATGTTGTGGTTGTGTGCAGTAGCACCTTTGGGCGTTCTTATGCGCAGAATAGAATTACCATAATAAATGAGCTCGGACCCAAATAACCAGACAGACCCAAAGAATACTACTTTATTATCAGTTCTATCAAGTAGGGGGACCTGGAGAACAACAAATCATGCTCACACACTCTCGATTACATTTCGGTTACACAAAGGCTTTATACCTTGATGTGCGTCAGCTATGACAGCCTACAAAGCAAATAATAAAATCTATCGGAAGGAGCGATTGCTTAGGGGAACATATCTACTTATAGTTTCTTTAAGTGTTAGTAACATCATTGGCTGCCCCTCTCCTGGCAGGCAAGCCTCTAACTTGCCTCCAACTACGTATAATGCAGATGATAGCCGCATTACAGTAGCGGATTGGCCTCTGTTTCATTGAATGCTCACCATTGCATAGGCCCTTACCATTGGTTGGCATTCTCTATCAACCCTGAACATTCAGCTTGTTAGCAGCACGTAAGCAGAACGAAACCCAGGTGCAGAGCACAACGTGAAACACCTGCCCACTTGCCCAATTAGTCCATCATCTCTCATCAGCCAAGCCTTCAGCCGAGGCTTCTTCTTTGTATTTGTCCTTGCTGGATGTTCACGTCTCTGGAACTTTAAGGGGAGTTAAGGTACATTGTTATCTTGGTCTGGAGCTTATGAATAGGTCTTGTTTTCCGGTCTTGTACCACATGTGAAGACACAATGATTTTGTCGATCTCACCTTTCTATTTAGTACTATTTGATTCAATTATCCTCGGTCTCATGACCCTCTTTGACTTCTGGATACTTGGTTGCTCCTTCTCACATATGCTTTCTGCATCTTTGATTGGCCAATACTTGGCATTCATAAATGTGTGCTCATTTACTTTATCTAAGAGAAATATGTCCTGTGTACATTGCTTATCCTCGCGGACTCCCATTCTACCTTACAATTGATTCTTGCTGTGACATCCTTGACCTCTGGCCAACAGCTTATGCTTTGTTAATGCACAAATGTGTATTTCCAGCATCTGTCAGCTCTGCAGCCCTGGTGTCTCTACTACAAGCTTCTTGCTTACTTTTATTCAAAGCCGGCATCCATCTTTTGAACATGGCTGCTTTACTCGTGTTATATTCTCTACTATAGCAAGCATCTATGTGACTCATCTACCTTGCGTTTCTGCGTATATACATTTACTACTCATCTGATTACTTATCTACTTTGTGTATATGGTTTCTTCGTTCTTGTACATATGTTTACTTTTCTTCTTAATTTACTATGTCTTCTCCTTGTGACATCACTTTGCATCTGTCAGATTTCTTTTACAGCTCTTCGATGTTCAGTGATATCTGTAGATCTCCTGTTACCACTTCAGTTCGAGGGTACATTCAGGACGGTTGTCTGAGTGCATAACGTCTCTCATATACTCAATGTGGTATTGGAATGATACCTGGTGCCATGCACAGTGTCTTCTTGTTCTTCATTCAGTATGGCGGGGGTAAGGGGGCAGGTTCTATCAATGACGTACATGTCTGCTTCTCTACCTTCCCCCCTCTGGTCGAGTCCTCAACCACCTCCTCCTCAATTTCCTTCATTCTTCCGCCACAGAATGACTTCTTTGGGATCCATATCTTGCATTCACCTGCATTCTTTGTGTGTTCATCCACACTTCAGGTCATATGGCAACACTCCACAGTTGGTTGACAGAACACCCAACACACTACATCGTTTTTATGATCCTTGGGGTAATAAAACTGTGTTCCTGGGGGTAACAGAGGACTTTCTCTCAGGTGCTTGCAGGTGGTGTTTTTGGTCTGTGTGCGCTTGCTAGTCACAGCATTCACATTGATCATTATCTTCATCCTAATTGTTTTCTTTGCTGTCTTCTTACACTGTCCTTTGGTGATTCTTATAAAACAGAATCACAGCAACACTAACACTAGTATTGCGCCCAGTAGTTTGAAGGCATTTGTCAACCAGGTGTTGCAACCCAGGAAAACAGGCCTCTTCTTTGTACTTGACCTTGATAGATGTTCTCTTGTCTGTAACTTTAAGGGGAGTTCATGTACATCGTTATCTTTGTCTGTATCTAATAAATTGGCCTTGTTTTCTGTTCTTGTTCCATGGGTGAAGAGACCATGATTTTGTCCATCTCGCCTTTCTATTTAGTGCTATTTGATTCAATTATCCTGGGTGTCATTACCCTCTTTGACCTCTGGAGACTTGGTTGATCCGTCTCACATATGCTTTCTGCATCTTTGATTGTTCAATACTTGGCATTCACAAATGATCGCTCATTTAGTTAATCTAAGAGAAATATGTCCTGCGTACAATGCTTATCCTTGTTGACTCCCTTTGTACCCTACAATTGCTTCTTGCTGTGGCATCCTTGTCCTCTGGCCAACAGCTATTCTTTGTTCATGCACAAATGTGTATTTCCAGCGTCGGTCAGCTCTGCAGCTCTGGTCTCTCTCCTTCAAGCTTCTTGCTTACTTTTATTCAAAGCCGACATCCATCTTTTCAACATGGGCGCTTTACCCATGTTATATTTTGTACTGCAGCAAGCTTCTATATGGCTCATCTACCTTGCGTTTCTGCGTATATACATTTACTACTCATCTGATTACTTATCTTCTTTGTATATATGGTTTCTTTGTTCTTGTATACATGTCTACTTTGCTTCTCAATTTACGTCTTTATTCTTTAAGTATTCTTATATCGTTTCTGTGCGTCATCGTATCTACTCCCTATGACATCACTTTGCACCTGTCAGATTTCCTTTACAGCCTCGATGTTCAGCGGTACTTTTAAATCTCCTGCTACCACATCAGTACGAGGGACCATTCGATATGGTTGCGTGAGTGTATAACGTCTGTCATATACTCGATGCGGTATTGGAATGATACCTGGTGTCATGCACAGTGTCTTCTTGTTCTTCATCCATTATTTCAGAGGAGAGGGGGCAGGTTCTATGAATGACGTACACATCTGCTTCTCTACAGTTGCTTAATGTCTGTCCAAGGGATTCAACATTTAGTTGGAAGAGGAGGTCAGAGAGGGAGGATCATTAGGATACTCTGCATTTGACCAGTGTGAGGTTTATTCCATAGTTGGGCATGAAGGCAGAGTGTCCTGTCAGTGAAGAAGGAAGTGAACCAGTCAAAAACGGTGCCTAAGGGCATCATCCTGTGAGATCGGGTGTTAAGGAGTATGATGCGGTCGACAGTGTTGAAAGCTGCAGAGAGGTCAGGGAAGACTAGAAGAGCTGTGTATCCTTTCCTTGGTCAGTGATGTTCTGAAGGTCATCAATGATGTACGTGTGCACTCTTGGTGCTGTGCCCAGGGCAGAAACCTGATTGGAAGGGGTTGAGGAGGTTGTTTGCAGTGGTGTGTTGTTAGAGTTGGCTTGTGCTGGCCAGGCTTTTCAGGAATATGATGAGGTATAGCAGGTTAGTGATGGGACGGATTTTCTCAGGGAGTGTAGGGCCGAGGGATGGTTCTTGAAGAGGGGTAGTAGTTGGACCAGTTTTGAGTGTAGTTGGGATGGTGCCATGTGAGAGGATGATGCTGACCCAGTGTGGAGCCAGGATGGTGATGCAGTTAGGTGCAGCCTGAGCTGGGCATGTATCCTCCAGATTACTTTGGACTTTGAGGGTGATAAGGGGGTCTTGGTTGGTGGGGTGGAAAGGGTCCCATGTGATGGATAGTTTGTGAGTGGGGGTGGATGAGGGGCTGTGGAGGAGAGTGCTTGTCTGGTGTGTATTTTGGAGTGGAAGTAGTCCATGAGCGAGTTGCACACTGAGGCGGTTGCGGCATAGCAGGGTTGAGTGGTGGTTTGGAGAGTGACTTGACAATGTTGAAAGGTTTCTGTGTATGATTGGGGGCAGGGACTGGAGCTGTTGTAGGTAGTGGGCCGCTTTGGCACTGCGTATGGCCATCTTGTAATTGAAGCAGCAGTCTTTGAGGGTGTTCCTGGTGGAGGGGCACGGATGCTCTTGCCAGGCTCTTTAAAGGCATCTAGCTTCCGGTTTGAGGGTGAGGAAGGAGTCATTGAGCCACAGCTTGTTGGATGGTTGCAGGGTTTTTGTGTTTGGAGGGGGCAATTGGGTTCAGTGCTTGGGTGAATGTGCTTTTGTAATTGCGGGGAATTGAGGTGGGGGGAATGTGAAGCGGGGAGGGATGATATGAGTAGTCCGAGAGCTGTGTTTCTGATGCGTTTGCTTTTCCCAGCTGGGTGGTGGGGGAATGTGGGGTAGGTTGTGTGGTAGAGTGAGCATGAAAGGAATGGCAAAGTGGTCTGACTACGGAATGCAAATTTGATTTAGCACAGAAACCATATTTGTGCAAGAAATCAGGTGGTCAGGGGCATTGCCAGCTATGTGCCTGCCCCCACTACCTAGAAACCCCATTACCATGCCCCCTCCCATGCACAACACAAACCCGCAAACTCATGCGCCTGATGTTTAAGGGAATATGAAGTGCACCGACAGGGCAAGTTTCAACTACTTCTTACACATTTATTTTTAAAACGAAACAATTTCGGAAAGGTTTCTCGTTTATTTATTTTACATTTATAAAGCGCGCACACAGCCCGCAGGCATCGAGGCGCTGTTACATGAATTGTTTGGTTTTTTTCGTAAGCGCGCACACAGCCCGCAGGCATCGAGGCGCTGTTACATGAATTGTTTGTTTTTTTTTCTTAGTTGCGTAATTGTGTTTTTTTTTTGTCTTAGTTACGTATTTATAACACGCTTAAACACCTAGAGGTTTCTAAGCGCGCACCCGGGGATCGAACCTGTTGTTGCTTCGTGTCGTCTTGCTTCCAAGACGCGCACGCTGCCGCTGAGCTATCCTCCCGGTTTCTTTTTAAAATAAAAGTACAGGAACAGTAAAACTTAATTTTAAAAAGTAGAGGAGCACTGCTCCCGCCAGCTTCGACCACTGCTGCCAGAGGCAGTGATGCAGAAAATACTATCCACTTGTGTCACCTACCACCACCATTTAATGCATATTCCTGCTCGGACCTTAACACATGCTGAAACAGAGCTCGCAAATGATGCTCTAGCAATCCTGGCATTTTTACTGCATGCCACTTTGCACACCTGTGCATATTATAAATGCAGGGCTGCTTGCACCAGAATGAAATATGAAGTGAAATTAAAAGCCAGAAATATTTTTTTTAATTCAAACATGACATGGTACAAACAGCAGGAAATCTCTACAAACTGCCTTATGGGTGTGCAACTTTCGGATTTACACCGCTCAAAGCATGTGCGATAGTTACCTGCTCGTGGACATTGTTTGACATATGCACGTATTGCAGTGTGCATAACATTTGCAAATGTACAAAATAAGGCTATTAATCACCATTTCTAATGATGGCCAGCTTGGGTCAGAGCAGGGAATATGCACTGGCCTTGCTGGGCTTTATTTGCATGGCTTTTTAGCTGCAGTACTTTCCCTTTATATCAGAGAGCTGCATGCATGAAAGAGCTCTTGATATGTGCAGCGCATGTGCACACATGTGCATCGTGGTCATCCTGGCATCAGAGAAGGGAATAACTGCCCAGAAACACCTGTGTTTAATCATTGGCTCAGGCTCCATCCATGGACGGCACAGATATAGGGGAGAACCTTTTGGGGGTCATTTGCCTCAAAGCGCTTTGAAATAAACATGTGTAAAAAGTAGGAGTAACACTTTCACGCGCGCTTTTTATGAACCGCTTGATTTTTGTCGTTTTGTAATGTGGAGTTGACGCATGGTGGAGATTTGCTGAGTGCGTCACCCCCATCCGCTTAGCAATACAAAACCGAATGCATTAAGGGCAGCGTGACATTTTCATGCTGCGTTCAGGGACGTCATTTGGGGTTACCCCTGTGTTCTCCCTGCCTACCCCTGCAATCTCCCTTGCTACCTGTTTTAAATAAATGTATGGGTTTTTTTTTTAAACTGAAGGTTCTGGGGTGGCAAGGGCCCCGGCGCAGTCTTCACCTGTCAGGGTGAAGGCTGGGACGGGGGGTTTGCAGCGTGAGAAGTAAGTGCTCAGCAGGGGTTGGACCTGACCGTGACATGTGGCAAGTGTCACTTGTCACGTTCATGTCCAACGCCTTCTCCTGCGGCTTCCTCGCGGATCATATACAGGAACCAGGAAGCTCTCCCAGCTTCCTGGTTCCTGTCTGTAAGCAGCACGAAGGAAACGAAGGTGGCCTGGATTGACGGACCGAAGCTGGAAAAGTAAAAAGACTTTTTTTAATGTGATGTGTATTTTGCATGTGTGAAGTGTGTGTCAGATGTATGTATGTGCTATGGGTCATTGAGTGGTGGGTGAATGAGTAGGAATGTGGTAATGTGTGTTTGAATGTTCTGGGTGGATGCCAGTGAAAGTGTATGTGAGAGAAGATATATGGGTGAGTGATGGTGGGTGAATGGGTATGAATGTGATTGGGTGTGTGGATGTTCGTTCTGGGTGGGTGGGCGGGCGTGTGTGTCCTTTATTGACTTTGCATGTTTTACTGGTATTTCCGGACAAAGGTGATTTCATGTGTGCCATTACCTGGCTAGACTGACATTTTGATATAGCCAGTCTAGCCATTGCTTACTGTGGCATGACATTTATTACTCCGCATCTCTGATAAAGTAAGCATGATAAGTAGTATTACCTCGTTAGACTGACGTGTATATTTCTTACTGTAGCATGACTTTTTATTAACTGTGCATCTATGATGAAGCAAGGATGATAAGTGTTCTTATGGTGCTGGACTGGCTTACATTGGAACCCGTTTGGACATGTTTTCTTATTGTGACATGTCACTTTTAATGGCCAAACCAATTGGAGTATTTTCTTACATAGAAGTACTGGTATACATTGGCAGAGCCAGCTTTGTGGCTAGTGCCAGCAATGATACTATACAAAACATCTCTAAGCAAACATGAGTATGTTCTTATATGGGAATGCTAGCATATGTTGGTGGAGCCAGCATGGAAACGTATAGGCACAGCCAGCATGAACATGTTTTTTATACTGGCATATATTGCAAGGGCTGACATGATCATGCATTGGGAAATGCGCTGGTGCACTTTTGGTGACTTGCATCTATTGTACTTCTTTCCCATGAGTTACCCTACACCCTACAAAACCGATTGAAAACCGTCTGGCCTTCTACCCACATTTTCACAGAAAGTGTGCTGTGTATTGCACCATTTTAACCCATTCTTCAAAACATTTCCTTATGGGAGGTGGGAGAATCCCCTTGCTCCCTTCCCAAATTAGTTTCCACCAGTTCGGGCCCACTCGCTACGCTCAGTCGCAATCGCATATTTCTGGCAAATATTTACACCCTCCAATCGGACAACGCACCAGCCACCACTGGTGGCTGGTATATTTTGGGACCTTCCTTCTACGCTAGGGGAAACATTTAAGCTTTGATTAAAAAACATATTTACTTATTTCACTTGGAGTAGTGCATGGACCTTGCAGTGTCATAATCATCATGGTCATTCTTCACACATGGTGGTCCGGGCCGGGCTGGGGTGCGGCGTGCCCTGTGCTTTGTTAAGGAGCTTGGGAGGGGGGGCTCAGCATTGCTCACAGGGGGGCCCTCACATTGTGTGCTACGCAACTGATTGGGCTCTGCTCACGTGAACGCATTCAAGTGTGATGTGAATCATTGGGAGGGGCTGCAAACTCGACCAGGACCCTGCCCTGGTGCAACACTGTTTAAGAAAATAAGCATTGGACACTGAGTCTCAGAAGTGAGAGAGCCATGGCGTGACCCACTCCTCCCCACTCCTTCTCGGAAAGGGCTTTGTGGAAGCTTCATTCGCGGGCCGGTGTGGGAGAGCGGGGGGTGGGTCATTGAATAACGCACCTCGCACATAGAGCTCTGAAAATCATAGATGTATTGAGCCCCACTCTTGAGGTCAGTACAGCCCCCTTCCCCACACCTCACCCCGTTAAAAAATATTGAAGAAGAGTCCTGTATGAAAGCCTAGGACATTAAGGTGTTATGTTTGGCTCTGGGTTGTGGGGGACAACATGTGGTTGCTTGTCACATGACTTAAAGATAAATACAGCTGGAAACAGATGGCCTCAGTATACACCCACACAATAGGTTTCTTCTATCGTAGTGGTAGCTGACTGATAGATATATTTATAACCAGGGAATTTTCCTCACACTAAATCCTGGTCAATTATTCCATTTTCAGGCCTTGCTCGTGAAGCATTTTGCTCCTGGGTAAACAGACAGCACACGCCTCCTCAGGTTAGTGCTTTTTTTGGCTTGTTTAACAAATCAATGCCACGGATAACGGGTACTTCTGTGTCCAATGATCTATAGATCTTTCATACACTAGCTGTAGCCTGCGTTAGAGATTTCGGTTACCCTGTTACAAATACTGCATTATGTATGTTTTACATATAGGCTCCACGCCGAATTTGGAAAATGACATTCCCTAAATGTGTGATCGTGAACAAATCTCGCCTCCCTCTGTGCCTCGGTTCTTATATCTGGCTGAAATTACAGCGCCTGGAAACACAGTGTTAGACGCATCTGAAGGTCGTGTATCATCACTTCCTGTGATGTCACTTGGGTGGGGTCAAATGGCATCACTTCCTGTGATGTCATCGGAGGTCAAGGGCTGTGTGATGCCACTTCCACTACCCCTGGCATTTTGGTGAAATGACGTCCCTAGCTGCGTTAATGCTTCAGAATCTTGTCGAATCTGTTTTTAGAACTTGCTAAAAGCAGGAAAATGCTATGGATATCCATTACAATTGCCAAATGGCAGGTGGCCTTTGCACAATTGGCACTATGATTGCAAAAAAAAGTTGTAAAGGCGATTTTGCCTTTTTTGCACTTTATAGTTCAAATACTGATGTGCCCTATATCCATTTTGTTGTGTGTGCCATGGAGGCTGTTATTGGTCGAAGACTTAGCACTGCATGGTCGTTCTCTTGAAGCAAGGGCTCCAGTGATAAAGCAGGCAAAGCAGAAATGCACAAATTACTTATGAGAATTCCATCAAGGTAGGAAATGAGCTGGAACGGAGCTTCAGCTAAGATTGTGGGTCCCCCCAGATCTGTTTACAGCCAAGCTCTCATCCATGAGAAGCCCGCGTTTCAGAAGACTGCATGAGAGACTGCAGAAACAGCCAAAGCCTCACATCCTGTTCAGCGGCGGGACAAATTGGTATAGGCCTTGAGACAGAATGCAGAAACAGCCAAAGCCTCACATCCTGTTCCGCGGCTCGACACATTGGTATAGGCCTTGAGACTGAATGCAGAAACAGCCAAAGCCTCACATCCTGTTCCGCGGCTGGACACATTGGTATAGGCCTTGAGACTGAATGCAGAAAGAGCCAAAGCCTCACATCCTGTTCAGCGGCTGGACAAATTGGTATAGGCCTTGAGACTGAATGCAGAAACAGCCAAGGCCTCACATCCTGTTCCATGGCTGGACACATTGGTATAGGCCTTGAGACTGAATGCAGAAAGAGCCAAAGCCTCACATCCTGTTCAGCGGCTGGACAAATTGGTATAGGCCTTGAGACTGAATGCAGAAACAGCCAAGGCCTCACATCCTGTTCCATGGCTGGACACAGTGGTATAGGCCTTGAGACTGAATGCAGAAACAGCCAAAGCCTCACATCCTGTTCCGCGGCTGGACACATTGGTATAGGCCTTGAGACTGAATGCAGAAACAGCCAAAGCCTCACATCCTGTTCCGCGGCTGGACACAGTGGTATAGGCCTTGAGACTGAATGCAGAAACAGCCAAAGCCTCACATCCTGTTCCGCGGCTGGACACATTGGTATAGGCCTTGAGACTGAATGCAGAAACAGCCAAAGCCTCACATCCTGTTCCGCGGCTGGACACATTGGTATAGGCCTTGAGACTGCATGCAGAAACAGCCAAAGCCTCACATCCTGTTCAGCGGCTGGACACATTGGTATAGGCCTTGAGACTGAATGCAGAAACAGCCAAAGCCTCATATCCTGTTCCGCGGCTGGACAAATTGTTATAGGCCTTGAGACTGAATGCAGAAACAGCCAAAGCCTCACATCCTGTTCCGCGGCTGGACACAGTGGTATAGGCTTTGAGACTGAATGCAGAAACAGCCAAAGCCTCACATCCTGTTCCGCGGCTGGACACATTGGTATAGGCCTTGAGACTGAATGCAGAAACAGCCAAAGCCTCACATCCTGTTCCGCGACTGGACACATTGGTATAGGCCTTGAGACTGAATGCAGAAACAGCCAAAGCCTCACATCCTGTCCCGCGGCTGGACACAGTGGTATAGGCCTTGAGACTGAATGCAGAAACAGCCAAAGCCTCACATCCTGTTCCGCGGATGGACACATTGGTATAGGACTTGAGACTGAATGCAGAAACAGCCAAAACCTCACATCCTGTTCCGCGGATCGACACATTGGTATAGGCCTTGAGACTGAATGCAGAAACAGCCAAAGCCTCACATCCTGTTCCGCGGCTGGACACATTGGTATAGGCCTTGAGACTGCATGCAGAAACAGCCAAAGCCTCTCATCCTGTTCAGCGGCTGGACACATTGGTATAGGCCTTGAGACTGAATGCAGAAACAGCCAAAGCCTCATATCCTGTTCCGCGGCTGGACAAATTGTTATAGGCCTTGAGACTGAATGCAGAAACAGCCAAAGCCTCACATCCTGTTCCGCGGCTGGACACAGTGGTATAGGCTTTGAGACTGAATGCAGAAACAGCCAAAGCCTCACATCCTGTTCCGCGGCTGGACACATTGGTATAGGCCTTGAGACTGAATGCAGAAACAGCCAAAGCCTCACATCCTGTTCCGCGACTGGACACATTGGTATAGGCCTTGAGACTGAATGCAGAAACAGCCAAAGCCTCACATCCTGTCCCGCGGCTGGACACAGTGGTATAGGCCTTGAGACTGAATGCAGAAAGAGCCAAAGCCTCACATCCTGTTCCGCGGCTGGACACATTGGTATAGGACTTGAGACTGAATGCAGAAACAGCCAAAGCCTCACATCCTGTTCCGCGGATCGACACATTGGTATAAGCCTTGAGACTGAATGCAGAAACAGCCAAAGCATCACATCCTGTTCTGCGGCTGGACACAGTGGTATAGGCCTTGACACTGAATGCCGAAACAGTCAAAGCCTCACATCCTGTTCCGCGGCTGGACACATTGGTATAGGCCTTGAGACTGAATGCCGAAACAGCCAAAGCCTCACATCCTGTTCCGCGGCTCGACACATTGGTATAGGCCTTGAGACTGAATGCCGAAACAGCCAAAGCCTCACATTCTGTTCCGCGGCTCGACACATTGGTATAGGCCTTGAGACTGAATGTAGAAACAGCCAAAGCCTCACATCCTGTTCCGTGGCTCGACACATTGGTATAGGCCTTGAGACTGAATGCCGAAACAGCCAAAGCCTCACATTCTGTTCCGCGGCTCGACACATTGGTATAGGCCTTGAGACTGAATGCCGAAACAGCCAAAGCCTCACATTCTGTTCCGCGGCTCGACAAATTGGTATAGGCCTTGCCATTTTCAGATTGTTTTGTTAGGGTGAGTATTGTGACCATGGAAAAGAGCAGAGTTCAACTTCCATTACTCGCTCTAAAGGGTTTCTTGCTGAATCACTATCAGACATGGTTCAATTCAAAATGGTGGGCATTCTTACGTTCCCAAAATGCTCTTTGCTTTTATGCAAATATCCAGGCTTGGGTTCTACGAAGAGATACTGTGCTGCATGACCTGGTCTGTGGCCATGGCCAACGGCCCTGCCCCCTCCTCACCTCAGCCCCCGCACCTCAAGGGGAAGAGTATTCCCAGGATCATTTAATTCCCCATTTTCAGCACTAACTTCCATTACCTGAACCCTGCTCTTCCAGCCGCAGTTTTGGGCTATGGTTCTTCTTGGTCGTGTGGGGTCTGTCTCTTTCACTAACAGGGTCGGACTGGTGCAGAAAATTGTTTCGGGCACCAATAAAAAAGTGGCCCACAGTTGCAAATGGCAATTCATTATTTTTATGACAGACTGTTTGAGTGGCACCAAAAGGGGCAGGTTTTGATGAAATGTGATAGAAATTGTGCATTTTAAAGAATAGTTATTCAGCAACACTGGTCAAAACTACTAGCTGCATGGTGAAGTAACTTTGCAAACTGCGCTAAAAAGTGGCCCACTTTGACCCACAAAACTGGCCCACACTAGCATTTTGTATTTTTGGTTTAGGCATTGCTGTATTTGCCAATCCGAGCCTGTTCACAAATATGGTTCTGATTGATCAATTAAACAGGAATTGATTAATAAAGCTTAATTTGAATCAGCTTTAATACGTAGGCACTACTGCCTCTGTCAAGGACAAAATCACCCTAGGCTTTGAGGAAGGCAAAGATTATAACATCTGCAGTTGCATAGTTTGTTCTCCCTGGCTCTCGTTTAGGATCCCTAAAAGAAATAATAAAGGTATTTGGAAGTTTTATTGAACCAACTGAATTATATATTCCTTTTAATGCAGAGCCCACACCTGCAATCAGATGCCTCGGTATAGCTGGATGTGATATCAACCGACTGTGCACACATCGTTCTTGTGTGCAACGTCACTACACCAAAGGCCTGATTCATGGAAAAGTGTGCATTTCTCCTGCATTTGCCGCGCGCGGAGAACAAAACTGAGCGAGCCTGCGCCCAGAATAAAAAATGCACGCCCTGCGTATTCATAGAATGTACTGTGCACAGTAACCGTATTTGCAAGTCGTGCCTGCAACTCCCCCGACACGCCCCCACAAAAAGCATAAACAGCCAGAACAGCTACCTTTGCGTGATCACCCTGGCGCGAATACATGCACCCTTCAAACAGAGCGTGGGGTCCCTACAAGTAGACCTGCATCTTGGGAACCCTTTGCAGCGTTCCCCGTTAATGTTGCCGGCACCACGACAACATGCGTATGAAAATTCGTAATTAGGGCTAAACTCAGAAAATCTGTCTGCAAACCCCCGTAAACCGTTCCTGCACCCAGCTACACTGCGCACATGCACCCCAAGTTTGATCAAAACCCTTGTTACGCACACACACCCCTAAATCTGACATGCAAACCCACCTCTGTGCTGCGATTCCTATGCGCAAGTGTCTTTACACCTGCCTTCGGGTGGTGTAGAGATCGAGGGATTTGCGTGGCAATTTCTATGCCGAGAGGCTGCAAGGGTGGTTCCATGAATACGTGTCGTTTGGCGTAATTATGGGCGTGGGAGGGACTGCCTGTGGGCCGTCCCTCGGACCGCCCACCTTTTATTCATGTTCTTCTACATTTTCTGTGTTCTGCCCCCTTCCCAGCTCTCTGTGCACGGCGCGCCCACACTCTACGTGGCTCGCAGGGACGAGTCGAGGCTGCAAAAACTCCAAGTCCTGGAAAAGTCCTGCGCATTCAGGATTCCATGAATATGTGTCATTTGGTGCAATTGGGGGCGTGCAAGGGACTGTCTGGATGGGTCCTCACTCTGGATGGGACCTCACGGTGGACGAGACAACACTCTGGATGGGACCTCACTCCAGATGGGACCTCACTCTGGATGGGACCTCACTCCGGATGGACCCACTGCAGATGGGACCTCACTCCGGATGGGACATCACTGTGGAAGGGACCTCGCTCTAGATGGGACCTCAATCTGGATGGAACCTCACTCTGGATGGGACCTCACTGTGGATGGGACCTGCCTGCAGATGGGACCTCACTCCGAATGGGACCTCACTACGGATGGAATCTCACTGCGGATGGGACCTGCCTGCAGATGGGACCTCACTCCGGATGGGACCTGACTCCGGATGGGATCTCACTGCAGATGGGACGTCTCTGGGTGGGACCTGCTGTGGATGGGACCTCACTCTGGATGGGACCTCACTCTGGATGGGACCTCACTGCGGATCTCGCAGGTGTGCTTTGGTTTGCGTAGGCTGGAGAATGGCAGCAATTTTCAGGTTGCTGGTTTAAGGGCATTAATGGTGATAGGAGCACTTGCAGAGACAGCTTGAGGAGTTGGGACTTTGGGAGAAGATGCTCTTGGTGTCCCCTCTCCCCATTTACAGGGTGCCGACCGGGGACCAGTGAGGCAATAATTGATGCGGTGGAAGCATTCCTTGCAAAATGTGCCTTTAAGACATGAGGCATGCCCTGTGAGACATGGCCCATTAGGCTGGTGGTGAAGTATTTGTATTTGTATTTGGTTATTTATATAGCGCTCTTTCCCCACTTGTGTGGCCTCAATGCGAATTACGGGCCGCTGTTGTGGACTGCACAGTGGGTGATACACATGGCTTTAAAGGTGGTGCGTCGAGCAATAGGGAGCCAGTGGAGGACTCTCAGGGTAGGGCTGATGTGTTCTGTGGCCGGCAGATTAATAAGCAGGCGTGCTGCCGCGTTTTTGGATTCTTTGGATTTTCCTTAGTTGTGTTGCCAGTGCTCCTAGGTAGAGGCAATTTGCATAGTCTAGGAGGGACAGGATGATGGAGTTGATGCCCGAGAAACGGTGGGGATAGGTGAGGTAGGGGAAAATCCGCCTGAGAATCCGTAGGCGGAAGAAGCAGGTATTGGATACGCTGGCGGTGTCTTGGGTGAGGGATAAATCTGATTCCAACTCGCATCCAAAGTTTTTTTACCACTTTAGAGGGTGGCAGTGTTTTTCCTAGTGGTTTGGGCCACAGGTTTGGTTAGGGGAGGAGCGATGTTTTCCTGCAGACTAGGATTTCGGTTTTCCCAGGGTTGAGGATGAGGTGGTTGGTCGTCATACAGTGATCAATGTCCGAGAGGCACGATGACAGGTCCGAGCTGCCTGAGCCTTCGGAATTTGGGATTTTGGGGATGATCTGGGTAGCATCTGCGTAGTTGTAGCAGGTAAGGTTGTATGAGCGGATGATTGCGGGCATGTGTTGTATGTAGAAGGTGAAGATTAGGGGCAATGTGGACGCTCCTTGGGGAACACCTTCACATACTGGTCGTGATATGGATGTGAACTGGTCGAGATGCATGATTTGCGACTGATTAGAGATAAAGGATGAGATCCACGAAAGGGCTGTGCTTTTGATTCCTAGTGTTTGTAGTCTGACTAATAGAATCGAGTTATTGATGGTATCGAAAGCTGCGGAGAGGTCTAGCAGGATGAGAACTGTGCAGCCGTCTGCGTCGGATGTTCTTTTTAGGTCATCCCAGATGGACACTAGGGAGGCTTCAGTTCCCATTAGTGGTCTGAAGCCTGATTGTGCTGGGTCTAGGAGGTCGTTGGCTTTGGCAAATTGGCCAAGCTGTTTGTAAGCCGTGCGGTCAATTTGTTTGGTGATGAAACGCGTATTGGAGATAGGTTGGTAGTTTTGGGGGAGGAGTGGGTTAAGAGTTGGTTTTTTGAGAATGGGTTTGGTGTAGGATGTTTTTAGGGCTTTCGGGAAAGATCCTGATGTGAGTGAGTGATTAAAGATTGCGTGCGCAACGATACCTGCACAGGTGGAGGTTAGTATTTATTTTAGCATTGAGGGTGGTCACAGGTCTTCAGGGGAGCCTGATGGGCGGCTAACTGCTACAAGTGTGAGGAATTCTTGGTGTGTGATGGGAGTGAATGAGTCAAAAGAAAATTGTGGTTGTGGGGGGTTTTGGGTGGAGGACTCCGGGTGAGTGGGAGGTGGTGGTAAGAGTTTTAGTTCAGCGATGATGGCGGTGTCTCTTTCGATGGCAGCATTGTAGAAGTGGAGCGAGAGGGTGTTGCATAAGGCTTGGGAGCTTGGTGTGGACAGGGGCGAGCATGAGGGGGATTTGAATTTTGCTATGATTTTATGTAGTTCCTTACTTGGATTACAGGCATTTTGGATTAGGTTCCCATAGAATGATTTCTTGCTTTTTCTGATTTTCGGTCTGT